>NC_041822.1:14918877-15518877 GCF_900964775.1 Scleropages formosus
TTACTTATGTGCAATTACCCGCACATCCTGAAAACGTATTTCTGAGAGTCTGCTCCTCAGATTCAATCAGTCCCACATGGTGTTGCTAAGTAGACAGCCCATGTTTAATTGACTGATACACTTTCCCCACCATAGCGCTTTGCTGACTGACTGATCTGCTTATCAAGTGCAACAAAAGGCCGCTCTGTTCCTTGCTGCAAGATTTGCCCGCCATTTGAAGCCCTTCTGTCTCATTGGTCTTTTCGTGTTGCCAGTTCCCACCTTGCACTTGTCGTTTTAAAAGCAGTGTGAGGTTAATCTTTAGACACCTTAAAGATCTCCTTCTGAGCAGTGAACTTTATCCTAAGCTTTGGCTAAAAGGACTAAAGTAATTCTGTTGTGTGTAATGCTGTAGCAATGTTTTTATCATCCACCTATTCCAGATCACTGTAGAAAACCAATAACTGAAAATATGAGCAAGCAATACCATTCTAAACAACGCATTACAATATGGGGCACTAGATTTTTAAAGCACTTTCCAGCAAAAAGCTGCGATTTATAATGATAGACAGGAAAATGATAGATGTAGACATTTCTTATGAGACTTGACATTTGGTCCATTGAGGACAGCCAAAGATTTCACTATTAAAAACCAACACATATACAAAGGGCAAGGATGATTACATTTGGCACTGTTTAGAAAAGAAATGTAACACTTAAGCATAAATAGTATGCTTGTACTATGGTGAAAAAATGAAACCACCTGCTAAAAATTAATATATGTATGCAGTGCTGGTGTTGTGTTCAGCTGGGGGGGTTACATTACATCTGTTCCAGTGCCAAGTTTCTGACTCAGACTTGAAGAAGAGCCAAAATCAAATTTAACACCAGGCGCTAGCCTCTGGGGCAGAGCTATTTGTTTGTCATACTGACAAATAATAATAATAATAATAATAATAATAATACTTTATTCAAAAGTAGTTTTATATGACAAGCATTAAAGACAATAGAATAAAATGTTCCACTTAAGAATCAAGCAATATATACTTAGAAAAGTTTGTGTTCTATTCAGTATTTGCTGAAGTAATTAGATTAACAGTAGCCTACATTATATGTTAAGCTCTCGTTTAACCAGACACAAGAGTTGTGGCTTGAGCAGGAAAACAAAATACAAACAATTCACTAGAACAATTATAATTTTTATTTTTTTTCAACAAAAATATATGAAGAGCTATAATATGGATTTTACATCAATGTCAGTAAATTTGGATTTTGCTTGCTCAGCCTGATGCATATTTGATATTCTTCCCAAGTTGAAACATGTTGCTGCTTGTAAGTATTTAGGGCAAAAGCTCCCGAAAACCATATGCCAAGTCGGTAGAAACTACATGGTTCATTATGGCAGGAAAAAAAAAAACTTCACTAACAAAAGATTAGTACTTCTTACTGAGGTTAAATACAACTAACCTGAACTTCTCTACATAGTTCAGTGCTTATATATGCTACTTCATACACATAGGGTTACACATCTAAACAATTTTTAAAGCTATAAAAGTCTGGTTACCAGAAAACATACACTGGAATACAACATATGCTCAAATAGATACTTTACAAAACTAAAATGATATATTAAGACATTTCTTTGTACAACATTGACATATTGTTTTGGCAGCAGCAGTAGCAGCAGCGTTTATTTAAGTATCTGTTTATGCACTTGTTTTATGTAAGGTAGAGGTGCTACCAAGAAAGAAACTGTACGAAGAACAGTACAGCAGAATGAGCAGCCTGTGCAGTCAATGCAGCGATTCGGTACAACCGCAAGAGCAAATCCACGTATTTCCTTATCGTGAAGATATGCAGCTTCTCTTTACAACACACACTGAAAAATTACAAAAATAACAAAAACATAAACATACACACAAATTTCAATAACCTCTTTATCCATCACATATTCAAACATTAAAAATCCTTTTTCAGTCAAGGTCGTGTAAGATTGCATGTATTACAATTCATAGCTGATGAATAGTAAGGCTGCGCAACTCGTCCCATAACGTCTGCTGCTTCCAGACAGGGACAGGTTGGCTTAGTGATCGAATAAAACCCAATATAGATTTGAAAAAGTAGCGATTAATCAGTAAATAAAATCATCAAATAAAACAAGTGTATTGAACAGCCCATCCATTTCAGCTTAGTCACTTTAACCTATCCTACATTTCTTTTAGAGATAAATAATATATAGCTTATTTAAATATTTATACATTTATTCTGTCAGCATAAAAAGAGAAGTTGATTTTTAAAAGTAAAATCTTTTAAGCTGTAATACAATGCAGTTCAGAATTACTTCAGAATACATACAGAATGGAAAAAGATTAAAGATATTTATGCTACTTTAAGGCAAGATGTGCTGTAATTGACCAGAAAAGTTGTTCAGTTAATATAGCCTTTATCTTATCGATTCTTCTGCCTTCTACAGAACTCATAGTGCTAACTAAATAAGATTATCACGTGAGATGAGTGATGCCACTCTTGTCCACTGTGTAAAGTCCAAATCTGATTTGGATCACAGAGATACACCACTAACAGGTTGACCTGCGACAGCGTTGTGAAGCATGCATTTGAACAGGTGGTAAAACATTGTCAACAGGGACGTGACGCTGAGGGTGCAAATCAATCTCTTTACTTCCATGAATCGAGCGCACTTTGAGTAGCGCTTCTTTCTTGAAGCCAAAACAACACAGTGGTTGGTGGCAGAACTCTGCCCATGTTACAGGTGTCAGTATATTAAGACAAAATGTGATTTCTTTTTCGTTTAAAAAAAAATAAATGAAAAAATACTCTTTTTCCAGTTCATAGTCGCAGCCACTGTATACGCACATACACACGCTCAGTGTTCGTTCGATACCGAGCTGAGCCAGCATCTTAGTGAAATACTGTGACCACAGTTCATAACTCACAATAAGACTTTTGCCCTAAGAAGTTTGTTTGGTTTTTCATTTTAATTTTTTGCATGCAGAATAAATGCCTTACCAATAATTCACAGCACTGTACCCCAAGAAGATGTACCATTTTCTTCACATTGCCACAACATGGTTTTGCTACAATGGATCTTTCCTTTCCACAAGCAGACATCATTTCATTGATGTGAGTAAAATTAAGACAATATGGTTCGTCAACATCATTTCAAAAAACTCCTTTGTAAAATACCACCCGAAATGTCATTACAAGTAGGGTGATAGATTGTTTAAGTGGAAACAGTGAATCACAGTTTAAAACTTTTTACTGCACTATACTTAAGAGTAACACGACATACAACAAAATTATTGTATGTTAAAGTTTTGTAAACACTTTTTATGCAATTAAAAACAAAAGAGTCGGGGATTATTTCTGTCACTAAAGAATGGTTGTCTCCCTTTAACAGCATCGCTCTCCACTGAAAACATTCCACAATGAGCACAACTGTAAGATATCAACCCTTTTGTGTACAAGTTTTTGAAATTTTAATCCTGAAAAACAGGTGGTCTACAGATGATTTCTGATCTTCCAGGACAAGGAAGGGAGACCATAGCTCTGTTACTTAAAGTTCCAGTCGATGTCATGCCGACTACATGGCTGGCTCCCGGGCTCTCTGGCTCCCAGGCTCCTCAACTCCCGCTTCAAATGCAGTCTGGCGGTGAGTGTTTGTGGGCCTTTGATTTGCGTGTGCCTTTCTGCATGCATGTGCATGCGTTCGTTTGTTGATTTGTTTACTTTTCTGTGACATTCCAAGCTCTCTGTGTCCTCTGCTCCATCGTGCATATGGGACTGTCAGAGGGGAAGGTTCCCAAGGAGGTCAGGTGAGAGGTACCCGACTGCCATCGCTGGTGAAGGCTTGGTGAGGGTGGGGGTTGGGGTGGGGGCCGGGGTGGCGGTCACGGTGGTGGTGGGGTTCAGCAGAAGGCTATGCTGTGCGTCCACATCCTGTACCACAGTGTAGTCTGAGACTGGGGGCACCGGGATGGGTGGGGGCAATAAGTAGGGGCTCTGATAATCCCCAGTGGGACCTCCCAACTGTTGACATGCCTCCTGGCTGATCTTCTTTGCAGGCGGCTGTATGGTCTGTGGGATGCTGTCCTCGCAGCTCTTTTCATGGGAGTAGCCACTGCTGACCTTCTGGGCATCCACCTCTGAAGTGTAAGCCCCTTCCTCTGGGGTGACAATCAATAGCTGGAACCTCTTCTTGCCTTCTGCCTTCTTCTGCTGCTCTCCTACATTCTCCTTTTCTGGGACTTGAGCATCCTGCCCCTCTTTCTTCTCAACTGGAATTTTCTCTGTGACTCTGCTTTGCTGGCTGGGTGATAGCATGACCCCACCCGTGGGTGTCACATCACTCACTTGAGCATAGAAGTCCATGTTGATCCAGCTGTGGGTGCTGAGCTGGGTTTGGACGAGAGGTCGACTTTCTGGCCTGTGGGTGGGGCAAGGGATAGGATCTCGGATAGGGGCAGGGTCAGGGTCAGGAGGCGTGCCCCCTGCAGTGGTGGCAGAAAGGTTGGATTGTGGCAGCAGAGAGGTAGCACCCTTCTCGTGCTGCGCCAGGCAGATAGCAGCCAGGGTGTCAGGGTCAGCCTCCGGTAGCTCAGGTTCGTAACAGCTGGCGCGGCCTGAGTCATCGTCCTTGACACCCAGACCATGCGAGGAGCCAAGCTGCGCACCCACTCCCAGCAGGCGTTGTGTGTCTGAGCACCCCATCTTCTCTCCTGCTTCCATTCCATCCAGGTCCAACTCGATGAACTCCACCCAGGGGTCCTCGTGGAACATCTCTGGCTTGTAGATAGGGTGGCTGCTGAGAATTGAGCTGAGCTCATCCAGTTTGCCCTTCTGAATTCATATAGAGAAAAGACAAAGAGAGCTGTTACCATACTTGTGTTTTTTTTTTTTATTATTTACAGTGTAATTCACACAGTGACTCAAAAGTCCATCAGAAATAACAGGTGCATTAATGAGAGGCATGGAGTTGTCTGACATGACAACTACTGTACCATTGTACACAAAACTACACAAGTAACCCCAAAGTATTATACTAAATCTATTTCAGTGAAAAGCACGCAAGGAAAAAATTACATCTAACATGTCTTAAACCACTCTATCATAGTCTTACTGGCAAATATATGTGATGTAAAAGCTTATTAACTAATCAGTATTACAAAGAAAGTGGAGCGCTTGAAATATTTCAATGCAAGGTTTATTTGCCCTTTCAAATAAGTCAGATAATTACTTTTAAAACTCAATAAATACAAAGAGACTGCACTATGGATTTGGAAATAAACAGATGCCTTTATAATGATCGTTTCTGTTTAAAGATTTAGTAGAACTCCTACATGTTCTCTCACATGTTTTCACATGGAAGTTAAAAAAATAATATGCTCACAAAAAAACAACACGGGTGTATGGTCTTGCAGGTTTTCTGGAACATATTTGATTTAGTGTCTGGTTCACCTCTGGACTGCCAGATAAGGTGACTTACAATCCAGTTGACTGTTTATGTCAATTAGAAACTGAGACTGAGGAAAAAACAGCATGAAACCCAGTGGTTCTGGAAGACCGAAGTTCAGCACCCCTGAAGTACAGAAGGGTTTCTCAGTGCTGGACCTCCTGCTCCTCCTGTATACTGGCTTTTGAATAGGTGAGCTCTTCATTACATTTTCTTAATTTGGGTGGTAACTGAATAAACAACAAAACCCAGTTCGCATCAATGTTCACATTAATGACTAACTGAGACGTATTTCCTTTTGCTGAATATAAAATTCTTTAAAGAATGACCCAATGTGGTGAAAATATTAGAACTGTTTTAGGTACATTTATACAAATAAAAACCAAACTATTTGATAATTTGGTAAACTTAACTGAATGAAGTAGTACAAAGCTTAAAAATTGGTTATTTTAAATTATGTAATTCATCAAAGCCAAAGGAAGATGCTGTAGACATTCCACTCTAGATACTAATTAACTGAATCACAGACACAGTATTTTTTGCATTTTATGAAGCTAAAAAGAAATATGAACTTATTTTTTATTCCACGAATGAAAGCTCATGAATTTTGTGAGTAATTCAAATTACAGTGAGCTCTCTTTAAATGCTTTCTGCATAAAATTATTTGAATTGAGCATTTCATTCATTGAACCACTCTATTAAGACATTAAATACAAAGTTAGTTTAAAAAAATGTAGCATGCATGGAGGGTAATTGAACATTAATGACACATAATGCATATAATGCAATTTCAAAAAGTTGCACTAATTTATGTAATCACACACACACATTTTCAGAACCGCTTGTCCCATACGGGGAACCGGAGCCTACCCGGTAACACAGGGCGTAAGGCCAGAGGGGGAGGGGACACACCCAGGACGGGACGCCAGTCCGTCGCAAGGCACCCCAAGCGGGACTCGAACCCCAGACCCACGGGAGAGCAGGACTGCGGTCCAACCCACTGCGCCACCGCACCCCCTTTATGTAATCAGTAAAGCCATATTAATAGTCATATTAAATAAACAACACCCGGTCACTGCAAGTACTGAAAAATGTAAACACAACAGATACTGTATCCTCTGAAGACGACTAAAATAAAGTCTATATAGGACAGAACTAACAGTAACGACCGTATTTATTATAGTAGGGAATTTAAAAACAAATGCATTTTGGCTTCATGCCTTCTTCAGCATATATAAACATTACAGACGTAAAGAAATAGAAAACATACAATGTCACTTGATGATAATTTCATGTAACACAAAAAGTGATTAGACAGAGAACAGTATACATTAACATACATGACTGGACAAAGGATGACCTACAGTATGTCAAACCAACTGATTAAGAGATTTGAATAATAGAAACGGACCGACAAAAAAACTGAATAAAGCTGACTTTGAATGAAGAAATAAAAAGCTTAATTCTGTCAATTCATTTTTATATTTATGTATTTACATGATGTCATCAGTTCCCTCACCTTTAAAATATCACGCCCGCGCACCAAACAACAGCACCTGCGCCGAATCAGAGCAACAGGGTATAAAAGAAGCCGAGCCTGCACACCTGGTTGCGGAACCTCACTGAGAAAACTGCTTTCCTTGCAAATGAGAGGAAGAACCTCACCTACCTCCTCATCCGTCCCAGACCCTTTTCGTCCTTTGCCCTTCGTTCCCTGTTTGCTGCCTTCCCGGTTCCAGATCTCCTGCCTTGCCTGATCAACTTGGATTCTTGTCTCGTCCTCAAAACAACGTCTGCGCCTAAAACGACCCACGCCTGTCCCTGACTACGAATCTTGCTTACTCCTTGTTTTGTTCCCACAACAACTGAACCCGCAATTGGGTCCACACCAACTCCTCAGTCTCTCGCCCTCATTGCTGATGTGAAACGGGCAGATTGCTGTTTTTGTCCTTGATACATTTAGCTTTCATGTTCCTGACATAGGAAGACGTCCCACTGTGGACATTCAAAGTCTAGGGAAGTTGTGGGACTATAGGTTCTGCTTCTAGATACACACACATAGAGACAGCTTAAACTTAAATCTATGAGCATTTTAATTAAGTTCAACCTTGAGCATACCTTCAGCAATTCTGGATCAATCCCTTTGATTTTGGGAGCTGGTACTG
Source organism: Scleropages formosus (assembly GCF_900964775.1). Lineage (NCBI taxonomy): Eukaryota > Metazoa > Chordata > Actinopteri > Osteoglossiformes > Osteoglossidae > Scleropages > Scleropages formosus. The sequence continues at coordinate 14,926,492 of NC_041822.1, forward strand.
GAGGCAGCAGAATCACCATTAACCTGAGATGATGAGGAAGAGGAGAGTTGGAGACACAGACATAAAATTCTACCGCTGTCTGGTCCAGAAAACCTGGATACATGTTTTGAGTGTAACCAAAACATAGTATGGAATCTGTACTTGTGTTACAGGTTTACTTTGATAACAATGTCGAACTTTTAAAAAAGGAACTTGCCGTGATGCAAGTTTAAATGCTAAAAGAATTCTTTTCTAACCATTTTGGTCAACATACCCCAGAACTCTGCTCATTGTTTCAAAGCCTCTCAATGGCAAATTTATGTCTTAAAAACAAACTCATGTCAACACTCTAATAAACTTCTGTTGTTTACATGGATCTGCTTCGTTGTTCACAAGTGCACCTCAATAAACTGAAATAGACCATCACAACAGAAGTATACAGTGAAGTACAACAACTATATTGCGATGTGAACGCCTGAAGGGGATGAGACACCAGCATGGCTCCGTCCAAGTGGCACCATCATGGGAATCCATACCTCTGCTGTTGGGAGAAGATGACCAGGATGAGGAGAATCGCCACTGCTATAGCTCCAAAGATGAACACAAGGGTAACAGGGAAGGTGGACTCTGGGGCAGAGAAAACATTTATAGTGAATAACAACAGTCCTCAGATGTCAAGGATCAAAAACCACACAACAAAGAACCTCAACCCAACAATTACGGTTATTTCATTTTTTCTACTTCTCACTGTGGGATGTGGGGAGGCCCGGGACAACAAACACCCTTCTAGATCATTATATACACCGCAACTGTGGTGGGAGTCCGTAAGATTGTATAACATATTTACTAGCTACATCTACTACATCACGGCCTTATGCTCAATGGTGCAAGAATGACAGTATTTGGACTGAAAAACACTTTGCTTGGGGTTCCTGGAGTCTGATCTTTGCTAAGTCCAGTTGCACAAGGCTCTCCGGAACTGACGTGTTTCAGGCCTTTTGTTGAAACCTTCCCAAGATCCACCCCCCGGAGATGGCTAAAGTGCATGTTCTGTAAACTAACCGCTGCCCTCTCACCTTTACTGGGTATCTGTGACACGTGGACAAAGATGCTTTCACTGAAATCCCCAAAGTTTCTGAACGTCCGCATCTTGCACCTCACCCGAACCTCGTACTCCTTGTTGGTGTGCAGGCCGAATATTGACTGCTGGGTTCCAATCTCCAAGTCCAGCTGGGAGAGGTAGAAAAGATAACAGCAGACAAGCAACAGCTTTTTAGGGAATAATTGCTGACTTTGTAAGCACCAAAAGACACACTTGCACTGCTGAAAGGTGTACAGTATAATGGGATATGGTATCTGAACTAGAGGGGGGTGCGGTGGTGCAGTGGGTTGAACCAGGTCGTGCTCTCTGGTGGGTCTGGGGTTCGAGTCCCACTTGGGGTGCCTTGTGACAGACTGGTGTCCCATCCTGGGTGTGTCCCCTCCCCCTCCAGCCTTGCCCCCCGTGTTGCCGGGTTAGGCTCCGCCTCCCCGCGACCCCGCATAGGACAAGCGGTTTCAGATGATGTGTGTTGTGTGTATCTGAACTAGTATGACACACTAGAAAGGACAGAGATATGATAAATATTTAAGAACCTATGCAATATCCTGCAATATAATTTGAAGGAAAATTCACAGCAGTAACTTGGATCATATGTTAAACAGAGACAGGGACTCCCCCTAACCATGGTTCTGCCAACCGCTCTGGTGTTCAGGAATGCAAACTCTTCTCTTTTTGAGGAACTCCTGTGTTGGTGTCGGTAGCACTGGCTTTGTCATTTGTTTTATTGCCAATGCCTACGGTTAGAGCACACAAGCCTTGGCGTCTCGCAGTTGTCATCTCATGACTCATACAGCGGAGGTAACAGCACAGAATGTAACAGCGTCCTAGCCCTCATTTAGCATGGAATGAGAACATTTTTCCACCGGCCCCACCCACTCCCCTGTTGCCCCCACCGTGCAGCGTGTTTATGAGGAGGTTGCTGGTCTTCCTCCCCCGTGCCGGCCGTAACTAGAACAAGCCGTGGGGCTGCACCGCGAAACCTGACCCAAACCCTTGACGCTCGACTGTCACATTCCTGTAGACACAAGCCACTTCAAAGCTCCGGTTTCAAGGGGCTACAAGCAAATGACAGCGACTCGCAGCGAGTCTCCTGTATGTCAACAGCGATCTGCGTTGGTTCGCTGCACGTCCATGAGGAGCGGTCTGCTGTCGCTGCAGTACGTCGATCTGAACACGCTTTCAAAGACAATGTGCAAAGCGTGCTACTGAATCCTGCCCTAATTAGGATAAGAAAGCTACGATGAACTTAACGTCCAGGTCTACTGACATTACTATTGTTCGGACGAAAAACACAGTAAAACTCTGGCAACCGTGAGAAATTTAGCAAATTTTGAACTAAGAGAGACATTACTATGTTTCAATAGATTTGTGAGAAAAATCAAAATAACGTAAAAGTACCGTTCAGTAGATTCTAAAACTGGAGGGCTTAGAAATATTTTATGTAGTTTAATGAAAATGAACAATTTTTAAGTAACATCAAAGGATTTCAAGACCAGCGATTATGTTATCATGCTATGACCACAGCATTACATTTACATTTATTCATTCAGCAGACGCTTTTCTCCAAAGCTACATACATCTTCAGAACCGCTTATCCCATACAGGGTCATAGGGAACCAGAGCCTACCCGGCAACACAGGGCGGAAGGCTAGAGGGGGAGGGGACAAACCCAGGACGGGACGCCAGTCTGTCGCAAGGCACCCCAAGCGGGACTCGAACCCCAGACCCACCGGAGAGCAGGACCCGGTCCAACCCACTGCGCCACTGCGCCCCCGCGCCCCCTTCCAGCTACATACATCTCACAGAAAATACAGTGTGTGCATTACATCAACAGAAAGAGACTTAGATGCCGGCGCGTGATCCTAAAGCACAGTTAATTTGTTACTTTCCACCATACGAACCAAGCATAACTGCAGCCGAACACTGTTGATGAATCCCAGTATATGTTAATTTCCTCCGCTTTTCTCCAAAGCAACATACAGTGTCGAGAAAACAAATGTGCACATCACCAACAGATGCAGACACACGATTCTGGAAAACTGCCACTTTGTCCAATTTTTTTGGGTTACCAGAAGCCTCAGCATAGAGTATGACAGTGACAGACTCACCACCTCCCAGCGCGAGGAGTTCCTTTCCCGGTAGTGAACTTCGTACACCAGTGTCATCCAGCCGGTTTTCACATCTGCCGAAGGCGGGGGTTCCCATCGCGCCATAATGTCAAAGTGGAGCCCGGATCGGCTCACGTTCAGCAGCGTCCAGTTCAGTCCAATCGGAGGATCTGGGTGCACTGAGGACCACAGAGGGAAGAGCATCACAAGCACGGCAAACCGCTATCCTTCAAGCGTATGCTGCACCTGCCCTTGCAGCCAGTTGTTCAACACAGCTGGATATTTTAATGAGGGTATTTGCTTTAACCACATTGGACTGCATTCTTGTCTAACACACTTTGCTTGAATAAAACATTTAAAAACGCAGTAACTGAAGAATGGATGCAATCCGGCACTGAAAGCTATCCTGAAAAATAGCGTGCAGAGAAATAAATAAGAGGTTTAACCAAATATTAAGAAGGTGAGGTCTGATAGCAGTATGCCAGACAAGAGAGGGGTTTTGATATGAGCTTCTCTGGTCACAGTGTTTATAGATCCCCCCTTAAACACTGGAATTTAATTGAAGGTCCAATCCGGTTTTAACAGGATACCACTGCACGCATGCATGCACACAGTGCACACGCACAAAACTGTCTGCCAGTCCTGGAGACATTTACCACGGACTGAACCTGCGTTCCTATTCGCTTCACCGAACTCCGCCACGCTCTCTGTCAGTAATCTCTGTCAGTAACCGCAGCACAGGATGTCGGAAAAGGCGATTCAAGGACAGGCGCTCAGGTACAAAGTGAGACCTCGAGAAGCCTCTCACGGACATTTACAGTCTCCGTTCTGAAGAAGGTTTTGCTGAAACCCAACAACCAGATGTCGTGTTCGGTTTCTGACATGAAGGAACCCCCTGTTGAAGAGGAAATAATCACAGCAGCTGCAGCTGTCCAGAGCTTTTTCTCCCCCTTCCTCATCTATACCACCCCCTTCCATGTTCTGGGCCCCACAGAAGACATGGGTTATGATACAAACAATTGCACAGCATGCACCGCCGCAGCAGTCCTTCATTATTTACGGTTACTTCATTCAAACATAATGCAATTCAAAGAGAAAAAGAAACAATTTCATAGCTGAATACATAAACTCATATCCTGTAGCAGTGAATGCACTAGATTATCAAAGAGAAAATTTTATTATTCTGAAAGCTCACAAAACAAAACGAAGCCATTAATTGTGGTCACAATAAAAAGATGAAACTGGTTCTTTTAAAGAAAAGTGTTCCTGGAGTAACACTAGACACAGCTCACATCCTACACCCGGCAGCACGGTCGTGAGCTTGCATTGCTTCCTTCCTCAAATGAAAAGTCACAGCCGGACACCAAACTGCATCACGTGCACATTCTCGTTGCGTGTTGTAGAGAAGAACAAGGCAGCACCAGGGACTGACAAAAGACCCAATCTTCCTGGAACGAAAGAGGGCCAAAATCCAAGGGGCCCATCGCCCCTGCCAACTCAGGAAATGAGATTCAATGGTGACCATAGGAAAGTAAAATGCATGTCCTCATGTCTGCTGTCTTAATTAGTTTTATTTGTGTCACCTCCTCCTGCCCCCCGCGTTGACTCCTTCAGAATCGAACAAGCGTCCCCAGGTGAACGGGAATTAGACGTTCTTACGGCAGGACTTACTTTCTCCAATCATGTTAAAGTACACAGTTTAAGGTCATCTATACCCCGCATGGATTTTATGCCGTATCATTTAGTTACTACAGGCAGCACTTTGGCACCTTGACCGCTACACTAGCAGGGGTTTGCCCTTTATAGCACAGTATCCACAGGCCACCACAGTACGGACTAAAATGAGCTATATTAAGGAAGCAGGAAACTTTGTCTTGAAGGTTTTTCTTAATGCCGTGAAAATACTTACATAACTGGCATTGCTCAAGAGCGTCACTGGACATTGAACTTGTGCTGCCCACGTCGCTAACAGCCACAAGCGCCAGGGGACAATCGAACACTTCAGAGGGCCGTCAAACAGGCAATGGCCACTTTAGTCGGACCTCGCCGCTGTCTACATGGTACAACAGTAGAGTGTCGCAGCGACGTACCCAGCCCCCAACCGCCATGTCCACCGCTTGTAAAAGTTGCGAAAACATTTGTTGCACCAGAACATGCTTATTTCCAGGCTGCTCCTCATGTTCCCTCATTTGCGTCAGTCGCTGGATTATGCCAGGGAGGTTACGAGGATGAAGGGGCTACTCACCGATGTTCTCAACACTGAAGCAGCGCTCATCGTACGTGACGTTCTGGGCACCGGACCGCAGCTGCACGCAGTATGACGTCCAGATGGACGTGTAGGTCTTGTTGAAGAAACACTCATTTGGCACGGAGCGGGTGTAGTCGGGGCACTCCGTCCAGTTTCTGGAGATGGAGCTGCAGGAATGGGTTGGTTTGAAAAGTAAACACACGACAGAATATAACGCAAGGTAACAACCATAGCACAAGGTAGGTGGAACTCACTGGGTTGTGTTATTAGAATTTAATAAACTAGGCCATGCTTCTGTCCAAAGCATGTTACGATTTCTGTCAGTTTTATATACTTGGATATTTCAAAGTTCAGATTAAGTGTCTTGAGGATACTCAAGGAGACAACGGCAGATCCCCTCCTGGGACTTGAAAGTGACCTACAGGTCAGCACGAGTCTCCACCAATAACACTACCTGCTGCCCCTGTGTTTATGTGGTAATACGATATCTGTTACACGATCCATTTCCTGATTTGAACTGCACAATTGTGGCCTTTGGCTACTTTGTACAGGCTTCTGGGTTTACAACAGACCTGTTTGATGAACACATTACAGCAGAGCTCTCCGAGTACCTCGGCGTGTGATCAAGATCCACGTGACTGCTTCCACAGATTCTACCAGCACAGCAACAGCATCGTGTGTGTAATATGCAGCTTTCCATTCATGTCGGGGACAGATGGTCGAGAATGAGCTCTTGTGTTTTACTTACTTCTCCTTCAGGAAGAAGACCCTCAGGGCGCCAGGCTGTGAAAGGTTCTGGAAGCTTCCGGTGCTCCACCAGCACCGGAAGGTCTCCTGCTCCCGGGAGAGGCAGCTCGTGAAGTGGGGGCCCTGTCGGGGGGCTGAAAGGACAGACGAAGAGACCGGTGAGTATGACAAGGCACATTCAGGGCAAAGGAGTAGACCGTTTTTACAGCCAAGGAAAGCCACCTGACTCAGACAGGTTCTTGAGCAGACTCTCACTTTGGTTCTCTAAGGGAACAATAGGATAATACCCTTAACTACTTGAGAAACTACATGAAAATAATGCAGAGGCAGAAGAAGAGGGCAACTCTCCACTAATTCCACCCACATTCGTGCTTTAAAACAACAACTTTCTGCAGAGTCATTAAACTAACGTGCTTTGTCCAAACAGACCTTCCCTCTGGTATCAATAAATAAATTACAGCCACAGATGGAGGGGTGTTTTTAAACATAAGAAAACATCAAAATCAGAACCATTGGTCTCACGTCAGGAGGGATTTGGAGAGAACCAATGTGCTTTCTCTGCACAGCTGTGGAAACCACAGGGTCCGTGGTCCTGGTTCTTGGAGGGAACACACACTTCTTCCTTTGACCACCGTGCTTCTTGCCAGCAAGTGAAGCACACTGCTAGATCTAATCCTGAACCCCCCCAAAGGCCTCTTCATTTCAGTGCTCTTATTATTAAACGGGGCTCTTGGGGAACTTCAGGACATAAAAAACCACAGTCAACGCAGCCATAAATATCCAGCAATTCTCCACGTCCCCCTTACACTCACACGCACACATATAACGCGCAAACTGCCTGGCGGAGATAAATCAATCAAGCAAAGCTGAAGATTGAGGGGGACTGCAGACCACTGAATTACCTCAATTTAAAAAAAATAAATAAATTTGCACTTTGCTGCAAATATAACGTGACCTTTAAACACTAGAGGTGTTGAAGAGACTGTAAAAAATCCAATTTGCCAGGATTCAATTAGGGTGTAGATGGATGCTCTCCTCTAAGGACAACCAGCGCCTCTCACGACAGCATGATGGATTCCTCCTGAACTGAGCTGCTGAGCTCAACACAACTGAACCTGATGTGGTCAAAGTCAGTACTGCTAGATGGCCCGGAGTCCACCCACTCGCTCGCTCACCAAACGCACACACACACACACATAAAACCATCTGCCCATCCCTCAGATGCTGAACGCTGTATTCCTCTCTGCATTTTAATGTGCATTCTTCAGGCTATAAGCAATTAAAAGAAAATTTCCATAGATGTATCTGTCACACACACACTCGTTTCCCATATTTTCAGCATACCTCTTAGGCTTTCGTTAGTGGATGGAAGTGATGTTTTTAAACACAATCCCAGATTCACCTCTTCCACCCCCTAAAGGTCTGACTCTCGACTCTTCGCTGTTCGTAGGTCCCACGCAGGTCTCATCTGCAGACCCAGAGCGATCAAACCATGCAACACTACCGTCATCCAAGCAAAAGCCAACAAAACGAGACCTGGATTCTGTGCTGGGTGTGTCACAGTTACACCCAGGAAAAACAAAAAAAAAAAAATGCATTCTCAAACACTACCTCTGGCTATGGTGCATTTTAGCTACTCTTTTAGTATAATCCTTTTTCCTCTGGGAAAAGGTAGTGCTGATGTCTCACAGATCCTGGATTGTGTGTTTGGACATGGGTCTGAATCCAGCTCACTCTGTGCAATGTCTGCATGTTCTCCCTGCGTGTATCCACTAGGCGCTCTGGTTTCCTCCCACGATCCGAAGATGTGCGTTTTATGTGAACCGGCAATTCTAAATTGCTTTTGATGTCTTTGTGTCAGTAAATCAGTGTGTTGCATCACTTTGCTGCATAAAAAGGTGAATGTAGGTAGGTTAGGGCAGTGTATCTAACATTCTAAGTCCCCTTGGATGAAGGTGTCAGCTGAATGTTAGTTAATAGTCATGCAAGCCGCTTCAAAATGCTAAATGAGATATGATGTAAATATCATGTATTTACCTTGTGTTACTCAACTCAGGAACTTTAGTTATTTTATTAGGCAAAAGGTAAATTTCCTCAAAATCCGTGCCACCGAGTCCATCTCTTTAAATCTCAATTTTTAGTATTACGGAGGTTTTGCAAATCCAATTTAGAGTGCATAACTGAAATGTACTATTAAACATTACTAATGTAGAGGATAATTTATAATTTATGATGGCACAGGAAAAAAGCCATAGGGCAGTGTTCCACAGGACAGTGTTCCATAATACAGACCAGCGTGGATGTAAGCAAAGCTAAAAGGGCACCATACCGTGGACCCATCGTCTAGGCAATGAAATTGGTCCACGAACCTGCACACCAGCCATTCTTTATTTTTAAACCAACCAAGCAGACATTCACAACCTGCATTGAGATGCATAGACACCTAATGACCATCATAAACTATCCAGCACTTGTGTAACACTTAGCATTGTGTGCAACACTGCTTATTGCTTTATGCACTTATTGCTGGGTAGCATGTGTTTTTTAATGTGATGCAGAACCATTTATTATTTTGTGTTGAAGGCCATTAGCTGGTTGAGAAGTGAATGAACTAAGGCCATCTGCTATGTCAGTAAACAACAATAAATAATGAAGAGCAAAGTGGGTGTGTCGGAAGGTCCCTCTCTCCATATTAGAGACCCTTTACTACCCGAGATGGGGGAGCTAGTCTGCAGCTACAGAAATCAATATAACCCCCCAAACTTTGAGGGTGGTGTTCACGTTTGGAGAGAGTGCGAGCGATCGATCGCAGCCACCGGGAGCACTTCATTGCTCCTCATCAGCACGTCTCGGAGGCCGTGGCGGAAGCTGGGGGTGAGGCCAAGGGTTGGAGCGGTGCACTAAGGGCTACGGACGCTGATCAGCCAAGCACAGCACAAGGCACAAACTGCTCACTTGGCCAGAGAGGAACATTAAGTTTCCAATACTACCACAGCAAATGTGCTGTTGGGAAAAGTTAAGAGTCTGGTCTTGGTTAATCGGGGGGCTGCGGGTGAATGGGGGGTACTGGCGTTTCCTTTCCCCATATCTGATACACAATTCCATCTAGGCAGAGAAGGTGATGAAAGTAAATGAACACGATACGCACACGCACAATCTGAAACCGCTTGTCCCATACGGGGTCGCGGGGAGCCGGAGCCTAACCCGGCAACACAGGACGTAAGGCCGGAGGGGGAGGGGACGCACCCAGGACGGGACGCCAGTCCATCGCAAGGCACCCCAAGTGGGACTCGAACCCCAGACCCACCGGAGAACAGGGCCCGGTCAAACCGACTGCACCACCGTGACCCCGCTAAACATGATACAACATGTTTTAAAACATAAGAGCACATTTATTTTCAAGCTTGATTTTTTGAGAACTGACAAATGTGCAGTTAGTACATTTCTGTCACAATTTAATGTTATACACGATTTCTCCCACTGTTATACTTTATCTTCACTGAGCCCTCGTTCAGTGAATTTCAGAACAAAGCAGATATTTTACCTGCATTTTTGAATGACTCTAATGTTGCGTTTTGAAAAGGCTTTTTATCGCTGCATCTGAAGATGCTGCATGTATCTCAATAAACAACTGTACAAATTATGGTGAGATGAGAGCTTTGTCAATAGCCCACACTATGCTAGTAAGCCCTAGTAATACAGGATAGGCTACTCTTATTATCTTCAAGTTGTATTTTTTCTTATACAGTACTTAACAAGCATTCTTCTTTTGCACTGAAATCAGAGGTAATTTCCAAAATACATTTATATCACATTAAAACCTTAAGGATTTACATTACATAATGTGCACTGTACTGATAGCACAATAAACTATATTCACTCTAAAACGATAAGATTCATTCTACTCACTAACGTGTGCATCTAGATGGCGTAGGCACTGGATGTACTGTATGTACGCACACTGGCGTCACGACAGCCGGACAGGGCTGAGCTGAGCTGCTGTGTGGAAGGAGGAGTCAGGCTCATTACACAGATGTTCTGGGGTAATTATCCAAGAAGCAAACGGAACAGCTATGTGACTCACTCACCGCTTCGGCCTGCTCGCTGACTGGCATTTTCTATTAATACCGGTTGTTTTCTGCAGAGAATTTCATTGAGAATTTTCTGTGAAAAGGTAAATAAAATTACTCTCTTACTCTCCCAGAATACATCTATTTAATTTAGGTTTCAAACTGCAGTAAATGATAAACATGAATCCGGGGGGGAAACCCATGAGTTCCCAAAGATAAAGGACCCTTATGCTCGTGAAAGACCAAGAGAAACAGAGTAACCCACAACAGAAATGGGGTTTGTGTCTAGCTACCAGCATTCCAGGGGTTCACCAAAACAAGTGGTTGCTAGAACGCCACTATGACGTAGAACCTGTAGCAACAGAATGGCCGCGTTCGCAACTCATTATTACACATAATGTACATGCTTAACTGCTCGTGGTCCTTTTAAAATTCACCACAGAGAATGAACGAACACAATTTATAATGGATTCATATGGATAGAAAAGGGAAAAATAAATCAGAATTGATTATAATTAATTTGATTATTTTGATTTCTTTTTAAATATCATAATTTTGCTAGTGAAAACTCTTTGGTTTAGGCCAGGTATTCAAAAACTGCTCACTAGCCATTCATCCATGGATCCATTATCAATAACCACTTCGCCAATGCAGGGACATGGAGTATGGAGCCTATCCTGGAAGCACAGTGCATGAGGTATGACACACCCTGGAAAGGATGCAAGATAATCACAGGGTAGCCACACACATTCAATCACATAACCACACACTAGGAGTAATTTGCATTCACAAAATCACCTGAAACACATGTCTTTGGACTCTGGGCAGAAATTACAGCACCTGCAGGAAACCCGCACGAACGCGGGGAAAGCATGCAAAACGCACACAGACTGAACCTGGTTTTGCACTCGCAGCCCAGGAGCAGTGAAGCACCAGCACTAACTGCTGTACCGCTGCACCACTCAAACGTTCACAAACACAGCTAAATCATCAAGTCTGTAACTAATCTTATGGATCTGGAAATGAGCCCCGAAGAACACACAACTTGGACTTTCTGCAGACGAATAAAAAGACAAAAGTGTTTGTGTTGCAAAAAAACATCGCAGAAACTGTTTAGATATCTAGATTGTTTCGATATGTACAACTGACTTCAGGCGTCTTCAGAAGGATGTCTGCGAATTCAGAAAGCGAGCCATAGAACCCGCTATTGCATCTGACTGGTGCCACTCTGTCGCACAGATTGATGGACACACCCACTACCAAGTTCTGGAATCTGCTAAGTCACAGCTTAAAGTCATTACAGTAATTACTGCATAAGGACAGCTTGGAAACTGTGGTCACTTCATCCGTTTCTAATAAGCAACAACACTGCGTCCAAAAGTTTGAAGTCAACGCGAAGATTTTTTTAAGGTTGTGTTCCTAATGTGTCAACAATGCACTGCGTACACATATGAAATATCCGTGCTCTCGTCTGATTAGCAATGAATAAAACTGGATTAAGGCTGAAACAACATCTTGGAACAAAGGAAAGCCGGATTTCATATTTCAATTGAACAAGACCAGATTTCCGCCAGAACTCGGTTTCTAAATGGAGAACACAGCCGTAGAGCATGGTACTCATAGAAAAATGCATAATTTAGTTTGAAGTGTTACATTGTAATAGTGGATGTAGAAGAATGCTTGATGTAGTTCAACTTTGGCTTTCAGTCCACTTGGAGGACGTGCACCTTGCACCAGACAAGGTTGACCGATGTGCGGACTGTGTGGAGTTTGCATGTTCTCTTCGTGTCTGCATGGGTTTACACTGGGTGCTCTGGTTTCCTCCCACAGTCCGAAGACATGCCGTTCAGGTTCCCCCATAGTGTGTGAGTGACCCAGGGAGAGTGTGTTCCACTGATGTATGGATGAGTGACACCCATTGTAAGTAGTGTATCTAGCAGTGCTTATAAGTCACCTTGATGAATAAGGTGTGTGGGCTGATAACACTAGATAGAGTTCATTGGAAATCGCTTTGCAGAAAAGCATCTGCTAAATAAATAAATGTAAATAAATAAATAAAGGTAAATGTTGCTGAGCCACCCACAGGGACATTATCTGACCAAAGACACAACGTGATGGCTGGGTGAGCAGGAACTCTGGAAGTCTGAGGATGTTTCAGTTGTTCATTTGTGATGGACAGATAGTTGCTGAACTTCCCTCTTTGAATTTTAATTTAAAAACTCAATTCAATATACCAATGCAATACTTTCTTAAAAAAGGTAAAAGATTACTATTTTTATAGGAGGTCTGGAAAATGTCAGATATAAAAGTGTGGTTCTGACTCAAACCAATATCCTTAAAATGTCTTCGACGCACACTCTCCGGAGGCTATGTTAACCTTTACTCTTTAGAACAGCCTGTTAAGAACTCATTGCAAACCAAGAAACTGGTTGCAAAACAAACCCTTTTATGTATTGAAAAAATACACACACACACATTTTCAGAACTGCTTGTCCCATACGGGGTCACGGGGAACCAGAGCCTACCCGGTGACACAGGGCGTAAGGCCGGAGGGGGAGGGGATACACCCAGGACGGGACGCCAGTCCATCGCAAGGCACCCCAAGCGGGACTCGAACCCCAGACCCACTGGAGAGGAGGACTGTGGTCCAACCCACTGCGCCACCGCACCCCCTCTATTGAAAAAATATTATGTATAAAATAAATAAACTAACAGCAAACTGAACTGTATTAGTTCTGATTTCAAGTTACTTCTGTGGTTTTAAGAATAAGTAGTGATTAATGAGAATCTGTTTTAATACTGCCATTCTAAAAGCATTACTGTTGTCAAGTCCTAATAGAATACTTATTACAAATATGAAAATTCTTAAATTGTGAATGGAAAATAATTCTGAGTTGCATCTTTCTTGGCCCAGACTGATTTAACCCTCTTCGCTCAATGAGGAGAAGCAAGACACAACTCCCGTTTGAGATCACGGTTATGTTTCGCTCAGGGCTGCAGAAATGCGGTCAGCTACTCTCAACAGCAGGATCACGGCCCGTCCAGCGGACTTGGAGCACGGGCTACCATCCCATTTTGGAGCACGGAGCGAACCTTCCCGGCCTCTCCTTTCAGCAGCACTACGCAAACAAACCCTCAGCGCTCAGAGGCGGTTTGTGGACAAGCTTGCACCTCAGAGCAGGAAAGGCGGAAAAAGGAGCGGACGGCAGAGTTTGGGACCGCGCGACTGCCGACCTCGGAGACAGACGATACCGCTCGAATGGGGCCAAAAGGCAAGGGGGAGGGAAACAAGAGGGAGTCCAGCCACTAACAGCATAATCACTCTGGTGAGCCTTTAAACACTGGGAGCTCCTTCCAGAAGCATCCTGTCCCTTGTTTAGTGGTCTAATGGAAAGAGAGACAACATATGCAGATTTCCAAGAAGGGTACTGAGTTCACAAGCAATTTCTGGGAAAAACATCTCAGGCGAGCGAATGGCGAATGTGCACGGTTCGCAAGCAGCATCTGTTCACAGAATGCTTGCGGTCTTCCTGTCAGATTGAGAAATAACCCCCAAGGGTGTGAGAGACTGAAGAGCAAGGATGGTAAAAGATGATTCCGGCTGCGTCGGGAGCGCAGAGACGGATGCGCCCTCCTGAGGCCAGGTGCCCTACCTGCCAGCGGGAGAGCGCTCCCAGCGAAGACTGGCGACGCAGCAGGCTCCTTGGGAGTCTCCAGGGCTGCTGAATGAGAGAAGGTACCTGCTAGGGTTCAACTGACACCTTCCCACGGCACAGGGGTTTTTAACATCCTGTTTCAGATGCTTTTTTTTGCTGCTGTTAATGCCATCCTTCCTTTCTTCTGGAAATTTTTGCAAACATATTCATCGCCAGTGACTACCTGAACTCACCTACATAAGAAATGGCTCAAGTCTAATTGAACTTGTGCAAACATAACTTCTTAAAAGGCTGCTACAGGTACCTACTCAAGTGCTGGGAATTAAGAAATAACTAATATTTTTCATGCACTACATTTTTAAATGCAAGCTGTTACAAAGATTTGTACAGGGCATTTTCCAGAGAGAATAAAAAAGAAATGCACAAATTGCCAATACAGGCAAAACTGAAAATTATTCCCTACAAGAATACGATCGAGCCGAAGTCCAAAAAGTCAGAGAAAAGTGTCTAATAACAGGCCTGTTTGCGGTAACAGATGATTATGGTTGGGCATCAGAAGACATACAAGTGGAGCCTGGAAGTTCAACTTTTAACTTTCAGCATACAAAAATTTCACCCAGCGCTGCACTGTATTCCTACAGGACGAAGATAGATAGAACTACTTTACATTTCCAGCTTGAAAGACGTCCAAGGTGTTGACGGCTTTTTCATTTTATTCTCCCTTTTGACGGTGTCACGATTTTTGGAATCTTGCGTCTTTAAATATTTACTATTTCTGCAGTTTTTTTTTTCTTTCTTCATTTTACAATGGAGGAAGTAATGTATTTTAAGTAAAAACCTCAAGCCACATCAAAAACACACACACACACACACATTTTCAGAACCGCTTGTCCCATACGGGGTCACGGGGAACCGGAGCCTACCCGGTAACACAGGGCGTAAGGCCGGAGGGGGAGGGGACACACCCAGGACGGGACACCAGTCCGTCACAAGGCACCCCAAGCGGGACTCGAACCCCAGACCCACTGGAGAGCAGGACCCGGTCCAACCCACTGCGCCACCGCGCCCCCCCTACATCAAAAACATTTTAATTAAAATTCTAAACCATGGTCACCACACTTTGTAATTGCTTCCCACAGCAGTTCAGAGAGCTCTGTTATAAATGACTTTAAATTAAATTCATGTTAGTTCAGGTATAGAGCTGCGGACTGTGTAACAGAGGCATCGGAAAGCTCGGCTCTCGCTCTCTTTTCCTAATACTGTTCCATTAATCGCTAATTAGGGCATCCATAGAACACCTTTGATTTTAGTCAATTCTGAATCTGACTTGTCATCATCAACTTCAGTAACACTATGAGCTCAATGAGGATTAAAGACACAACTTTTCCTAGCAGTTTCAGCACACACTTACTGTAGTTTCATTATTGCTCAATGTGAAATGCATGTCAAAACTGACATCTTAAAAAAGAAAATGTTTCATGCAATATAATACGTCAGACAGAATAACAGCCATGACAAAAATAACAAAATAAAATAAGATGCAGGAAAAAAATCCACGCGTGCTTCAGAAGTGAACGTTCTCATGTTAGCTGTCAGGCCTCACTGGCTGAGCTCCTTAAAGGTTCTTAATTTATTACAATGCCACATGCCACTAGCCCTCCAGTGACATTTCCCTGAATGTTCCAAGGAGAACTCATAGTTGAGCTCTGGCCGACTAAATCCAAGCCAAAGACGCTGCTGTAGCAACAGGAGGCAGGCCAGCTTCCCCGCCTTGACATGAAATGTGCAGTGCCAGCTATCCATACTAAGCATTAACGCTGGTTGCTGAAAACACCCTAGAACGAAAACGGTAATTTCCCTTAAATGAACTACAAAGAAAAGTGCCACGGCACTTCACACAGAAACCATGTTAAAATCACACAGCTGGATGAAAAATTTAAAGATCGGTGTACTGGCCACAAGGGGGGCGTGGTGGCACAGTGGGTTGGACCGGGTCCTGCTCTCCAGTGGGTCTGGGGTTCGAGTCCCGCTTGGGGTGCCTTGCGACGGACTGGCGTCCCCTCCTGGGTGTGTCCCCTCTCCCTCCAGCCTTGCGCCCTGTGTTGCCAGGTAGGCTCCGGTTCCCCGCGACCCCGTATGGGACAAGCGGTCAGAAAATGTGTATGTGTGTGTATTGGCCACTGAAAATCAAACACCAAAATGGCTAAAACAAACAAGCAAAGATCTCATCTCAGAACTTCACACGTTTACGCTTTCGTGAAATAATATTTTACATTAATAAATTTGAACTATAAATCCCAAGATCCCCCACACACAGCTTCATAACCCACACACATCTCTGGGTTTCTGACTCATAAAGGGAGCCGGCAAATCGCGGCGTGCGCTTCGCACGGTCTCCTGAGGTCCACTTTCTGCGCTCTACGGTGTAGAGTCTATAATAGGCCGTAATTTTCAAGCCTACACAGAGAGAGTAGGCGGAGCATCTATGAACACATCTGTAGTGAAGTTATGGCCTTGACAACTGTATGTGAGAAAAGCTGATGAGGTTCTTCTGTCTTCTGCAACAAAAATGCTTTCAGCTCAACGTTTTCAGTTTTGGATATGTGAAAATTTTATTCCCTTTTATTTTTCTGTACCTGTACATCTGTGGCAATCAAACGAGAGGAGCTGGTTTTATTGACACAGTGCGTACTTCCGTGTTGTTTACGGTTCAGTCGAAATATCAACCGTATCCGTTGACTTTCAAACATTTCAGAAACAGGAAAATTATGCTGCCGTTGGAACCCTTCATTTTCCAAATCTGCAGCAGGTCAGGAAAAATGGCATGTTATTTAGTGGAGCTGGTGATCTTCTTGGAAAAGCACGAATCTCAGCATTCTGGGTAAATGTAGGGTGTCTTGACAGTGGTCAGTCAAACACACATAAGACTCAAAAAGAACAATAATAACAAACCGCAGAAACTGCGTTGGTACAAAGAATCTGACGGAAACCACAAGACAGCACACGCAAGGGCCTGTACAACTAAACACAAGTTGTTAATAATATACAAGTTGTTTAAGCCGTTTCTGTCATTCATTCACTTTCGTTAACCACTTGTCTGAGTCAGGATCACGGTGCTCCGGAAAAAATCTGAGAACCATGGGGCGCTAGGCTCGTGAGGGTACACCTTGGATGGAACGATCATCCACTTCAGGCAGGGTACATACACATTCGTTCACATATTCAGAATTTCCAAGTTCATCTGAAACACAGGTCTTTGTACTGCTGTTGATGAAACAAAGCACCCAGGGGAAACCCAGGTGAACGTCAGGAGAACCTGCAACTCTATACAGACTGAGCCAGATCTGAACTTACACCCAAAGAGCCTTAATGCTGTCACCACCTTTATTATATTATTATTACATCCCTGACTTTCTCTTCTTCTTATTATTATCATTATTATTGTTAACAACAAAAACAATAATAGTAATACAGACGCTCCTCAACTTATGCGAACAGACCGCTCTTCGACCCCTTACGCAAGTCGCAATTTACGTATGTCGGATTCCCCCTCCGTTACAGAGCCGAGCCTTCTCATTTCCTTCACATTTGTTGCAAACACAGGTTGAAAAAATTACATAAGAAAATTCTCTAGTAAATCTCAGACATATTAAAAATTGTAACAAGACATAGGCCTTGTCAATAAATTAAATTTTTACATTTCTATAAAGCATAAATATATTTAAAAAAATAGACTACTGCATATGGTACACGTACAGTATCGTGCTGTGCGTGCTTACCTTATATCTAGTAGTATGCTGGCACACAAGGGGGTGCTGCTGTTGCATAATTTCTCATTTTTCCATCTCGTTTATTGCACCTTGACATTTCTTCATTATTATTGTTGTTTTCCTGCTAGCTGTTCCTTTCACGCGCTCATTTATATGTACAGCATCCTTCACTATCGTATTCACGGTCGATAGGGCTAAACCTTGCTCCTGTGGTATAGACGACAATCTTTGTCCACCTTCATACTTTCTTATTATGTTTAATTTCATCTTCAAACCAATTGCCGTACGCTTGCGAGGCGGTTCTCGTTTTTCTTCAAGTGCACGTTTACCGCCAGGCATTGTAAATAATGAAAAGGGTAGAAAATGTGTGAAAAAGCACTACACAAACGAGAGGAGATGCGTTCATGGCTCAAAACGCGGGAACTCGGAAGATGCGGCTTTCCGGCCTCGTCTGGTTATCTAGACTTGCGCGTAACGTATTTCAGGTGTTCTGCGGAAAAATAAAAGCGCTATCCGTAAGTAATGTGTATGCCGGTAATATTTGACGTAAATCCGGATTTATGCAAGTCAGATTTACATCAGTAGAGGTGCGTCTTTATTCATTTAGCTTACACTCTTCTCCAAGTGACTTATAACATAAGCTACTTACAACTACTTACTCATTTACACAACTGAGTCATTTTCCTCATCGTGAAGATTCTACTTTGGAACAATACTAAGAACAGTAGTTTTGTTCCATGGATGATGCCTGACACACACACACACACACACACACACAGTCTGAAACCACCTGCCCTGAGCAGGGTCACAACAAGCCGGAGCCTAACCCAGCAGCACAGGGCACAAGGCTGGAGGGGGAGGGGACACACCCAGGACGGGACGCCAGTCCATCGCAAGGCACCCCAAGCGGGACTCGAACCCCAGACCCACCGGAGAGCACGACCTGGTTCAACCCACTGCACCACCGCACCCCCTCCCATGGATGATGGGAACTTCATATTTGGAAAAAGAAAATGAGTCCATAAGGGGAAAATTACCCTCATTAAAATGTGGTAAATCAGGTGTCTATAGAAAGGCCCATTTTGCTTCTGTAATGACAAGGAGGTTGCAATGACGCACAAATACAGTACACATACACACACACACGACTACATTCTTTCAGTGGACATAAAGAGCTGTAATTTAGCACATGATAATCAGGAATGTCCAGGTCCCGAGTGAAGCAAGAATATGTAAAAATGTGATATGTCAGACCTTTTACAGTCTAAATATTTAAAATTCAGGATTGATGAAGCACCCGTTGCAGCTAACACATCAGTGAACAGCGTCGTAAAGATAACTTGACAAAATAAACAGCGACCTTTCACAGAGAAAACTCTGGCTCATGTGACAAGGTTATTTCTTCGCAAGTGGATTCTGAGTACTAGCGTCACATAATCACATACTTTTTTTTTTTTTTCTTTTTTTTTTTTACTTTCAGAAGATTTCAACTGAAAGAAAAGAAACATTTTTGAAATCTTTTCACTATATTCTACACACACACATACACACACACTGGGTGAATCTGAGTCTGTACTCTCTAGCAAAGGCAAAGGTACTGTTGTTTAAATTCACATGGCAGAATTTCTTTTTTGCCATATAGTATATAAACAGAAGATACAGAGGGCAATGATATTGTTACCTACAGTGCAATCTGAGTGTAATTTGCTTTTTTTTTCCTGAATTCTCTTCAAGTGACTTCTCAAAATAGCCAAGCGCTCATTAACAGACCTTGGCCTCCTCATGAATTTGGAAACAAAACATTTATATCTGAATTCATAAACCAAGTGTTAGGTTATAAATGAAACAGACTAGCGGTCCAACAATGACTCATCCGACTGGCTTTCTGGTTAATAAAACATATCAGCTAAGTCCACACAGAAGGTGTTTTGCAATGTGGAGATAAGGACAGAGGACATTAAAAGAGTACAAAGGCACAATACAACAGATTCACATTCACGAGAACTCAACCGCTGCCAACTTTTTGGTTCTACACAGCACTAGTGCTCAGAGCAGGTCTTCGAAACATTTCTACAATACAATACTCGCAACATAACCATAACTATCCTTTCGCTACTTTGTGCCTATTAGTGTACATCAAAACCGTTACAGTGAGAGGATGCTGACTAGTTATGGTCTCCAGCTTTCAAAAAGCTTCATGGTATTGGAAAATAGTAAGGTGATGGTAGATATCCTTATCAGTTAAAACATAATTATTCTGGAAAATAAAACAGAAAGAAGTCATCTACTGTTGCTTTCTTTACATTCTGGTCCATGTTTTTGGAGATTACCAAAGCAATAGTGGAAACACAGGTGGGGTCTCCTGTAGACAGAGAGCCAAGAGTTTATAATGATAAGGCATTCTTTTCGAATGCACTGCTTTCTAACTTAATTTCAAACCCTAATATGTATTTGTGTTTGAAAAACTATTAACCAGCAATTCATTTTTTAATTTCTATTATCAACCGAATGACTCTTTTGTTTAACACTGATATTTTTTTAATAATAACTAATAACTCAATTATTGAACATTTTTCTACTCTTTTTTGTGTAAGGATGGAATACTTGAACAGCAGGTAGCACTGCTGCCTCACAGCGGCTGGATGGTTCAGGCATAGGTTGAGATCTGGCTCAAGCTATATGGATTTTCTCCCCATGTCTGTATGAGTTTCCTCTGTGAGCTCTGGTTTCCTCCCACGGTCCAAAGACATGCAGTTCTGGTGAACTGATAACATTAAATTGCCTTTAGTGTATGAATGAGTGAGTGCATCTGTGGCTACTCTCCGATGGACTGGTGTCCCATCTGAGGTGTATCCACTCCCCCTGCTTTGCACCCAGTGATTTCAAGACAGGCTTTGGACTGCCCTGACCCTGACAAGCGAATGAGAAGTACATTTTCTCTAAAGATCATAAAAACACACACACACACGCACATACACACACACACAGTCTGAAACCGCTTGTCCCGAGCGGGGTTGCGGCGAACCGGAGCCTAACCCGGCAACACGGGACACAAGGCTGGAGGGGGAGGGGGACACACCCAGGCGGGACACCAGTTCATCGCAAGGCATCCCAAGCAGGACTCGAAGCCCAGACTCATCATAAAAATAATAAATTAAAATTTATTAATATTAATTGTAAAGAATAAAAAGAACATTTGCAGTTCTTCTACCCTTCTTTATGATTTCTACAAAAAATCTTATTGAAATTATTTATCTTATAAACCCTAAGGTTATTTTACAGATTTCTCCTAAGTCTATGTTGAAATCAAGGAATCTTCTAAAAAAGGAAATGTTATGTTGTGCCAAAAATATTATCATAGCACACAGCACCATTAATGTAGTGCAGTGCAAAATTTGATGTTATTACAACCATGTTTGACATTTCTGTTTTGTATCTGTAAAAACAGGTGGAAACAAGAGCTTCTATATACAAAACATATTATATTTCTGTGATAGAAGGCAAGTGTATTTCAAAGATCAACAAGCAGAAGGACACAGAATGGAAGGAAAAGAAGGGAAACAAACAGAAGCGGAACATAACATGAATCAGTAAATTAATAGGAACACGATACCTTCCGACGTGGGAGCATGTCCCAGTACTGCCAAGGTCTCAATCCCTAACAGGAAGACAGTCTGAAGATGCAGGATGGCAACGTATCTAACCACCATCTTCCCACTCTTCTGAAAGAGACAGACAGTCAGTCAGTTAACAGCACACGCATATACTGTGTATACTTTAATGAATGTTAAGAGAATATTTAAATTACACAGTACATTTGACATCGTCACTTTCGTTAAATCTTGTTTGTTTTCAATGGGTTCAACAAATGTCCTTACCAGCACATAAATCATATCCTATAAATTGACATTGGTTAGATTTGATTATAACATACAGCGGATCACCAATAGACCACAGTCATCAACCTAGTCATTTTCAGAAGTTTACTCGTTAATGCTAACAAGTGACAGACATGTCATGACAATGAAGATGAAAATACAGTGGCTAGTGGTTGCCATGCAACCGGGTACTGAACAAGTTATATTCAGCATGTGTGGCTTCTAATTTTACACTGCGAATTCTGGGCTGTGAACTTTGTGCAGCTTTGGACCACAAATCCCTAAACATCAGCTCTCCAAGACACCATTGGCTCTTTCATGCATAAATTCGTACACTAATACAAAGGGGATAAATCTATAATATACACGGGAAGCAGCACCGCAAACCTTTACTGAGTCACAATTTCACACAGAAACACATGTTGCTGTTTTGGAGATTATCCGAGCAGTAACAGGATCTTTCACGGTTACCTAGTTGGAAGCTGTGGACTGTGGATTTCATGTCACTGCTGGTGTCTTATGAAATCCCTCCAACACAGAATATTAGGAAACATCTGGGAGGAGTGAACTGCCATGTGGGTCAGGCATGCAGAGTCCTCTGCATGCAACACTCAGCAAAAAGTAGAAAGCAATTCATGTGTCACACTCGTGTCCTCCAATTCAGGTTCATTTCACTTTGACACAAATGGCAAAAAAACAAACATTGGAAGAGAACAACTCCCCCACAGCTCCCACCATACCAAAAACTTTTGCTCAACAAAGGGGACACATGGAAATTCTGTGAGTAACACTTTCTAAACTGCTAAACATAAAACCCAACACTGGAACACTTTTGCCTTTATGCATATACTGAAATTCCATAATTAAAAAGGATGGAAATGTTATTTATACAATGCATCAAGTAGGGTGACATCATTTTCCCATCTGTTACATTAATCTGCGTCTGTGAGAATTTTATTCCCGAGAACTGAGTCTTGCAGGACACCTGACCATCCACCAAAAAGCTTTTTAATCTTGGTGACCAGAGATGGGTCTTCCATTAAAATGGTTCCATTCCACCTCAACTCCCTCGTTTGTCTACTTTCCAGTTGTTAGATTAGACAGGGACAAAGTTCTGCCTCAACACCGCAAATGCTAAAAGCCTCCAACGAGAACATCTACCCTATTGGCAGAACTCCACTTGATCTCCTTGTATCCAATCCATGCTGACAAAATGTCATCCACATTCTCTGTGCTGCGGACAAGTTGCATGTTGCTGACTGCAATCACATGAACTTAAACCAGGATGCTAATTATAGCTTGACAATACAGCTAAGCTGCTGATGGCCAGAACACTGCAAATATGAGTGAAATGTAAAATAGTCTTGAGTCTTGTACTGAAGATGCAAATATCTCTGGCAATGTCTTTAAGGAAGTCATCTGAGATGTTAGCCATCCAGCTACATGAGAACAGCTGACCTTAGGTTAAACACAATAACACCGTATGTAAATACACAGCACATCCTTTTAACAATAAGACCTGTAAGAGTTACAATCCTGCATTTGAAAGAGGCTACAGCCTACTTGACAAAAGCGCTGGGCACCAAGTACAATTTACAACCTCACTTTTCCAGAATCTGACAAGGCGTTTAGCTAAAATGTTCCTGACAATGTGTATTGTTGGGACCACAGCACAAAACCATGTTGCTTAAGGAAAACCTGATCATATTTTCACAAAATAAAATACTAAACTCCAAGAAAGATATCCTTGGATATTCATCTCGTCATTTTCTATATGCTGATAATGTCATCATGACTGGTAATGACACGATCGCAGCGAAAATGCAAAGCTCTTGGTTTAAGGGGTGCTGCAGCAGGTATCACTGGATGAATAGTATTATTCATCCTTTTAGCTCCTGAGCCGTGGATTTAGATGTATACTGCCATCAACTATATGTATATATATGTACATAAAGTTACATTAACAAAAAAGCTCAACAATTAACGGAACATTGAACTACTGAATGGGAGCCATTATGGTCACAGGAAGGAAATCCTTTCGGGCAACGCTTCCTATTACACTAGTTAAAAACAAATACACTCAGTATGGCTTTGGCCTTTTTACATGCAGTTGAGAGCTGAGGAGCTTTTGGAGAACCTATTTTTCCTTTGAGCAACAGACCCCCAAGAACTCCATTACAGCATTGTATCTTAGTGGATAAGTCCTGGAAAAAGCGGCGTAAGGAAAGCTGACAGAGCAACGCCTGGGGGGAGAAGTGAGGTCTCCTCGGGAACTCTTATCCCACCACACTTCCCCACAATGTATTCTTTCAATGATACAGTGTTGAGGCATTATGGTGGACAGGTGAGGGATGACCCTCCCATTGCTGTTATCAGTCTGCTAGGGGTGTTTCAGAAGTCTGGTTTATGCATTGTCTTTCTTGGTGGGACTTTGCTGCTGGTACGGTAGAAACATAAGAAAATATCTTAACTGTTGTTTCTGTTACACTCAGTCAAACTGTCAAAAGATGCAGCTTTGAAGTGTTTTACAAAATACTACCATACTATCTTATTATTTTATCTTATCATTCCTGTATTTAGCAGATTTTTTTTTGAAAATCAGATTAAAATGTCAACCTGAACACCATGCTGCAGTTACAAAACAGCCGAAAAAGCCTTTAAATAACAGAAACACCTTCCAGAAACACAAAGCACATGATTACTAAAACTACCCTTCATGCTCAAGTAAGCATGCCATTGTACAGATAAATATATACAATCCCTAATCACAACTGTTTACACACAATCCAACTCTTTTATAGCCCACACTATAGACTAATAGCACTGAAGTTATAAAACTGATTGCTTTACTATATCAGTGGGACACCGCAGTCCCAACTTTTTATTAAAATGACCTTGACGGTTAGGACGTGAAGAGCAGATTATGAGATTTGAGATAAGTATTTGTGAATAGACTTGACCTTTGAACCTTGATTCATCCTAAAGCAGAATCCATCTTCTGCAGGACCATGTCTTCTTGGGCTTGTTATAAGTTTTAAAATAATCAATCCAGCTCCCCAGTGCAGCTTATTAATGGTGTCCTAAACTCAATGTGTTTTGCTTTTATGTATAAGAAAAAGGCATCCTGTCTGCAGCACTCACAGATCACTCATAAGTGAGGCACTGGACCTCTGCTGAGCTATTGGTCAAAAGGAGGCTTGGCACCCTCCACACTATCTCCAGGCTAATGGTTAACAGACCCTGTCCACCAGGGATGAGAAGGAGGGTGCTCTGGACAAGACAGCACTAGTGTTTCTCTGTTGAGCCCTTTGTGGGGTGGTGTGGGACCTCCCTCAAAACACATTGGCTAACATTACATGGCCTGGTACCACAGACACAGCCTCAGACAACAAATACCAAAGGATTTCAAACTTTACACAGCCTTTTAACCTCAAATATTTATTTTCTAGACCTGATAAAGCTTTTTTTACACAAAAATCACAGGCTATAGGTCTTCATGTCTTGATAAAGTGGCATGTCTTGATGTTGCACAGAACACATTGTCTCCATAGACGTGGAAAACTAGCGTGCCCACACATATCCACATATACTGACTCTTGCAAGACTCACAATAGTCCCATTCTCATCTCTTCTATTATTAGTTATAAAAGTAAACAGAAATGGCTTTCTGAAAGTAAGAGTGGAGTTAATAGACGCAGGGATAGCAAATGGCATAGTGGTTAGAGCTGTTACTTTGCCATCAAAAGAACCAGGTTTGAACTGAGCAAAGCATTTACCCTGAATTGCATCAGTAAAAATTAATCAGCTGCATAAACTGCTAAATAATTGAAAGTACCTTAAAAAAAATTATATCACTGTAAATCACTTTGTAGATAAGAATCAGATGAAAGATTAAATAATACTATAATGAATGTGACCACATTGAAAACTAGTTCTTTTGATTTGTCTGCAAGACAGGTGTTGGACTTGTATTTTCAAGATTATCATATCAAATATATGTTCATTTTTCCTTAATTGTCTCTTGCTGTAAAATATACATACATACATACATACACACACACACACACACACACACACACACACCATCTGAAACCGCTTGTCCCATACGGGGTCGTGGGGAGCCGGAGCCTAACCCGGCAACACAGGCCGAAAGGAGAGGGGACACACCCAGGACAGGACACCAGTCCGTCGCAAGGCACCCCAAGCGGGACTTGAACCCCAGACCCACCGGAGAGCAGGACCCGGTTCAACCCATAGCACCACCGTGCCCCCTTTGCTGTAAAATAATGAAAGGCATTTTAAAAACTACAAAGTGAGTTCTGAAGTGTTAATATCTTCAACAAACCCTGCTGTGATGGAACACACAAGGAACATTAGTAGAATAACTTTATGTCACAGCTTCATCCTGAAGGAGCTTTTGTTGATTTCAAGCATGTGCACACAATTGTGAAATAAAACCATTGTAATAGCAAGCATGTGACTAAATTTGTAACAAAAAAACCACCACCAGATACACTCATGTGAAAGAGAGAGTACACCCTCAATTCAATGGTTTCACATATCAGGGTGTAACTACTAATGGTCTGGTCCTCAACTTCTACAACACGACAAACCCAGCCCCAGACAATATAACAGACAACACATAACAGACTGTCATTATTTATTCAACAAAAGGTAAACAAAAACACAGAAATCATTTGGGAAAAAGTGAGAATGGTTCCATAGGAATTAAGAAGGTAAGCCAGGTGGAGCTAATGAAATGCACTTGATCAGTTGACCATCAGGAAGTATGACCACCTCTAGAAAAGCAGAGCTTTCAGCAATTTGGTGGTCTGGAGCATTCAAGTGATTTAACATGAATGAACTCAGAAAAGTAATTATTGCTGTTCATAAATCTTGGAAGGGTTATAAAACTATTTCCAAACAATTTGAAATCCCTCATTCTTCAGTGCGGGGGATTATTTACAAAACGGGAACATTTAGGACAGTTGCCTATCTTTGCAGGGGTGGACGTCCCAGCAAATTCACCTCAAGGTCAGACCGTATATTGCTAAGAGAAATCGCAAAGAAGCCAAGAGCTACATCTAGGGATTCTAAAGGCATTGGTTAATGTGTTAAATGTGAAAGTTCATGACAATACGATGAGAAAAAGACAGAATAAGCATGGCTTTCATGGAAGGGTAGCCAGAAGAAAGCCACTTCTCACCAAAAAGAACGTGGCAGTACACATTAGGTTTGCAATGTTGCATCTGAACAAATCACAAGGTTTCTGTAACAATTTCCTTTTTACAGACAAAACTGAAGTGGACATGTTTGGTCATTACGCACAGCGCCATGTTTGACAAAAACACCACAAGCCAGCTATCAAGCACTGTGGTGGAGGGGTGATGATTCGGACTTGTTCTGGAGCCAGGGGATCTAGACACCTTGAAGTCATCAAGTCAACCATGAACTCCACTTTAGACTAAAGTATTCTAGAGATAAATGTGAGGCCATCTGTCCAACAGCTAAACTGAAATTGGGTAATACAACAGGGCAATGATCCCAAGCACACCAGCAAATCTGCAACTGAACTGCTGAAAAAGAAAAGAATCAATGTGTTGGAAGGGCCAAGTCAAACTCCAGACCTCCAACCCCACTGAGATGCTGTGGCGGGACTTTAGAGCTGTGGATGAACGAAAACCCTCAAACATCAATTGATGCATAGTTGTAAAGAAGAGTGGGCCAAAATTTCTCAAATAATGTGAGAAACTGAAGCTCATACAAAAAAATGATAGATATAGCTGCAAAAGGTGTTTCTACAATCTACTAAATCATATTGGCTTTTTTTTTGTTAAATAAATAATCTATTATGTGTGTATTTTTTGTATTTTGTCCCCTGGTTAGATTTCTCTAATTTTATGGCCCGATAAGGACCAGATGATTTTGTTTTGTCCTCATATATAAAACCACTGAATTGAAAGAGGGAGTACTTTCTTTCTCACATCACTGTAAATAATGTTCCATATTTAAATACACCTGGTAACAGGCCTACTATTAGTAGGTTTGCATGAAAATCCGCCGCATGGACGGTGGTCTGTGGTCAACAGTTTACAGACCATATTTGGTCACTGTAATCACGGAACTCTTCAACGACTCCCACAATGGAAACTCTGCTAAAGGAGCAAGCAAAAATCATTTAAACCTGTGAACAGCGAGGAAATACTAACACAGCCTCTGGCCCTCCTCTGGCCATCTGCAGTGTAGTCATTGTTGTGAACCATGTCTCCAGCTCCTGAAACTATCCACTACCCACTTAATGTCAAGGAGGAACCATTTTTTTCCTCCTCTGAAGTGCTGGGAGTGACACGATGTGGAGATGGATAGAGCATGCCAGGGAATAAAATAGATGGAGGACCTTTATCTTGAGTGAGCAGTGGTACAGAAAAGGTTACAAGTTCGTTTTAAAACATAACAGAGGCCATGCCGTGACTTGGAAGAGGTTTCACTCAAGCACCAGTTTCCACGACGACCAGCTTAGACTAAAACTTGATGAAAGGCTGCTGCACAGGGTACCATGTTGGAAATTCAGTAAAAAAGGTGCTTTGAGTCTATGATTTAGGCCAATGTGTTGCACACTGGGTCCAAGGTTTGCTCACAGCTGTGCAAGCCAGTTAGTACAGTTTATCACGAGAAGGTAAACAAAAACTTGACTGAAAACGTTCTAAGATGGAGGACCATTTCCCAACGGTTCGACCCGATGTTATGAAATTTTAGAGACGAACAAACAGCAGCAGAGTCGCTCTCACTTTCATGTGCCAAAGAAGAAAGTGAGAAAGGCACTGGAGCAGAAGGAAATGGTGCGAGGGTCCAAATAGCCTGCTCTCGTTTCACAGGGGAATGGAAAGCTGGGATCAGCAGAATGAACCCAAGCGAGAGGACATTGGGAATCTGGCCTTCCTGCTTCTCTGAAAACTTAGCTGCCCAAATGTGTGCGCGTGTGAATCCGTGTGTATTCTTCTGTGTTTGGATTGAGGTAAAAGTGTGTTTGTCTTCATGTGAAGATATGTCTTGTAAACATCTGAAAACTGAGTTGCATGTGCTGTGGTCTGGAGTTTCTTTTAGCTCTCAGCAACTTTGAAAAATTTCAGTAGTTTATGAATAAGAAATGATCTTCTGTATGTATTTCTCATACACCGAATACATTAATGTGCAACATTTTAGTCATATCACATTCATCAAGGCTATACAGTGTACATACTCAGTGTGAGATTAATTTATTCTTTAAGATGCATCTTTCATGCAGCTTTAAAAAAAAAAAGCTTAAGACAACTTGTCACTCCTTGTCACTGACATTAACAAAATAATTTATGAATGAATTGCATGTTATTCCACATGTCACATCTATATATCATTTTTGTTGTAAGGAAATTTCATGGTCACACTGCACATTTGCCCCTCCCTATGATGTTAAAAGAGAAACACTGAATTTAAAAGCAAAAACAAACTGGGAAAAAGCAAAGTCAAAAAGAAAAAAAAGACTTCATAATGCCCAAATCACGTGCTTGGCATGCCATTATTATGTCATGACAATAAAGCCACTATTTCGATCGTTCAGTAAAATTATAATTATTCTAAAAAAGGTTCAAATCATGAAGTAAAACTTTTTGTGTGTCTAACCACTGGTCTCCCAATAGATACACACAACTAATCTCCCCATGGGTCCCTCCATGTAGTCTAGCCATCACTACCTACAGCTGGTCTCTCTGTGGATAACCTAAGTACGTCTCTAACCACAGCATTGAGGGCCACAAGTAATTTCATTAGTACTCACAACTTGTCTCTCCATGGGAAACCACACCAGGTCCTAAGCCCAAGGATCTCTAAAATGATTTGCAATGGTTTATCCATTTATACGGCTGGGTAATAACCCCAACACCCCATTAGAATATAACATAGATATTAAAACTACACGATAGGAATTCTTTTGTTTTTTCTCATGACAAAAATGAAGAGAAAAAACTGATTTCTGAACACATGACAGCAGCTTTATAAATTACAGTTCAAATTATCTAGCTGCTTAAATTTGCCCATTAAAATACTAATCTGCACTTTACCCATTTACCCTTCTCCATATATTATTGAAGCAATCAGGTTAGTACAGAAAGTGTCTCCGTGATTGCACCACTCAACCTTTTTTGACCCAAGTCCAGGTTCCTAAACACTACGTTTTCTGTTGCCAAATTCTGAAAACGGAGAACAAATTCCTGTCGATTCAGCCTCTCTCTAACTAAACTGCTCTCCCCAGCTCTCTTTGGTGCAGTGGAGTTTTGCTTCTTCTCACTTTGCAGACTCAATTGCTCATGTTTTATCATAAAAAAGTTTCATTCATTTTACTCCTATTTTGTAATCAGAGATGTTAGGAGGTAAGCTTAAGTGAAGGTACATAGGAAAAAGGTGTCTCTTTATCAGCTTTTGCCCCATAAATAGTATTACAGGTCTAAAACTGATGCCAGTTCTTGCCTAAAAACTAGTAACATCTCACTGGATGCCATCAGGGTTATAGATGCAGTTATTACATTATTATTTATGACTCAATGCTTGGCTTTCAAAGAATTGAGTTTTCAGTGTTATCCTTCATTATATTATTTTCTAATATTGTTATGTTTTTATTACTATTACATTTTACAGTTAGGACCAAACTACAACATGCTCTTGTTTGATTCTAAACCTAGAAGTACAGTATCTGAAAGTAGATTCTTGGAAGACACCAGAGCCAACTCTTTAGTGCCAATGAGGAAAGGTAACCAAAATTCAGAACAACTTTCCTCAAGACCCAAAGAAGGAAAGATATGGTGCCACACTGCTGACAAAAGCAATTGCATTATACCAAATAATGTAATTACAGCATAGGAACCCCTAAAACAGTAACTACCAGTGACTATACCAGAACGCTAAAGATATTTATACAAAAACATCTCCAGACATCTAACCTGCATGTCTGAGAAGAGCATTAAACTTGTACTTACTGTCTGACAGGACAAGTACCATTTTCACTAAAATGGCTCATTGTAATAATGGTGTATCTGGTTCTTTAGTTCAAAGCTATGTTTTTCAAAGTGAAAAAATAATACTGTGGCTCTTAAAAAAATTGCTGCACAACACAAGGACAATGCAGATAAGGCTGAATGACTTCTCTCCGCATCTGAGCGCTGGTAGTCCAATACCAGATTCTAGCACTACTATACATTTTTCAATTAAGAAAATAAGAAAACTGTTAATAAAAATGTACATTTACCCAGATATCTTTGTCCAAGACAACTTATAGTTTAAGGTTCTTATACTAAACTACTTATAACTATTCCCATTACTTCATGCTGGATAATTGGAGCAATTGAGGTTAAGTACGTTGCTGAAGGATCCTACAGTTGGAGCACGGATTCAGACTGGGGACCCTGATATTTCAAGATGACAGCTCTAATAACTACATTACCTGCCACCTCTGAAATGTGCAATTTTAAGTGCAAGGTAGTGTGGATCGCTGTAAATCAGGGAGCCTTGATTAAGTTACTACCTGTCATGTCAACTAAGCTGCAGCTGAACCTGAAATATTTAATAAGACACTTTAAGTATCGGGGATGTCAAAACAAAGCCATTCATGTCTGAAGGCTAAATAAACTGACAAATAAACTGCATCATAACCTTAGGCCATTCGTGCTTTTTTTTATGCTACAGGCTTAACTAATGTATTTCTGAATAAATGCCTAATAATCACATTACAGTACATTCTATTCAGATCTTCTTAGAAAACAAGCATAGAAAACATAGAAGTTTATATTCATTAAATAAAATGTTAAAGAAAACTATTAAAATGCTGCTCTAAAACCATTCAGCTGAAGCATTTATCCCCACGGATATACATATATACGTACAACTTTCTTGCACTTTTGAAGAACACAAAAAACTGATGTTCGGACTCAAGTCTGAGCTTCGGCTCTCAGCGAAACTGTGTCACAGCAGCCAGCGGAGCTCATCAAACCAAACAGTCACATTCCATTAAAATGACCAGGAAAAAGGCCCAGAGGCGGCTATAAACATCACCCAGAACCCCGTTGAGAAAGATCGCTCAAAGACTCTTGCCTTGTTGGGGGGTTTAAGGACTGTGCCACAGAATGATAAAGCCAAGTTCCATGTCTTCTGCATCCAGAGAGCAAAAGTGCTCAAGTGCGCTGACATGATCAAGCGAGCGACATTTAGAAGGAAAGGAAGCAGCCGTAGCCTGAGGTCTCCTTCCTCGTGCTGCCAGCTGCAAAATCTGGACACACTTAGACTTACAAACATCTGGTCTCCTGAGCCTGGATGGAAGGAGACGGACGCCGGGCTGCAAGCTGAAGGAAGACCAGAGTCGCACAAACTGACAAGTCTCGCTGCACACAGAGCCCAGACATAACATCATGCAGTACATTTTTTTTGCACGAAACCACAGCTACAGTACAACATGGCAAAAGCCCCTGGACGTAAGCGATGCACAAAATCATGCAAAAAAAGTTTATGATAATTAATGTTCATCTTACTGGAAGTGCACAGATGGAGCGATAAAAACAGGCGAGACCGGCGCGGAGGGGGAAACGAACGGAGGCAAAGGCGAAGTTTCGGTGGTTTGAATCCGTGTCAAAACTAACTCTGTCTCTTCAGGAGGAGAAGGTGAGGAAAGGGGGAGGAATGCAGGAGGAGGAGGAGGAGGAGGAGAGCGGAGAGCGGAGAGAGCAGCAGCACGTGAGGGAAATAATGGAAAAGGAAGGGGAACACATCGAGGTACCAGAACCGATATCATGAGAACTTGAGCTTGAGGCGGAGGAACACTCGATGAGGAACTTGAGGAGGAAAATCGTGAAGAGGGACACATAAGGTTAAGGGGCTGAAGCCCACGCACACAGAGACGCATCATCATCATCATCATCATCATCATCATGCCCACCTTGGTATCTTAAAGTTGCAATGCTAGTAGTATCTATATGATCTGCAGGCTGTCGCTCGGTCCGGCGTCGCTCGGCTCGCTCGGTCGCGCGACACACGGCGGTTTCTTTTGGCGCGGCGGCGGGGACGTTCACTGGCCCATATCCTCATTAGAGAGACCCATTGTTTTATTTACACAGCGGTCTCCGCGCTCAGGCACTGCGCGCAGCTCGACCTCGCATTAATGCCCTGCGAAATCTCTGCGCTGAAACGCGCCGAAAAGCGCGGAGTTTGTCCGTGAGCTTCTCCGACAGCGAAGCGCCACCTGCAGACAGACATTCGGCTCGGGCGGCCGGAGCAAAACAGTGCCGAGTCCGCTTGACAACGTGGCCCAAGTTCAATATTACTGGTTTCTCGAAGAGAAAAAAAACGATTTCCTTTCGAAAATATGTCGAAATTCCGCGCACACGCATTTAGTTCTGCTAGTTTTGTGCACTCGAGCACGGGAGCTGAGCGAGTGGACGCGTTAGTCAGAGGCGCGGAGGACGAAGCAGCACAGTTGCAGCTGCTAGCAGCGGTTCGTTTCAGGCCTCCGCTCCGCTCCTGTTGCTGGAGATCGTTTTAAATCGAAATTTTTTTTTTCCACAAAACTTTTTCCTGTGTTCGCTGGTGTAAGAAACTTAAACCGGCGCAGTATAACTTCATTTTAGCACGGACAGTTTTACTCACAAGCCAGATGCCCATCAAACAAATTTTCTTATATTTTTATTACTACATAAACTTTTGACTTTTTTTAAAATTTTAACAATACCATTTATTAAACCAAGTATTTTGCTTACAGTGTCTATCAATAACATGCTGTGTTGTTATACTGGATAAGAAAAATGGTTTAAAGTCGTCTACAGGGTTTAGAGTGACAGCTGTAGAACTGAAAAAAAAAAAATAAAACGAGGGCTGTATTCAAAACTGAAATGTAGCTGTTCATGATTTGCATATTTAACATAGCTGTAACATAATTAAATGTGTATCGCTTTGTCTATCGTGAGTATGACTTTTGATATTGATAATGGAAATATGAGAGGTACATTTAAGAGTGCTGTTGAAAGCATGGTAGAGAGAGCTAATGTACGGTGATGGATTACATGTTTCTCTTGGGTGTTTTTAATCTGTTCATTAAAGAACTTGTATGAATTGGATCATCTCTTAAAACGATGAAAAGCAGTGGGTGATAAAGTTGACATCTCAAAAATGAGACCTCAGCAATTACTGTAATGATAATGCTTAAATAATTTCTATCCAACTCATACGTTCAGTCGGTCTAACCAGCCAGGTCTTGTCTACACGAAAGAGCTTATCGAACACATGGGCTTTGAACAAAATCCTAGAAACACAAACAGAAAAATAATAATAATATACCAATATGATGTAACCAGTAAGAAACGAGTGACAGTCTGCCACCACAACAGTTTCATCAAAGATGCAGTTCTCCTTTCAGTTATGACATAGTCCTGCCCTGTGTAACCGTACATAGTTACCGCCCTGTTTTTAAAAGCAGGAAAGTGTCCAGTTCTTTGAGAGATGAAGAAGGTGGAAATATACTCTGCGTTTTGCATTCCAGACCATCCAATCGTTATGCAGCGATGTTCACTCGTGGTCTTTTTCAAGGTTGTGAAAAGTGTTTAGCTTCATCCTGGTTTTCAGGAGATCGCTCTTGAATCACTTCAGTGGTGTGAATGAGGCTATTAAGTGTCTTGGAATATGGTAGCCGCTGGACATTCAACAAAACTGTCTCTGCATTCCTCAGACATCATGTGAACTGGAAGATGTATCATCTCCAATGTACAATGTACAACAATTTGATGTATCATGTGCCAGTAACATTAATAAAATTTCTTTCTATGCCGTTATTGACCAAGCACCATGTTTAACAGCAAGCAGTTTGGCTGAAGATGTTCTTCAGCTTTTCAAGAAGATATACACCAATCTGCAAAAAATATATTTCGCTATAGTATTACACATTTTCCACTGTCCACGCATCCTGGTTCATTAGTCAAAACTGATTCGGATAAATATATCCACAATACAGCTATTATAAAAAAAGTTGTCCACTGCTGTATATCTTCATGTGAGCATAAAATAATTGTGCATCAGCTGGAGGATGATTTAAAATCAATGCAGATGCGGTGTTTTATGTTGCAAAATAAACATTTTGTGCATTTTCTTTTACAGCAAGAAAATTTTCTTGAAGCTGTCTTCCAGGACCTACCCTGGAAGGAGAGAGGAGGTGTGCATACTAAAGTGACATTACGGTTTGTGCCAAAAGCCAAGGTTTGGTTCAGGACACTGTATATGTTTCCATATTTCCATGTCCTTTGCACCACCAGCCATTTCCTGCTTGTACAATGTCTTACACTGTGGCTATCTCGTGATTATGGGATGGTTTGTGGTTGGTGGTGTTCTTTCTAGCAGTAGCAATTACAAAAAGTTGTCAATCTTGCATTGCATTGTGAATGACTTCCGATGCAAAATTGCATAAAAAAACCCCAGCCTGTACAGTGCATCTGACTGAACACATGAAGCAAAGCTGTTCTGTCTTATGTTTGTCTGTTCTGTCAAAGATTAACACTCACCCTCACATTAGTGTTTTATCTCTCTTACTGCAAAAGCACCCTGGTTTGTAAATTTTCTTGAAATTACAATGCATTTTCTATAGAAATTAATTTTTTAAGTTCTTTAAATACATTTTCCTTGGTTTTCCTATCGTTATTATTGCTGGTATTGTTTTCATTCCAGATAAATGTATTATTTTTGTTTTGGTTTTCTTCATTATATTCATACCTTGTAAGCAACCGAAACTGGTTTACGTTGGGTAGGGTAACCTGCTTAAAAATCTTTGACTGTAAAACTTTTAAACTCCATGTCTTCTTGTTTCTTTTAGTAAATAAGCCCTACATGAAAAGGGAAACATGCCAACTGTTCTACTGGGCAATTATTTTTATCGGGTGTTATGTTCTACAGTATTTAGTCTATTAATATATCCTCGGTGCCTCATCTGTAATGCAAATCACAGTGTAATTGCTGTTTAACAAGGTTGTTATTGGTGCACTAATGCAAAAGAAAAGTGATAATAAGAGCTGCTCGGGCTCCCACTTACCATGTAGCCCTGAGCTGCAGATGAGGGTAAACACAGGCATGTACGCATGCCATGTGCACGGTCAACTCTGTACTCCTGGCCTCGTGCCACTGCCATCTCCCAGCATGCACCTCTGCCATAAATCCTTCCTCGGAAGGACAGATGGAATGGGTCTGGCTAGACCTGGCTCAGGAGTGACGTTATTTATACACTGCTCCTCAGTTTTCATGCAAGCTTGGAAGGCTAAAGTAATCTGCTGATCTGCACTTTCAGGACTCAGGTCTTTTTCTCAGAGTTGTTCTGTGTAGCAGCAGTTCTCAATTCAGATCCAAATGGAGCTCCATATATGCCGTGTCTGTCTTAGTAAGCTTTATGAATAATTTCATTACCTGAATCATTTTTCTAAGTTTAACAGCTAGAGTACTAATTCATTGTTTAAGATTTGTTGTAGCTTTCACAAATAGTTCAATAAAGTGAACATTTCATTAAGACAAATTCTCCTGCCGCATAATTTTATAACACTGACTCTTCAACATGACTGTAT
Source organism: Scleropages formosus (assembly GCF_900964775.1). NCBI lineage: Eukaryota > Metazoa > Chordata > Actinopteri > Osteoglossiformes > Osteoglossidae > Scleropages > Scleropages formosus. The sequence continues at coordinate 14,962,662 of NC_041822.1, forward strand.
TCATTTTGCACCCTGTGAAGGACTGATATTCCATCCAGGGTGTACCTTGACTAATTTAGTGCTCTGTGTTTCTGGGATAGGCTCTGGAACACTGCAGCTCTGAGCTGGACAAGTGGTTACCAGTAATTAGCGAATATATGTATTCAGTTTAATATGAAATGGAAACTAGTCTCCTTTGCTAAGCTCAAGTTAACCACGCTGGAACAGGTGTGTTACAAATAACTGAGTTACACATTTTCAAAGATTTTCAAAATTTTTATCCGGTGCAAAACAAAGACAATGTACGTCTGTGAGCCCAAGCAGTAGTTGTTGATAAGTCTCACTTAAAAAAGCAGTGTCAAACCACTTAAATTCAATACTGTCTGAAAATGTTGATGATCAATAACAGGATGTGGAACATTGCACATGTTTATGAGAGGAATCCATATTGAACAAGAATTTGCGGAGACAACGTACTGTTATTTTAGTTAATTTTCAGCTGATTTTAATTTTGATGTAGCTTGAAGAAAATAAAAGTATTGCTTACGCTTAACATGTATTATTATATTTATGTTCAAGATTTTTGCAGAAACTAACCCATCAATAAAATGAAGGAGGGTATCTGTTATCAGACTTTTATGGATTATAACGTAGTGGTAAAAGGGACTTCAGAGTTCCAAACATAAATTACAAACAGACTTCAGGTCCCCACTTGGGTTTGTAAGCTGAGAAGCCAGTGTAAAATTGTTCACAAACAAGCCCCCAGGATTGTTCTTACTTTGTGACATCTGGCTGGTTGGGTAGTATGTAGTGGTTGTAAAACAAAAAATACATCTCAAGGGAGTTTTACAAAGGCAAACTCCTTAAATACATATCGTTGCATAGCGACTTCTTCAATGAGTAAGCATTCAACATATAGTGGACTAAAGACTTAGACATGAAACCTAAAGCTGGTCCATGTTTAAGACCTAAAAGCTGTGGTCTGAGGGCAGCTGGTGGCCAAGAACAGCAATGGCAATTGCTGAAGCAAACATTTGGGCCTGGGAATAGTTTTACCAACCATAAAAATTGTCGGGTGGCCTCAGAGTTGTTCTGGCAAACCATTTCATACCTCAGAAGTGGAAGGTGTGACCCTGTCAAGACTGTGATAAACAAGGGTGGGGAAGTGCTGACCAGTCCCTGGGAGGTTCTCAGGCAGTGGAAGGAACACTCTGAGAAACTCATCAATAGCCATGCCCTTCTATCAGGAGGCACAGTGTGATTTGTGATGCTTCTGTTGGATTTAAACTCATCGCTGCTCCTGAAGCCACTATTGTAGTTGGAGATTTTGACGGTGGTAAGGCTGCAGAGTTAAATGACATTCATCCGTTAATCTTAAAGGCACTCGACAGGGTGGCGTTATGACTCATGCACCTCTTTGTTGCACTGAAGATGGGTAAGGTATCTGGGCATTGGAAAACTGGAGGTGGTCACTATATTTAAGAAAGGGAACTGCAGGGTGAGTTTCAGTGACAGAGGGATCACAAATCTTAGCCTCAATGTTTATGCCAGGGTAGTGGAGTGGAGATATTAAGCTTGGGATTCAGGAAGAGCAATGTGGAGTTCATCCTTGACATTGAACAGTGTACCAGCGCGTTTTGAGTGATGCTGTCTGAGAGGTTATGAGAGTATTCGAATCTAGTCTGCACGTGCTATGTGGACTTGAAGAAGGCGTATCAACATGTTCCTTGGCGAGATTTTTGGTCCCTGCATATAAGCATGTTGTGTATTCTCTCCTTATTGTTGAGATTAATTTGAATCCATTCAGTGTGGGTTTTGGACTCCTCCAAGGTTATGTTTTGTCTTCACTCGCAACTTTCATGAATAGGATATCAAGACCCAACAGAGAGGGTAGTATCTCTGTTGTTTAACATATTTTTTTCTCTCATCTAATTGTAGATTTTGGCAGCTCAGTGGGTTTGCTGCCAAGTATACAGCAGCTGGATAAAAATCAGCACATCCATGTCTGATATCAGGGGCATGAGGCAGCTGGTATTGTAGTGATTAGAGTTGCTACCTTTGAACTCAAAGGAAACAGGTTTGAATCTCATCTCCAGCTGTAGTAGCCTTGAGTAAGGTACTTACCCTAAATTGCTCCAGTAAAAATTTCCTGGCTGGATAAATGGGTAAATAACTGTAAGCAGATTAACATTATAAGTCACTTTGGAGAAGAGTGTCAGCTAAATGGTTGAGAGTGAGTATCCTGAGGGACAGAAAAGGAACAGCAGATTGACAGCTGCATCGGAAGTTCTGAAGGCACCGTTCTGATCTATGGTGTTGAGGCCTGGAGCTTCTACAGCCCTTTCCTCAGTTAGAGTCATGACCTTTGGATAACAATCAAAACAATGAGATGACACATACAAGCAGCCAAAATGAGATTTCACTGCATGGTCCGTGAGCTCACCGTCCACGGCAGGGTGAAGAGTTGTTAATCCGGGCAAGTCTCAGAGTAGAGTCACTGCTCTTCTAAATTGAGAGGAGTCAGATAAGGTGGTTGAGGCATGACATATGAATACTCCAATCAGTTCCCAATAGAGATATCCCACTGGGAGGGACTATATCTCTTGGCTGGCCTGAGATCAGATGGGTATCCCCCAAGAGATGTCAGAGTCTGTTACTGGTAAAAACAAGGCCTGGGCTTGGCTTGGCTTCCTACTATTTCCGAACCTCTAGGAACTGAGAAATCTTGTTTTTTTTGCATCTCAAAATGACGGCTTTATTAACTACAGGTAGTTACACGGATTGGAGGAGCCATTAGAAAATTCTAAAAATGAGAGCACTGTAGGGTGCGCCTGGGATTTACATTTATTGGTTTACATGTATTTATTTAGCTGTTAACATGATAAATGGTCCGTGTGAGAAAACTAACATATGCACATAAAAGATAAAAGCATGGGCACAAGAAAACTAATTTAATTATACAAAATTATCCATACTTTCCACAGGGAAGGTCTCTCAAAGAGTTAACCTACACGAATCTTCTGTAATTATTTGACAAAATGATTTGACTTAATTGTGCCTAATCTTGCCTACTATGCGGCTCTTTTAATAGAGAAGAAGAGCACTGTCTATGCACTATAACCCTTCAGAATGAAACCGTATAAAAACAGAATCATTGTATGAGTTTTTAATTATCTCATGAGTAGTTTCTACTTTCCTTGCGAGCGTGATTAAGGTTCCCTGTGTTCACATTTTCTTGTTTCATGTACGTTAATATTTTGTGTACTTGTTTTAGAAAACAAATTTTTGATTTTTCCTCCTGAGCTCCGCAACTAACAGTAAGTTTAACGCAAATCAGTTCGAACATTACTGAAATGGTCTAAACAGACTTCATAAACATTTTGAAAAAAGGACACATTTCTTTGAAAATTATCATAAAAACAGTTGCCAAGTGAGTATAATTTTGTTAAAAGAAAAACTTAGTTGCCTTTAATTTTTAAAAAATAAAATTGGTTCTATAAATTTTATAGCAAGCAGGATCATGTTGAAGAGTACTGGGTCAATGTAAACCCACCAGGGTCGAAAGAGCTGAACAGTTCTTCTGCAGGACCTAAGAGTCACCCCAGGGACAGTACATCCTCAGCATCAAAACAAATAGTCCAGCTAATGCAACCTTAAAGTCTATTTTCCAAAAAACTGTACTGTTACAATGACCTTAAAGTAAATGACTTTCAATTGAACTATGATTATTGCAGCAATATGATGCTTCTCTACTTTCTTGAACAAAAATAGGTCCAGTAATCTGTGTGTTTAAGGAAGCACAAATCTAAGGGAAAAAAACAAAAGTAAAGAAAGCACTAGACTAAAATAACAAAAAGACATGTGTTTTTGTGTAAAGACATCATGTTCCTGCTGCTGAGAAGAAAAGAGCAATACTGGCTTCATTAAAGTCAATGAACTTGCCTTCGCTCTGTTTTCCTCCCAAACAGAGCGATTATTAGACTGTAAGCACAATAATGCCTTATTTTTAAAACAGACAATGGTTCTGAAGAAGGAAAGATCATCAAAGTGGAATCAAGGCTTGGTCAGTTTGTCATTCATGAGAAACCTAAGAATGAACAAATGAATTTTCAAAATGACCAGATAATAAAATTGCATCAGATTAAACAAGCTTGGCATAAGAGCTGTAGCCTCTGCTTTTTCACTCGCCCCAAGAACTTCCCTTTCTCAGGAACCTTGTTTTAAAACAATGAGAGAAACCGCTGTTTTTGCTTCTATTTTATTAACAAATTAATAGTTTCTCTGCAGGGTCAGCATTTTCTGCAACCAAGAATTGCATCATTTTTCATGAAGCTGAACGTGTTTAGTTGGACTGAGAAATACTCTCTCACAATAAACTGAGCAATTTGACATCCCAGTGCGCGAGCAGATACATAAAATGCTTTCTCTGCACATTTTTTTTTTAGAAAGAGGGGCCTTTAGCATATTTTTAAGTTGTTTTCAGATTTTACAGAATCATTTATTTGCACAGCCAATATAGGAGGATAGGCTCTGATTTAGGGTGGTCATGGAAACCATTTTCCAGGCAGTCTGCAGGTTCATTTTATGGCGTTCCCATTCACATATCCCAACATGCATTTGGAAAGCATTCAGACAGAGAAACCATTTAGTACTGACGTGAGCAGCCGCACTGTAATTGGATTTAGAGTGTGGTTCATAGTGGGCCTTAGGCCAGCAGGTATAGGCCAGATGCAGTTGGCTGTATCAGTCGCCTCTGTTCACCGATAGATAATGGTGTTTACGCAACTAATGTTCCAACGTTTCACCAAGAAAGGCTGGGGCATCACACAGGCTCACGTTGCGAGAACAGACTGCCTGTTCGGTTCGATTATCTCCCCTCTTCGTTGCGTTGGGGAAATGAATGAATGACAAAGCCACTCTTCTTGGCCAGTGAACAACCACTTGGCTGGAGAGATCCTACAGATGGAAAATGAACAATAAAAAAACAGAAATATTTTAAAGAAAAAGTGTTTTAAGAACCAGATGCTAAAATTCGGGCTACAGGAAGTCGCAGGAATCGTGTTCTACAGGAGTCGTTACGCAATGTATTTTATCGGATCGCTCTTGCGATGGCCGCGTCAAGCCGCCGTATCAAGAGTGCGTCAGGAGAACAATTATGGGAGGAGCCATCCCGCTCCTGTGGGCCTACAGCCAAAGAGATGAAGCAAGGAAATTGAAGGATATTGCGGTAATATGTTGCATGTCCAGTTTCGTAGCGGTGACAGCACGGTACCCACAGTGACACGGCCCAGACTGCAGTGCCACTGGCAGGAAGGGATGGGGGGGGGTGTTTTGAGGGTGAGGTAATTAGCTGCCCTACTCTTTCAATCAGGAGATCCATCAAGCAGCTCAAGCCCTGCTTAAGGGTTTTTATACCTTAATGCTGCCTGTTACAAATGAATACAAATTAGTAACTTAAGCCCTGTGAGATGCAGAACCCTGGGGGAGAGAAGGCTGTTCTGTTCCCATCTCTTGTCATATAAATAAAGCCCTAATTCAATCATGTCTTTCCACCTGTTTGATTACAGCTGACGGGTTGAAGCATTTTCACAATTACTGAGGCAGGTCGGAAACTGGCGGGCGGTTTCAGGACCTGGTCACACAGATACTGGTACCAGAATGACCTCCCTTGTTGTACCATTGAAAAGGTGCACTTAAGCGTTGACAGCTCCAATAAAAATACCCGTGTGTATAAATTGGCTATGAGCTGTTACCTTAATAAAATGATCTGCTAAATGGCATAATGATACATTCTGAAGAAATATCGCAACCATGACACCCTCTGAAATACTTAACTGTACTGAAAAATGCAATGTCCCAAAACTACAGTGAGGTCAGCATTGTAAGTGTGAGACAGGAGGACCTGCTGCCCGGAGAAGACAAACTGCACTCATGTTATCAAATCGCACAGCTGAAAAACACACTGGAGAAGCTCCCTAGACCAGATAGAGTTACCCGGTCTTCATCATCTTCATCATCGAGTATCAATGTACTCTGGGGGAAGAAAGAAAATTATGACTCCCAGCAGCCTTTGGAACAATAGATGACAAAAGCAATTATGTTTTGATAACTGAGTTTATTTTACACGCAACCTTTATGGCGGTTTCAAATCGCCCATTCTTTTGTGTGTTTATCATATTTAATTATGATCATTATCATCATTACTATAGTGATTGCCGTTCCTATTGTTTCACCACATGTCCAAAAAGCTTCGGCAGAGTAATAACATGTTTGCCTGGCAAATAAAGCTAGGTCCGTTCAGATGAGTGAAGCAAAGCGGGAGAGGAAGGGAAAGGAAGGCCACAGCCCGTGTGCAGGAAGTGGATGAGAATTTCAAGCAGCCCTCCTGTTATTCATGACTTTGACCCGGTTCTGACTCATCGTGGGTTTGTTCTGCTCCATAGAGTAGGAGGGGGTTAAATATAAATGGATGGAGGTTGTCATGAAGGTGCAGATCTGCCTTTTCTAAAGCTGATGTTTATGTTATTGTTTTTGTTTGGTCTTTATTTAAGCGATCCTGGACCCCTTCACCTTTAGCAAAATGCCATACTGTGTATGCAACAAAGCTTCACATCACATTCACCCATTCATCTAACCTCATTTAATCTATGCATCCTTTCACTGACAGTAGGGTTACAGAACAAGGAAAGGGTCATAGTAAAGGCAAGAAGAATATTATGCAATTTGTATTTTCAAAACCTTTGTAATTTTAGATATTTTTGAAAAGCAATTTTTCATTTTATCAGTTAAAAGAGCAACTTTAAAATTTGATAAATATTTGATAATCAGTACATCAAATATCTATGATTTTATCATATTTGATTTTAAGACATTTCCTGGGAACATTTGATGCATTGTAGAAAATCAAAGAAATGTTTTAAAATGACCAAAAAAAATTGAGTTTTTGGCTGAAGCCCAGATGCCTTTTAAGATGCTTCCAGAATGAAATGTGCATCTGAAAATGTCTTTGCTCAGTGGCATGGTACTTCCAACTCCTTAGGAATGATTTCTTTGACCCCTGCAATCCCACCCACTCACCAATTTCTCCTTCTCTACAAGGGTTATCGTGACTCATTATCAATGTTTAAAGGGACCATAAGTATTGACTGTACTCTTTTACTGTTGCTCTGAAATCCCATATACAAAGAAGGTAACACCTGAGAGTGACTCCAGGCCCACTTTACACAGGGATTTTTTTCATTTTGTCATTATTTGTTGAATGTAGCAGGACTGAATGCATGACATCCGCATTGCATGATGCAAAAGCGTCAGAACTGCTAAACCTGCCACATGCACAATCTCTTCATCTCTCCATGATCATCTTTCTATGCAGCAGTCACCTATTCAAACCACGGTCATCTTTACAAACAGCACTCTGTTCTGCAAACAGCTGCATTATCTAGATGCCATAAAGGAACACAAACTTGCTAAGCAGGGCAATCTTTCTAAATAAACCTGTCAGTCAAAGCAAGGAGTTAAGCATGTGGCACGTCTTGTTAATTCCAAAAGGCTGCTTTAGTTCATTTTGGGGCAGAGGTTTAAATCATAAAGCTAGCAGAGTGGGTGTTGAGTAGAGTGCGTGACCTCCCGGCTAAAACGTGTGCACCGAAAAACTTACATGAGCAGTGTTAAGCCACGGAGACCACATTGCCTGCCACTCTCTGACTTGGCTCCCCTCAAAGCGCTAAAGTTTTATTGCTGCTCTGTGCATGTGCCCCCAAAATTACAGCAGTTGTTCAATTTTTAAACCTTAAATCATAAGAAATTAAGAAATATTTGAAATAGAACTATCCCAGCTCTCATCAGTATACGGTACTGCGATATACATCTCGGCAGAGTTTTCCAAGTCAGCAGCTCCTAAGAATCTGTAATAGGTAACAATGGGTTACCTGATTGCCATCTTAAGTCCAGCAAAGGCATAACTACAAAACAATTACAATTGTAATGAAATTAAAAACAGAATGAAATAGCAAGTAAATGAAACATTCAAAGGTTTAATGGATTCTAAAATGAAAACCTATGATTGTAATCTTGCCATTAAAATGAGCAAAAACAAAACATTACAAAAAAACTGAGCTAGAAATAAAATAAATCTGTCATGTTAGCACAGGAGCGTGGTGTTGCAGTGGGTTTTGGCCAGGTCCTGCTCTCTGGTGGGTCTGCGGTTCGAGTCCTGCTTGGGGTGCCTTGTGATGGACTGGTGTCCTGTCCTGGGTGTGTCCCCTCCTCCTTATGCCCTGTGTTGCTGGGTCAGGCTCTGGTTTGCTATGACCCTGTTCGGGACAAGCGGTTTCAGACGACGTGTGTGTCTGTTTGTGTTATCTTAGCTTTTTATGAAATTCCCAGATGCTCGGTATCTACAACTCAAGGGTTCTACGGACCTGTGCTTTCATTGTATAAAGCAGTCTGGCTCTGGTAACGAACATGTGTTACTGCAGTAAATCTAGTGGTCTGGAATTGTGTGAGAGACAAGATACAGGCCCTTCTCAGTATCTGACATTAGTGAGCCCATCAGTGTGGCCTGTCACTCAAGTGCTGCTCACCGTCGCCACGACAACCAGGCTCAGGCATATACAAATCATCCCTTGCGTAGCGGCTAATGCTTTTTGCTGAAGTTTTCTATTCTTAGCTTTGAACATTGCACACTACTCTGAGTCTGCCGGCTGATGTACAAGTTCATGTACTTTAAGACGCTGCACTAAACAACTCCTGCTAACCTTTGGGTTAGAGCTGTGGCACTCTGTCTTGCTCAGAAAAACATTTGTCATTGAATTGGTCGCAGTTCAGAAAAAGAGGCTATTTTTTGCGTTTTCACCTTTGAAGTATTATTCGAAACATTCTAGCAATGCGTTTTAATTAAAACAAAAGAATTATTATGTTGTTTGTCCAATCTGCTGCATTAAAATTAATATAATTTATAGTCTTTAGGCTTTTGCCATGTGGTGTTTCTTTTCATCTCCCTGCTTCTCTGTGTGTGAGGTTGGGGTCATCGCAGTTTAATAAAGTGGGTGAATTACTGCCACACTTCAGCTTTCAAGAATTACAAACGTCCAAATGTTGAAAATGTGTGAAGCAATGGGGGGGGAGATTCTGAAAAAATAAAACTGAATCAGTCAGAGCAAAAACGCAATAAGTACCAGAATGAAATTGCGAGTCAAAAATGTCTACAGTTCAGGTGCTGTTAGTTTTCTTGGTGTACTTTTCATGCTCTGCATTTTCATCAAGTGGAAATCCAAATGGATTCATTAACCGTTCACCCTGGGAAGGGTCATGGTGGTCCAGAGACAAACCCGGAAGCGCACTGCAGCACCGACACACACGTATGGAGAACATGCACAGCGCACACAGATTGTGCAGGGTTCGAACCCTTGTTCGAACCGACAGCCCGGGAGCTGTGGGGCACCGGCACCACCCACTGTGCCACCTGCCGCCATTGAAAATGAAAATGATAGATGACATAAATGCCGTTGGCATCGTTTGGTGCTGCCCGTTCCATTAGAAACAAGGTCTTTTTCAGCCTATCTAGCAGAATATATTTCCTGTGCACTTTTTTGTCAGGACAATCATTGCTCTTCCGCAAAGCACATGCTATCAGGCAATAAGCATACGTATGACCTCATCCATACTCCACGGCCATAACCAGCTTCATACCCCGTCGTGCTCTTGTGGGACATTTGGCAGTGACACGAGAGACAATCTCCCCCCATCAACCACAAGTGAGATGACATTCTATCTGCACATCTTTGCAGAATACCAGATGCTACAGAACTCTTTTCCACAGAACATAATTTATCTGGGGCCTTTGCTTTTCTTCTTAAATGTCCATATTTTAACTCTTTGTCTACCTCTTTTTTCAGGCAGCGTACATTTATTTGTTGGCAATGATTTGATAAAAACGTGAATTTCGTAATAAAAATATGCTTTGAGCCTTGTCTTTAGCTGCTTATTAAAATACAGCTTTATATAGAGAAAATAAATATTTTATCAGTCTTACCTTAATAAAAAGAAAGCAGAAAATATTAATTTATTTTACAGATAGGATGTGTATTATTTTCAAAGAGCCTCAGCACAGCCTTTTAGATTTACATTTATTCACTTAGCAGATGCTTTTCTCCAAAGCGACTTCCAACGAACTCTATGTAGTGTTATCAACCCACACATCTTACTCACCAAGGTGACTTACACTGCTAGACATACTACTTACAATGGGTCACTTATCCATACATCAGTGGAACACACTCTCCCTGGGTCACTCACACACCATGGGGGAACCTGAACGGCATGTCTTCGGACTGTAGGAGGAAACCCACGCGGAGATGGGGAGAACATGCAAACTCCACACAGACTGAGCAGGGATCAAACCCATGTTTTCTCGCACCACCAAGGCGCTGTGAGACATCAGCGCTACTCACTGTGCCGCCCAAGTAGATGAGTAATGGCGCACAGCGAACATACACTGCTGAGCAAACTAAAGCTGACGTTAACATTTATTGATTTAGCATTTCTCCGAAGCACCTCACAATGCAAAACCACCTACAACTGTTTATTGTTTTAGAGAACAGGGTAATTTTTATGGGAGCAATTTAGGGTAAGTACCTGGCTCAAGAGTACTAGAGCTGGAGATGGGATTCAAACCTGAGACATTGTGGTCCAAAGGCAACAGCGTTAATCACCACAATAGCAGTTGCAGACGAAAAGAAAGAAGAGGATGAAGACCCGTGTTTATGCATCTCGTCTCATGCAGAACTCGGAGCGCTTCGTGGAGACTATGGATGACTCCTCTTACGTAACGCCCACTCACAGCAGCCATGTTGCACCGGAGCGTTCTCCACAAAAACCTCTCGTTGCGCTTACAGGCATGCATTTAATTTATTATAGAGTGGGGGAGGAATAAATGGTCAGAGGGAAAGAGCCGCCGTCAGAGTGCGGCCAAAGCGAGAAGGGAAAGTGTGCTGGTTGACGGGGGAAGAGCTCAGCGGCAGGCTGAAAAAGTAGCAGCGTACTGCATGAAATGAAAACACACATCTTCAGTGCAATGGTACCTGCATTTCTCCCTCCTTTTTTCATTTCTCCTCTTTTCCAGACAAATGTGAGCCCTCATTTTCCACACCCATATGTAGCTCATACAAGAAACCTTCCCACAAATGGTAACATTGCACGGGAAAAGGAGGCACATGCTGAAGTGTACATTTGGGTGGACAAATTTAGCTGGCTCTCGTTTGCCCAACAAGGGTGCACATTAGTTCCTCTTTGAAAAGCGCACGTTTCCTACTTTAAGGGAGATTTTGCTCAAATGCGGCATGCGGGACAGAAGAGAACGGCGCTGGGCAAACAAAGTCCCTTCTCTGCATGGCTGTGCTTTATCGCAGCTCTTCCGTCTAGTATGCAGTATTAGGCATTGCGTTCTTTTCACGTTTTCACTTTCTTCAAAAATCTGCCCTTTTTGTAAATCAGAGCGCCTTGAAATTTACGGTTTGTATATATTTAGCCATTCACGTAGATGGATATTAACTGACGCAAATTCGATAAATGGGCCTGGCTCAGGTACAGCAGCAGAATCCCTACAGGAACGCTGTACATTTTCGGTCTCAAAAAAAAAGAACCACAAACAATATGATTTATGGATCCTTCTATGCCTACAACCTGAAACAAAGAACAAACCAGCATGCGAGTATATCTATTACTATGTACGTTACAGTATATACAAGCTGAGATCTTTTAGACAAATAAATAAAGATCGGCTACTACTGCAATATTACTGTTTTATCCTACAGTATATACTAAAACAGTGATGTAATAAATTGCAATCAGTGTGTATATTTATACATACAAGTATATTTATTCATTTAGCTGACATTTTTCTCCAAAGTGATTTACAGTGTTGAACTGCTTACAGTTATTTACCCATTTATAAACATGGGTAACTTTACTGAAACAATTTAGGGTAATATCCCTGCCCACGGATCCAAAACACGGGGTGAAAACAATATCCAGATAGACAGTAAAACAACGAAAAGCAAATATAACCATATACACAGAGCAAGGGCTCAGCGTCAAAATGTAAAAATTTATCACAAATACGATCATGTAGCACTTTAAATAATGAGAACGGTGTCCAGATATTCCAGAATTCATTGCAAGTTAAATGCCAATTTTTTTTTAAAAAGATTAGATTTAAATGCTTTTGTTATCCATGTGTTTACAGAGGGAACTTCAGGTGTAGACCACAACATTAAAATACATTTCTTTGCCAAATATGTAAGAGAGGATAGTCTGTGTGCCATAACATCATCAGGAAAGGATTCTGGGTTGTGATTTAACATGAGTGGTCCGGGAGAAATCTTTTGTTAAAGGTTTCTTGTTTTGTTACATTTTTTGTTAAAGGTTTCTTGGATCATTGCGCGTACCCCACCCATCAAGCTTGTATCTCATCACATTCCCAGAATAAATGTATAAAAGTGCCGGAAGAGACTTTGTACTGAAAACACAGCTGGGATGTCCCCGGAAAAAATCCTGTGAAGACACACTGGAGGGAGATAGAGCCTGTGAATGAACTTGAAATTTCGTTCCTGGATGCTGAGGGAGATGCAGGAAGGGAAGATTTTGGCACACATAGATGACCATTCATGGTTGCTAAAAGATGTTTGTATGTACCTTTATAGTATTTTATATATAAAAGTGGTGTAGTATTGGAGCGGTGCTGAACGAGCAGAATTTCTGGTTGGATCAATACAATTTTTCACTGTCATCTCCCTCCCACTGGAGTAAACAGACTGCGCACAGGAGTGCATCAAAGCAACTGTATAGTCAGTTTTGCTGCCACAAATTCTTTAAAACATGGTAAAACAGAATCTTCAAGGGGGCGTACAACTCCGTGTGTTGCAATGGAGCGAGGGGACTTTAGAGACGGAGCGCTGAGGTTTAGCCAGGCCGACACAGGAATGAGCCTGGTAATTGGTAGACCACCAAAGGTCACTCCTCCGCATTATGGCAAATTTCACTACAGAACATTGTCAACTCTATTACTAAGACCAGACTTAATGCATCTAAATTGCAGTAATTACTTTTTTTATCTGCACTTCGATTAAGAAGATTATTACCACTTAGAAACCCAATTACTGAAAAATGTCATTCCCCTCTATTGCAAAAAACAGTAATGATTCTAAATGAGGCCATTTTAGAAAAATTCATTTATGTAACTTCACAGGTAAGTGTTGCGAGCAAGGGCACCGGGTTCAAAAGCTGATCGATTTGTTTCTCAATTTTGTTCCTATTAAAAGAGCTGGTGACTTTAAAAATACATTTTTCCTTAGTACACTGAATATATAAAAGGACTGTAAAGTGTATGCATAAACAAATACAGTACTGTACAAAAGTTTTAGGCACCCGTTGGGGGAAAAAAAGCTGTAAAGTGAAAATGCTTCCAAAAATAATGTTCTTTATTAATAAACTCTCTACAAAGCTTAGTAACCATCCATCGTCAACGACTGCTTCTCGGGGCGGGGTCGTGGCGGGTCTGGGGTTCGAGCCCTGCTTGGGGTGCCTTGCGATGGACTGGCATCCTGTCCTGTGTTGCCAGGTTAGGCTCCGGTTTTCTGCGACCCCACTTGGGACAAGAGGTCTCAGATAGCGTGTGTTTTCTTTAACAACATACAAAAGCCTTACTGTAATACTGTCACTTTTTGCAAAAGGAATGCCTGGAAACCTAAAATATGCTCTTTCCCATTGACACTAATGCAGAAGACATTAAATAACTGAGCAAAACAAATAGTTTTGTTAAACATCTAAGTGCATAAGATTTTTGCACAGTACTGTATAAACATTTTAAAATCCTTACAGTTAGTTATACCTGTATGAATGGTGTGCCAGCGTTTCCCCACTATTTTTTTAGTTTGGTGAAAAATCTGGTCATAAAGAGACATAGGCCTACGTGCACATGCATGAACACAAGTGACGGCAAAAAAAACAAAACAATGCTCTGTATGTATGTGCAGGAGTTTACATTCAGGTCAAAATTCAGCCTGTTTTTTTTTTCCCCACCACAAAAAAAGGTTTAATACGGTGCTTTGTCTCATGATTGTCTTGCACTCGTTAATAGTGCAGAAAATTTTTTACAGTCCATTCCACTTCACTTTCAGTTAGTACAAAGTGATCATAAGACACGAGAGCTCTGAGAATGGCTCTGACCTCAGTCGTAATGTTGTCCACACTAGTCCTTAAAGACTGTATGTAAAGTATAAGAGCCCGGTAACCTGGCAACAGGCATGAGTGGTCCTCACGACTTGTTAAAGAAGCTGCCTTTTAATTAGAGGGTATGAACAAACAGGTCCCCTTATATTCCTTTATTAAAAGCCATATTGCTCAGGATTTTAACATACTCCTAAAAGAAATTCACATTTAATCATGTTTAAATAATAAAACTATTGTAAATATCTATTAAAAATATATTTATACATATTTTATATTATAAATAGAAAAACAAACATTAATAAATAAAGACAACGGCAATATATCTCACACAAACTTTTGCTACTCACTTGATCTCATCCATAGTCCAGACCCTACCCAAAATCAGCGGGTGCAGGGCTAAGGGTGGCGGCACCCCTAGACAAGACAGCAGTCCATGGAAAAGGCAGCCACACAATCACATCCTAAGGGCAATTCACCTTAAACACACATCTCTGGAACGTGGTAGGAAACCCAGGCAGACACTGGAGGACGACATGCAAACGCTGCATAAACTGAGTGGGATTTGAACCTATGTCCAACCAGCCCAGGTGCACCACTGTGCCAACAACAGCAAGGAGGTATCATAAAAGACAATAAATAACCAAAAGAAAAAAAAAAAAAAAAAAAAAAAAAAAGCACTTGACAAGAGTAATAAGCAAATATGTTTTGTAGTAAGATGTTCTGATAATCTTATTCACCCAATTTTGCAATTCATATACACTGAGTTAAAAGAAGGCTTGCAGCAAAAAAAAAAAAATGCAGGAAGGGAAACGCGCATTTTCAAAACACGAGAATGAACTAGAAAAACAAGTGCTGGTACATCTTGAGCGCCTCCTGTGCTGTGGAACGACTCGGAGCCACATCGCCCCCTAGTGGCACAAACACGAAGTGCACAAGACAAAAACGACTCCACGTGCCAAAAGTGACTTCACTGGAAAAGAAGCAAAACCCTGGAAAAACACATTGTACCTTGTACTGTGTCCAGCAGTGTTGATCAGTTCATGGAGGAAATAACATATTTTCTTACTTCTAGGCACCCCAGATTTGCAAAATACCCTCCAGTTTTCTATTTTTCATATTTTGAATGCAGAAGTTAATGTGAGGAATCAAATCTCAATTTGATTTTGTTTTAAAACAAAATGTAAAACAGAACACTTTATTAAATAGTAACACAACGGCAAAATTACACATTGAGCATAAACATAAGTTCAAATAGAGCTCATGTTCTGTATACCTATGTGCACCAGTAAGAACAATAAGATGTATAGTATGCTGTAAGGGCATATGTATATTATAAAACAGCTTGTCAATCAGTGTGAACTGAAGCGAAAACTAGTTTGAACTGACTAGAGCGGACATAAGAGTCACCTTATTACAATTACTTAAAAGGTGACTAATGTCGCTACAGCGACTCAAACCCAAGCACTCTCCGGTCTGTCTTCAAAAATTTGGATTGGGTTTCTCCAAAAATGTCCGCTACACAAAGGACAAAAAAAAGGAGAGTCATCATCAAGCCCAGGAGAATAGGCGCCACTTGGCGCTATAGGGACAAATTCAAAAGATAATGGTATACAAGATGACGACAAGGGAAACGTTAAAAAGGCACAGCATGTCTGTGCTGCAGAACACACAGACACACAGACCATGCCCAAAAGTGAGCACACACAGAAAAAGGCCACAGCATCTAACAATCAGGTCTGAAAGGACGTGGTAATCTGAGCTAAAGGTACCAAAGGTATGAGGGTTATATGAAATAATGAAAAACAGGCAGATACTCAGAACAGATAATAAGGAGTCTGACACCAGTGACACAAAAGTGTTCGGCGAGAGAAGGGTTCCTTTTTTCCCCCGTTAATAAATCTCCCTGCGTTGATCTAACACCACATGACCATTGAGCAAAAACCAGGCAGGAAAACAAATTCACTACCTTTAAAAACAGAACAAAGTAGGCTGTGCCAACACAAAAGAACAGGGGAAACAACAAGAAACATTTAATAATTCCAACGCAACAGGGGAAGTAATTCTGTGCTCATATTTGGAACCCGTGTCCTCAAAGCCAAAAAAGAGACTCTGTTGCTCCTCGGTCCCAGGCGCTCCCTGCTGACAGAAACCAGAACTCCTTCAGTCAATCGCCCCCTCCACGTGCCCCAGAAATGACTTAAACAGTAACAGTAAATGAGACACTGGGTACCATCATTAAACTAGAGGCACTGAGGGCACATATTTCAGCCCCTTCGAGGATCCTTAACCGTGCTCTGGTGTGTTAGGACTTCTCAGAAATTAGATGCAGAACATAGGAAGTTACCATTTAAACTGACAGTAGAACACCAGTTTTAAAAAAGCCACATTCTTTGTAATCTTAACTTTCAACAAGGTAACCATTGAACAAACTTTAAAAATAATTTCAGACATACACATTAACAAAAAAAATTTATTACTTTTTTTCATTCGAGTAATCTCTTGAACAGAATTTCTTTTCCAATTTATAAACTTACTTTTCTAAAAGAATAATTCACAGCATTTTTTTCTTGGTTCAGCAATTGCATGTAATACTTAGCATGAGTAAATAGCATACTAAAATAGTTTTAATATTTTGCTTACTACTTCAATGTTGTCAAAAAGGGTCTTGAGAAAAAGGCAAATTGAAGTCCAGGATGTGCAGACGTTGACACCTTCATTTAGTATCAGTACGAGAGGATTTATTTATATTGTGTATAAATACAAAACACGCAGGTGCAAACTCACTTTTTCTGGTTTACATGTTACAGTTTGTGGATGGCTATTACCGGGAAAAACACACAGAACTACTTGATGTCCCATCCTACAACCAGAAAGAACAGAAAACTGTACATTAACAACAGCCAGAGACAATGACCAGAGCAACTCGCACTCCAAACCACAGCACAAGTTGGTGTGAACTTCTGTGCCAAGTAGACTAGAAGGGTAGCTAACCCTCTCTTTCCTGGTCTACAATCACTATAGGTGGTCAAGGTGTCATATTTGTGGCCCTTAATTTTTCAGGTCCAGTCCAAGCAGAAGCAAGTCCATTGTACCTTTAAAAAAAAGTATCTGAATTACTTTTGTAAATATATATATCTTTTCAGATGGGTAAAGTCTGAAGTTATAAAATCAGTTTGAATATGTAATGAATTATTATTCATAGATCATTTTACTTTATTGCTAGTTCTATTTTCTGATTTGACCTCAGAAACCAGGGCACTAACACAGCATTTCTGCATTAGATGTGTAAAGACTGAAAAATGTGCTAGTCTTCCTCCTTTGGAATTGGTTAGAAAGAAAAATCAATACATTAACTTCTCTACTAACCTTCCTGGAAAAACATTATGATGATGCAGTACAAAGTCGAAATTTCATCATTTGTTGCAGAATCTACATTTTTACTGATGATTCTGAGCACGAAAACACTGAAAACCAAAAGCAAAGATCAAGCTACTCAAACATTTTGCACTAATTTCGAGAAGAAAAAAAAAAAAAGATTCGTTTAAAAACATTTCTTTTAAAAACTAGACTTTCAGGGACACATTACAAAACCCTGGCAATCTCCCAAAATGTTTAATTCAAAGTAAATCAGCAGAGAACTTTGCAGATAGCATGATATTCGACTCGGGACTATCCAGAAAAATGTGTGACATGGTAGGCCACTTAATTACTTCATGAATGACCGGTAGAGGCAAGAGTAGTACATAACTCAAACCCTTCTTGTGCTGATTCTTGGGCATTTCCAGCTACAGTCTGAGGCCAGATGCCTTTAACAACCATCCAATGCCATCCAAAAGTCCAGTCAGTGATTCATTCACAATATCTTGCACCTGGAGTAAAAATATGTGTTTTAGTGTTTACACACAGATTGCATCTCCTGGTGTACATACAACTAACATTTCCAAGTCAGAAACATTTGACCCTAGAAGATTGCTCATGGTGAAAGACACTTAAGACACAAGCAATATATGAATGTTTGCTCAGGGTCTACGGCTGCTTCTTACCATCCATGGGTTGGGCAGAATTTGGAGATTGAGCTGTTGTGCCAGGTACACACAAGGGGTCCTGGTTCTAGCTCCACCTGGCTCTTCCCTGGCCACACAGGACAGAACTAGTATGGGCCGTGATGATGGGCCCAAGGCTGGATCCAGCATGGCCCGGATCTGAGCTCGCTCCATTTCCCGCTTGTCACCTACACATAACACAAAGTGGCACACGGACAGCTTTCAAATCACAACAACGTCACATAGGTCAAAGATCAATGCCTACAACCTGCATACCTTGGAGAGCTGCATGTGGGATATACTGCAAATGCCACTATTCTGAATGCAAAAAACATTAAAAAAAAACTTGATAGAAGCTACAATAAAAATATTAAAATATTAACATTCGAGAGGTCATATGAACATGCATTCCATGATAGTAGTTAATAGAGACTCTGCTTAATTTGTAAATAGATAATCACACACAATCATCGTGCATATCAGTAACTTCCCATTGTAAGAGAGAGAAACTGACTTCCATCTGTGCAGCAACAGGACCAAAGGGGGTTGGAGGTATCCAGCTACGTTTTTATTAAATAGCTATTGCCTTTTAGCAAAAATTTTTACTGTAGTGCACACCTCTTCCTCCATACCTCTTCCAGGTTCAGAATTGGCTGCGTAGATGAAGCCATCCACAGCTCGACATACTTCCTGAACCTGAGGTACGATGCAGCAGTTGGGGTCATCTTGGACAAACAGTTTACTCTGCACATTCTGCTGTTCAGCACGGGCTCTTTCCCTTTCCATCCTACACAAATTTGACATACTGGTCAGGTAAAATGTCACATGCACTGCCCAAAACCAATATGTTTGACAACGACCTCGAAGTGCTCGAGTCACAGAAAAACAAGTGTTGCTGAAGAAGCCAAATTCAACTGAAAATGGGCAGATATGCAGAAAGTTGTATTTAATCCTGAAATACTCACCTGTTGTTTGAGTAAAGGGTCAAAATGTTGAACCTGTGCTGATCATTGAACATGAAACTAATTCCAGAACCAATACCTGGGGGAAAATTCAGAAAAATTAACAACATGCAAAATGTTACAAAACAGAAAATAAGGCATTATTTTTAAGCCAATGCCATTACTATTATTTTCATAAGACACTACTGACTATGTGGTAACTACAGTTTCATGCAATCAAAGGAAAAATAATTATTTTCTGAAAATGCTTCCCATTCCAAAAAGTCAGGAGATCTGTTTTTTTCTTTTCACAATATAATAATTTCATTGCTGGACCATCACTACCCCCTGCTGGAAGACAAAGACCAACAGCCAGCAAGGGCTGTACCTTCAATCTGTCTCTGGGGAATCCCTGCTGCCACAGGCAGGACATTTGGCGAGTGCATCAGCTTTGCAACCAGGGAGACATCCAGCTGCTCCAGGCCTGGCCCAAACATGGCAAAACGGGGCTCTGTGGGGACCACAAGGGACTGAAAGAAGGATGTGACCCTATGGGCAGACTTCGGGCGGCGCCATTGCCGTCTACACGCAGGACTGCCTCTCAGGTAACTGTGGAGCAGGACATTGGGAAAGTGTGTGAACAATAAGAGTCCGGCACAGACCACTTCTCTTCAGGGCTCTCTTAAGCTATTGTAGCACTGCAGATAGAGGAATGACTCTGAATTGCACTCAAAGGACAAAGGTTTGAATCCTGTTCTCACAGCAGTACCCTCAAGCAAGGTACTTAACCTTACCTGCTTCAGTAAAAATTAGGCAGCTAAATGGATGACTAATTGCCAGTAGATTAGAATACAACCTACCATTGTAAGTCACTCTGGAGAAAAATGTCAGCTAAATTAAAAAACCGATACAAAAACCCAGCAAAAGATATACAATATCAGCAGATAACACAAAGTGACTTTGGAGAAACTCATCAGCTAAATGAATAAATATTAACAATAATGATAGGACAGCTGGCAGCATAGTGGTTAAGGAGGCAGGTCTTTTAACCTGATGTTGCTGGTTTAAGATGTCTCGACCAAGACCCATAACCTGAACTGTTTCAGAAAATCAACAGTAACATTAATGGTTAACACTGCATTTACTCTGCGCAAAAGAATGAGCAGAGTATTAGCAATAATGATAATTTATTAAAACAGGCATGGACTAGGAGCTGTACCCACTCTGCCATGAAGTCTTGACTGGTGTCGTCCTCGTCCCGAAAGAGCGGTGCCTCCAAAGCCTCTAAGTTGGGCATACTGGTGTGGTCAACGGAGGGCCAGAGCGGCATGTCTCGGAGCAGAAAGTACCTCCAGAGCAGGGGGTCTCGGACAACTGACCTCCAGTAACAGCTGGTCCCCCCCAGCCGACAGAGGTCTTGGGGGGTCAGGAAGGACATGATGCGAAACTGCAAGTCCACCTAATGAGGACAAGAAGAAAAGTGTGGACATGTTATACAGCAAACTGAGCTTCTATACTTTTTAGGGGACAGTCAGAAGCGAGAAGGTAGTGCCCTTATAGAGCGCTTCTCTTTACTGGTAGGTTGTTGGTTCAAAACTACACTCCTGCCCTTGTACCATTTAGTAAAGTACTTAACCTCAAGTCTTGTGTGACAATTTAAATAGTCTGCTGTTTAATAAATCATGGGCAACTGATTGTAAAATTGGTGACTATGTATGTTATGACATTGCAAGTCACAACAGCTTCGAGTTATCAGTTAAATAAAGAGAGGAAATACTCGACTTAACAGTAGCAATACTTCTCTTGCCAACTGAATCAATGATTCATTTAACTTGATTTAGCTTCGGAATCGAAGGGAAAAATAAAATGCAGTTAAGTTTTTTTTTTTTTTTTTTTTTTTTTTAAATTATTTTAACTCGTCCAAAAAAAGCTTCGAACCAAGCTTCTGTCTGAGACAAACAGGATGTTTGAAAGGACTAAGGTAAGGAGCAGTCAGTGTGAATATACGACCGACCCCCGACCCACACCCACCCTCCTCTCACCGGCAGACTGTCCAAGTATCCTCCTTCGCCTGTTCGCTCTTCCTCCTTGTCTGCCGTTTGCTGGACGCCGCTCGGGTCACTTCTCACATTAAGGAAGTACTTGTCCCTGAAGCGTTTCAGGCTCCTGATGACGGCGGACTCGCTGTTCCCCTCCATGATCGCTGCCAGACCCCCCCGCCCCTGCCACACAGAATAAGAATCGCTTCACGACGTCGACGACGGTCCTCAAGCTTTTTAAACGCACTTCTGTTCGGAAGGGCCGCTGCCGGCCAGTTGTCTATTTCCACTTCCTCTGCAGCGTAACTGTATCCGGAAAAATTGTCATTCGTTATTTTCATGGTATTTGTGTATAACTACTGTGTAAAACTCTCGTATAACAACCACAGTGAGGTGGTGTAACAAGTTCCACGTCCTTTCTCTGCGTCTCCCTTTGATTCGCAAACAGGAAGAGGTGCATGGTGGTCTTTGTAGTTTTTAAAAATAACGCCTTATTGGTCCACAGCTCCCTAACGAATGTCCACGAGCTGGGGTCCCCCCCCGCAAACGCCTCCGACTGTCCCCAAACTACACATTCTCCTCTCGCTTGCAGAATATTCAGGGTAAATATACGGTTTTGCATACAGCTATAGTAAGTCGTGTTAAAACTTCGTCTTCTACTGGCTGTCCACCATTGATTCCCTAACGAGAAGAGATGCATTATGGTTTTTGTAGTCCCGCCACCAAACGTAATACACGTTGATAAAATCACACGCAGTCTGAAATCGTCTGTCCCGAGCGGGGTCGCGGTGAACCGGAGTCTAATCCAGGAACACAGGGCGCAAAGGCTGGAGAAAGGGGAGGACACACACCCAATATGGGACACCAGCCCGGCGCAAGGCACTCCAAGCAGGACTCAAACCCCAGACCCACCAGAGAGCAGGCACAGGCTAAACACGCTGCGTCACCACACCCGCCTTGATAAAATCATTCAGCTGCAGAACTCCAACTCACAAGCAGTCTTAATGGAATTTGATACCACACAAAACTACAAGTTGTCTACCTTTGATTTATAAATAATGTAGAAAAAAGTAGAACAGAAACATGTTGTACTGCAAAGCATAGACTTAACCAATGCCAATTGTACATTTTTACATCAGATGAATAAGCTGTATAAATTCAAAGTATGTTTAAATAACTGATTTACTGTTACTTTAAAAATGCATTTATTTTTCAATGGGCATAAAAAGAAATTAATACATATTTAAAAGAATACCAAAACTATGGTTTTCCATTTAAATGTACTACAAAAATATCAAAGATCTCAGATCTGACCATCGCCTTCCATCAAAGCATGGAAAAGGGTTTCCAACAGGTCAGAACAGTGGTGGCATTACAATAGACATTTCAAACAGATCTGTACATACATAAAATGGCCATGAATACTGAAGTTGTGAACACAAATTAGTTAACACAATTAACTATGTTTCATAAAATAAAAAAACCAAACAAAAAAAAACAATAAATAGGAGCAGCTGTTACGTTATCTTTTGTTCCCAGCTGGATTTTAATTATCTTTTTTAAATAACACATTACTTTAACAATTCTGAAAGGAAAACACATGCTTGGCCAACAGTCTGGAAGATAAGTGCATTTAGAGGAGGACATATATTCCCATTCCTTCCATTCATTTTTAACTTAATTTTACAACTTTAACTATTTACTGTAGTATACTCAGAATCTCCTTGGCATTCTCTGTGTTCCAGCCTTGGCCTTGGAGTGGGCCCTCACACAGCTGCACGTATTTGTGAAGGATCTGTGTGCCGATATCCCGGAACGGAATTCGCTCCTCCTTCCACCCTGCTGTCTCCAGGCTGAAGTCTTCATACTTCACTGCCCAAAAGCACATCTCCCCAATGTACATCAAGGTAAGGAGGTGGGTGTCTGAAAATATGCCTGTTAAAAATAAGTCTAGTTATTAAGACAAATACCTTAGAGTTTGCCAGAATGCAAGAGCTGGTGGTTATGTAATCTTAGTGTTTGCTCTGAACAACATGCATAGGTTACTTGCCTAAAATGTACAACCTACACTGCAAAAACTTAGTGTTACACACCTGTGAGGTGCCTCTAAGTTACCAGCAGTGAGAGATGCACTGCTCCTCCAATCGGCGCTAGCTCTCCTGCAAGGTGTTGTGCGACCAGCAGTCTGTAAAGCAGCAACTGGCCAAAAGAATTTACTAAATGAGCACTTAAGTATCTTACTACCAACCTTGGTACTTGAAGTCGAGACATGTAAATTATGAAGGAAAAAAAAAAAAATTGTTGTTTTTATTAGAGAATTACACTTGCAATTTTGTAACTAGCTTGCACTGAACCAACAGTGCTACACTGAAATGAAAACTACATCAGCAGTGTTTTAAATGCTTTGAATGTTTCTGGAAACCACCAGCTCTGCCAACAGAACCACAGACATTTCTGACATGTCTGACTTGCCTTATCCAGAGGACCAAAAAAAAAAAAAAAAAAAGTATGAGGTCAGCTCTCCAGTAGTAAAAGAGGCAGTATCCCCACCCATCACAACAGTTGACAATATTTCACTTTACACTCCTACATAACTCAAGCAGCTTTACTTCTGAATCCAACACTCCCATCCTGACAGACCAGATCCTTCATAAAGAACTAAAAATAACTATTAAAGGTGTTCTCTTTGCCAGTATATATGACACAATTAACTCTGAGGCTCTCCTTTAAAGTAAATCTAGTTTTAAAATTAAATGCAGTTTTAAATTAACAATGTGAATCCTGTTTTTGACAAAAAGTACTATTTATTGATTCAGCTTAGGCTATGGAACATGCCTGCCAGCTAAACAGCATTATTACACTGTATTCTTGGGTTACTTTATTATCTATATTGTTTCTTATAATAATCAGGGGAATTAGGGGAGCGTAGTGGTTAGAACAACCGCCTTTGGACCCAAAGGTCACAGGTTGGAGCCTCACCTCCAGCTGTAGTACCCCTGAGCAAGGTACTTACTCTCAATTGCTCCAGTAAAATTACCCAGCTGGGTAAATGGGTAAATAATTGTAACCTTAACATTGTAAGTCGCTTTGGAGAAAAGCCATCAGCTAAATGAATAAATGTAAATGTAATCAAAGGCAGCTGCCTTCCCAAAAGGTACGGTTTGTGCTTACCCTCTGACAGGAGATCTGCTGTCGCAGAGTCATGACATACAGCAATGTCACTGAGCTTCACCGAGTTCCTCACTTGGAGCATTCTTAGCAGGTAACGTACGCCTTCCTGAAGACACTACAACAAAACAGGTGCAGCAAATGGTGCTAAGAGCCAGCAAATGTTAAGGGTAAAATAAATAGATCAAACTTAATACAACATGTAGTCCGCTGAAAAGTATTTTACAGATTAAACTTTACATAGTTTAAAACTGTTCCCTTTACATTTATTAAGCCCTGTTCCCATTTTAAAACAGTGCTGCACTACATGCTAAGTCTACACTGTACCCTGATTATCATGGCATTTGCTTAACGCAACTTATTGTACTTGTATCCCGATTAGCCTGTAAGCTACTTCAAATAAAATGTTGGATAAATGTACACATTTAAATCTAAATGCAATCTAACATATACACAATTCCAGACTTCGTTAAAACAAAAAACTCAATGAAAGGAGAAAATGACAAGTAGCATAATTTGCTATAAATTATGTTGGCAGATACAGAACCTTAAATTCTAGATTCAGACAAAAAATAACCAGTATACTGGCTCCTGGTGTGATGAACATTCAAGGTATAAATTTAAGAAGGTACAAAGATTATATTTCCCTCACCGTTCTATTTTTTCAAATTTCTGTCTTGCGGAACAAAAGCCACATGTTTTTGTACTTGTACATTAGCTTGTCCTTGCCACCAAAGAATGAAGATTTATTGCAAAGAAAAATAACAGTAACAGAATACAGAACAAATAACCAACCTTGAGGAAGGTGGCTTTGTTCTTCTTGATCCACTGCTTCCTTTGATGGAGGGTATGACAGTACATGTACAAAAGCGCACCCCGTCGCCAATATAAGCATTCCAGAAGCTCCAGTCCGAGTACTGAGGTCACCTGGTCAGGCAAATAAGACAGTCAAGACAGAGAAAACATGATATATAATGTATAAATAATGTGAATTGATTTTGTGCATCATCTCTTATAGAACAATTTACTACCTTCCACATGCTTGATCATGTTTCTAACAATAAAAATATCCATGCTGGTAAATATTAAAATTCATGCAGAGCTCAAACATAATCAGGCTCTTAACTGTACATAACATACGAGTGGAGAGTCACTAAGTCATATGGTTTACCTCCTGGGTTGGAGCCAGTCTTCCAGCCAACATCTCCGGTTCTGTCAGATCCTGTAGCAGCTGCTGTATTTTATACGGAGATGCATCCTCAGGAAACTCCTGGTCCACCAGCTGGTTCTCCTCATAAAATGTGATGTCCAGGATTACCTGGAAAAGAACATAACAGCACATACACATAAATCTTTATAATTTATGTTTTAACTGTAAGACCCAAACATTCCCCATGATGATGAGAATCATTTTAAAAATGGAGGGCTACATCATGAAACAATACAGAAACCAAACTAGCTTGTACTGGATGACACAGGGCTTTGCTATAAATAATTACCTTATTATAAAAAGGCAGCAACCAAAAATGTAATGAAATATGGTTTCTGTATTGAAACCTATCAGGATTATGTAGTGAAGTGCCATATTAAATGGCAAACTTCTACATCTCCGAGTACTACTTCCAACATTATTTGCATCATTAACTGGGTACTAGAATCAGCAGTGACGTTCCTCACCAACTTCCTATAAAAACTTCAAGCAGTGAGTTATAGGAGTCATTAATAGGGGTCAGGGCTTTAAAAGAGATTTCAGTTCTGAAGATACTTTTTGGCCCACTTGTATTAAATATGAATTTTAAACTGATTTTTAAAAAAAACTTACTGTACTTCGTTTACCTAACCTTAACACTGACAGACCTTTCCCCATACAATTTAAAAGTGCCACCAAATACATTTCGCTGACACCTTCTCCAAAGCAACTTAAGTTAAATACAATTATTTACCTATTTATACAACTGGATAATTTTACTAGAGCAATTTAAGTATCTTGCGCAAGGGTATAACAGCTGGAGGTGGGATTCAAACCTGTGATCTTTTGATCCAAAGGAACAGCTCTAAATACTGAGCTGCCAACCATCCCCAAAATGAATACTTTATTATATTTGGTTTACTTGGAACTAATTTTTCAAGACAGAGATTAACCATAACCACAGATTAAATTACTCTCATTACTGACCACCAATTTTTCACTGAGGACGAACAAAAATTTGTATCCAGATAAGCAGCCCTATATAAATAGTGATTTGCTTTATTCAACCAATTCATTATATAAATCAGTAAGAAAAAAGAAATTAAAACTTGTATTTAAAAGAATAAGACACATGAATTTGTGTGATGCCAGCATGACTGAACAAGTGCCTTGCAAATATATCAAATAAAACCAGGCTGTATGATTAGTCAGGTAGCTGTGCTGTTTATCAGTTGGTCATTAAATATTTTTTACGTATGAAGTTATGCATCTTAACATCCTTAGCAACTCAAAAAAAAAAAAAGACTTAACTTTTGAGTAATGAATTTTTCCACTCAAACTATTTTGACAAATATTGACGGTGGTATACCAATTCATAGTCACGCTAGAGTTTCAACCAATGCACCAACAAACAGTGACAGCAAATATTAAGTACTGCCTTAAAGTTTTCAGTAAAGTGTCACCTCTCCATCATCCTCTTCTAGTGTGTAATTACTTTAGTCCCAAGTGGATACAGGGTTGTTTATGCATCAATGTAAACAACCATTTGCATTGTTTATCATTTTTTAAAATTATGCTTTTATTTATGTTTTTATTGGGAATTAGTGGATTTCACATATTTTGGGTAGAAAAAGATCCAATGAGCATAGACACCCTGGCTTAACTTTTGGCCTTGGTTCTTCATTGGCATTCTTATTTACATAGCGTCGTAAATACTCCTGCCACAGGACTCAGAACCTTCAGGTGTATGCACAAGCCATCCTGGCTTATCAAAGGGAGGAGTTTTTTGTCCCGTCACTGTCTGCAATTTGCTGAACAGGAGAGACAGAGATTCCAAGAGGTAGAGAAACTCTGTTCCCTTCTGAAAAGCCATCTTCCCTCCTACTCTGTGGAGCTCTCTGGATTGTTGACATTAACATTTAGATTTGTTCATTTAACAGATGCCTCTCTCCAAAGGAATGTAAAACTCAAAAGTAAACAAAAATGCAATTCACTAACAACGCTGGTGAATCCAGACACTCAGTTCTCCAAGTACAGTCACTTAGTTCAATGTCAGAGTTTTGCCAGCACACATAAACAAATACCTGCATAGAGAACTGATGACGAGCTCCTGAGCCTCTTAGTGTCACAGTTGAATTATGAACTTTTTGACTAACGAACCAATGTTGTGTGTCAATTAAGTTTCCAAGTCAGGGACCAGCTGTAAATTCAAGCTGTATACATAGTTAACTTGCCCTTTGATGATAGTCATTCACAATATTCACACTGGTAATGTTATTGTTCATAGGAGAAAAAAAAAAGTCATAAGAGAGTACACAGCACTTGACTCATGAATATATTGGCTGGTTTAATACTCAAAATAATTCCAGTGAAACTCATTCACACTGGTAATGTTATTGTTCGGGGGGGGGGGGAATCATTGTTTCGGTAGGCCAGCTGAAAATGAAAGTGTGGTTTTCATTAAAGTATGCCTACAACTTTTCAAAACTTAACAGATCTGCTACTGTGTGTGGTGATGAAAAATGATTTTTATAAAATGTAAAATGCCACAACACTAAGATTTTAGTACTTATGCGTTCACTGGTTCTAGCCTGTTAAGACTCCGTTTAGCATTCAACATACTTACCTTAAAAATTGAGCTTCTATGATATCAACTTATAACCATGTGAAAAAACAAAAACAGCAACATGGCAATATTCAGTGTTAAGACAAACGGTGATCAGATCAAAGATTTTTCTTGGCATCCAACTTTCAGGCAGTTAAGGGAAAGAAAATCCCCCCACTTGTCAGACAGAAATAAGACAATTATATATTACAGAAAGGTAAATTCATACATTTATGAAGGCAGTGCTATTCATAACATGTGGAATGCCCCCCCTCCCCACTTAATCCAGAATCATTTTCATTTCATTAACTGCAATACCTGAGTGTAATCCTGTAGAAGTTTGGGGAGACTGCTACCCTCTCCCCCTTGTCTGTAATAGTTTTTCAACTTGTCTAGTATGGCAGATGCATTCTGTAAATAGTCATCATCTAGGAAGAAATAAAGTAGATTAATTACTTATTCACACAAAATCATTCAACGTTTGCATTGTCATTGTATATCTAAAGCATCATCATAATTTACTGGCCATTTACAACAGGTTTACAGAATCTACTCCTGGGTTAAATTTAAAAAAAATAAAAGAAAATCTTAGAATTAACGTTTCAATTTACCTCCTTGGCTAACTGAAAATATACTTCAAAATACATAAAAAGAACATACATATTTAATTTTAATCTGCATATGATACAGGTGAAACTTTGAGAGCAGTGGGATTAACCTGTTACTCTGAGTCTGATTCTTGCAGCAGGAGAGACTAAGAACAACAAGTACTCGTAACCTGAAGGTTGTTGGTTTGAGCCCTGCTAACCTACTGCAGTAGTGCCCTTGAGCAAGGTGCTTAACCTGAAATGATCCAATATCTCGCGCTTCATATTTTTCACGTAAAGCGCTAGCAACGTCGATATATCGATATATATATATAGTAATGCTGATGGTAACTAAGTATATAGGCGAGCGAAATAGTGGGCGGGGTAAATAACGAAGTCCGTTTCTCAGCTGGGCCAAGAAATTTCTTGAAGAATTTGACAAAATATTGAGCATGTTCTGCAGGGACTTTTTGCGCCAAAGCACTATCTGGATATCACACCGTCATGTGGCATGAGATCATTTTCAAAACGGACGACGTCCCTCAAAAATTCGCACCTCAAAAAAAAGAATTCATCTCAGATCTCAGGACAACTGTTAGCCTACAACACAAGCAGTTGACGAACAACAACAGTTAAATCAATATTTTTTATCCGTGAAACGAAAATGAACTTGAAGCCATATTTATTTTCGCTTGAGCGCAAACATCGATACAAAATCGATTCCTCCTGAAGCGTGATAATATGATTACCTTGTTTTTGTACACGGAGACTAGCGCACTTGCTATCCAGCTCGGATATTCGTCTCTCCAGCTCAAAACCCTGCCTTACGCAGTCGTCGGCCATGGCGAACCACACGGTCACGTGATCCGGGCACGGCGGAAACGTGCGCGTTCATGTGACCAAGAGTGAAATCATCGTCGTCGTCGTTTTGGGTGTGGAAAATACAGGGTTTAATCGCGAATAATATTACATGTGAAAATTTCTAGAAAGCAGCTGATTTTAATGTTACTTTTAGTCCTACTAATCACGGCTGTGCCAAATTGAGTGCCGAGATACCGGCAAGGTGGCGCAGTCGTTAGAGCTGTCGCCTTTCTTTCGCTCGACGGAGCAGGTCCTGCAGCAGGACTAGGCAGGAGATTGAACGCCCAAATTTCAGAGGTCCGACAGTGTTGCACACCTGCAATAATTATTTACGTCCATAAATTACATGTAACTGACACTTTCTCAAGGCAACTTATTTATTAATGAGCTTTACAATTTCCAAATTTAGTCGGCACGGAATTCTAAATACGTCATCTACAGGAAGGAGTGCGGAATTTGAACCAGAAAGGTTCAGAAAATAAAACAGCGGGTGGCAAAATCATGGCTGCAGCCATCGCCTCACAGTCCACAAACCAACGGTTTGGGCCCCACATCCTGCAGTGTAGAGTCCTCGAGCTAGGTATTTACCTTCACTCAGTAAAAATTACCCCATGTATGAACTAAGACAGCCTAATTAGTCTTGACGAAAAGCGTTTGGCAAATAAATAACAGCTCAGTCCTATTTACTACGTGTTGGCTCGATAAAAGAAAAATCGAAATGGAGTGGAATAAGTCATCTCTCATTAACATACATCCAGGCATTTCATGACATCCACCTACAGATGCTTACACTGCCGGTTTCAGGAATTCCTATATTGGCGCATGCGCTGTTCGGCAGTGAAGCGGTTAAAATTAAAATGAGGCGGCCGAGCCCCCGTCACTCCCCCAACCCCCTCCCTCCAGTGTCCGACACCAGCTGCTGGCCTGTCTTGATTGCGTGTGTGTGACACGCTGTCGATTGCAGTAGAGTACTGGTCCTAAACGCATCACCATCATCAGTCAACATCACAAAAAGGAAAGCATCTGATAAATATGGCGGCCTTGGTTTTGAAGACGGCGGAGAGACTCCTGTACAGGAACCTGTGCGCAGCTCGCAGGGCTCATTTAAACGCCGCCACGCGATCCGCCAACAAGGTCGGTGTTTGAGATCTCACCATGAGGCGCACTTGTGCAGGATTAAGAGCTCGCTCTGTTCGTCATCCTATTCTGTTGTTCCGTTTCCAGATTTCAAGTGAATTCATATTTCAAATATTGCATTAGACTGTTATAGACATGCAAAATTGTATCCAGTCTGTTATGGATGCGGAATACACATCATATAATAATGTGTGTCATGCAGTGCAAGGCGTTGCATGGCGGGAGCTGTTCATTGTTTGTTCACATTCCATATATATTGACGGGTCAGCTGTTGTTTCATGCAGTAGCCGTATTTCCAGGGCACATGATCATAAATTCATCGCATCACCTGGTAACGATTTGAATTTTGGGTTTTGTGTTTAACCCCAAGCGACGCATGTCACAGGAAGCGGTACCGAGGCAGCCCGTTGAACTGGCTGACCTTGGTCGATGTGAACACGATCGGCCACGAAATGAATGCTCCTGCGGGAAACTCTTCTCATCATTATTATAAAAAGAACGTAATATTGATCTGGTGCTTTTTAGATATCCGTTTTTTTTTTAAGCAGCCTCTTCCGTCCTTTTGTCCTGCTCTTCTGGCACGCTCGACTTTGTGTGGCCAAATCCCCGTTACCTACCAGCGTATGTTTGTGTACAACCTTGACCAATGTATTAATTATGACTGTAGATTTCACCTTTAAGTAGTTCGGAGGTGCTGAATTGAATATGAATATGTATATGTCGCCCGCACCTTCCCCTGAGACGACCTTTAGCGCACCGTGTTTGCCGGCTGCCAGGTGACTGGTCCCGTCCCGACTGGGAGAATCAGGCCATTGAGTTTTCCCTGTCCTTCACTGAGGATGTTCATTTAATACCCCGCTGAAAGCTTTCTGAAAATACATTTCGTGCAGATATTCATTGCACTTTACCGTTACTTGGTTTTTTTTATACAGTCACAGAGCCTCATCAAAGTATTGTGGTAGGGATCTAAAATGTCAGCGTGTATTTGGCTATAAAACGTTATAGCAGAGATAGGTTGTCTCGAGTTAGATTCAGAAATCGTAATTTTCAAAGTAGATTTTAGCAACAATACTGTAACGACCCGCGTTACCGGGAGTTTGAGCAGGAATTGTTTCTTTGTAAGTTGGATTGTGGGTAAGTTGTAAATGAGGTGTTTAACCGTTGTGGGGACTTATGGGGGAATAAGGGGGTGACTGTGTTGGCCAATGAGAAGGGGAGGAAAAGCTTGGGGGCCACAAAGCAGGCTGGGAAATCTGATTGAGGTATAGGTCCTTGAGGAAAAGTGCTCCTCGAACCGATGCCGACCTAGTATTTTTTTGTGTGCTGGTGTTCCAATAAACTTTCTTGGCGATCGCTGCGCGCTACAGCACTATTTGCTTTGACTCATATTTGTAAAGAAACAATTTTACTCTACGTTTATTTATTTAGCAGACGCTTTTCTGATTGTTACGTATTGTCACGCTTCTCAGTGCCCTTTGTATTTAATTTGTTTTAGTTTTGTGATGACAACATTAGTGCTAGTTTTCCTGTAGCCTTAGTAACACTTTGTCAGTTGATTCCTGTGAATTTCATTGACCATTGTTAGCTGCCATTCAGATTGTCATATCTCTTTTACTACAAACCAATAGCAAAACCTCCTCACTGTCAGCTGATATCTCCTTGAATTTGATTGGCTGTTGTTAGTTGTCAGTGATTCCTCTTATCACAATGATCACTAACCATGCAGAAAAGAGTAATTTAAACATTCCCACAAAAGAACATGTTTGAATACCAGGGAGGATTTGCTGAGAAGCATGGGTTAGGGTGAAATTTCAAATTCACTCTGATTTGTCATTCTGTATGTCTGTCTGTCATTCATGTCTGTCTGCAGTTAATTGACAAATTCTTCCAAAGCAGCTTACAACAGTTTACCCATTTCTACACCAGGGCTTTTACACATGGCACAGATGCAGTAGGAAGTGCTGTTGTCACACAGTGTCTGGGCTATTAGGATAAAAGTCCAAATTCAGCTCAGTCTTTGCAAAGTTTCCGTGTCCTATTTCGGTTTCTTCCGAGTGCCCCCGTTTCCTCCTACAAAGACATGTTTCAGGTTAATTTGTGACTGTCTAAATTGCCTGTAGTGTATGGTCACCCTGTGATGAATTGGCATCCCATTCATGCTGTACCATCCTTTGTCTTGCATGCTGTGCTTCTGTGATAGGCTCCAAACCACCATGACCCTGATGTACACACAAGGTTGATGATAGTGAGTGAATGATGCCTTTTCCTTTATAAAAAGGCTGTACCCCAGGCAGTACCATGGTCAACCTTTAATAATAACGTGCTTTTGAATTAAATTTGTAACTTTACAGCAATATTCCATGTTTTGTGGTATTTTTTTATTTTTAAACTTCAGTCCTGCTTCTCATAGTTACTAGCAAATCATGATGCTGAATCCAGCTAGCCAATTAGTTTTTTTTTTTTTGTCTTTCATGCCATTGGCAGACCTGCTGAAGTACAGAATCAATCCATGAGAGTTCACTGACTTTTTCTTCACTTTATTTGTGAGTGTGTGATGGTTACAGTGGATGAGGTTGAAGGATAAGCAGTATGGGGGATAATGAAAGGAAGTGATAGCAAGAATTTGGTTAAGTCTCCTGCTCAGCCCAGAGAAGGAAAGAGAAGCTTGTGTGTGGGTTATACAGCCTGAGGGTATATTGGCTACATATCTGGTAAAACCAAAATATCTTTTAATTTAGCTTCAGTAACCCTGGTCGTAACGTTATGGTGGGGTGGAGCCCGTCGTAGAATCATTCAGTGCAAGGCATGGGGGTACACCCTGGGCAAGAATTTAAAAAAAAAAAAAAAAAAAAAAAATATTTTTTTTTTTAAAACCAAAATACACACAGTCTGATTTGTTGTGATTTTTAATGGTCACATTTATGCTCATTTTATTTCATTTTAAGCTTGGATAAATGTATAAACCAAATGTGTTAAAGTGAGTAAGCGATGGAGCAATGTTACAATAGGCATTTTATGTTGTAAAAACATTTCACCACCTAATTAGGGGTAGAGATATTCTTAATGCTATTTCATATGTATTTCTACCCCAAAAGCAAATGTTCATGAATGATTGCATTCCATTGCATTGTCCACAACCTCTTGTCCTAGTTAAAACAATTTCCCCCTTTTTTAACAGGAACATTTCTTTCAAATGATCAGAAAATGCTTCCGGTATGGCTTTGAAAGGCATTTACGCCCAGGTGGGATGTGCTGTGGCTTTGTGGTACTTCTGCTGGCTTGAAAGCCAGTTCTTCAGAGCTTCATTTATGGTAACTGTTTGTTACGAGGCCCCCCTAACCATGGGCATTTCTCTTCCTTTTCATCAATTTTGCTGTCAAATTGCTTAGTTAGAGCATAGAAACTTGTAATCTATTTGATGGGTTTACATCACATCCAGGCAGCAGGTGCTCTTATTCACACTAAAGTACATGGCCAGAGTGAGGGAAAGGCACAGGGCATTTGGTGCATCAAATAATGGTGCAGGTGTCCCTCTATGTGTACAGCATCAATTGCTAGATAGCCATGCAGGGTAATAAGTGGGGGTGGTACAGAAATTGTTGAATGCTTCATAATTTTTGGTTTTCTAGTCTGAAATGTTGTCTTTATATTATGTCTTATACTGTATTAGAATAGAGGACATGATTCAGCTGTTCTGATGGGTTTTCTTGTATGAAATGGATTCACTCAAATGAGAACTGAAGTGAAAGTGAAACATACTACTTCTGCTAAATCACCATTAGATCAGACAGATATAACACTTCTGATTGATGCTAATAATTTGCTGTCATTTCATATTTAATCAGTGCTGTGATGATAGCTTTTCCTCATAGAGGGTTAAATTTGCTTGGCTACTTTTTGTGTACAAGTGATTTTGCTGGGAACACTTGCTAATTTAACATTAGGGAAAATACTTAAAGCATGATCACAACTGTGGACTTGCTGTAATAGCATGATTTAAAACTTCAGCTGTCAGATGATTTGATCTACTGGGTACATTTGAGAATGTTAGGGCACAATTCTAAATCTGATGTTTGGTATAAGAGCTGATTGTAGCACTTATACAGCACATCCCTGAAAAATGCATACAGTATAGCTGTCAATTTTCACCTGGTGTCAGCTGGTCACATTGCAGTGCATAACTGTGGTGTGATGCTGGTGATGGAAATTGGAAAGCTTTAGAAAGCTGTTTTGAGTATAACAGTAAACAGAATCTGTGACGTGTTGGAAAATATCTTTGGACCGTGGCTAGTTTTCTAAATCAGCTGTGAATGGTTTCACTTCTATGGTATTAGGAATTTTTCTCAGTATGGAGCAATGACACTGCTACTAACTCTTTATTACATACTCAGATAAGGTATAACTTTGATTCCCCCCCACATTTGTTGTAAAAAAAAAAAAAAAAAAAGGCTTTGAGCTAGGGTTAGCTGTTATTGCATTTTTATAGTTAAGGTTGAAATCTGAGGTTATTTCTTCCCCTTGGTTTTAGCAATATCTAATTTTCAACCATTTAGTTTTTTGTCGTTCTGGCCATCGAAGGACATGCTGAAGGACAGAATCAATCCATGAGAGTTCACTGACTTTTTCCTCACTTTATTTGTGACTGTGTTGATGGTTACAGTGGATGAGGTTGAAGGATAAGCAGTAGGGGTGATAATGAAAGGAAGTGAAAGCAATAATTTGGTTAAAAAGTCTCCCGCTCAACCCAGGGAAGAAAAGACAAGCTTGGCTGCCCTGCCAAGATCCCAGTCTGCTGGCAAGATGGGGACAGATTTATTTGTGCAGCTGATGTTGCTGACCGTTTAAGTCAATTTTATATTTTGATCAGGAGTTCCTTGGATTTTTTTCCCCAGTGTCACTGGGTATTTTAAGTTACACTTTCTCAATTACTTCTTAATGTATTACTTTTGTAGTTTGGTGCCAGGTGTGTAAAGTGTATCTGGGTGTATGATCTCACTAGGTTTACTCATTTGTTTTATATGACACTGAACTTTAGTCGTGCATAGAGCTTTGTGCTTTTCTCTTAGGTCCCCTTTGAGAGAAGGTTGAAAATATTGCACTGGTTAAACAGTGTACATATTCCAACCATGAGAGAATGAGTATGTGTTCTTTTTGGATTACATAAACCAACACTGGTTTAAGTGTGTTGGTGAAGACTGGAAGCAACTTCAGTTGACTTAAACTGAGCAGTAGAAGCCAAGCCAGTAAGCGTTCGTGACCAGAGTCTAGTTGCTCATGAAATTGTCTTGTAAACTCATGCTCCTAATTTAAATAAAAAAGACTAAAAATCTGCGGTTAGAATCTCCTGCTAAATCTTCAGATTGAGTTAACAGTGGTTCCTTAATCCTGTGGGCTAAAACGGACTGCTGGAGAGTGGTGACCGAACCGTAAGTGGTGTAAATTGGAGTTTGGCTATAAACGGTTTTGGTACTCCTGTGGAATTTGACACCCCTTGCAATGTAGACTTTTTAAAAATTTTAATTTTTTTTTTTTTTTGAAACATTTGCATCTCATCACTAGTAATGTTCGTTTTTTTTTTTTTTTTTTTTTTTTTTTTTTGTTAGTCTTAAGTTAGCATCCTGCTATTTCCAAGGTGTTCCTCCTGAAATGCAAGTTATTTTGAGGCTCACCTTATTGTTTAATGAATAAGCAGTGAAGAGGTATATGGGACACCTCACTCTAGATACTGTGCTGTATTACATCATTATGGTGAAGCATGTACAAATTCATTTGTTGACTTTTCATGTTTTTGCTGCTTTTTTTTTTTTTTTTTCTCCTTCCCCCCCAGATCTGTTGCTGTTACTTGTCTACAACTAGCAACCGGTACACTCAGTTCTACAATAACCCTTTTGATGCAGTGAAAGATATTCCCAATGGTTCCACGTTGCTGGTGGGAGGTAAGATGTACGATTTTGTAGGCACTGCTGTCAAAAGCCTTCATCCAGGTTGCCATCTTCTGCTCTGAGGGGGATATTCCCATACCGGTGCTTACTCTACCACATCTGCTAAGAATTTGTTTGCCAGTCAACCTTAGCTCTGTTTTCTCTTAGCTGTGGGTTTGCTGAGAATCATGATCCTTGGAGGAGTGTTCAGTTCAAGAATTTAGCAGGTTATAGGGAAAGTAGTGGCCTGTAAGCTGCAGTTCTTAAACCTACTTTCGTAAGGATATTGGACTCCATTTTATTTTCCACAATTTCCCCTCCAGCATTCTTTATTTTCAGTGACCTGGTCTGATTTCTCCTGAGTCACCCCCCCCCCCAACAATTCTGTTTGAGATTCCAGAGCTCACAGAAATAGCAACTGTTTCTGTCTGCTGACTGACTCACATTGGGCTGGATCTCTCCATGTCATGTGGTACTTCCATTTTAAGAATATTGTATGAAGGTAATCGGTCCTAGTTCCTTTTCACACCATGTCCAAACACTGGGATAAAAGTTAGATCTTGGGACAGACGACCCTTTACTTACTATGTGATAGTAAACCCCCTTTTTTTTTTTTTTGTGACCTTTGATATCATCATGATCATTATCCAACCATTAACAGTAGCTGCTTGTCCAGTGCAGGTTTGTGGTGGCTAATCTTGGAAGCACAGAGTGTGAGGCAG
The DNA here is from genome assembly GCF_900964775.1 of Scleropages formosus. NCBI lineage: Eukaryota > Metazoa > Chordata > Actinopteri > Osteoglossiformes > Osteoglossidae > Scleropages > Scleropages formosus. The sequence goes on from NC_041822.1 coordinate 15,000,083, forward strand.
GGTATGATTGCTGGTTGTCCCTATCCCAAACATTTTTTAAGAGTGTAATGTCTGCATAACATGTCCAGAGTACTACACCTTCAGTCCCCTCATGTATGCCTCCAGTCAAGATGCCGGCATGATACAATCCAGCATCCATCTGTTTTTAAGTCTCCTCCAGCAGCACATTTCAGAGGACTTGGTTTTTTTTCCTATTCTTTTAAAGTCAAACTTTCAACCCAAGTACATCTTCGTGCAAGACAGAATGTACTTGTTCTTACTGGAGACATTTCATATTATATATCTGACCAGTACACTTCATTGTCCTTGAAAACCATTATTTACTCCCACTGAGTTTTCCTATTTTCCATGAACATTTGTGGACCCCAGGTTTAGAACCTCTTCTTAGTTATATTTTTGGGTTTTTTTTTTTCCTTCCCCCTCTTTTTAAACCAAAATATGTTGTATTGTTTTTTGCATTGTCCTTTTGGGACCATTCTTTTATTGATTTGAGGGTTCTTCACACTCATTCTTATTGTGATTGCTATCAGCTGGCCCAAAACATAGTGGTTAGAGCTACTGCTCTTGGTTCAAATTTGACCTACTGCTGTAGTACTCCTAACCAAGGTACTTACCCTAAATTGCTCCAGTAAAACTATCTAGCTGTATACGTGGGTAAATAATTATAGCTAGCTTAACATTGCATGTAATTTTGGAATATGACAAATAAATGTAGGTGTGCTAAACAGAGTATGACTGAAGCTCAGGATGTTTGAGTGGTTGTGTGTTCGTTGGCTTAGGTGGAGAAGGTGCCTCTCTGTCTTGGCAGCAGTGCTGTGGAGTCAGTAAAAATGTACCAACTACGACTAACTGTGTCGTATATGCCGGTGTATGTCAATCCAGCATATAAGTCAACCCAAAAAAATTATAGGTGTAATAGAGGTTTAGGTCTATATTTGCTGGATAAGTTGACCCCCCCAAAAAAATAATGTGCGACTTTTGGACAGTACTGTAGAGTCAGAAGCAATTATTGGGTTACTGGAGTTGGAGTCAAAGGTTTTGTTTATTGACTCTACAGCTCTGCCTGGCAGCAAAGCTGATGTTTTGTGGTCTAACATTTGTCTGTTCTCCCAAGGTTTTGGCTTGTGTGGGATCCCAGAAAACTTGATCAACAGTTTACTGAAGACAGGAGTGAAGAGCCTCACCGCAGTCAGCAATAATGCTGGGTAAGTGTGTGGGTAAAGTGTATATACTCCTTGTTGGTCAATTTTTTTTGTGTACTTTGAAGTTTCATTGATTTCTTCAGAATCATGATGTAGAATTGGGAATCCTCCACCAATATAGAAAAGCTAAAGTGTGAGCGTGCACTTGCTCCTCAGTCCAATCTTTACATACATTTACTTATTTAGCAGATTCTCTTCTCCAAAGCGACTTCAGTGAATGCTATGTAGTGTTATCAACCCACACATCTTACTCACCAAGGTGACTTACACTGCTAGACATACTACTTGCACTGGGTCACTCATCCATACATCAGTGGAACACACTCTCTCTGTCACTCACACACTATGGGAGAACCTGAACAGCATGTCTTTGGACTGTGGGAGGAAACCGAGAAACCCACAGAGACACAGAGAGAGCGTGCAACTCCACACAGACTGAGTGGGGATCGAACCCATGTCCTCTCATACCTCCCAGGTACTGTGAGGCAGCAGCGCTACTTGCTGTGCCACCATGCCACCCATGCTTGAATTGAGTAACTTTTTCCTGTTAATTTTTTTTAAAAAGTTTAGCCACTTGGGTCAGTATGCTACCAATTTGCTAAAATTGATTTGCTCCCATCCTGTTTCTCTCCAACCATCAGCTGAAGTTGTCATTGTTTGAACTCTATCCCAAAAAGATATACATTGGCATAGTATGTAATTGTCATCTTCTGAGGTCATTACCAGTTACAGCTTTGTGCCAAATGACGGCCTTGTGGAAGGACATTGTGGAGTGATACAGAGAGCTGTTTAACCAGTGTAGTAAGAAATTTAATAATTTTAATTTGCTGTTTGGAGAATGAATAAATGCATATTTTTGTAGTATACTTTTGTTGCTTACTTTGCTCGTATTGCTCTAATTTCTTGAAGTAAACTTGGAAAAAATACTTTTGGATGTAACCACTTTAATCTTAATTACTGTTTTTAAGGATTATTTGGAAGACCATTTTGTTTGTTCCAGTTGCATTTTAAAATTATACAGTAAACTTTAATTTGTGTGCTCAGCGATGACAATGAGCCCTCTCTGCATGCTTGATTGCTGCAAGCTTGTTTGACTATAATCATGGTAAATTTGGTTCAGGGTCATCTGTGGACAACATAGTGCGAAACCAGAATGAATTCAGCTGGTGCCAAACTGACACCAAGAGTGTGAGACGGCTCAACTCGGACTGTTTTACTACTCTGCCTCAAAGCTATTATCATTGACTTGGTTGAAAGCAAAGCCTGGGAGAAGTGAACATCAGTTGATTGGTGATGCAAGGAACTCATGAGCTTAGCTTATAGCCCAAATCACATGGCTTCCACCTGGTGGCCCCTTGATCCTGACAGGCTGGAATTCACCACCCAAGAACAGCGAAATACACAAGTTGAACAACAAACCACGGATGTCATCCGCCTGTGGATCTTCACACCACGATGGTTCCTCTTCTACTGGACAACAAATCTGAATGTTAATTTGTAATCTGAATCCTGGCTTTTTATAGATCTGCTTCACTGGTAGAATGCCAGGTTTGGCTCCTGCTTGCTGCTGTAGGAAAGTAAACCTCAGTGTATCACAGTTTCTTTAAGTTGGTTCTGAGGGCGGTTACTGTGTAGTTGAGATTTTATGAAGAGGAGGTTTCTTAGTTTTGTGTAAATGGAAGCTCTGTTGGGTCTTATATTGTCATTGTAGGGGAACATAGAGAAGGTTTTGTAATGTTTAATTTTATTCGTGGAGGCCAATTTTCAGGAACATGTTAAATTTCAGCCTTTTAGACAAAACATTTCTTAATCCCCCTACTTTGTTGCATGAGAACCTTATTTTGTACGTCATTTTTGACAGGTTGTGGAAAAAGTTTTAAGAAATTGACTGAAATATGGCTGTGCTGTCCCATTTCTCATGTTCCTGACAACTGCATTCTGGTGTAGTGACGTCTGGGAAAACTGTTGAGAGCTCAGTATCCACGTGGCATGAAAAGGGGGCAGGAGCATGTTGGCTGTAACAGGAAACTAGTCTTTCCAGTTTACAAAGCACTATTCAGACCTGCCTTCTCGAAAAGAGTGCAGTCACTTCAGCAGCAGAGTTGGGGAACTATTCAGCATTTCTGTATTACTTACTTAAACCTGTAGAGGCAGCATAACTTCTGTGAAATTGTGATTGAAGCTGGCAGTTTCCCCTGTCATATAAGGCAAAACTGAACAGACATTTCTGTACGGTACTGATAGGGCTTTCAGCTGTGAATGTAGTAGGAATGTTTAACCACAGATTTCATTGTAGTGTGTGTGTGTGTGTGTGTGTGTGCGCGTGTGCGCGCGCAGTGATTTTGATAAGATTAGCCACAATGCTGTTTTTCCCTCTCTTATGATATCCCTTTTTGGTTGAAAAATGAACAATTATATGGTAAAGAGGATGCTAATTTGGGACACAGGAGTTCTTTTTTTTTTTTTTTTTTTTTTTTTTTTGTTCCATTAGAATGAATGGATACGTTATTTTGAGAGTCGTTTTCCCAAATGGCATAAGAACTGGCCCTTCCTTGCCGCCTTCCTGCATTTCGCTCTTGGGAAGTCCTTGCTGATTTCTCTTGCCAGTGGCACCGACTCAAGGGTGTGTGAACCACAGTTTATCTTGGCTGATTAGCTTTAAGTGGAGCAGTTTGCTTTAGAGCATCGTAATTTGCACCCGATACATTCTGGCCCATGATACAGCGGCACTGTGTAGTCAAACAGCACACGCAAATCTGACACATCTGATAGCTGCAAGACCTGATCACTTGCTACGTCCCAGCCAGACTGCTGCGTTCTTCTACCTCTCCCCACTTGGTGGTCACATGCCTAAGACATCCAAAGTTAAAAGCACAAGGGTTTTCCATTCTGGCTCCTACATAGTGACATGACCTCCTTCTCTAACTCAGAATGGCTGAATCTCTCAACATTTAAGAAGTGTCAAAACATGTTTCAGACACACTTCCCACCCCCGATCTCCTATGTACTCCATAAATAATTAAACAACTATATGCTGTCTTGGTGAGTCTGGGGTTCGAGTCCCGCTTGGGGTGCCTTGCGGCAGACTGGCGTCCCATCCTGGGTGTGTCCCCCTCTATCCTTGCACCCTGCGTTGCCGGGTTAGGCTCCAGTTCACCGCAACCCTGCTTGGGACAGGCAGTTTCAGACTGTGTGTATGTGTGTGTATATGTGTGTGTATATATATATGTATATATATATATATATATATGTATGTATATGTTTCCCCTTGTGTGTGTTATGGTGCTACGTGAGAAACGCACTGTCCTGAAGAATCATTCAGATCTGTCTTCTGGTGGTGTTTGCCTCTTTAGTATTTTTTTCTGAATTTATGCCACTTTGGAGAAAAGCGTAAGCTAAATGAATAGATCTGTGAATCTCACCAGTTGTGTTATTTTAAAGTCATAGCCTTTTATAATCCATGCTGGTTAATGACTGCGGAGAAACTGTGCACGGAGTTGTGAGGAGACTGTTCTTCCCTTTCGCTTGAGTCTTTATGGTTTGGATCGTTCATACTGAGGAAAGTAAAATTTATGTGGTTTCTATCAGCTGTAATGGGAGGCCAAAGAAGAAACTTATTTCACAGCAGGCTTTCAGCAGAGGGCAGAATTGAGCACTTGTTACTGTCTTGAGTCTTTCCCTGACCTTGAATAGCACCGCTCTCAACTGTGTGTGTGTGTGTGTGTGTGTGTGTGTGTGTGTGTGTGTGTGTGTGTTTTGTGGGCGTGGGTTTTTTTTTTTCCTCCCTCTTGCTGGAATCAGATTCCTGCCAGCAAGGCTAATGTGGCGGATTGAGGAGTGTGAAAGCTCCCCCCCCCCAACCTCTTCTGGAATTGACTCTGGACCATTTAACAAACACCAGAGAACCCTCTAGAACGGTGCCAGAACCGAATCTTTAAAAAGAAATCTAGCACAAAGCATGGACCTTCATCTCCTGCAGAGGCCTGTGCTGTCACACACACGCAGAGTTTGGGGGGGGGGATGGCAGAGGCACCGGAAAATAAAGACAGCACTGTGACCCTTGGGGGGTGAGGGGGCTATTCCCACATGAAAGGTATTTTTATTTTTTTCCTGAAGGGTCACAGTGGTCTGTAAGTGATTCACTGAAGTGGAGGATTCTGTCTAGCACTAACACCCAGTGAGGAACGATGTCCCAGAATGTCACTTGGTGCATCTGTGCACCTCGTGACCTCTCCAACATGCCTCCCTTCCTCCCTCCCTCATACAGCTAGGGGACACGGGGTTTAACACTGTTGGCTGTTGCTGGTTATATGACCACAGTATTTTTATTACCATCTTGCTGCAGTAACTCTTCCAGGGTAATCATTCCCTTGGATGCCACTGTGTTTGTATTGCATGGTGCAACATGATGACCTTTTTTTTTTTTTTTTTTTTTTCCCCCCCTTCCCTCTCCCCCCTCCTTTTTTTTTTTCCTTTGTAGGAAGGGTGATTTGCAAATGGGAAGCATAGGTTAGAGATTTTTCTAAATGAAATAAATTATTTATCAAATCTGAGTCACTGTTGTGCTCCAAAGGAAACATCTATACCAGTGTTGCAACAAAAGCAGGTTTTAACAGATTGCGAGCAGAAGAAAAGGTGTGGCAGCATAGGGGTCAGCGCTGGTGCCTTGCGGTGCTTCAGCTGCATGTTTGCATGTTCAGGCAAAATTTCAAATCCAGCTTAGAGTATGCGAAATTAGCATGCTCTCACAGTGTCCATGACAGGAAAACTTTCACAACAGAAGGCAATGCTAACCAGTTCCATGCTTTCCCTTACCATGAAAACCACGCTTGTGTTGTCCTTGAGACGGATTTCACTCTACGGCACTTATCCGAACTCCCCTCACCAAATAGGGAAGAACCTGGTATTTTCTGTGATAACAGGTTTATGCTATCATGCCTAACAGTCCCAACAGTAAATACAAAAAGTGCAAGCCAAATCTTGTGTTGAAAACAAAAAATGATCAGATGAAGGGTAAAATAAAACTGCACGTACTAAATACCATTATGGCAAATGCTTGTGTCCTAAAGTTGTAAATATTAAATGGGATCAAAATAAATTGTACTCTGATGCTAAAATCTGAAACCAGTTTTAAATCAGATTAATATAAGATTTTTTTTTTTTTCTATGAATTGTGATATTGTGGGTATTCATAGTGTTTTCATGGTCAGTCTGTGGTTGTTCCTCTTCTGGTCGTCTTGCGAAGCCTGTGTGCTTCGGTGGCTGTGACTTGCTGTGCACTTGTCCTTTTTCCCTCTACTTAGGGTGGACGATTTTGGCCTGGGGCTTCTCCTGCAGACCAAGCAGATCAAGCGGATGATCTCATCCTATGTGGGGGAGAATGCAGAGTTTGAGCGCCAGTACCTCTCTGGGGAGCTGGAGGTTGAGCTCACGCCTCAGGTTTGGATTTGTCACTGTCGTCTTTGTAATTTCCATCTTCCTTGCTACTTGCCTTAAGCCTTAAGCTTCCCCATCACCTGGGGATTTATATTTCAGAATTTTTATTTCCTGACACTTTTTTGCATGTCAGAGGCTAAGTATAGTGTAATTTAAGAAATTTGATTGGTTTCCAAAGCTTCTTCCAACTTTTAATGGAGCAGTCACAACATTTTTTGCTAGTTTGTATTAATCACATCCTTTTTCTAAACCATATTAGATGAAAGTGTATAATAGAAAATAATGCTTCAAGAGGACAGTAAAAGCTGAATTACATTGGTATTGTAACTGTTGTTATAAGGTTCAATGCCTTGCTTGCAGTATATTTCACAGCAGCTGCACTTCTGCAGGGCACCCTAGCAGAGAGGATTCGGGCTGGGGGTGCAGGCATCCCAGCATTCTTCACTGCCACAGGCTATGGTACACTCATTCAGCAGGGTGGCTCGCCTATCAAGTATAGCAAAGATGGCAGCATCACCATCGCCAGTGAGGAGCGGGAGGTGAGATTTGGTGATCTGCCTTAAATCTACACTTCTCTCTGCAGCAGAGAGTGTAGTGTTGTAGTAGTTAGGAACAGCAAACTTCATCTCCTCTAGAAGGAGTAGTTAAAAAGTGACCCTCCTGTAAATGGTGAGCAAAAAACTGTAGTGGTGGTGGTGGTGGTGGTGGTGATGATGATGATAGTAATGCTGTCTACAGGTGCGGACTTTTAACGGAAGGCATTATATAATGGAGAAAGCCATCACAGGGGACTTTGCTCTGGTCAAGGCCTGGAAAGCTGACCGTGCTGGGAACATTGTTTTCAGGTAACCCTGAATTTCTGCCTCCACTCCTGCTCTTCCGCAGGGAAAAAGGACGAAGTGCAGCTCATCCTGAGTGGGTTATTTGATACGGTAAATATCGACATTGTCTTATTTTTAGTGCACAGATTATGGAAATGCATTAGCAGTTTTTTTTTTTTTTTTTTTTTTTTTTTTCCCCCCCTCTCCCCCGCCCCCCCACCTCCTCCTTACACCACTTCTGCATCTGAGCAGCCAGTTATACAGGCTTGGCTCCTCTAAGAAAGCCAGGCTGTGATCTTTTTGATCATATAGTTGCTGTAGAAATTGCCAGAGAAACACTGTGCGTTGGTGTTCTGCTGAGAAACACTAAAAGGGAGCTGTGTACCTCTCAAGTAAATTTCAGCAAAGCTCCACTTAAAAAAAGTTAAGTATAACTTTAAACAGATATCCCACATATTTTATTTATGGATTATAAACTGAGAATGCAATGGGTGGATCCCTTCCTAAAATTCATGTGCTATTTTGCCTAATTGACATGGGTACAAAAGGGCATAATTTGACAGTTATTTGAACTACTTTTAAGACATAATCAGGAAGATATGGTTTATTTTCAGATGTGTGCATTTGCTTAGTTTTTCTTTGGCTTGTGTAGTAATTACGCTGGTCAGACTGTCAAGGTGGCAGAGTTTGTCAGCACACAAGTAGTGTGCCTTCCTTCTCACCACAAGGGTGCAGTCTTCACTTTCTCACAGTGCCCTTTCGCAACAGATGCAAACAAGCTCTAAGGACCAGGCCAGACTGGATATAAAGAGCATTTAGCCCCTCAGCATAATAAAACATCACATTAACATTTTTTTCCCCTCTTTTTTTTTTTTTTTTTTTTTTTTTCCCTCTAATTAGAAAAACAGCAAGAAACTTCAATCAGCCCATGTGCAAAGCAGCCAAAGTCACAATTGTGGAGGTACGTAAGATCTTTTGTTGGTAATGTAGCGACAAATGCAGAGGGATACTGTCTGTGTCAGTTGGCACTAGGCATGAACTCCCAGAATGCATCAGCTGGCAGTTCACCATATTCTTCTCTTGATGTGGGGCTTTTGTGATGAACAGAGAAAGTGGGCAGGTGCAACGCAAGTATTCTAATAGGAGATGATCAGCAAGGGACTCTAGCATCTATTAAATCTCAGATGTCTCTCTTTGGCATGCTTTCTGTCTTTTTAGTGTTGGATGCAAGTTTGAATATCCATAATGTAACCACCAGGTGAATTAAGTTTGCTTTTTCAAGAATTTGAGAATGTCTGCTTACTGCTGTGACAATTACTCTGACACAATCACTGTTGATTGAGCATTTTACTCTAATGTATGCTGAGTAATATCATGCTGAAAATATATCACATTTTAGATAACGCCGCTGATGGCATGAATGGATAATTTCTTCAGCCTGCCTCATGCGAGGTACCTCTGCGTTGTTTAATATTTTCCGAAATTATGTTGTCAATTGTATTCTGTCATGCCAAATGATGGCTTCTAATGAATCATTTGCCTCAGGCATCTTGCAGTTGGTTCACACCTGTGGTCTGGTGTTTGACTGCTCGTGCTACCAGTGTTTTTGTCTGTTTGGCAGATGGTCCCTGTGCAGCTGTTGAACATGTGCTGGCTCTTGATGCAGGTTATTATTAGTGAAGCCCTTTTTTGCAGCCAGTTTCTATCCTAATTTGCTGTTCCAGTCTTCTAGTATTAATGTTTTGGGGGGGGGGGAGGTGATGGCATATCTGAAAATTAGTGACAGTGATGTATTGGTTTTGGCATAGTCAATACAAATTGTATTGCCTAAGCAGCGTTCATATCAACACAGTAAATCTTTCGCAGTGTACGCATATTTGTTTTCAAAATATTATGGTGGGAAAATATGGGGGCAGGTAGTCTGTGGTCCTGTGGGGATGAGGAGGGCTTGGGAGGTGGTAACTGAAATCTTTGTCATTCATGCTGGTTGGCATGACATTATTTCTATTCTGCCGGTCTAACGGAGGAGGCTGAGCAGCAGATGGCAGTGGTATGGGCTCAAGGGGCTGCTCGCCAAGCAGACACCCTTGCCTAGGAAACGCCTCACAATGTAGGACAGTTGGATATGCTACAAGCTCATACTGCTTGCTGTTATTGCTAAGGAACTGATGGTACAGTGGCAGTTCCGTTTCTGGGGGTTTGAACCTTTTTAATCCTCAGGTGACAAGCTTGGTACTCCATCTGCTGCCCTATAAATAGGATTGGGGTATAAATTGTCACAAGACCCAATCATTCCTTATGCAGTTGCTTTGAACAGTGAGATTTGCATGGAGATTCACTGTACAGAGATCTGCTGCACCATTACATTAACTGATATTTTGCGGAAAGCTTCAAAAAAAAAAAAAAAAAAAAGTTTAAATGGGAGAAAAAATGCATATGACTCTAGCGATAAGCTATGCAATTGAGGCTGTTTGGGCTGAGTACTGGCCAAACATCTTCAGATACCACGAGGGTCACAGATCTATGCCGGTAGCCTGGATCAGAATCTGAATCCTTGGCCAGGCACGTAGGCATGCTGATGTAACAATGCCAGATCCAAAGAATTGCATCAAAACGGCAAAAGTAATAGTAATATTAAACACAGTGGCAGACTTCTTCTTCTTTCTCTGGAATGCTTGGCACCTTTTGCAGTTTTAAAAACATTGGTTTCCGTGTAGGCTTTTTAAATTTTAACTATGAAACCATAGTTAAAAATACATTAATACTGTAGATAAAGAATTTCTCAGCTGTATTTTGGAGCCCCAGTCTGTAGGATCAGTGTTCTGACTCCTGTTCTGCATTTTTGACCATGTACTGAAAAACATTTCCATTAAAAGTTTTTGTATTAGAAGGTAGTTCTCTGAAACTCCTCAACGACTCTAAATACAGTTGAGATACTTTGTTCATCCTATAAATAAACATGTAGATTCCTAAGGTTTGTTCACCTTATTGGGCCTGCTGTTTTATGTTTTAAAAAATAAAGGTAAAAATAGTGTTGATGTCCCCAGTAATTGCAGGTACTGCTTACTATGTCGTGGGTTAAAGGGTAGCATATAGAACAAACAGCAGTTAAATTGAGTATGAAATTATTCTAAGTGCAGTCATAATTGTTTGTGTTTCCCACACCACCTGTTGGGTCTGCCTTGAGATGCATTGGAACAACTGTTTCCATTTGGGTGCAGTCGTCCAAAACATGGGACCTGCTGGTGCAAATTCTTGTCTCCACGTAGCTTCTACTGATCCTCTGCAGCAGGTCCATCTTATCACTTTAAGCTTTTCTTTTTTTAAATACAGGCTGTGCAGGTCTGAATTCTCACTTACTGAAAATGGTCCAATGTTAATAAAATGGATATGGAAACTAGCTTCCCCCCCTTTTTCTACATAACTGAGAACATTGTACATTTAGTTTGGGTAGTCTTTTTTTTTTTTCTTTATCAGTTCGTGCACATCAGAGACGTTTTGCGTTTTTAACTCGCTGAATAATGAAGGACTACCCAACTCGATATAACCCTTGTGGAATGGCTTGAAATAATATTCCTGCTAAGGACTTTGCACAGATCACCAACTCTGTAAGCAGCAATGCAGCTCCAGAGCATGATGCTACTAGAACGTGGGAACCATACAGGCACATATTCAGCACTTGGCCTTTCTGTGTTTTACAATTAAATCCAGCTATTTCATATTTTGGGTCATTGATCTACATGCCAGTCTGCCTTTCATTCATCAGTTTCTATCAGTTGTCTCTCTGCCTATACAAGTGTGTTGTCAGACACACACACACATCGTCTGAAACCGCCTGTCCCGAGTGGGGTTGCGGCGAACCGGAGCCTAACCCGGTAGCACAGGGCGCAAGGCTGGAGGGGGAGGGGACGCACCCAGGACAGGACCCCAGACCCACCAGAGAGCAGGATTTGGCCAAACCCGCTGCACCACCGCGCCCCCCTCTGTTTTCAAACAATCATACTTAAATTTTTCACTGGTACTGTATGTGAAAAGCCGGTGTAAGGTTTGGCAAGCATCATTTACACTCTTTCATGAATTAATGTGGAACTTATCCTTTAAAAGTTGTCTGGGGTTAGGATCAGTGTCACTGAGGAAAACACATGTCAGTTTTTTTTTGTCTTTTCTAGTGCTATTTTAATATGTATGTGCCCAGAAATTAATCCAGCCAGATAAATTCAGTTTTAACCTGCTGCTACTTTGCTTTATAATTACAGTGTAGAGTGACGAGCTCTTTACACGGTTCCACAAATGATGATCAAAGTGGATATTGTTAGACATATAAAGAGCTTACTGCAGGCATGAAGGTTTTCCTTAAAGCCCTTTCCACTGTGTTTGTGAGCGTGTGAATGCTGTCAGAGGACCTATCCTGGCTTGTTCTTGTTGAAGGCTGTTGAAAAGCACGTGATGACAGTTATGAAGCACTCTCAGATGTGTGCTTTTGAGTGGGTTTTCTTGGTTGTTTGTCTTCCCTATGAGGTTACAGAGTGGGCATGTGACGCATTTCACATCTGTTCTTCGAACACCAATGGGCTTGTCAAACCTAGCAGAATTATTATAATTTTTCCCTTGAATTATTTTAATTGCTTTGTTTATCCCTATTGACTGTTGTGCCCACAGTTTTACATGAGTTTGGGAGGGTGGAAATTTCACAAAAGAAGTGTGGATTTCATCAAAAATTCTTTCTTTTTTTTTTTTTCTCTTTTCCTTCCCTCCCCAAGTCATTCTCCCCCCCCCCCCCTTTTTTTTTTTTTTTTTTTTCTACAGCTCTCAGAATGAGTCTGCCTATCAACACTTTTTGTCCCTCCTTTTGTTTAAATTGCAGCAAGAATGACAAAAGACACATCAATAAGCATTTTCACATCTGTTGGTAAAGCTCCATCAATTAAAAAAAAAAAAAAGTCCTTCCCACTTTGCCAGGCAATTGTCTACTCCAGTTTTCAGACCTCGTTCTTTGTATGACAGCGGCGCACTTTGCTACAAATGCTAACTGATTCATCAGCTGGTTTTAAGGGAATTAAATCTGAAATTGAAAACAAATTGTAAAACCTTCAATTTTTTTCATAATCATTTTGCATTGTTGCCAATATTTTATGTATGCACATGTATAGCTGGAGCTTGAACCAGGTTACAAGTATAATTTAAATACATTATATAATTTGGACCAGAAATATATAAACGCCCCATGTTCCACTCATGAATTCCTCTATCACTTTGTATCTGTAATTCCCTATTTATCTTTTTTAAGCAATAAAGTAATAAAATGCCATTATCGTTATCAGTCTCCTCTGCATCCAAAGTAAACATACACCCTCTATCAAGGTAGTCCATAAAATTTAAAGGGGGTAAAATAGTCTGCCCAGTTGTTATGGTAATTGCGTGCATTATTTTTCCTGTCAGCTGGGAGATAATTCAGTGTTTTTTTTATGTATGCACAGTTGTGTACATCTTTGTAATTTTGTTCAGTCAGATAAATGCAGAATGAAGTTGACACCCTCTTGTCTTCAAAGGCATCAAAAACTGACAGAAGGAAAAATCGAGTCCAAATAGCAAATCTTCTTTGTCAGGAAGAGTGCAAAAGGCCTTGTTTCTCATTTATTTTCAATTCCACATAATTGTATTGAGATGTGGAAATGGTATCAACTTGCTATCTGAGTTAATAGCAGATCCCTGTCATTGTCACGTTGCCCATAATGAAGCACACAGCTATAGAAATGTGCATATGACTGTGATGGTGGCTTGGAAAAACTACACTGTTGCACATGTGCTGTCATGGTGGTTAGTCAAACGAGACTTTTTGAGGTGGCAAGAAAATATGTAGAGATGTGAGTCGCGTGATGGCTAACGTGGTTCGTGTAACTTCTGGAAGGTGCCACACCTTTAATGGTGGCTCACACCGAAAGGCTGACTAAATTGTTTTGCATGGCAAAGCAATGAGCAACATTAACATTCAGGAAGGCAGTTCAGATGACAGAAAAATATTTAAAATTACTGAGGTGTCCACATGGTTGCCAGGCAACATGTCTCTGTGCTGTAGACTTCTTGAGCAATTCGTACTTAATTCCTGTTGTCTCAGGTAGAATGCAAAGCCCAGTGTACTGTGGAGGCACCTAGCTTTGATTCGCATCAGGGTATTACTGGGCAGAGTGCTAAAGCCAGTATCCTGGTTGTTGTTGTTCCATTGCTCAGTTGCCTAGGCTGCTGAAATGGTTTTCTGAGCTACATAAATTGAATGTTGAAATCTGGTCAAAGATTCATTCCTTCTTTCTTTTGCCCCTCCACTACTTGTTTCTAGCCATCACGCCTTTTGTGATTCACTGAACATACATACGACATAATGGACATACATTTACATACAGGGATGTGAAAGCATGGGTCAAATGACATGTAGAAAGATCTTATGTTGACTGTACTAATCGTAGCCTGCAGTCACTGGACTGGAATACCTAGTGGACCTTGTGGACAGGCTGTTGGGACACATGGCCGAGGAATGTGTTTTTATTTTTAAATTGCCATCTGCTTTGATAGCCATAAAATGGCCGAATTCACCTGGTTATTTCCAGTTTTTCACAAAGCCAAGTTACTGGGACGTTATCACAGTAGGCTTTGTTCCACAGATTTCTGATTGGTTATTTCTATAAAGAACAGTTAAATTTTTGACCAGTTACTCTCATGTCAGCAAATTCAACAGCTGAGAGATTGATGTATTGGTGGCTTAAGCACCTAGTAAGCCAGGCCTTGGATGAGGTCCCAACTTTTCTCTATTTTGTGACGACTTGGAGCAGAGTTATATAATTGAGGGTTTCAAAAAATGTTGCTGGGTGGCAATAATAGCCACAGGTAGATTTGCATAAAAGCCTTTTAAATATGCCTGTGGCATGAAATGGCAAATCTGCTCAGGCATAACTGGTGGGCATTAAGAGTAATTATACGGTATGGCATATTATCAACGGCTGATGCCACACTGGAGATGGCACAGAATTGCATAATCTGAAGGAAGTGTCTCAATGTTGGAGTTGGAAGTATGCTAACATTGTGTTAGGTGTATTCTTTCTTCCCCCCTGCACATATATTAATGGGTAGGTCCATTAACACAAACCAATTCATTACTTTTCATTCAATAGCAAAACCACATAAACCTTCAAGGTTGGTGAAGACAGGGTGTTCTGTATTGGTCTTTCAAAAATGAACATCCAATTCAATATCCAAACAAGTGAGATGGGCTGAATGGCCTCCTCTTGTTTGTAGTTCTTATTATGTTAATAATTTTTACAGCAGCACAGTGCTTTTTGTAATTTGAAGCCCTCTGCAATCAATGACCGGAAAACGGCTAGGGAAGTAAGCCATCTAATAATGGCTGAGGTCATAGGGCTTGCTGAGGTAGCACTGCTGCATAACAGTCCATGCCCTAGAAGCACTGCTGGAGGCTGAATGGAGGTCTGATTGCTATAACTAATCTGCACGTACAGTTTGTCTTCTCAAGGGTTTTAAGGCTGGCTGAACAAAATTCCTTCCCAAGACTAGAGAATAAATGTCAGTAAAACCAGTATTTGCTGGTCTGTGAACTTATCTAACCCTAGGTCTCAGTAACTGAAGAGCTCTTATACTTGGATGTTCCCAGTTCAGGCCAAAGTCCTGAGATTGGTAGCACCTCCTGTTTTCACAGTAATAGTAAAGACAAAGAACCTCTTCTAGTTAGTAAAACATAGCAAAGAAGAGTATAATATGTTCTTTCGGAGGATTCAGGATGGCACCAAGAAGTTAAACCCTGACCGAGTTGGACATGTTTTGAAAGTATCATTTAAAGGCACTTTTGTATTGTGTAAAATTTATTATACAGACAATGTATGGACTGGGAAGTTAGAAAATGTTTTTCTTCTAGAAATACCATTATCAGACAGTAGTGTAGGGGGATCTGTGATGCTGCAGTACAGTATTAAATCTGACTACCCCTGTATTAAGGACATATTATTCCATTCTCAAATTATTCAGTTTTTCTTATCTCTGAAAGTTGAGTCAGTATTGTGTTCATGGCGCTCAGAATTTTGACTCACTTATGTATTGTAAGATATTAAACAAACGTTTAAAACTCTTGTATAATCATTTTGATCCTTTCTGACTTTTAATTTAATACAAACTAACAATAGGAATAATTATTCCCTCTTCACTCAAGACACTCTCTTCAGGAATTTGTGAATGTCCTGATGTTACCTACAGCTATTAATATGGAATAGCTGGCTAACTTTTTAATTGGCTGACTCATAATTTGCCATTTCGTGACAGTTTTCTGAATGACCAAGGGTTTATATAAACTAAATTTTAACACAATTTAATATCTTTCCACACATAATACACAAAATGGTTTTAGCATAAATTCTTTTTCCATTTTCTGGCTAGATACTTGTCATGCATGCTGTCTAGAAAGTGTTTGCTTAGCAGTCCTATCCTGGGAATAACTCTTTCATGTGCTCCGCACAAACTTATTTTGTGAGTTATTGTACTGATTTGCAGTAAAGTTCAAGAAAATAGGTATAGTTGTACATCCTGCATAAAATATATTGACTCTATCCACAGTTTTCTAAAGCTGTAGCACTGAATTTGTTTGTGAATGAAGACACTAGCCCTATTGCCCACCAACAGCAGTTGAACATCAATATACTGTCGGTACTGGCACAAGTAGTCTTGGGTGATGTGGTCAATGTGCCTTTTTATTGCTGAATTTCAAAAAAGGTATTGTGGGAGAAAATACCATGTTTAAAATCTCTTAAGAGTAATGGTCTGCAATTACTAATGTGAACAAGTGTCAGCCTTCTCCATTAAAATTTTAATTTGGTGCTATCATTTAGATACTTCATAGTCTTCATAATGATAAAATGCATTTAAAGGTTGCAGCTGTTTTTCTATATATTCAGGAAAATCATTTTGCCAGGCCATATTTTGGGGAAATGTATTAGTGTAGCGAATAAAAGTAATTAATCACATTTGGACAGTTAAGCCAGGGGAAATGGCTGGCATAACAGGCACAGCAGACGCATGGTTTTTAGTGGCTTGAGTTTGACACCACTGTTATGAAGGAACACAAATCACGCTCACTTATCCCCTATATGCTCGCTCGATCTTGCGTGTTCTCACTGTGCTTGTACGTCTTTCCTTCAGATGCTCTGGTTTCTTCCCACAGTCCAAAGACAGGAGCATCAGGTTACTAGGGACTAAATTTCCCTTACTACGAGACTGAGTGTCTGTATTGCTTTGCTTAGCCGTATGAATTTGTGACTGAGTTCAGTATAGTGTGTTTGACATTTTAAGTTGCCTGGGACAAAAGGTGTTGGTTCAATACTAATTAATGATGATAATGATTTCTGGTTCCGTGTCCTCTTCCATGCTTTTTTGTGTGTTTTTAAAAAAAAATCTTAATTGGAGCACAGCTTCCAGGGCAGTGTTTTAAGAAGTAGCAGCTGATCCTAAGACCAGGTACAAAATGATGAAATGTGAACTTCTGCCTTTAGAAAAAGGACTCTATTGAATTGAAGGGGAGAACATATAAAGAAATTAGGTGTTTTCATGTGCTGGAAGATCACAGCACCTTGCCAAATGTTGATTTTTCTAATGCTACAGGGTTTCTGGCAGCTCCATGAAGCATTACAGGAGATGTTTTACATCCCTCAAGTTGGGAAATGAAACAAACCAAAGCAGGGAAAAATGTAAAGATTTAGCAAAAACTATTTCTGTCTTGTAAATCTTTTTTGCTGAACCTTATGTCTCCTCTGAGACGATACTCTGACTCTGATGTGAGAATTAGATCAATAGGTATCTGAAAAGAAGTGAGGCTGTCTTAGGCTAAGCTGGTCAAAATCTGATAAGCCACTTGATATTAGGGGTGCCTCAGTTAAGGACCGTTTGTGTTTCTTCTGTGTAGTTCTGTATTAAAACAAATCTTGTGTACAGCAGAGGTCCATGATAAGGTGTAGTCAAGAAGGTTGAAATATCAAGGCCATTGATTGATTATGTAACATCAACACCATGTGAATCATAATGTAGTGCTGAAAATTCAGAACTGTTTCACTGGGGGGTGCGGTGGCGCAGTGGGTTGGACCACGGTCCTGCTGTCCGGTGGGTCTGGGGTTCGAGTCCCGCTTGGGGTGCCTTGCGACGGACTGGCGTCCCGTCCTGGGTGTGTCTCCTCCCCCTCCGGCCTTACGCCCTGTGTTGCCGGGTAGGCTCCGGTTCCCCGTGACCCCGTAAGGGACAAGCGGTTCAGAAAATGTGTGTGTGTGTGTGTGTGTGTGTGTGTGTGTGTGTACTTTAAATGCACTTTGCTCCATGATTTTTTTTTTTTTTATTTTTTTTTTCCTGAAAGTTCAGGAATTTGGAAAGTAATATAATGCATCAATATTAGCTATGAAAATAGCTAAGATCCTATCATACTACTTGTCACCATGAAGCCCGAGTAGTTTTGTTTTCATTCTGCAGGGAGTATAACCTGAGACTAAACTAGTAAGATTTGCCTTGCACACAAAGCCAGAGCCCTGGAGTGGTTGTGTAAGCATTATATATGCTGCATATACTTACCCCCCCTTCCTTTTTTCCCCCCCTTCAATTATCTTAATGAGGGTTCCCATTTTATGCCAAGATCTCATGCAAAAGTTTATCTCAGCTAGGATATAGTAATAGTTTTGTAAATAAGTTTTAAGATTTTGACCGAAACGGCCGTGACATAGGTCTGTTTGTATTTTCTGCTTTATTTCACACAGCACCTGTTTTGCTCCTTTCACTTGCTGTTGTAATCCAATTTTGTCCCTATTATGTGCTGATGGAGTTATTGTCATAATCATTTATGAGCTACAGGTGCCATAAGCCCCCTGTAAGTCAAACAGTGGGGGGGGGCTAGTTCACTTTGATATTCAGTATTCATTTTTATTTTCAACGGAATACTAATTGAAGGTGGAGCAGAAGGCAACTGGTAATCTGTAGAAAACCCACTGCTGATAAGATTTTTGTTGGTCTCTAATTAATGGAGACAGCCAGTTACTGTCAGTAAATATGTAGAATGTCATGTCCTTTTTTAATTTTTTTTTGGTACCAATCGTCTTTGAGCAGAACCAAAAATTGAGACCACGCCAGCTTAGAAAGGATCATTGGGTACATTTTGACAGAATGCAGTGCTGAGGTGCTACAAGGTATCAGCGACTCTACATGAGTTGCAGTGACATGATACTGTTTCTGGCAACTTTTTTTTTTTTTTTTTTTTTTTTTTTTTTTTACAGTCCTGGTCTAGGTGCATTTCAGAGGCTTGGTTTCTGTGTCTTTAGGTTTGTCTCCCCCCACCCCCCCAATACAGAATTGGGGATGCTGTCATGGTATTAGCTATGATGGCTTTCCACTGTACAAGAGGGTTACATGCTGATGGGTCCATTGTGTGGAGGATGCAGGACACATTGAACCTGCTTCAGACAGTGGCTACAGTTTATTGCTGTGCATTTCGCGCATGATCTGCTTCGCGACAGTGGAGCGCATCAGTCTAAAGGAAGCCTGGTCTCGAAGCCAGGAGTTCTCAGGGAAACCTGTGTTGTTAAATTGTTCTTTTAACTGGTGTAAATGAGGCCAACATTGATATCTTTTGATGGTGAACTGCAGATTGGGGGTAAAGAAACAAAGGATAAATAATGAGCCAACTGCAGCTGTGGGGGTGTCGGCTCATATTTGATCAATATATCAATCAGCTAGTGTTAGATAGATGGGCACTCACCGACTACTGAAAATACGTGTTATGGTCAGCTGAGTTGCTTTAAGGTGAAACGGTTTGGATCTAAAATTCTTCTGACCTTGAAATTAGATCATAGAGATTTTCCAATGAAATTTTGTCTAATTTTTGTGAAGCAACTTGTGATGTAATGCAGCTCCTTATTTCCTCTGGTTAGCCATGTCTGTTGTGTGGGTGGGTCCACACTTCACTGAAATCGAGCCCATTTGTCTTTGCTCTTACCCTCTGGAGTAAACTGCAGACACCTGTTCTGTGTATTCATGATGTGGAGGTGGGTGTGGGCACTGAAAATAGTAGGAAACTTTTTTTTTTTTTTTTTTTTTTTTTTTTGCATTGAGAACATGGCAAGCAGTGCTAAGCCTCGGTGCACCTGCATGTTATGGTGCTCGGGTGTGTGATGGAGGCAGTCTGACGTGGACTCAGCTGTAATTTAATTGCACCCTGAATTAAAGCCCCCACAGAGAGCCTTTTGCTAACGCTGTAACCAGTGTGAGAAATCAGAACACTGTATTGCCAGCGTATCCACCTGATGACCTCAGTCATGGTCTCGCTTGTACTGTTTATGGCTGTGTCACCGATCTGCCTTATTTTAGTCAGTTTATATCCTTTGAACAAATAAGAGGCATTAAATCGCCTTGGCTCGGCCTTTGAGTGGCCCAGCTTGGCCCACATACAGTAAATCTGTCTGGCTGCCTTTCTCTGGCTGTGAGGTGATTTGGTCTCATGCTCGGGTCTTTGAGATCCACACCTCCCCAGGGAGAGCTTCCTGCCTCTTCTTCATGCTTCCCATTAGTCATCAAGCTCCCAGAAAGCTCTGTGTCTTTGGGATAAATCCCTCATTCTAGGATGGGCATACTCTAGTGTTTTTTTTATTTCACAGTTAGGTCTTCATTTATTTCATTTAAGGTTACTTCAGTGGTAAAGAGAGGGAGAAGTATGTCTAAAAGCTTATTTGCATTTGCTATGTCCACTTATGCATTTTGTTCAGATTACTTTAAGATGCTGAGTTCTTATCTCAACACCTGTACTTAATTGGCTTCTCATGCAGTTCATTTATTTATTTACCAGATGCTTTTCTCCAAAGCAGCTTGCAGTGTTAGTCTGCTTAGAATTATGTTTGCATATGTACAGCTGGGTTAATTTTACTCTAACAGTTAAGGGTGTATATTTTGCGCAACGCTACTACAGTAGGAGGTGGGATTCAAGCCTAGGACCTTTTGAGTCTAAAGGCTCTTACCACTCAACCACCTGCTTCCTTCTGTCCTCTTGGTTGGTTATTTGTTAGTTATCACATTTATCTAGATACATTTATAATATCAGGTCCTTTTGTACCTTTGAGGATATTATGGCAACAGAAAGGGGGGCTAGAACCGACAGCCTTCGGATTCCAAGTGATGGTTTTAAATGTAACTAGACAGTGGCAACTTTTTCTTGCAATAATAAATAAATTCAGTCTGGGTTTGCTTTTACCTACTACTTCTCACTTCTGGTATTCTGCCTTCAGGTGGAGGAGATCGTGGATGTGGGGACTTTTGCTGAGGAGGACATTCACATCCCAAGCATCTATGTCCATAGGGTTGTTCAAGGCAAGCAATATGAGAAAAGGATAGAGGTAAGTCTGCAGTAGGGCTGTCATCACAGATAAATACACATTACATCTTTGTCTTTTATCACATCGCCTACAGGCAGACACACATCATATGGGCGGATGCACATAAAGAAAATAAGTTTATATAGAAGTGCAATTTCTGTAATTCATGCGACAAAAAGATTTTTGTTTCATTCTTTATATGTGTGTAAAAGTAAATTCCACAGTGTGGTTTGACTGCAGTACATTCTGATTTCTAAATTGGGTGTTTCTTCTAATGGGATGCCATTAAGCATTAATTGTGTATGATGAGAAAACATTCATCCATTTTCTCTCAGCAGTGTTAAGAGGAACTTTACACTGTAGGAGCACTTCTAAAGTCACATCACATACAAATTAAAATTGAATTTACATTACAAACAATGAGTTATTGCCAGTAATATATGGTTATGCTCCTCACTGAGGCTCCAGTACACAACTGCGGTCTTGCAGTACCTAAAATATTTTATTGGAGATCAGATGTTTTACACGAAAACACGTCCCCCTTCCCTCATCCATGCAAATGGTAGCCCAGTGAGTGACATCTCATCACCTGACCCCAGCTGTTGGACTCAAAGCGCCTCTTTCTCAGAACAAAGACAGCCACAAGCTCTCATTCCAGGGCTTCTTTGTCATTATGGGAATTGCACTTGATGAGCTTTACCCTCTGGAAGATGTGCAGGGAGCAGCTCTGATGGAAAGACACTTGTTTGATAATCAGTGTTCGTGTGGCTACGGTCCTTACTTCCCTGCCTGTCAAGGAGTTATGTTTCCAGCGTGGGTTGACTCCGCTCTCAATTGTGGCGGACTGCTGCTGTGTGGTTTAGCCAGGATTCAAGTGGCAAAGGCTATAAGCTGCAGAACAGTCTTTCTGTCCTATATTTCTGGCTCACGTTCAAATTTGCCTTGTGTGGTTGTCTAGGCATCAATAGGTTGCGCAGGTTGCCTTTTTTTCTTACATGTATTGCTGAGTATGTCCTTATTGCACATTTTAAAAATGTTTACCATTGTACCTTGAAAGATTAACTGGAAAAACATGATCATCCTCATTGCCCACTTCTCTAACTACACAGAAACGGACTGTGAAAAAAGCACAGGCAGAGAAGCCCAAACCGAAGAAGGAGTCGGACATGGTTCGAGAGAGAATCATTCGACGAGCAGCTCTAGAGTTTGAGGATGGGATGTACGGTATCCTTAACAAAACAAAATATCAGCCTCTACCTCTGGCCCCCACCCTTATGATCCAGATATCCCTCCCCCATTGAGTTAGTTACATAGTGATGGACTGTTTTGAGAAGGGGTATCACTAAAGCTCAACTTCCATGACTATTCTGTTAGTCTACTGATATTACTCATTTCGTTAAGAAATCAGAAATAAATATCTTATTATACTCTCATTTGTGCTTAAAAAAATACTACCATTCCAGAGCTTCCATTTGAAATATCATCCTATTTATTTCACATTTATCAAGGAGGTCATATTTTCACACTATATATAGTCATTAGGACTAGTCATGTAAACTGCATTTTATTGCTTTGACTATGTGACTTTCTGTGCGTTCCTTGACAAGTTTTTGTCAGCAAACCTGGGCATTGGGATTCCTATGCTGGCTAGCAACTTTATCAAGCCTGACATCACAGTGCACCTGCAGAGTGAGAATGGTATCCTGGGCCTGGTGAGTTTTGCTTTGGACAAAATTCCATAAAACACCTTCCTGTTGGAGCTATGTTATAAATAAACAGCTTTTCTTCTCTTTGCTAGTTGAGCTCAGTAGTGCAGTTTAATTATGTTGCTGAGAACAACCCATAAAAAATGAAGAGGAGACTGCAGAGACCATTTTTAGTGGCTTTACACATAAAGGGCACTATCAGCAGGGACTTGCTGGACTGCATTTTCTTGAAGGCATTCAGAAAATAGAACATTCCAGAAAAATATGGGGGAATAGGATGAGTGGTTATTCTATGGCAGTAGAACAATTTTAAGCAGGCAGATCCAGCTGGCAGCTATCAGTATTTTATTTGAATTAAATGTCAATCATCAAACCATAGAGGACTCTGTCTTGAGTCAATTAAAGCTAAAGAGAAATTTTAAATCAATTGTCTTTTTCATCTGACTGCTTTTGTTAGAATGCTACGTGTCAAGAGAATGTTTGTTTCAAGCAAAAAAAAAAAAAAAAATACAGCATGCTTTTGTTTTGCTTGACTAGTTGAGTGCGCATTCTCTCAAATTTTCGACTCTGTTTTCAGACATCTGTGTTTTCAGCGTACTTCAGATACTTTCACGTCATTTGTTGAGTCATTTCTGGAGAATCATTGCGCTCTATTTTTCTATGGATATGGTGTATAACACAACTGTATTTCATCAAAGAACCTTTAAGTGAGCACATGTCAAGGAAATGATGCCCTAAAACAATACAAACGCTTATTCATGACAGTGCAGCAGTCAAGCGTGTGTTAGTGTTGAATGAGTGCTGTCAAAACTACATTTAAGGCTTTTTTTTCTTTTTTTCTTTTTTTCTACTGAAGGAGGTGTCAGTCTTGATTGCATGGGGTGGAGGAGGGAGAAATTTGTGTCATTCTAATAAGGAACAGTTCATGGTCTTGTTCCCTATTGTCTTCAAAGACTGTGTGAAGGGCACAAATGACTCCTCTCCCTGGGTTTTCAATAAAGAAGCTAGAGTGATGAGGTAGGGAAGATGTAGAAGAGGCTGTCCTGCTTCCAGTCTGATCAAGATAAATGAAAGGGAAGAGATGTAATGGGATTTTATACAATCTGGTCTTAATAATGCTTTTCTGGATATAAATAGCAGACCTCCTGCAGAGGTACGGCCTGCTGGAGAAGGGAAAAGAGTGTAACTGTAACAGGCTTTGAAAGAGTATGTGTGCAGAAGCTTTACTCTTTTCTGTGAAAGCAGAAGAGCCCCTGCAGTGTGGTAGATGAGTGGGTGATCTAGGTGGAGATGGGGTGGCTTTACATTCGGAACTGACCTAATGGAACATGGAATGATGTTTATTGTTCTCAGTAATGGTTTGTTGGAACCTAGTTCAGAAGAGAGCTTTGTCTTCAGGCCGTTATGAAATTTATTTTAAAAAGTGGGGCAACCTTCATCTTAACTTGTTTATTGTGGGATTCATTTAAATGCATAAATTAAACACATTTTATATTTTATGTTCATCTTCCATAGTAGAGGATGTTTTAACATTGTTTTTCTTTACACCAATGTCTAATTTGATGCAAAGGCTTATGCCCTATATGAGTATCAATGACAGGCAATCAGTTTCCTATGTAAAAGATCTACTAAGGCAAAAAATGGAGATTTGGCAGTCTGTGGGCCGTTTGATGGATTTTGTGCTTAGCCCTGTGTTTCCTGTAGGGGCCTTACCCAACGGAGGACCAGGTGGATGCAGACCTCATCAATGCCGGTAATTTAAACTCTCACTTGTCACAATTCCCACATACCCTTTTCACTGGGCTTTTTTGCTGGATTGGCCAACTGATGAAAGAAATTGTTCAGCCATTTGCGGATGTCATCTAATCACTCTGAATCCAAAACTGTAAAGCTGTCAAACTACTGAGCTGAGTTGGAAGTAGCAGTGCTGTGCTTTTTCTATCCTGCAGGAGGTGCTGGGAGATCAGCCACCCACTTTCCTTCTTTCTCAGTCCCTTCCTATTGAAGATGTCTTCTACCACGATGTGCCCTTTAACCCCTCTTGTTTTTACCTTTTTTGTTTTTGCAGGTAAAGAGACGGTCACCGTGCTTCCAGGCGCTTCCTACTTCTCTAGTGATGAGTCCTTTGCCATGATCAGAGGGTAAGGATGAAAGACGGGAACATTGCAGTTTGCATTTGCTTTCATACTGTCAGATCAGCATGCTTATTTGATTACATGACCAGCAAAGTGGCCCTTCTGAGAAGGCAATTTATAAACCAATATTCATCTGAGCCCAGACACACTTATGCAGTATTTTTCCTACATGGTGGTTCTCACTCCAGCTTCATTCCTAGAATTGGCCACCCTGCATCAAAACTCAGGTTACACTGGAGTAATGCTCGGGAATGCCCTGATAATTACAGAAAGTTAACCTTAAAAGGGCTACACATTCTGATCACTCAAATATGAAAATTGTATATTGTTTGCACATACTTACTACATCACACTTTCACTTGCAGCATCTGAACTAATCTTCTGTACTTTAGATTAATGCAAGCATGCTTATGCACCTGTGTTGTGGTCTGGTAGGAGAGTGTTCTCACGATGCTTCCATGTAAACCTCAGGAGGAACTTTTGATGTCCTTGTTTTGCTGTTAAAGCTATATTGCAGCTTAACTCGGAGCAGTTCTTCAGTTTGACCAACGTGAGGTGTTATGCTAATTTGGTGGGAAGGGGTGGTGGTTGGGGACCAGTGATATACATTTTACATTTATTCATTTAGCAGATGCTTTTCTCCAAAGTGAAATACATCTCATAGAAAATACATGTGCATTACATTAGCAGGAAGAGAAACTTAGATGCAGATCCATGATACTTCAGTGCAGTTTCTTTCCACCAGGTATACCTACCCACCATATAGATGATACCCGTACTGCTTTTAAGTGTAGTTATTTTCAGGTGCTGGACGTGAACATGATGTCTTACTCGCTACAACACAGTACGAATGTGAGGTAGTGGCGCAGAAGTGTCCTGGGCCATGCAAGTGCCTAGGGCTCTAAGTGTTAGCATTTTGTTGTGGTCAGAGCAGGTGTGCATTTTAATGGGAAACCTGTCTGGTGCTCAGCGGGGCACAGCCAGAGAGGCAATTGGCCTGATTGTGTCTCATCAGATATGAGCAGTACAGTCCAGCAAAATGTCAGAGGTTAACGGTGTTTTTGGAAAGTCATCTTAGTGACACTGTTTTGTAAAATTTTTTTCAAAATTTTTGATGCAGAATGGATCTGTACATGACTTCCTTTTCTATAGGATTATTTTTCATGGTTGCTGAGGGTTGCAGTTCGGTTGCTGGGGTCTGAAGAAAAGGGTGTAATCCTACTTCTCTAAGGAGACTAGAAAGATTGGATCTCTCTGGGTGTTCAGTACCACTCTTGGTTTTTTAGCCCGGCCTTCGGGCAATTTGTAAATCATGTAGTTTCTTATTCACTAAATGACTTCTGAGATTTCCTGCAGTTGATGCAAATGTGTCCCATTATGATAGATATTAAAGGTAATTGGAGAGGAGTGGAATATTTTATGGAAGTAGTTTTTCTTTTTTTCTAAGCACAGCATTGTATAGCTTTACACTGGCTATGACTCTCAACCGAGGTTCTGATAAGCTCATTCAGGAAAGAAGCCCAAACTGAATGATTGCCATCAAACCTTACAGAGTAGTACATTTCTTTTGTCAGAAACAAAAAATGTATAATATGAATCATGGTGGGCCCTTTATAGTTTTTAGACTATTTGGTGTGTTAATTTGATCCTGCTACAAGCAGAAGGCTGGCTTGTCAAATCATGTACCAAAATCAAGAAAGTTTGAAGGTTATTCCCCCCCCAAAAAAAAACATAACGTGAAGTGTGTATGTCCTGTTAATAGATGAGCCAAAGGTGGGAGCACAAGTAAAATACACTGGAGACATGTTAGGTTTTATGTCCTACCTTGGGTTTTGAACCCAAATGCAAGGATGACACATGAACCACAGTTCCTCTCTCTTTAATTGGAGTCCTGTTCCTCACTGACAAGGGTGTTGAGAACAGCTGTCCTCGAACTGGTCTGCTGCTGTCAAGCCAGCCTGCATGTCTGTCATTTCCTCCGACATGAGATCCTCCTCCGCTTTCTGCCTAATGAGCCTGGTTGGCTGATTTTCCGTCAGAAGGTGACCTCCTCAGCTCATTCCACAGGCCGATTGTGTTCTGTAGCACTTAGCTCACCACCTTTGTAAAGTTCACTCTAGGAAATGTCAGTTGCAAGGGCTAAATCTGCCCAGATCAACTTAAACATATATAGCAGTTTTTGGGTCTCTGTCAAACATGGGGTAAAGTCACATGTGAATGTACTGCTTGCAAATGATTCTTCAGTTTGGTGAAGAAATTATAAATTAAATGTTAGTGGCTGATTTTTATTGTTTAGATCCTCATTGAATGCAGACTTATTTGCCATCATGGATGCTGTTAATTGACAGGGTTGGCTCTTTTTCTTTTCCCCCCCCCCCCTCCTCTCCTCTCCTCTCCCCCCAGGGGTCACATTAACCTGACCATGTTGGGAGCCATGCAGGTGTCTCGGTATGGAGATCTGGCCAACTGGATGATCCCGGTGAGCTTCAACTTATCATTTCTTCTCGCTTCATTAATGGCTTCCTTTGACACACGTGGGGATGGGGTTGAGGAGATGGAAATTTGAAGTGGATTAGCCAAGGTGATGACTGGTACTTTTAAGTGCTTAGATGCTGACAGTGAAGGGAGAAGGTGCTCCAACTGATTACGTCCCCTGCATACAGTGTAGCCACTCATTCCCATTTCCAATTTTAGTTGCTTATGACTATAATCTGACCCTAAATGACAAATCTAGACATTTTTTTTCCTATTCTGTGCCATAAATGCTGTCAAACTGAATGTTTTTTATGTCTTATGATAAAGCTGTGTACAAAAGCAAAAAATAATAGGTTAGGTACCTGAAAAGACTGTGTGTGTGTGAGTGTGTGAGAAAGACATAGAAAGATGGGGAGTGAATCAGAAGTATTATTCGTCAAACTGAGGCATAGAAGATTGCACACTAGGGTACTGCAATAATAGTTTTCTGTGGATCATCATCCCTGTGAAGAAATGTAATTCCAAAGCGATGAACTTGCTCATTAAGTCAAGCAAATACTTGATGCTGCAACAGGAGGTAATGCCAACTTTCGCATTAAGTTTGTGTTACTGGGACCGAAAAATCCCCCCCCAAGTTCTGAGAAGGTGTTTAAATTTACTTAGAATTGGAAGTTACCCATTTGGGAACACTGGCTACAGTTGTGCTGACAGCACTACTCATGCGAGTACTCGTATCCAGTTTCTATTGAGATATCATGGTTAAGCAAAATATAGTGGCTAGTTTAAAGATAGATGGCCAGTTTTAAGGGAGAGTGTCCAACCCTTTAAATTCACCTCTGAAGCAGCAGAAATAATAATGGTAAATTTGGCAAATGTGCAAGAACAATGGACTAATAGGACAAGGTAAGAATTGGGGTTAGAGAACTTTGGATTGCAAATGAATCAGGTTATGAACAGACTTGCACTGCCTATGGTCTTGATAGATTAAAGGGCCAGTGTACTCAGAAATAAGCATGCGGTTGAAACATAGAACATTAAATATATTGACAAATTTGTCTAATCTGGGTGCTTTGCTGTTAGGCTAAGTGACTGAAGGAAAATGATACAGAGAACTGGAAAGCAAGGCTTTGTTTTAGAGCCCATGCATCCTGCTGAGAACCCTGTGTATGAGCTGCCATTTGTATAAGCCTGGGGGGTGAAAAACTGTCAAAACGGTGAATATGCATTAGCATTTTGATATTCAGAATATCTCCATCGGAAAATACTGAGCTCAAAAAGCACAGTAGAAAGAGATGAAAGATGACAGCTTCTCAGCTTCAAAGCTCCCCCCCCCCCTTTAAATTTCATTTCATTAAAAGCTGTTCGGATGCATGACTGCACAAAACATTGTTTGCTGATTGTGGAAAGACTATTAGATGAGGAAGAAGTGGAGAAAGTGTAACGGGTATTCATAGTTTGTATACACTAGTTGTAAATTGTTTTAAGATGCAAAATTTCATGGTGTCACAGTGGTTCTGCTCACCCCAAGGCTGCAGATGCTTTCATTGACCTTTTACAGGAAATACCCTCTAGTTTTTCCTGCACAACTGTGAATAAACTCCTGAAACGGTCTTTGCCATAATCCTCTTAGCATTTAAGCCTGCTCTTCCTTTAAATGATTTCTCGTATTGAGTTTATTGAAAAGGTAGGAACCGGAAGACTTGTAAAATGCTTGTCAGTCATGTATATAGGCGGTTATGTCTTCAGCCATTTCTTTCAAAAGATAGTGTGTTGAGGAAGTTCTCTAACGTGAATATATGCGTGCGTGCTTTCCAAAGAATGAGAGATGAACACAGGTAAGGAAAGCTTCACCCTCCAGCCACCACATCACCTTTGAAGTTGGCACTTAATATTGGGGATTGAAATGCACTGTTGGTCCAATATAACGCTACTTGATACAACATGGGATTGCATATAACATGGTGAGATCTTGGAGCTCAATTATTTTATTTTTTTTGATCAATTCCTTTCCACGTGTTTCAAATCTGAGTGATTCCCAAACACATTTCTGAAAGGCGAAAGGTAAAGTTATGCAATACAGCAACACAGACCTATATTAAAAAATAAAAAATATTGACATTTGTGAGAAACTTTTTGAACGATGCCTGGTAAGATCTATGTTTTTGTCGCTCTTGTTGTAAAGCCTTTTTTTTTTCTGCGAACTTTTGGTGTAACTTTGCTCTCTTGCTCCAAAGCAGTAGGACTTGAAATTGCTCAGATGTTGGGATACTAATTTGCTAAGACAATCAAGTCAAGAATGTTGCAAAACACTTGTTTTTCCTTGATCTTTTGCTTTAGCTTTGCTATCTTGCCACAAACAATACTGCTTTGACTCATTGAGCAATGCTTTGCAGATTGATGTTGACCTTGTGGAAATAACTAGTCTGTTTTTGTTGTAAGTTTCTGTAATTAAGTAATTTGTGAGGAAGTGCATTTAATGTCCATCCATCCATCTTCCTCCGCTTTTATCCGGGGCCGGGTCGCGGGGGCAGCAGTCCGAGCAGAGTACTCCAGACTTCCCTCTCCCCGCACACCTCCTCCAGTTCCTCTGGGGGAACCCCAAGGCGTTCCCAGGCCAGCCGGGAGACATAGTCTCTCCAACGTGTCCTGGGTCTGCCCCGAGGCCTCCTCCCAGTGGGACAAGCCCGGAGCACCTCCCCAGGGAGGCGTCCAGGAGGCATCCGGAACAGATGCCCGAGCCGCCTCAACTGGCTCCTCTCGATGCGGAGGAGCAGCGGCTCTACTCCGAGCTCCTCCCGGGTGACTGAGCTCCTCACCCTATCCCTAAGGGTGCGCCCAGCCACTCTGCGGAGGAAACTCATTTCTGCCGCTTGTATCCGCGATCTCATTCTTTCGGTCATGATCCAGAGTTCATGACCATAGGTGAGGGTAGGAACGTAGATCGACCGGTAAATTGAGAGCTTCGCCTTACGACTCAGCTCCCTCTTCACCACAACAGACCGGTACAATGACCGCATTACTGCAGACGCCGCACCGATCCGCCTGTCAACCTGCCGCTCCATTTTTCCCTCACTCGTGAACAAGACCCCAAGATACTTAAACTCCTCCACTTGAGGGAGCAACTCCCCCCTAACCCGGAGGGAGCAATCCACCTTTTTCCGACTGAGAACCATGGCCTCGGATTTGGAGGTGCTGATTCTCATCCCCGCCGCTTCGCACTCGGCTGCAAACCTCCCCAGTACACGCTGCAAGTCTTGACTTGATGAAGCCAACAGGACCACATCGTCCGCAAAAAGCAGAGACGAGATCTCGCGGCCACCAAAACGGACACCCTCCGTTCCCTGACTGCGCCTAGAAATTCTGTCCATAAAGATAATGAACAGAATCGGTGACAAAGGGCAGCCCTGGTGGATTCCAACATGCACCGGGAACAGGTCTGACTTACTGCCGGCAATGCGAACCAAGCTCCTGCTCCGGTCATACAGGGAACGAACAGCCCGTAGCAACGAGCCCCGAACCCCATAATCCCGAAGTACCCCCCACAGGATGCCACGAGGGACACGGTCGAATGCCTTCTCCAGGTCCACAAAACACATATGGACTGGTTGGGCAAACTCCCACGAACCCTCCAGCACCCTAGTGAGGGTATAGAGCTGGTCCAGTGTTCCACGGCCAGGGCGAAAACCGCATTGCTCCTCCTGAATCCGAGGTTCGACTATCGGTCGGATTCTCCTTTCCAGTACCCTGGCATAGACTTTCCCAGGGAGGCTAAGGAGTGTGATCCCCCTGTAGTTGGAACACAATCTCCGGTCCCCCTTCTTAAAAAGAGGGACCACCGCCCCGGTCTGCCAGTCCAGAGGCACCGTTCCCGAACTCCACGCGATGCTGCAGAGGCGTGTCAGCCAAGACAGCCCCACAACATCCAGAGACTTGAGAAACTCGGGGCGGATCTCATCCACCCCCGGAGCCTTGCCACCGAGGAGTTTTTTGACTACCTCAGCAACTTCAGCCAGGGTAATGGACGAGTCCCCCTCCGAGTCCCCAGCCTCAGCTTCCTCTACGGAAGGCGTGTCGGAGGGATTGAGGAGATCCTCAAAGTACTCCTTCCACCGCCCGAGAACATCCTCAGCTGAGGTCAGCAGCGCACCACTTCCACTGTAAACAGTGTTCGTGGAACACCGCTTCCCCCCTCTGAGTCGCCGGACGGTTTGCCAGAATCTCTTTGAGGCCGACCGAAAGTCTTCCTCCATGGCCTCACCGAACTCCTCCCAAGCCCGAGTTTTTGCCACAGCGACTGCCAGAGCCGCGCTCCGTTTGGCCCGTCGGTACCTGTCAGCTGCTTCAGGAGTCCCATGAGCCAGCCAGGCCCGATAGAACTCCTTCTTCAGCTTGACGGCATCCCTTACTTCCGGTGTCCACCACCGTGTTCGGGGATTGCCGCCGCGACAGGCACCGGAGACCTTATGGCCGCAGCTCCGAACAGCCGCACCGACAATGGAGGAGCGGAACATAGTCCATTCAGACTCAATGTCCCCCACCTCCCTCGGGACCTGGTTGAAGCTCTGTCGGAGGTGGGAGTTGAAGACCTCTCTGACAGGGGCCTCCGCCAAACGTTCCCAACAGACCCTCACTATGCGTTTGGGCCTGCCAGGTCTGTCCAGCTTTTTCCCCCGCCATCGAATCCAACTCACCACCAGGTGGTGATCAGTTGACAGCTCAGCCCCTCTCTTCACCCGAGTGTCCAAGACATATGGCCGAAGGTCAGAAGAAATGACTACAAAGTCGATCATCGACCTCCGACCTAGGGTGTCCTGGTGCCAAGTGCACTGGTGGACACCCTTATGCATGAACATGGTCTTCGTTATGGATAAACCGCGACTAGCACAGAAATCCAATAACAACTCACCGCTCGGGTTCAGATCAGGGAGGCCGTTCCTCCCAATCACGCCCCTCCAGGTATCACTGTCGCTGCCCACGTGGGCGTTAAAGTCCCCCAGTAGAACGACAGAGTCCCCAGTGGGAGCGCTTTCCAGCACGCCCCCCAGGGACTCTAAAAAGGCCGGGTACTCTACACTGCCGCTAGGCGCATAAGCACAAACGACAGTGAGAGACTGTTCCCTGACCCAAAGGCGTAGGGAGATGACCCTCTCATTCACCGGGGTAGACTCCAACACATGGCGGCTGAACTGCATTTAATGTTACAGAACTTATTACATGTGGACACTGGTTCATTACCTTGTGGTTCATCAGCAAAAAACAAGAATTGTTAAATTGCACTTTATTCCATGTTATTAGTAATGAAGTATGTACGTTACTTTTACTTATGTTAATCTTCTCGACAGCAAACTGGAGTTACTTTCTTCAACCATCGTCAAAACTGGAAATTTGTTACAACGCGGACTTGCTTATAACGCCAGTGAAAGTTTGGACCCCACCGTCTGTGTTTATATCAGGTCTACAGTGTTTATTTTTTAGAACTTCATTATCCGAGCTTGAAATTTTAAGTGCTTTCGTGGACTGCTCTGGTGAACACTGGTTTTTAAGTAAAGACACCTTTTCCTTTGCCTATAGGCACTCACATTCTACCAGGAATAATTTCCACAGGTTTGGAAAACAATCTAGATCTTATTTCAGAACATTTGAGTCTAAGTGGGAGCCCAGTGATTATGTATCACCAACTATAAACAGTTCCTGAATTTTTTTTTTTTTTTTTTTTATTTTTATTTTTAAAAATCCCCCCCCCCCCCCAAGCTCAACTTGCCACCTGCAAATGTTTTTTTTATTACATTGGCTTATCTTGATTTAGCAGCAGATGGCAGATTGTTTCTGAGGTTCAGCTTGTGCATGTTGTGGTTGGTTAATTTTTAAATTGATTTTATTGCTATGACAAACTTGTCATCCAGTTCAGTGACTTAAGTGCCGGTATAAGGTTTGTGCTAAAAGTAAAACCAAAGATTAGTTGCCCTTACTGAAGGAGCTTGGGAATGGTCATCTTTGGTGTACTTTTCAGCCTGTTGCTTGCTAGGAAACATTCGCTGCTTGTTTTTTGAATTACTCCTTCGTCATGCAGTGAGAGTTTCGTTTTAAATAACAGTGGACAAAGGGCAGGGGGCAAGGGACACGACGCACGCTAGGTGGGAGGTGGGTTCTTCGCCTGTCTAAGGCATTCACTCCTGTGCAATTTGCTGGTGGCAAGTGGGGTCTGTGGAACTTGTGAGGGAAACATTTGATCTGTTGCCATGGAAACGCTCTGGGGTTGAGGCTCTGTAGTCTGAAGTTGCCCTTTCTCCACAACTCGGGTCCATTTTATTTATTTATTTAAATAAATCAGAGACATATAACTGATTTTGTGTCTCAGCAGCATCTCAAATGGGCAGGAAAGAGGGAGAGGGGGATAGGACATCTTTTCTAATACTACCCCCTCAGGTTATAATTTGGAGGCGACTGAACAGATCTGATGATGTCAATTGCTAACATGTGTATTGCGCATGTAACCCCCCTCCTTCCCCAAGGCTTTTTACCTGCAGTGGACTGGATATTTTAGAGTATCTGATCAGAGAGAGTACAGATTGCATGTTATCTCTTCAGCAGTGTTGTTTTTTTTTTTTTTTTAATTTAAACTCCTTGATTACAGTTGTCTTGGTTGAGCTCCTTCTTGCCCAAGCATATTGCAGCCTTAATGCCTGTGATGTCTTTGATATGCAGTGGCCACTTTCCAGGAGCTTGTTCTGTCTGTACAGTATGTGAGACAAAGATGAGGGCAATATATGGACTGTTGGTGACCGCTGCTGACAGACATGCAGTAGTAGTGGGTGGATATCAATGTAGGCAATATTCTAGGAATAAATACCTTTATTTTGGAAATTTATTGTTGAAATATCAATATACATATAATACATCAATGAAATTGTGTAACTCATTCATTATACCTTAACTAAAGGGTGCTCAACCTTTTTTGGCTAAGGGCCACAGTCATTATTGCAAAGTGTTCTGAGTTTTGAGGACCCCATAAGTAAAAATTTGAAATATTTTTATTGTATAATGCAAAAGTGTGAAATGCATTACCTTCTTTAATGAGACATAGTATCAAGTCATTTGAGATGTAGATGGATATAGGATATATGTTTCTTGCCCATAATTACATAATTCTTGAACACCAGCAAAAAAAAAATTGTTGCGCTTTCCCTTAAAGTTGACTGCTGAAAATCAACACACCTCAATAATAATTCTGCCACTGACTGGCATTACTTGTCGGGTGTATCCTGTTTAACCTTGTGCCCTATGCTTTTAGAAAAGATGCACACAACCCTGACTTGGACAGTTGGTGAAGGATATGGAGTGAGTAACAACAAAATAATTACACACACACACACACACACACACACTTTCTGAACTGCTTATCCCATTTGAGGTTGCGGGGAGCTAAAGCCTAACCTGGCAACACAGGGCACAAGGCTGGAGGGGGAGGGGGAGGGGGGACACGCAGGGCAGAACGCCAGCCTGTCGCAAGGTACCCCAAGCGGGACTCGAACCCCAGACCCACCGGAGAGCAGGACCCGGTCCAACCCACTGCACCACCGTGCCCCCCCTACAAAAAAATTAGTAATAATGAAATGGTAACATTAAAGCCTTTCAATTTTGCATGTTCTCAACTTTAGTGGCCAAGTCAACACAGCGAGCCATAGTCTGTTGTAATTAGCTTATTTTAGCAAACAGATTTTTTCATCAGGACATATATATTAGCAGATTTCTCAAAACATTCTTTAACAAAGTGATTGTTTGAAAAAGATGGGTATTTCTTGGCAAACATTTTTCAGATTTTTGACTGCTTTGACCAGTAGTTTCTGTTTGGAAGGCCATATTCCTCTCTCTTTCTTCAGTGAGTTTACTTTTTAGTTCAGACAGCTTTACGAAATCAGTCTTGTTTTCTTCCTTCAAAACTGAAATTCCTTTGTTGCATTTCAAACAGATGTGCTTTTATTCAACTTCATTTAAAATGTATTGATTTCAAAGCCATGTTAAAGATTCAAATTCAAGTAAATACAAATATTAAGGTAATTAACTTGTTATAAAAGAGTAAGTGAAAACATCAGAGTATTCACAAGTAAAGTGCAACAGAACTACAATGTTACCACTGAGGATGACTGAGCTGCAGCTGAACACGGTGTTCAGACTCCAGCTGAGCCTCCAAATGGGTGCAGCAGTTTCACCATCAGTTGCCTGCTGTTCTCTTTCACCCTTATCGGGCACACTGTGTTTAACTATAATTGTATTATCATGAATTGTGGATTTACAGTATTTGTAGTTGGTGTATTATGTATTAATTTTGCAAATGTTCAAGTGAGCCACGTTGCATGAGATGGTTGGCCACAGGTTAGACACTCCTACTTTATCCAGTCAAAATTGGCAGCAGAATGGAGGCTGTGATCAAGAAACCAAAGAAACATCTAGGTAACAGAATGCTGACATGGCCTTGAAGGATTTGCATAGTCTGAATTTTGAGTCTCTTAACTCTTTTGGCATGTTGGGAACACTGCAAGTTAATGTGTCACAATAAAATCCCTAATTTTCTAAGTCAGTGTTTAAACTGTTTTGTTTTACATTATTACTACAGTAATTGCATGCAGCAGCTTTCTAAGATTAACTGGCTAGTTAGTGCAGTAGAGTATGTTCAACACCTAATTAGTAAAGATCTTGGTTATCACTTAGTTGCGTTACTGGTGTTTTGATGCTGATAGTTTACAAGCTGTTAATGTTTTATACTTAGTTAAGGCTCCCATCACCATGAGCTGCTCTTGAGAGTGTGTGCGCCAGTGTTAAGATGATGCCTTTTTGAGCACTGTCACGAGAGCTCATCTTTATTTCCTTTTCTCCTCATCCATTACAGAAGGAGGCAAAAGGCCTTGCATCATTGGTCAGAATGTTCTAGTTTACATGCATGTATCTGAATTGCATTTCTTCCCCCCTCAAAAAACACAACAGTACTGGGTCACAGCAACATAGGACACCGAGAAATTGCAGATGTGTCCTCAATCAGAAAAGAAGGGTACAGAGCAGGTATGGACTAGGCATGCTCCAAACTTCAAGAATGTCCCCTTGGCTTTAAAGATTTTGTGGTATTTTAATATTCCTGTTGTGGTCATCCTCAGTCCCCTTCTGATGGTCTAGCTCTTCTCAGTAACCATATTTCTATCCTTGACTAATGCAACTAGCCATCTGTGAAGTTTCAAGCTGGCAGAGGATGACAAGCAGTAGAGCTGGAGAAATTAAACCAAAAACCAAAAAAACACAAACCTGTAACAAGAATGTCTTGGGTTTTAACCCTGCAACTTTTCAGTCACTTTCCTGGACTGCTTCCCTAACACTTCTTGGGCAGGACACCATGACTGTATCTTTTCTTCAAGCATTTTCAAAGGCCATTTCCAGCAGTGCCTTTTGTTAGGCATTTCAGCCGCTGATGATCAGTACTCCTGTCTCTTAGCAACAGTGGATCCTGAGCACAAGTCCAAAAAATGTACGCAAGACAGGTCCCTCTCTCTCGCTCAGAAACAACAAATAAGATTAGACAAAAACACCCAAAGGGAGTGAAAATCTAATTAGGGCAGGTGATGCTAGCCAAGGCTAGGGACCCTTAAGGGAGAGGGTAAAGAGTTGAGCTCTCTGTGGTTATTATGTTTGCAAGCCCTGAGTTTGAGCGTACAGATGCTTGAACAATCTGTTATGCGCACACACTCTGAAGGACCTCTTGTCACAGAATTAACAGAACCTTTTGCTCAAGTGCCTCTGTGTCCAAATTTAAACTTCAAATTGACCGCAGCTATACCCTCTACGCATTAATACCGATTAAAGTGCTGACCATTGCATGACATTGTCACTCCCCATGTGCCCAGTTCCAAAGAGCTTTACTGCTTTGGATTGCAATGTTCTGGTTTTGTGGTTTTGCCCTCTGGTGATCACTTTTTTGTATTTCATAGAACATGGAATAATTAGGGTTCACAGCAAAAAGAGAATTATTTATCATCTTTGTGTATCATAACCACAAATCCAATTTTACTCTCCTTGGGTCACTGCATGTCGTCCCCTGATGAAATGTGCTCAGGGCATGTAAGGAGGAACAATTATAAATGTCACAAAGTGCAGAACAGATTTCTTCTGTCAGTTCTTGTGACAGAAACTCTGCGAAGGGGCAAGTTGAACTTTAATGTGCTTAGTTTTTTTTTCTTTTTTCCCTGGGGCTTTTTTTTTTTTTGCAGATTGCAGTTTTGAAGTGTAATTTAAGGCCAGAGCAAGACTATTGGTAATGAAAGCATAAAAGTGGTAGGTTTTCTGCATGAGCATTATATGTTTTAAGCAGTTCAGTGTGTTTCAAGTAGATGTTGAAACTGCACCACCCCTGTTCTTCAAGCCTAAACTAAAAATCTTCTTGTTTGCAAGCTTTGTTTTCTCTTCCTTGGTGTACTGACGTGCATCAGTATTGAATCGCCAGAGTCTTGGCAGAGTGCTAGACTGGGTACGGTCCACCATGAGCATGATTCCAGTCCACCATAAAGGTCAAGTAAAGTGCTTATTGATTTGAACATACGCATGTAGAGAATCCCATACATTCCACAGGGAAGGAAAATGGGAATCTACAAATTTTGTCTTTGTATAAGTTGTAAAGAAATTATTTGATCCTTTACAGCTCTATCATCATGTCTTATTTCATGATTGGCTGTCATGTTGCTTCACTCTTTGATATGATGGAGCTGTCAGGATGCCACCAAGCCCCTGTGCAGTCATTCTTGTCACGCACAGTCGGCTGGACTCTGCTGCTAACCGTGCGACCTCTGTTGCTCATGCTAAACCTTTTGTTATGTGAATAAACCACTGTTCTGGATTGATAAAGGAACATAACACCAAGAGTGATGTCACACTCATCAAGTATACCTTTCTTTAGCCTGTGCTGTGGCATTTGTGTGTTTGGTGTTAATATCTGTGAGTCCAGTATGGTTAGGTATTTGAGGTGCATGCTTCCCTGTTCTTATAAAGCTGCTGAACAGTAGCAGTGCTACAACTGAGTTTACCATAAGGACTCATTATGGTTTCCACATCAGCTCTTCCACTCTTTGAAAATCCATAAAGAATTGCGTCTAGATTTACCATACAGAGCTTAAACATCTCCTCCTTGTACAAGACCTGATCACTTGCTACACCCCAACCAGATTGGTACTTTCCTCTACCTCTGCCCGTTTGGTGGTCCTATGGCACATGAAGGATCCAAAATGAAAAGCACAAAGGGTTTTGGTTCTGGCTCTTATGTGATAGAACAACCTTCCCGTTTTGCTCGGAACTGCTTAATCTCTCTCTAAATTCAAGAAGGGTCTCAAAACTCACCTTTCACGCTCACTTCTCTGCTGATATCTTAAGTGCATCATAAATGTGTAAATGTTTAATTTTTTTTATTAGAAATTTTTGAATGATGGGTAAACCTTTATGCAGCTCCTCATGTAATGTATATGGTGCATTATGACAAACTGGCTGTACTCTTCAATCATGTGTCTGTATCCAAATCTCTCCTCCTCTTGATGTAATGCACTTATTGTGTTTTTCTCTGAGATGTATATCGCTTTGGAGAAAGCGTCTGCTAAATGAATAAGTAAATATAAGTTGATTAGGATATTGATCACATTCAGTATACTTTATTAGAGGCCCTTTTAATAGGGTTCCTTCTCACTGTTTCTTTATTGACCTTGTCTCCTTTGTCCCCTTACTGATCTTCCTCCTCTTTGCCTGTTCCCTCAGGGAAAGATGGTCAAAGGCATGGGTGGAGCCATGGACCTTGTGGCTAGTGCTGGGACTAAAGTCGTTGTCACCATGGAACACTCTGCCAAGGTTTTTTTTTTTTTTTTTTTTTTAATTACACATTGGGTATAAGCAACATAATGCTTATTTCAGGTTTTCTTGCAGAGAAGGAACAGTAATGCAACATAGAGAAGTTGTGCCAGGAATAATAAACCCCATATTAACAAGTACCTCAAAACAAAAATGTTAAAAGTGGAAAAATTTAGTCACCTGTCAAAATGTATCTGGAGGCTGGTGCTTAATCCATGGATAATTCTCCAGTGAGTCTCTACTGGAGATGTTTAATTACATTAGGTCTGAGAGCTCTTCCTCTCCTCTGCAGCAGGGAATGTGAGCCTTTCAATAGCTGAGCTCATTAAGGAACGATAATTGGGTACACCATGTATAATTGGAAGGGTCTTGCAGGGCTGTCAAAAGAGGCACCCGGGTAAGGGCAGGGAAATGGCCATTCTTTGGGAAGGGAAGAAACTCCCCCTGCTGGCAACCACACCCCCCCCCCCCCCCCCCCCCCCCCACCACCACCATCTCCATTCACCTCTCCCACCAGGCCATCTGCCCAAGTGGTATAGTCATTCAGACTAAACAAACATCTCTCTTGTTCTCCCAGGATGTGCAGCAAGAGAAGATGAAGTAGTGTATTGCTTTCTGTTACATTTCACAGAGCTGAGACAGTGTAGTAGCAACATCTACACATCTAGCTAACCTTTAGCTGTACAGTGAGCCAAATTCCAGATGATTTTTAAAAAAAAAAAAAAAAAAAAAAATCACCGCATGTTGACTGTGTAATCCCCTTTGTCGCCCTATTGTACTCGGTGAAATGGATGAAAATTGCCGGATTGAAGCACAGGGCATCTGATTAGGCCAAGCCTCATGCAGAGTTTATATGCTAACCTTTTTTGTCCCTTATGGTTCCTAACTTTCTCATTTCAAACTTCATGTTTCTCTCTGATCTGCACTAGACAGCTGTACTGCATTTTACTGCTGTGCAAATTTAGGCAATTTGAAAAAAAGAAAAAAAGAAAAAAAAGACTGCTGTTCTTCATTAACCCTCCTATAGCCCTTTCTTTTCTTTATATCAAACAAGATTGCCTAAAATATCAATTCAGCTGTTAGACAAAGCCTATTTTTTTCCCCCAATAATCTGACCTGTGTATGTTATATTTCAAAGACAGACTAAAGAGTGTATGGTTCTCCTGTGCTCTGTGTGGTTCTTAATGCGATCCCTTATCCTGTGGTTTCAGGGAGGTGGACACAAGATCTTGGAGAAGTGCAGTCTTCCGCTGACTGGGAAGCAGTGTGTAGACCGCATCATTACAGAGAAGGTGAGTGTTGCTTCTTGTCCCCTATTTTCTGACTAGAATATTCCAGCAGGCCAGTTGCAGCCTGGACATTTGCTCCTCCTACATGTGTTTGCTGTGCTGTTTGTGACTCCATGGTGTGTAAAATACTGTGGGTCAACAGTTTGATGGCCAAAAAAGAGGAGCTTGAACTTTATCCTCCAGGCACATGAACCATGAATAGAATGGTGGTAACAGCTGGGATGGATACAGGGGCAAAATAAAAATGAACCAAAAAAAAGCAGGCTTTTGACCAAAAGGATCCTATGACCTACTCTTCTTTTAATCAGAAGACATTTTGTTTTGGAACTTCAGCCAGAAGTCATATTCCAACTTGCTGCTCTTTCATCAGCTGTCTAGTTTCTTTGCAACTACTTTGTGCCGCTACTCAAAAATTGATCATTTTAATACTGCTTAAGGCCAGGGGAGAACTAAATGGGGGAAGATGTGATTTGTCCCATCATGGTTCAATAGGCTCTCCCAAGAAAATGTGAATCAAGGGCTTCCTGTGGACTTTTTTCTCATTATAACTTCTGTTCATATTATGCCTTTTTTTATTTTTTATAAAGGAAAAAAACAGATTAGTTCGATAGAATGTGAATCCATTGACAGAATGTAAGTGAACAAGC
Organism: Scleropages formosus; assembly: GCF_900964775.1. Taxonomy (NCBI): domain Eukaryota; kingdom Metazoa; phylum Chordata; class Actinopteri; order Osteoglossiformes; family Osteoglossidae; genus Scleropages; species Scleropages formosus. The sequence goes on from NC_041822.1 coordinate 15,041,056, forward strand.
GAAAAGTGCTTCAGTGGACTTGGGTGAAATGTCTGTGTGGGCTCAAGTCTGGCTGTCATCACTGGAAGACACACATGGTGTTCCCTGTGGAAAGCTGGAGATGGTATCCCAGCAATTGTACGCAACACCAAAATGTACCATCACAATTTACACTCAGACTAAAATAAGATACGGTGGGTTATTTTAAAGACGTGGCAGGAAAAGCTATAAATAGAAATCACTTTCAAAAAGAACAACCTTGTGTGCTCATTTATTAAAGAGAATTTTGCTTTGCCTGATGAAAAATATTGCTCTTTTTTCCCCCCCTGCCGCGTGTTATAGAGTCACAGTGTGTGATAGTCCATAGAGCTGCCTCCAGCTCAGTCTATCTGCCAGCTCGCCACGGTGGTGCCACGTCCTTACTGCCGGTTGCCATAGAGATCTACCAAGCCTGGACCAGCTGCTGACGGCTTGTTCGGCCAGGCTGTACCTGTTCCTCACGCAGACAGTGCGACATGCTTTCTGCTGGAATTATTCTGTGAAGTATAGAATAGTGTCAGCTTGTAAGGCTGTTAACCACTAATTCTGTGGACTTCTGTTCATACAATACCTAGGGCATGGCTGCATTCATACGAAGAGTGCTGTATTTGTGTGTCTTCGTCTCATAATGCTTAATACTTATGTTTCAGGATGAAGTTTCAAGCATTTTGTGTGCAGAAATTTAATTCTGAAGGATCAAAAACCAAAACTGGAGGTTATGTGTTCAAGTAAGATTGTCAGTTTGTTCTACAACACAGGCAGATGTAATAGTCTGGCACATTAGCTGCAGCTTTCAGGACAACGCCCTAAAATCAATAAACAAGGCCATTCATATACAAGGACTGCAAAAGGAAACGTTCATCTGAAAGATGGGTCGAGTGGGGAAACTGACATCATTGTAACGATTTCTCACTCCCAAGGGTAAATATTGCCTACAAACTTGTATTGGAAATCTGGTTTAGCAAGCAGTCATATTGAACAGCTGTTGGACAAAAGGGCATAAGATGAATTTAAACAGGAATATAACAAATAGTGGTATTGCCTGGACAGTAAACCTGTTTAGTGTCCTAAGGCTGATTTTTATTATTGTTGCTCTTCCTTGACTATTTCACTGCCACCAGCAGGTGACTGATCTGAGAAGTTAGATCACCTAGTATTCACCTCCTCTGTATTTTCTTAAAAAAAAAAAAAAAAAAAAGCTTTTTTTTTTTTTCCATGAGCTGTGTTCATTCGTGGTCTTAGGGGGAAAAGCGTTAAATTAGCAATTTAAATGGAACAGTAGAGCTGTAAACTTTATGCTAACAAAGCAGGAGAATGCCATGCCAGAAACATTCTTGCTAAACTGCTTTGCTGCATCTGGATCATTTATGTAATATCTACATTTTTGTTTATTGGCTTTGTTTTTAAGATTTCCCCAGTTTAATTTAAAAAAAAAAAAAACTTTCTGATTTATGCTCAGCTGACCTCAAAGAGACCTCCACATGCATTGGTGCCAGCGGGCATTGGGCATGCGTTTCCCTGTGCCAGTTCTATGCTTTGTGGCACTGCATCAGAATGGGGCACATCATGAAAGTGTGTTCTTGTCATAATTACAAAAGAAAATTCACGATAAAAATTTGCATTTGTTATGAATGATGATTCGTTATATCCTTGCCAAGATTCAAATGGAAGGAAAGGCAGATTTATTTTATTCCTTTTTCTGTCTTTACAGTGTTCACTGATCAGTCAATTGTGTGCTGTGGACAGGGCTGCTAAAAGGGATAGCTGATGTAAATATATGAAAAGTACTTGTCGGAAGAGCTACGTAAACCGTACACATATGACTTGAGGTATAAGGCTTTACCTGGAAGTGTTTAAACTGCCTTAGCCCCTTGGGAGCCATTGTGCTGTATTATCTGCCCGGTTGCCAAGCAGGTATGGGACTTGGTTTTGTTGCTTGCGTGTATGTCAGGGCTGAAGAAGTTGGAGCCCTCGGACAGAGCATACCGATGACATTTTCCTGCTCTCTGACACCCCCACCTCCCCAAGCACCAGGTCCACCAGTGAAAGAAACCAAAGAGATGACCTTTTGCTCGAGCTGAAATACTTACATGGCTCCCGACTCCTGTACAGAGCATCTAATCAAAATATGATTCATTTAGATCTCCAGGAAATGGTGGTAGGAGCTGGTCTGCAAAGCAGCTCACTGCACTGCATTATTAGTATTTTTATTTTACCTGACCATATTTTAAGTTCTTATATGGCTTGCAGGGCCCTAATTTGGGGGGTTTTTTTTAATGCAATTCAGTCAATTTTGGCATTCATCAAGTTCTAATTTTCAATGCAAATTGTTATGACTGAAAATGTTACTCACAAACATCACCCACTGCAGACCAAACAATTTATTTTAAATGTTCATGTCTCAGGCAGTGGGTTTTTTTTTTTTTTTTTTTTTTTTTTTTTTTTTTTTAAATGACTGAACTTATTTTTAGATTTTGTAAAACAAAGCAGCAGTTTGTGGGCCACAGCATCTTGACAATATTTTGAACAGGATCATCAGTATCTGTACTTCTGTGCTTCATCTCTGTGGAAGAAGTGAGTGGATTGTCATTTTCCATCACATACCACACAATGTGGATTATCCAAAAGGACCTGCAAAAGCAAAGGATATTCTCCCTGTCTGAACAAAGAAATAACCCAGTCAACACATTGCTGTACAGCTGGAGAAAAGTAATTGAAATGATACGTGTTTTGCATTTTAAGGCCCCCTAGCCTAAAATTCGACACAGACCCATGACCGTTAACTATTGCTCTCTGATACTGGATTTCCACCTGGTTTGATTTCAAATTTATTTACTTTATTTCAGTTTAATAGTTTCTTTTTCATAACCTAGTCTTTTTGCAGCAGTGAGACTACATTTTACTTTTTTTTTTATTTTTTTTTTTTTTTTTATTTTTATTTTTAAAATTATGCTGGTGCTAATAGTTTTTGGACAGCATTTTATGCTCTAAATGGGGGTATACTGTCACAGATTTTATCCATTTTCTTTTCATACATCCTCCTTCAGCCTTCTTCCTATTCTTCATACCATGCTTCATCCTTGCTGTCTAGAGTCGTTGATAATGAACGAGAGTGTACTGGTTGTTTTGACCATTCACTTCCTGAGATAAACACATTAGAGAGTGGGTACGATGCAGAAAGACCAGACAACTAAGCTTCGTGGAGGCCTTTTTTAGATGGATGGAGTTGTGCACATATATGAAGACCTCCAACCAGGAGCCTGGAGACTCTTAAGGAGATACAACTTCTGTGATTAATTGCTTTAGAGTCCTTCAGAAGAGAGCAGATCATTGTAATCATGACTGCAGATTTTAAACTTTGGACTGAAGTGTAGTGCATTCTAGCAACCAAGTATTTCATTAGTGCCTTTCATCTTTATAGTCCAGGTTGTTATTGGATGGTCACCAATGAAGTAGAGTTGTAGCTGAATACCCCAGACTTGTGGATCTTGCACTTTGTACCTTATTCCCAAAAATACATGCATAAAGGAGTGATGGAGGCTGATCCTACATATTTTTTTTTTTTAAATGTTGTTTAGCAAATGTTTTTGTGCTATACATTGTATTCATTTGGGGTTGTGTTTTTCTTTTTAAAAAAAAAAAAAAAAATGCCAAGTGTACTTACAAACACAAAAGAGGGAGAAACATTAGACCTTGGACAGGCTGGCGCTCATAACTCGTCATTGGAAGAGCATCCAGCTTTTAGCCTGTGGATCCATTCCTGCACTATTGACCGTGGTACTTACTCTAAATTGCTCCAGTACACATGAGTCAATTGTATAAATAGGTAAGTACAAGTAATTGCATGCATCTTACTTCACAAATCTCACATTGTAAGTTGTTTTTTGACAAGGAACTGTGGGTGGAATATGAACTGTTTGAACACCTATTTCCCAACCTACCCCTGTTATTCATGTTGGTGTGTTCCTCTTGTCGCCTTAGTTCAATGCATTCAGACTGACTGCTCCCAGTATTTTCTGGAGACTATGCCCATCTTGTGCCTCCAGCTGGTTCTGCTCCTTGTACTGATGAGTTTAGAAGCTATACATGGGGGGAGAAATCATCCATTGTCCTGTTTAAACCTAAAACCAGTGTGGCTCCTACTTATAGATCTGCATCTTTGAATTACTGCAGGGTTACACACACACACACACACACACACACACACACACACACACACACACACACACACACGATGTCTGCAACCGCTTGTCCCAGGTGGGTCACAGCGAGCTGGAGCCTAAGCCGCAACACAGGGCGCAAGGCTGGAGTGGGAGGGGACACACCCAGGATGGGATGCCAGGCTGTCACAAGGCACCCCAAGCAGGGCTAGAACACCAGACCTGCCAGGGAGCGGGACCCAGCCAAGCCCGTTCCACCACCATGCCCCCCCATAGCCCCCCATTGCAAGTTTAAAAACAAATGCTTTTATCACCTCAGTACTTTATAACAGAATGCTTCCTCTTTATTCTGTGGTGGCTTAATCATAAATCTCCTCTGCTTTGCAATTTATCCTTCATTCTAAAACACTGAAATTGTTTTAGAATTGTTGAAATTGTAACACCCAAAGTGGCAGCTGGTAGCGTAGTGGTTACAGCTATTGCCTTTATATCCAAAGGTTGCAGGTTCAGTCCCTACCTCTGGCTGCAGGATCCTTGAGCAAGGCCCTTACCCTGAATTGCTCCAGTAAAATTACCCAGCTGTCAAAATGGGTAAATAATTGTAACCTTAACATTGTAAGTCGCTTTGGAGAAAAGCGTCAGCTAAGCGTAATGTAAATAGTGTGGAAGGTAAAATGAATTCATGTTGCATGTGTACTGATAGATGTGTTGCAGGTATATATGGTCCAAGTCAGTCTAATGGGGTCTGTAGTTAACAGTGGAAGATATAATTCTAGGTGTGTACTCATTTGGAGTCTGTTACTGAAACAGAGTGCTGACTGGAATTTGTCTTCCGGAGTAGTTCAAATGTTCTGTTTCCCACTCAGAGGAAAATCTGAGACTTCAGCGTTACCCTCTTGCTTGGCGTTAACATGCCTTTTGCCCCCAATCGTTTGAGCCATCACTTCACACCTAAATTGCTTAAAGGTGTAGCAAAACAATGTTTATCAGCAAGGACAGCTTCAAGCAAAGACAAAGATAAAAACACCCTTGCTCTCCTGTTTACACCACTTAAAATCTCAGGAATAACCCCAGTCTGAGGACAGGACACAGCTTCTGTCACCCATGAAAAAGCTAAAAATAAAAAGTGTGCAAGTGGGAATTACTCTTATAATTCAACTGTGGTGTTAAATGTAGAAGGGAAATGAAGGAAGGGGTATTGTTCAGCTGTGGACTTGGCACATGAGTGGTGCTGCTTGCCAGTAACTGTTGTCCTTGTTGCCCACTTCTAGGCTGTGTTTGATGTGGATAAGGACCAAGGGCTCATTCTGATTGAGGTGTGGGAGGGCCTTACCCCAGATGACATCAAGAAGTGTACAGGGGCAGATTTTGTGGTAAGGCATGGGAAAAGTAAGGGTCTTGACTCTAGAGGGCAACGAACATATGGTTTTGTGTGTGGTAATACATTTACAAATTGCATCTGAATGTAAAAGGTTTTGTAAGCAGAATTTATGTTTTGTACTTCAAATAAATGTTTGTGGAATATTCAGAAGTTTGCATGCTGAATACAGTTAAGAACTAATTAAAGCAATTAAGCATGGGGAATGAGTTGAAATAAAAACCGCTGTGCATGAGGCCCTACAGGAAATGAATTTTTAAGACACCTGCTGTGAAGTCTGGGGTATTAGATGCACCTGTGTCATCATAATTATATCAGTATTCATTTATAATAGGAATGTATAAAAACCCTGAATAGAGAATTCAATACACTGAATTCTTTGTTTTTAAATCAGTTCTCCAAGAGTACTTTACCTGAAGATAATTATGATGTGGCTCTGTTGTCCTGGCAATGGTTTTTACAACTCGAAAAATAATACCCTTATTCTTCTTATTCAACAGGTTTCGCCAAACTTGCAACCAATGCAGCAGATTTGAAAATGAATGAACTTTCAACATTTAATATCTTTGAAGCCTTCATCATCAACTTAGACTGGACACATCCTGACATTACCACAAACTTCTTCAGTGTCTGAAGAATGCCTTCTGTGAATGCATCATATCCATTGTATTTAATTCACTTAGGGTGTCTGCTAAAGCAAAGATGAAATCTAGACTGGAGCATTATTATGGTGACAAAACAAGTATATAGTGTTGATGTTGGTCATTTTCAATTCTTGTGCAGTTAAATTTCATAACAAGTAAAATATGTAATGCTTAAATTAACACCTGATACTGGCATTTGTTTTTATTAAAAAAAAAGGACCTTCAGAATCAAGTTTCTTCCCCCCCTCCCCTCTCCATCAAGGAGATGTGGATATTGATGATGCCTTTCAGTTATAGGTTCTTCTGAGTTTGTCTTTCTTTTCAATAGTTTCTTCCTTGGTCTTTGTACAAAATATTAAAGTCTGTGTGCCACTGCAGCTTGATGTTTTAACATTTGTTCTCATCAATGCCCTGACATGGAAGTCAGATCTAATGTGTTTTTACCTCTGCAAGTCTGAATGCGAGAGCTGTGTCTGAGGGTTTTTGCATCTTTTCAATGACAAAATGCCCCATCCACATTAGAATTCCTCCATATTTTTGAAGTGAACCATGAAAAAAACACAAAGTATAGTTCTTTCCTTTGTCAAACAGAGCACTCTACCCTGTTTACCTTCTCATTTTGGTGTTACTCAATAAATTGGGCCACTCTTGGTTTTTTTTTTTTTTTTTTTTTTTTTTTTTTTTTTGGAGGTAGAATGTAAAGGAGTAATGAATCTCTTGAGTTAAAAGCTCCCTGATTGATATGAGAAAGTGCAGATGTAGTCTTTACTGTGTAAGCAAAGACACTGCTTTATTCCCTTGAGTCAGACTCATGCTTAGCTTCTTGCTCAGAAGTTCAGAAAAGGTGGGATTCTTTCCTGTGAGGGTTCACTGGAACATTGCTGGGGAAGTAATTCAAGGACAAGCAAGGAACCATGTGGGTCTACATGTCATGTAGATATTTGCAGGCAACATCACATCACCCATCACCTCTCCTACCATTACCTTTTTATTTTTCATGATACTTAGTAACTTAAAACAGCACTAAGAAAGGGATAAGGTGAGACGAAGGACTTGTGGGTCAGAAATTGCTGTGTAATCTGTACAAAATACAGTAAAGTGGTAAGTCACTCATGACAAGATTGCAGAAGCTGTGCTACAGTCACGCTGTCAGATTGTGTTGACTGATAGCATTTAATGCTTTACTGCTGTTTAAAATCAAATATGGACTTGAGGGCCATTTTCTTGGTAGCTTTACAGGGAGTTTATTAAACTGAAATTTTTGGCATACCCATTCAGAAGGTTGCAGATGGAATGCAATGTTTTGTGGCAACACTGTGTTGATGGGACTTCTTGCTCCCTTAACTTATTCTCCTGGAATGATGCAGTGCCATTTCTGATTTTGAGCTTGACTGATGTTGACGATTTCAGGGCTGCTGCCCTTCCCTTGGTCTTAGCAGCCAAGGCTATAAATCCGGGAGGACGGAGCAGGGAGGGGGCGGTAGCCAGTCATCATCCGTCATCACCAGCCCACAGAGCCGTCTCTGGGGAGATGGAGCCAGACTCCCGCCCAAGTGGCGGCCATCCTTTGTGTGGTGGGTGGACAGACTATTAGCGAGCTGATAGATGAAGATGATGGAAGACTACTGGGATGGTGAGGGAGTGGAAAGATCAAAGATATATGGGAAGATTCAAGATGTGCCTTTGACACATCTATTTTTTTTTTTTTTTTTTTTTTTTTTTTTTTTTTTTTTAAATATTAACATGGTGTAATGTTTCACATTTGCTGTGTCTGTGGCCTCCCTCCTTCATATGCGTTTGTAACAAACAATGTTGTGAATGCATTGTTTAGTATTCTTTCTTGACAGCTGCCCTTCCCTACCCACACGCTGTGCAAAATTTTCATGTGAAATAGAACTCTCAGTACAAATGAACCATAAACCTCTTCCTCCACATTAAGTGTATGCGTTTAAGCAGATGTGCTGTCGTGCACAAAAAGCCTTTCAGGTGAATCTAAATTGCTCTTTGTGTGTCTGTGTGTCTACTTGTTGTAGACTAGTGTCCCATCAGGTGTACCTAGCCGTATGCCCTATACTTTCTGGATGGGCTCCGGTCCACGAAAACCCTAAATTGACATGCTTTTGAAACTTCTTGTATGGATGCTGCAGAGCAAGCTGGAAATTTGATGTTCAGAATTAGCATAAAGTACATGTCCTACAGCCTTACCCATATTGGTTTGGAAGCTACGCAGTACAGGATCGTAAGGCGCTACAGCGAGTGGTGAAAGTTGCTCAAACCATCTCTGGAATGTCCTTACCATCACTGGAGAGCCTATACCAGGCCAAAATCATCAGGAGAGCCATTAACATCATCAAGGATAATAGTTATCCCCAGCACAGCGTTTTCACACCCTTCCCATCAGGCAGACGCTACAGGAGTAAAAGAGGAGTTAAAGCCAGAACTTCAAGGTTGAAAAACAGTTTTTACCCACAGGCCATCAGGCTTGTGAGCGACACCCATCTACTGCCTCTCCACCCATCACGGCAGACACAGATTACCTTCTGAACCTGAGAGGTGTCAACTACCCCATCCTTCCTACACGCACATACACATCCACAATGCCAATAACATCAGAGACCACAGACTACCTCCGCATACCTTGCACACACAAATCCACACCCCCTTCTACTGCGAATAGACCCAATCTACCTCTGCAGGACTTTGCACATGTACGTCTTCCATGTTTGCATTGCACACTGCAGACTTTATATATGTATATAACTTTGTTTCTTGGATTTTTACACTAATAGTAATTTTTGTACATTTGTGATTTATGACTTGTGTTTTTCTTTCCTTATGTCCTTTTATGTCATAGGCTGCTGAAAGGATTCATAGAGTAAGAATTTCATTGCATGGTGTAACAAACTGTTTACTGTACACATGACAATAAATTCTTGAATCTTGAACATTGAATACAAGAGCGGACAGTATATGCAGAGCCAAGCCTTATTTTAAGGTACCCAAGCTGTACTTCATAGAGAACTTGGGATCATGTTTGAACTGCTCGCCTCAAACCATAAGCTCTAGTTTTTTTAACCCCATGTGTGCTCCGGAGCCCAGCGCATGCAGTTTAGGGTAATCACGGTTACAACTATTGAATAAATTTGACATCACATTAAATATGAATGCATGGCAAGGCCTGTCCTGGGCGCTGCAGTTATTTCAACAATCGGACTATTAATAGTAGTCGCTTAAAAATAACCCACAAGGCTTCAAGGTGCTCTGCAGGCTGCCGTTCACCGTGAGACAGAACACGAGTTCAGCACCAGTGGGCTGGACAGAGACCCGCGCCAGACAGGCCGGGGAGCGCGCAGACAGCCGGCCGCGCGCCTTCTAGCGCCACCTCATTTCACACCATGAAATTGGCTAACCTTGACAGTTAAGACTTAAGGCCAACTACTCAGAGAGCATCGAAACACTGTAAAATGAACCGAGTCTGATCTTTAAATCACTCGCCGAATGATGAATTCAGTCTGGCGCCTGAATAATTTGCCTCGAATCGAACGTACAGCGAGGGAGTGATTTTATTTCCTAGTCACAAGTTATTTGTGGGCTACGTCGTGTGCGCACGCACGGGACTGACCTCGTTTAAAACCTATACGCCGGCGTTGTACATGAAAATGGTGAGAAGACGTTCGCATGTGTGCGCGCCGTCCCGGGGGCGTGGCCCCGCTCTCGTGTTCGCAGTGTAGCGTACGAACCGTAAGCCTTTGGAGCGTGTGCGCGCCGCGGGGGCGTGGCCCCGTTCTCATCCTCGCCGTGCACGGGGAGCGAGCGCCGCACGGGGCACACGGCGCGGGCGAGTCCAGGGAGGCTCGGGAACGAACGGCTGAGTGGTGGCGCGATGGCTTCGTCTCAAGGCAAACACGACGTGCGCTTCGCCGACTGGATGGCAAATTTGCCGGAAAACCTGCACAACGTCCCGCTGACCAACCTGGCCATACCCGGTGAGTGAGAGTGTGTGTGCGTGTGTGTGCGTGTGCGTGTGCGTGTGTGAGAGGGATTCTCCCTCGTCGCCACTCCGGGCTGAAACACACTTGTCAGAAGTGAAGGGGCAGACGGCGCTGTGCCGGCGGTGCGCTGCCTGCGGAGGGCGGACTGGATGGACTGCGGTGACAGCTCAGCTGCGTCCTGCTGATCAGCGCTGTGACACCCTGTGATTATCTGTTACCGAGGACTTTCGGCGTCACCCAAGTCCCATCAGCAAACGCAATTATGAATGAGTATATCATACATTTTCTATTTGCACAAATAATTATATACAGGTTGCGTCGCGGCTACTTCATCATCATGTCCAAGAGCAGTTTTCCCACGCTGACAGTCAGTGTCCCGGTCTCTCCCATTCCGCTGATAGGAATGCTCGCGATGGGCACTTTGCGCAGCTTTTTTTTTCTTTTTTCTTCAGATGAAACCAAATGACATCCCCCCTGCCCCTGGATGGAACACTTGGAAAATTGTCCTTAATGGAAAGACGTGTCTCCCGCTTTCTGTCTCTCTTTCCGTCTTCCCTTCTCCCTGCTGGTTCCCTTTGTCTCTCTCTTTCTGTCTCTGTCTCTGTCTCTTTCTGCTTGTCTCCCCTTCTCTCTGCCCGTTCGTCTGCGTCCTCGCTGTCTTTCCCTCTGTACCTCAAAGACAGGGTCACCAGCTGCGTGGCATTAAGGGACAATCATGTGGCGAGAATGGCGAGGGGCCGGTCCTTGATTACAGTCTGATTAATGTCCGTGTCACTGTCCTGACAATTTCACACCCCCAATGCTATGACTAATTAAATACTGGCGGATTTCACCCCAACCTGCAATTTATCAACTTGTTGATTCTTTGATGAAGATGAGGTAAGGAGCTCAACAATACCCGGTCTGTGGCTGAGTAAGTCTCCCTTTCTCTATATTTCCAACCCCACCCCTTTTGGAACCCGATTAGAAAATAACCAGTTAATCTGTGTTGTTGACTCCCTTACCAATCACAGACCTCTCTTCTCTATTTGGACGATCATTCGAGAGACTGTCTCCTTTATTCCCCGTTAGTTTGGGGAAGCTGTTTCTTTTGATAAAACTAGTTACCCAGGCCTGGGCTCTAAAGAACAGCATCGCTGAAGGTTTGATTTGTAACCAGCTGACATATATGCAGAGATCAATGTCCTGTAGACCCAGTAATATAGCATTTCATAAGCTTTCGTGGAACTGGTTTCCACTGGAGCTTGTCATTCGGTGTGTCAGTGGTCTTTACCGGGTTCGTATCTTTGCATACACAGTAAAGTAAAACCACATGTCAACATGACAGATATAGTCACATTACCAAGGAATGAACAACAAACAGTAAGACCACTTGTTGTGAAAATTAGTATCTGGCGCTCTGCATTTCCAGCTTTTTCTGTTTCTTAGCAGAGGAACACAAACAAGTAGACATTCAACCCTAAATAGGCTTTTAGTTGAGAAAGACATAATGTGGAAAGCCAATAACTGTAGAACACGCTATTCCAAAAGCTTGGATGCCTTCTCTCGTTAGATGAGTTTATGATGGATTCCAAATGGAACATAAACCACACAGTAGGAAAGATGGAGAAAATGAGCTAATAGCAATTGCAGTATATGCACAAAGAGATATTGTTACATCCTTTAAAATGCACAGTATATGAACAGAGGGCCTGCCAGGTCCCTGTCCAGCAAAGGTCCTTCTTTGCTGAGTTCTGAGCGTAGCTTCCTCTTTGTGGAGCTCCACAGCAAGGACCATCACCCCCATTTTGAAAATTTATATTTTTACACCAACCGATGGTCTCCTTTCCTGTATATAGTTTAATTGTTAAAAAGTTTTCTTTCCACTCTGGCAGTTCTTAAAGTTTTTTTTGGCTTTGTGGTTTGCACGAAGAATCAAGATGTTTCTCTATGATCACTTTAAAATCCGTGAAGCAAAGTGCCGCTCCATGAGTCATTAAACATTAACCTAGTTAGATCACCATTGTTAAATGATTCAAGACATAGGTTTGTTTGTTTGTTTTGCGTGCATATTTTTTTCAAAAACGATTCCAGTGAGAATGCCAATCAAGCTTTTTATCTGAGGTTGGCTCTGTGGAACATCTTTGCAAAGTTGCTCTTTAGCTGTCTCATCATTATTAGGAATTGCATAACAGCTGTGTTTAACTGAAGAGCTTCTATGACATTGCATTGTACATCAGTCATCTAAATATGTGAATATTTTCCTGAAACGGTTCTGGTTCAGTACCCTGACTCAGGGTAGGCTTGCACATGTAGAGAGTTTTCAGCTAACACATTTGATTTTAATTTGTCAAAATTACAATCAAGGCTGAGTAATAAAGGGCTCAGCTGGGAAAAATAATCATAGCCTGAGGTTTGCGAGGACTAGGGTAAGCCACGAATGCTGTATATAGTTACTGTATAACTGGCATTTAGAGAATTAAAATTTATGTTCTGTTTAAATTATTATCTTTACTCTTTTTGGGCTAAACCAAACCAAACCAAACCAAACCAGAACCGAACCAGAACCAAAAGTACGCTGGGTACACCATCTCAAACGACTATTCAGATGCAGATGTTTTCCTTAAAACTGCTATGAATGAGATAAATATACAGAAAAATGAGATTATAGAGATGAAAACAAATAATCCACAGAATGAAAATGTGTCCTGCTATGACTAGGATAAACAGCCTTGATGTTTTTGAAGCGTACCATTGCTGTTAATTATAGTGCAATATTGGTGAGTGAGCAGCCAGGCACTATTGACAAGTGCAATTTGCATTAATCTTCATTACAGGTTAATATGGAGGAGGTAAAAAGGGCATTTGTCAATACCACCTTAATGTTGACCTTTGATGTTATGTTGAATTAGTCTGCCCTTGAAATATATGAATAAAATTGGAGGCCAACAGGAGAGGTTAACTTCTTAAGGAAGAAATTGCATTACATCACCGACTGTAAGACATTCTTCTCTTCAATGGGTTATTAATAAAACTGATATACAGGAAAGCTCAGTATATTAACTGAGTTAGCTTTATTCTTTTACGTTCCGAATTTTGCCCTCATACTATGCAGCGTAAAAAGAAATAAATTAATTTCCTCTTTTGCTTCTTGTCTCTATGTGCCGTATCATGTCATGTGATCGTGCTCGATCTGCGCTATAACTAATGATTAAACAGCCAGAGATCTCAGTGTTAAAAATGAACAGCTCCTGCTCACTGTGTTCTCTGTTTGGAACATATGCTGTTATTTCCTGAAGAGATTAGAAGCTAATTGCTGCAGCTGGAGAGAGAGTTGGGCTATCGGTGCTATTAGTCCCATCGAGGCCCTTGCCTACTGTTTCCCTTTCTCCGGCTGGTGACTTGCATGTGTTCCTGGAACATATCTGAGGCTGGTTGTGGACACGGTGACAACACATGTGATTTACAGCCAGCCTCTTGAGTCTCCGAAGCTGTCTCATTTACTGGGCATGGCAGCTCTTTTTCCAGGAGAGTGCATTGCAAGGATCCTAATTCGCATCACCGTAACTGCTTGGAAAATGGCATTCTGTGCACCAGCTCGTGGGTGGTGAAGCACGATCTGTCTTTGTGCAGGAACAGATGCCGCGTGTTGCACGCTTGGGTGCCTCGTGTCGATGCCGTGTGTCAGACGCTGTCCGTCGCCCACAGAAGAAAAAGGATACCACGAGAGGGACTGCTGTTTCTAGCTATGTTGTATGTCACAGGTGATTCTGGGGATAAAAACACAGAGAATGGTCCCCCCCCCACACTTATTCCCCTTATCTGGGAAGTGTTAGCTAATCACTCTCCTCCTGGCGGACAGCTGCGTGTCATCCGTGAGAGGAGGACGACGAGGGAGAATGGACATTAGTTGTTTGGGAGTATTAAAAAGCAAACAGTCTTTGGGGACAGTGCAGTGGCATCCTTACATTTTACCTATATTAGTCTTGAATATGTGGGGGTGCGGTGGTGCAGTGGATTGGACCAGGTCCTGCTCTCTGGTGGGTCTGGGGTTTGAATCCCGTTTGGGGTGCCTTGCGATGGACTGGTGTCCCGTCCTGGGTGTATCCTCTCCCCCTCCAGCCTTATGCCTTGAGTTGCTGGGTTAGGCTCTGGTTCCCTGTGACCCTGTATGGGACAAGCAGTTCAGAAAAGTGTGTGTGTGTGTGTGTGTAGTCTTGAATGTGCTGTTAACTACTGTCCATGTCAGAGTCACAGTGGTCCAGAGGCTTTAACAGAAGTACATGGCACCAGGCTAAGTAGGGTGTGCCTTGGACAGGACACCAGCCCATCAAAGAACAGCCAGAGACACAGTCAAACACTGCAGACAATTCAGTGTCACCAGTTCACCTGAAACACGTGTCACTGGACTGCGGGAGAAAACCTACGCAAATACAAGGAGAACATACAGATTCTTCATAGACTGAGCTGGATTTTAACCTATGACCAAACGGGCCGGCACTTTGAGAGCGCAATGCTACCCGCTGCGACCCTGCGCTGTCCCTATTGTTAATGAAATACATGCATTTATATGTAGTACACTTATCTGTGAAGCCGCCTGCGCGGCTGTCTGCTGCTCTCTTCCGGCTTCAGTACCTTTTGACATAAATTACAATTGCGGGTAGTCGCTCTGGAGGGCAGAGCGGTGGCAGATTTGATTCACCTGGAGAAGTCAGTAGCAAAAACAATATCCACAAAGCAGCTGCTGCTTGTGTGGACAAATGTTTCTTTTTGTTTTTATCCTTTTCACTTTTGCATCTGCCAGTTTGCTGTAGGCTTACGCGCGGAATCCTGAACACACCAAGCTCACGGCAGCCTGGGAATGCCAGGCTGAAAGCCGAGCCAACGGTTAAAAGGACGGTTTTAAATTTGCCGATATTTTATGATGGCTTCAATGTGTCAGGGACCGGGGGCCCCTCTGTTGGAGTTTGGATGTATGCTGTTCTCTCAGGATGTCACGGTATGTTGGTGTCCCTCCAGCCTAGAAGAGTGTCAGCTGTTAGCCGGTGGGGGGAAGGTCAGTTGCAAAGCACAGTCTCTGTCTGCGTCACTCTCGAGTTTGTTTTCCCAGATCTCTTTCCCCTACTTCATCACCAGAGGCCAAATCACAGATTACCCATATTCCCTTTCTCACCACAGGAACTATGACTACACAAATTTATTCCGCTGCTCTGGCTCTGTGGCATTCTGCCACGATGATATACATCCTAGCAACCCTTCATATTATGCAATTTCAAAAATGCATAAAAAACATAATTTTACCTCTGGTAAATATTTGCTGTGCAAAATTTCTATTAGCAGAGTGATGATTCATAGTGGCAAGCATGGGAATAATCACCTTTATTAGAAATGAAAAATTAGGCGCAAAAAATGTACTATTAAAGCTATTAGAATATGAATAAAAGACCCTCTCGTTTTTTATCACAAGAAATGCTGTTTGGATGTTACTCAGAAAATAGTCCCTTGCAATAGCTGTAGACAGGCATAGAGACTGATTAAATGTTCTTTTCAGTGCTGAAATATATAATTTTGTCTTTTTTATCACAGGCCACAGATTAGAGGCTGATTTATTATGCAACTAGGTCATTGTTACCATGGACTGTGATCGTATTGTTAAATTACATGATTGCAGCTTGGGGAATTAAGTGCTGCTAGGTATGCAAAGCATAAAAAGAAGGAAAAAAAATGCAGCAAAAAGTCATCAGGATGTTTTAAAAGGTTAATGGCTCCACATTTACCAAGCAAGGAGTCTTCTCTAAAACCTCAAAAAGTGCTAGTTAGGTCATCAGATTCCTGTCCCTGTGACAACAGCTTATAAATGTTTGATTTTGTTGAAAAAGATAATTGTTTAAAACCACTAATACATCTTCACGTCGAATGTGACAGACTTCATACTATAAACGTTCGTTTGAATTTGAGGTGGAATATCCAGTAACCATTGATTATGTCCTTGTGTACAAGGCTGTGGTGGTTAGTATCAGATTGAGCTGCTGTGCAAGATAAATGGTTCTCTGTAGACACAGCAGCCATCCTGTCTAGGTACTCCTTCTGTTGACTGGGCGTTAGATTTAGGGTTAGGGTTAGGATTAGGGTTAGGGTTAGGGTCGGGATTTGGGTTAGGATCAATAGCCCTGAACACATTGAGGCTCTAATTCCTTAGTGAACAGGTACACAGATACTGTAGACTCACTGTGGATGTATGTGTGTGTGTGTGTGTGTGTGTGTGTGTGTGTGTGTGTGTGTGTGGGTATTTAATTTTTACCAGAACATACAGCACTAGTCAAAAGTTCAAGTACGCTTAAACACTAGTTTTTCATGAGCCATTCCTGTTGACAATTCTTTAAATACTTTTGCTGTCGGGAGCTGATGATTGCAACACATGACTGTTAGGACCAGCAATCTTGGACCTGAACAATGAATTTTTAGCTCCCATTGTCTTTAGCTCAATCTTGACAGTTGAAATGGTCTTTTCTGTTTTAAACATATCCACACAGGTTCCCTGTCTCTTCCGTTTCTTTGTAGATTGGGGTTTTTTCTTTTCCTCTCCTCCATCTGGCCCACTCTGTTTTAACTGTATCTATTATACCTGCCATACTGTATCATTTACAGCAACCCTATTCAGCGCAATGTCATTCTGATGAGAAGAGCACTCTATAAATAAAGTAAGGTGAATTAAATTGACAGGTTTGGTCAGGAAATGAGCTGGACTGTCTTCCCAGCTCTTCTGCAGCAGTTCCCAAATGTGATGGATACTTTTGGGTTACTTGTGGGCTACTTTGCTCTCACTCTTCTGTCCAGTTCATCCCCTGCAAGTGTTGGTCAGGTTACCCAGGTGCACTCAAACTTTTGACTGGTACTGTGCTTTCCACAGCTGAAAATTTTTGTGGTGATGGTGTTCCTGAAGACATGTACTTGTGATATTGTAGTTGTGCCCTTGAGTAAACTACTTCATTCAGGAAACGTTCACCTGTGAAATTGTTTGTCTTTCGTATTTGTTTGTGGCGCTCCAGGGGTATCTGAGGAATTTTGGTGGCTATAATGTTCTAGAGCTGAAGTTGTCTCCTCGAAAGGAATTTTCAGGAAGAGAGAAGAAGGTGTACCGTGGGCTGCTGAGAAAAGGAGGCGATTACGTGCAATTGCCCAGTGTCGCAGTCAGAAAAAAGAAACAAAGAAAAAAGTCATAGGCGCCATATAAATCATACCTATGTTCATCCATGGACCTCCTGGGCTGCGAAAGCCAACTAGCTCAGGCATCTTCCATAGACAAAGAGAGGAGATTAGCGTAGCTGAATGTGGCACAGCTAAGGTACTGCGTGAGTGCCTTTCCTGCAATCGTTGTTTTTCCCTGCGGACAACCTGTTCTTCTGGTGCCACTCGTCTGATTTATTATTAAATTGTTTTTTTGTGAGTCGTGTGCATATACCACTGGCCTGGGGTCTCTCGAGAGACAGCTGGACCAACCAATATTACACCAGAGCATGAATGTCAACAGTTTTGATACAAACATCTCATCCCAGCATACACTTTAAGCAGTGATCACATAGTATCAAAGGTCCTAGTGATGGCTTTGAGGTATGTGCATATATTAACAAAGTTATATGTTCCATGTTATAATGTTTCATGTAACATGTATTATTGCTTCCCCTCTGCAGTAATTGCAACTTCTTAGCTCAATATTTGTTTTTCTTTGTGACATTTGTTTTCACGAAGAATGAAGCAACGATGTTTATTGCATATGGCTTATGTTTTAATAACATTAAATGGTTAAATGCATTATTTCAATAATAAATGCTTAACCATTTCAATAACACAATGTTTTTAGAATCCAGTCGGTGACATTTGCATGGAAAGTAATCTCAGTTTTTTTTATACATCTTAGACCAATCAGAAATGACACCTCCATTAACTTCAATGAGATCTACTCAGTGGGAAATGTTATTTACAGTTAAAGAAGCTTTTCCATCCATCCATCCATCTTCCTCCGCTTTATCCGGGGCCGGGTCGCGGGGGCAGCAGTCCGAGCAGAGTACTCCAGACTTCCCTCTCCCCGCACACCTCCTCCAGTTCCTCTGGGGGAACCCCAAGGCGTTCCCAGGCCAGCCGGGAGACATAGTCTCTCCAACGTGTCCTGGGTCTGCCCCGAGGCCTCCTCCCAGTGGGACAAGCCCGGAACACCTCCCCAGGGAGGCGTCCAGGAGGCATCCGGAACAGATGCCCGAGCCACCTCAACTGGCTCCTCTCGATGCAGAGGAGCAGTGGCTCTACTCCGAGCTCCTCCCGGGTGACTGAGCTCCTCACCCTATCCCTAAGGGTGCGCCCAGCCACTCTGCGGAGGAAACTCATTTCTGCCGCTTGTATCCGCGATCTCATTCTTTCGGTCATGATCCAGAGTTCATGACCATAGGTGAGGGTAGGAACGTAGATCGACCGGTAAATTGAGAGCTTCGCCTTACAACTCAGCTCCCTCTTCACCACAACAGACCGGTACAATGACCGCATTACTGCAGACGCCGCACCGATCCGCCTGTCAACCTGCCGCTCCATTTTTCCCTCACTCGTGAACAAGACCCCGAGATACTTAAACTCCTCCACTTGAGGGAGCAACTCCCCCCTAACCCGGAGGGAGCAATCCACCTTTTTCCGACTGAGAACCATGGCCTCGGATTTGGAGGTGCTGATTCTCATCCCCGCCGCTTCGCACTCGGCTGCAAACCTCCCCAGTGCACGCTGCAAGTCTTGATTCGATGAAGCCAACAGGACCACATCGTCCGCAAAAAGCAGAGACGAGATCTCGCGGCCACCAAAGCAGACACCCTCCGTTCCCTGACTGCACCTAGAAATTCTGTCCATAAAGATAATGAACAGAATCGGTGACAAAGGGCAGCCCTGGCGGAGTCCAACATGCACCGGGAACAGGTCTGACTTACTGCCGGCAATGCGAACCAAGCTCCTGCTCCGGTCATACAGGGAACGAACAGCCCGTAGCAACGAGCCCCGAACCCCATAATCCCGAAGCACCCCCCACAGGATGCCACGAGGGACACGGTCGAATGCCTTCTCCAGGTCCACAAAACACATATGGACTGGTTGGGCAAACTCCCACGAACCCTCCAGCACCCTAGTGAGGGTATAGAGCTGGTCCAGTGTTCCACGGCCAGGGCGAAAACCGCATTGCTCCTCCTGGATCCGAGGTTCGACTATCGGTCGGATTCTCCTTTCCAGTACCCTGGCATAGACTTTCCCAGGGAGGCTAAGGAGTGTGATCCCCAGAAGCTTTTCTGTTATTTCTTTAAAATTGTGGCTGATTTGCATCTTTTTTTTTCCACTATGACGAAATTAATTTAACAAAAATATCCTTTAACTGTCGTTTCATTTGAACAAATAAAAACAGATTATCACTGATCAATCACAGCAGAATTGCAGTCCCAATCCTGGACATTTGCTGCCTTAACCCAACAAACACACAGATGTCAACCATCCAGGAGGTTGGATGGAGACTCAACACACTGCTACATTGCTTCATGATGTGACTGAAAATAGCTTTCACTTGTGTGTTTCAAGATTTTGTTCCAGCACAGGAGCAGAAATGTCATAACACATCTGCTGATTTGTGACATGCATTTTACTGGACAGAACATTACAGGCTGGGGTTGCAGGTTGAACTAGTATTGTGACCAAAAGGTTAAAAGTTTGATTTTCTGAAGAAATTTCTCTTGGCAAAGTTCTTAAACTAGCATTTTTTTGTGCTCACCCAGCTCTATAAATAGTGGAACACTGGAAAGTATCAAAAGTGTAAAAATGAAAAAGTTATACAAACACATATGCTAACCCAGTGAATTCATTTTTAGCATGTATCGTTTAAAATTATTCACATTCTGGATTTCCTTTAATTATTCCATAGAATTAGAAGATAAATATAATTTAAATTACTGCAAATATTTAAAATAGAAATATTGTATCATTTTTAAAGCTAATCATCCATTCAGATTGATTAACAAATCAAAGAACAGTTACTTAAATCTTTTTCATTATGAATATCATAGACTTTTTCATATACTGTGCTGTTCAGTGTTCATTAAACATTTTAGTAAGCAGAATACTGAAATATTAACATTTCTGGGCATTTGTGAATACAGCTTTTTGCCACCTGGGACCACAGGTAGTGTCCTTCAGGTTACCCCTCAAAGGAAAACTCGATGCCACTCTTTCAGTGGACTACTTCTCACCCAGCATTCATGTATAAGTAAGGTACTGGAACCTTCTGAAACTAGAGCATACAAGGTTGTCCCATCATACCGACCACTGCTGATATCGTTCCACTTAGGGAAGTGTGTCCAAGTGACTGAAAGATGCACCGGACACTGACCGATTTTCTTGCTGAATGAGATGACACACATTGGAATGATCAGTGTGGTCAATTTCAGAGCAAATGTTCAGTATTAGAATTTAGGATTGTAAGGTGATTTGTTATAAGTAGCTGAGGGGAAAGAACGCCTTTGTATTGGACAGAGACATGCTGTGAGCTGACGCCAACTGAAGAGAAGCACTGCTGATACGCTTTCGGAGGGGCAGGGAGGCCGAGTGCTAATGACCTGTGAAGGAGCAGCTTGTTAGACTTCACATTGCTCCACACGCCTCTCGGCTGCTGAGTTTTACGTCCTTCTGTTGGGGACTTAGGCTTTAATTTCACTTGCAGGCACTATGCAAGCAGTATCAATTTATTTGTCTCCTGACATCAAGTTTGAACCTGTGCAGCTCGTGATTAGCTGACCCACTACGGACCACAACCAACTGCATCAATCTGCCTTGTCAAAATGCGTTCCCCCAATAGTCAAGTGAATTCACATACAGGGCTTGTTCATTGATTCAGTACCCATTTGTTAAAATACTGTACAAATTCATATAGACATCAATGTATCTGTTCACTATTTAGTCTGACAGCTTTATTTAAAATGCAAAGACTACTATCATAAAGCAGTTTTTCATTTAAAAGTCTTGGCCAATTAAATTAAATGCCACCAGAAAGGATTTAGGATTTATTACACTTATTTGGCATTCTGCAGTGCATGCTAATGATAAGATGTGCATCATACTTAATGGACAAGCTATTATAGTGAAGTGGTTAAGGTATTGGATTTGTAACTGGTGTTTGTATCCGCCTTTGTAAATGAGAAGGAAAAGCTGCAAGCTCTGAATAAAAACTTGCTTTGTAAAATGTGTACACCTTATTGAAAGTGTGGGACATGTACTGATTGTCTCAAATTTCTTTCCTCTTACCCTGAATACTTTGCACTGACCACATACTCCAACTTATTTTTCAAACTCACACATTTTAAACATTCCTGACAGTTATCCTCCTTTGTGTGCATTTTACAAATATAACACACATCAGTGTTGAAAAGATAACTGTAAATTAGGTGCAATACAACCTAACACTGAGATCTGATGTGTTATGGATATAATTGATCTTATCCATTGCACTCATGTGTGCGATTGGTTTTTCATTGGATGCCTGTATTTAAGCACTATTTATTGTGAATAAAAACATAGGCGTAACAAGAGAGACTGGCAGAAGGTGAAGTCCCCTAGTTGTTGAACAAGGCAAACTCTTTGTAGAGATCTCCACTGAGTGATGTTGCTAATATTTCTGGCCCCCTCAATACCAAAAACTTTTGACACCACCGGAGCCATATGTATTTGCCCACCCATGTCAATGATTTATACAGAATGTACGGTTGCTTCTTCTGTGTTCCATAAAATGTATGTAACCAAGTGGCTGTATGGCGATTGTAAACTGGAAATGAATGTCTGTAGGTGTGTACTGCATCAGGATCAAATTTCTAGAAAGACACCCAGCTGAGAAAGCAGAAGTGTCCTAGACTCACTGATCTTTCATAGGCTGTCGATCGGTATTCACACCCATTTTCTTGGGGTATAGATCAAGTAATATAAAGAAAATGTTAGCAATTTTTTTTCCTCCCGTCTCGTTGTCTTTCAAGACGGCTGTATAAATTTTGTCTCAACTCAAGACACCCCCTTATAAGTGTTATAAACTTCTCTCCCTCTATAGTGATTTTATTTTGCCACAGTTGATAGGTTTCAACAGTTCTTGTTCTAAGGACAAGGATTATTCCGTTTTTCTCTTCAACACGTTCTCAGAAAGAGAAAATTAAAACAAAGACCAAGCGAGAAAAGAACGTTGCTATGGACGCATTGGAAGTTTTTGACGAAGAAGAGATTGGGGCTTTGGCCGCCCACTCCATTGCCAGTGGCAGCCGTTCACCTTCAGAGGTAGATCTGGTAGCATGGATGAAAGAGATATTATTTAGTCAAGTGATCCATCTGAGTGTTATGAATAAGCTGTCCGATCGACTGAAAGGTACGGAAGCTATGCTAAGCGCTATGGAAACTCGGCTGGATGCTGTCAGTGACAAATAAGAGAATCTCAGCACCACCGTGCTGGTATTGGAAACAAAACTCAGTAACTGAACCGACAGCTTTAAAACTTTCTTTGTCTGGTCTGAATACAGCATCTCTGAACCAGAGGAGATCAAAAGCTAAACCAGTAGCCACCCTGGAGCAGAAAGCTGAGCGGTACCAAGCGAAACCGGAGTAAGCTGATTATAAACCCACCAAAATAATTTGAAAATTGTGGGACTGCCGGGGAAGCCTGAAAGAAAGATTCCTCTTAAACGATTTCTGTAGGATGAATTATGTTCCTGGATGGGTCTGCTGGCAAATTTGTCTGCTCTTGAGACAGATTTCACTTTCCAACTCCCTGGGTGTGCTCCCGATCCGAATGCCTGTCCAAGGATCATTCTACTCTGATTTCTGCATCTATCCGACAAAGAAGACATTGAGAAGGCCACAGTGAAGAAACGCGACATCATCTTTAAAGATCCCCATGTGCGATTCTATCCCAAACTGTCAGCTGAAATAATCCGAAGGAGACACTACTTCCACGAAGTTGCGAGAACTTTAACACAACACAAAATCTATCGAGGTTTTACTTTTTCAGGCCGACTGAGATGTTGCACAAACGATCCACCTGTTTGATTGCCCGGTGTCCACTGCTGCTCTGCTGGTTCATCTGAAGGACTGAGACCAAGATTGGTTTGAACTTCTTCTCATTCTGTTCGTATAGCTCTAAGTTTCTTTCTCACTTCCTGTTTTCTCTGCACTTTACTGTCTTTTACCTTGCCTTTTTGGTTTCAGGAGAATTTATTCTCTTTGTTTTACAAGGGGAGTCTTTGGGGAGGGGCAACCAGGGGTGTCTGGTTGAGAGTTACTAGTTACGTGTCATTCCTGTCTGACTCTAATAAATAGAGTTAGTGGCTGACAGGTTCTCTAAGGGGGAATGTTGCTGTTGCTATATTTTTGTTTACAGTCTGGCTCTGGTTATTGTGTTTTGACATCTCCCTTGCTGACTTCCACTGTCTGTCTTTCTTTTCCTCTTTTCTTTCTTTATTCTTATTTAATTCTTATTTGAATTAAATAATTAATAAATAATCAATATGAAATATGAAAGATTAATATGAAATAAATAAATGTAAATGTAATTCTTATTTACTTAATTAAATTAATTAATTCAATTCTTATTAACTTAATATTGCAGTTGTGGTCTATACCCATTTCTCTTTATACATGGAGGATCTTTATAATTTGATCTGAATGACAACTTATAGGTTCGTAATCTTTTGGTCAATGGACTTTGGTGGTGGCAGTTGATCACATCTGAGAAACATTGCAATATGCTGTCCTTAATTTATACTTCGGCTTGTTTCTCAATATTAGTCCGTGTTGTTACCTTTGTCTTATGTATGCTAGTGTAACTCAATGTTGCTGTTGTAACAATTTTAAAAAATCCTGGTATATGAACACTGAATTATATTTTCTGAGATTTCTGACAACATTTCAATTTGTGCTATTTTATATACTTATAATTCTGACATTCTTTCTTAATATTTCAAACAATAAAGTCATATTTAATTTACATCATTCCACTGTTTTAATCATGCTGGTTCAGACTGAGGCTGTGAGTGTCATGTATTCACCTTTGAACATGTCAACATACTTCTCAAACTTGCAGGATATGGTTAGCAGCTTATTGTTACTCTGGTGTAGCCAGAGTCTTCTGTGTACTTTGAATTGTCCTTTTTGGAGGAAACCTTTTTTTCTACAAAACAGTTTAAATGAAAAAATAATTACCCAAAGGGATGAGCACCTTGTAGATAAATGGCAAACATCATAAGCTGCAGAAGCTGAGTATTATACATTTAAATTTCATTTTGATTTGACAAACACCAGCCTGGGCTTTGATTGTAAACCAGTTCCATGCAGATTGTAATTGAACCATCTGGATTTGATGAAGTGATCATCCATGTGTGACCTTTCAGCACTGACAGTCCTCTGAGAGGAGGACAGATGTGATGTCCTGTAATTCCATTGCAGAAAATCTTGAGCTGCTTGTTCTTTCCTGATTTTTTTTTTTTTTAAAGATGGTATCTGCAGAATTGAACAGTGGATCTCTGGGTTCAGAGAGAAAGCCTCTCAAGGGATCTGTTCTTGCTTCCCACCCAGAATGCTCTGGAATACAGGTCCATTGTTTTCAGCGTTTCCTTTGATCAGTAACATAAGCACTGCCCACCCTGAATTGATGTCCTCCTGTGTTGGAGTGGTTGTCTTTAAAAGCCTAGGCATGATTGTACTCCACTGGTTCTGTGTCTGTCCTGAGGCCCTGGACACATGCCAGGGACCACCCCCCCGGGGGGAGCAGCTGAGCAGGCTGCTCAGGGTTTGACATTGAAGCAGATCTTGAGGGTCATACTGCATACGATTACTCCCAAGGCTTACAGAGACTGACAGAGCCACAGGAAAGAGCTCTTAGCTACCGTCTGAATAAGGGAGAAACGCTGATCGCCAGTATGGTGATTTCAGCTCAAGATAAATGGAAATCTAATCAAATCTCCCCTTTGATTCACTACCCATGACCTGCCAAGGGCATATATAAGAATGTGATCATGAGTATAAGTATCTTATCAAAAGATCGATCACACTCGTGTATCACCTGCATTTAATTTTACTCAGTAACAAACAATATATTCACCACAGTCTGAGCACATACTAAGTCTACACATATCTTGTAGGATTACAAAAAAGAAATCTGTGACAAAATCCAGGTTGCAGTTTACCTGTGGTATGTATTACTTAAGTCTCAAATGATTACTTTTAATCTGCCACAGCATGAACAGTGCATAGTATATACAATATCTACCTTTTTATATATAATATACCTTTTCATATATAGCAGAATTATTATTATCAGACCTAATTTCATTCATGCACTATTCATTAATTTGTCTGTAATTAATAAACGTGCTGTGGATAAGTAAAGGCACAATTTCCAAATTTACAGATAAGTGTCATGACAATACAACTTTTCAGTTGACTGGTGATGGTAGACTGCTGTATAAGGATGTAATTATCAAATAATGTAGTTGCATATCAAACAAACATGTTATTCACTTTGAGTAGCAATATGTAAAAATGCATAATTCAGACAAAAAAAACATGTTTGTAGACAAAAAGGGTTATGCTGACATCATACATGTATATGAAGGTTAAGCCTGTGGTGAAAGCATTGCTCACAGCCTGCAGTGATCTTTTCCTTGTTCCAACTGTTTTAAACAATGATGACGAAAAATACTGACAGAAAAGAAAGCCCTTGACGATGGGCAAGGTCAGCAAGGCCATAAATGAGTAATTTGAGTCTACAAAATAGACATGAACGCCGTTTGAGAATGAAGACAGTTTGCTGGGAATGAAGACAGTGTTGACTTATTATCTGTGGCCGATGCGACAAGCGCAATGTCAAACATAAGGGTAGTGACAACAAGCAGCCATCTCCTGCTGGCCTGCATTGCCTCTGTATCACAGACAGGTGAACCTGCTTCTATTGACTGTGAAGGTCGTGACATTGACCGCTGAGTTCACGCAAACTCATTAGCGACAGGGGCACCAGTCTGTGGGCAATGTAGTGGCGAAAAATAAACTGTGATAACAGCTCATTTTTAGGTTAGAACATGAGCGAGAAGAGTCAGTTCTACTAAGGTCAAGGAGGAAATGTTGCCCCAAGTTTTGGGATTTCTTTAAATTGGATCTTATCTGTTTCCTACATATTTCATTTAATATGTGCCATACTTTAGCATATTTTTATACTGTGTATTTGTACATTGTGGTGTTGCTGGTGTTTTTTTGTACTTGCAATGTATTGGGATTCCCTCTCCTTGGATCTTGGCTAATGTACATATTTTTTCTCCAGGCTCTCATGATTCCTTCAGCTTCTATATCGATGAAGCCTCCCCTGTGGGTCCTGAGCAGCCAGAGACCGTGCAGAACTTTGTCTCCGTGTTTGGCACAGTGGCCAAGAAGCTGATGCGGAAGTGGCTGGCCACCCAGACCATGAACTTCAACAGCCAACTGGAAGCTGGTATCCGATTCTTCGACCTGCGGATCTCCACCAAGCCCCGTGACCCAGACAATGAGCTCTACTTCGCCCATGGGCTCTTCAGTGCTAAGGTCAGGGAGGGGCTGGAGCAGATCAACACCTTCCTGGCATCACATGCCAGAGAGGTGGTCTTTCTGGACTTCAACCACTTTTATGGTGTGCAAAATCTCCATCATGAGAAGCTGGTTCGTATGCTACGCGAAGTCTTTGGGGAGAAGCTCTGTCCTGCCATCTTTGCCCAGGAGGTGACGCTCCGGTACCTGTGGGAGAAGGAGCTGCAGGTCCTGGTGTTCTACCACAATCCTGTGGCCCTGGAGGTACCTTTCCTGTGGCCAGGGCAAATGATGCCCTCCCCTTGGGCCAATACCACCGACCCGGACAAGCTGATCCAGTTCCTGCAGGCCTCTGTTGCAGACCGGAGACGCAAGGGTACCTTCTTCGTCTCGCAGGTGGTTCTCACCCCCAAGGCCAGCACCGTCATGAAGGGCGTAGCCAGTGGTCTGAGGGAAACCATCACTGAGCGGTAAGGTGTCTCATGAGACTGCACCCACTCATCAACAGAAGAAAGCCAAGTAATTACTGTACTGCACATACTACCAAAGTCAATGGGATTAAACAAAACAATAGCACAGTCCAGTTGCTCGCAGGAGCCAGTTGCACATGAGTGTCTTTAAGTTGTTATGTGTTATTTCTGGTG
Source organism: Scleropages formosus (assembly GCF_900964775.1). Lineage (NCBI taxonomy): Eukaryota > Metazoa > Chordata > Actinopteri > Osteoglossiformes > Osteoglossidae > Scleropages > Scleropages formosus. The sequence goes on from NC_041822.1 coordinate 15,068,470, forward strand.
ATTGTTGTAAGAGAAGTTGGACTTTGTTCAGAGCAGAGCTCAGATTGTGAGTCATGGTGGTTTTTCGAGCAGCAGCTTGGAACTTGCCGTAGCTGTTATAGATTGCGGGGGTCTGTCGACTGCCTCCCTGCCAGAGAATTTGCTATCAGTTCATGCGTTGATTTAGCTTATTTTAGCTCATTTAAAAGTGCGGAGTACCACATGCCCCCATCGTTTCTCTCGTATTTGCAGTTTGTTACGTTCTTAAGGATAGTTTTGCCGTATTTCGGCAAATTCCAAGACTGATTTTAAACAGCACTGATTTCGTTTGTGTCAGGGGAAAAAACGGAGCAATAGCAACTCACAAATGAGTGATCCGGGGTCAGAGGAAGATGCGGTTGACAGGAGAAGACAGGGGAAAGTTGATGCCAGTGGTGAACCTGTGCTGAAGGGGTGCTCAGAGAGAAGACCTGGCTATTATTTCCTCCCCATTCAGCCTGTAAAATGCCATTTGCATCACCATCAGCCTTGCTGAGTGAGAGCGTGCACAGCCCATGACTCACCCACGCTCACCCCCCCCACCCCCAGTCGCCATGTAGACAGATGAGTGCTTGCTTGGAGGCTCGAGCTCCCCAGGGAGAAAAGAAAGGGGAGTGGGCGGTTAATTTGCTAGTTCCACATTCTTATTATCCTTAAAGGACATGCAGAGTTCTCAGAGCTAAACGTGAGCAACCGCTCGCCGAAAGTAACAAAAGAACACAGAAATAGTGCAAAAAACCTATTACAGCAAAGAGAGAGGCTTGTATTAACATTATTGTACAAATGCAGACGTTTATTCACCATAGTTTTTCAGAGAATGAACGTCAAGTGCCAGCCATCAGAGGAGAAAGTGATGCACCACCAGCTTTCAAACTGCTGCGGTTCTTTGACAACCTTTCCAGGGAGTGTCAGTGCACAGTATGCCTTGCTCAATACTCCTCCAAATGCCTTTTAGTAAAAGATGTACATATTTCAATGTACAAACACAAAATCAATACCAAGCAATCTGGCAGCATATGTAAGTGTCCAATATGATGTAGTCATAATGAATACACTTGCTCTCAGATTTTTTATTTAGCAAGTTATGTTATTTCCAGACAAAACGCTGTGGATGTTTCAGTGGCATTTGCATTTATTTTTTCCACACACACACAGTTTGAAACCACTTGTCCCGAGCAGGATCGTGGCGAACCGGAGCCTAACCCGGCAACACAGGGCACAAGGCTGGTGGGGGAGGGGACGCACCCCGGATGGGATGCCAGTTCGCTGCAAGTCACCCCCAAGCAGGACTCGAACCCCAGACCTGCCACATAGCAGGAGCCAGCCAAACCTGCTGCGCCACTGCATTTATTTTTTCATGCAGTAATATTTGGCAGCACTGGGAAAAAGGCGTGACGTGGTGAAAATTAAATAAAACTCTCGATATGGCTTGGCCCCTTTCAATAGCCTCCAGGTTAGCCATGAGGCCATTAACTAAGGGGTGAAGTCCCTCCCTGTGCAACCATAAGAACACTAGTAAGTGCAGCTGTACCTTGTACCGTCAACTGGCTCTCTCCCCGGCAGGGCTCTACCTGGGATGATGCAGTGGATCCACTCGCAGAGGCCTGGGGAGAGCGGAGTCAACATCATAACAGCCGACTTCGTAGAGCTTGGAGAATTCATCAGTACGGTCATTGCGCTCAACTACCTGCTGGATGAGGAGGCGGACAGCGCCACTTGATGGAGCCCAGGGAAGGGTGGCGGGGCCATCTGAAGACCTCGCTGTTACGTTCTAACGGGGTATGTTTTTGTGGAGGAGCTTCTGTTTCTCTGACCTTTTAGGGCTAACTGAGTTACAGTGGGTGGGAGAGGGGAACTTGTGGCTAAAGTGACTAATTCTTTTCATTGAGTTTGTAACAGAATTAAATAGAATTGTTTTATATTTTGGGGGAAAAAGGGCAAAAAGCCTTACCGTGCTGTGCTTCTCAGCTGCGTCAGTAATCGGTTTATCGTTGAGCACTTTTGCATCGTCTTTCCATTTCCGCTTTATGGCTCCGTGGCTGAAGCAAGGCAGATAAATAACCAACAGTGAACAATGTGCTTTTCAGACATGATTCTTTCCGTAAAAGTAGCATCATGCTGCAGTATAGTGTTGTAAGTCACATATGTCATAGCAGATAATGTGTACAGATACGAAAAAAAAAAAAAAAATACACAAAATAAATCCAGCAAATAACTTTCAAAATAAAACATTTTTCATTTGATTGTAATTTATACACAGAAAACTGGTTTCACTGTAAATGTGTATCTTACCACAGTGCTAACACGATTTCTTTTCTGTAACTTAATGGCTTAACAGAAGAATATTGATAGTGTTCAGAGCGCTTGAGAGCCATATTTAAAAAGTTAAATCAATTTTAAAAAGTTGTACAAATTACATACCGAAATCGAGTCTAGATTGCCCTACCATTAAAATCTATTTCCAGAGAAGAGAAGAAAGGAGGAATAGGACCTTCTCTTGTACACGAACTGCGTTATTGCCTCGTGTAGTCCGTTGCATTGCTCATTGGTGTGAAGACAACAGTTTTTTCCCCCAATAATTTTTTCAGCACTCTTCATTGATCACGTTGCCTGGAGATGCTACGGTGTACTTTTGATTGCACCCTCAAAAAAGTCACTGGGCCCAGATTCTCCCTCCTATGCTTCTCCTGTTGTCGTCTCCGATACTCCACAAATATGAGGAGAATTTTGTCCTGGGGGTTCAAAATTAGATTCTCCATTCAGCTATGTGTGCCCAGATCCTGCTGAAGCCATTAGTCTACAGACTGGAGTGTCTTTAATGCACACCTTAAATATTGCCTTGAGTTCCTCTGAATAGCTAGCAGAACATTTGAGGAACTACATTTTATAAAATTGAAAATGTGCTAAAATATCCTACACTTTTAAGCAAAGATGGAGAGCTTGAGTAATCATCCGTAAAATTAGCTCTGGCTCTCTCACACCTCTCACAATCTCCTGCAAAGTCATGGGCATTGTAGGAGCACTTCAGAATGACTGACTGCAGAGAGAACAGAAGCTGGGGAAGCTCATGATTCATGTTGCAAAATTAGTTATACAATAATTATTCCTTAAATGAATAAAAATTGTGCTAATCTACAGTGCATATTCCGTGTAATTGTATTTTTTTTTATGATTCAGTGTACTTGTTTTTTCTATTTGAAGTGTCAGTTTTTTAATGCAAGATTATTTTCTTGAAATGGGATTCGTGAGTTACATTATCTCTTCAAAAATGTGATATTTTATATCTATGATCTTTAAAATATCTAGGATGTAATCAGATGGACCCATACTCTGCAGATAAAATGCCTGGTCTATACATACACAATATATAATTATACAGCATCTCAGTGTTGAAGGGTCACAGTTAATTTTTCTGGAAACTGAACCTGTGTGTGTTTCAGTATTTATGTGAAGCAATATAATGTGCATTAACAAATGTGGAAGAGTGCACCACAGCAACTCATTAGCAGGATAGTGGGGTCATTGCCCTGGGGTGCAGGGTGGAGGCAACCCTTCCCTCTCTGCCTGTTTCTGTTTAATGCATTCAATTGCTTTGCAGTTGATCGCACTGAAAGATCTGAGATGCCGTGGATTCGTTCGCGCAAATATCTCCCCCATGTGCTCATGAATGGATGAAAAAAGCACGGCACAAGGTCTCCAAGTAGCAATCGAGAAAGAGCACACATGAGTCTGAAAATATAGTGCAGCGAAGTGTTTGAATGAAAAATCCTCTTAGTTAAACTACAATAAAATTGTACCATATATTAAAATCAAAAGGTTTACCTGTTGTAATCAAAACTCTCCACTAAGTGTTCAGTGTGTTGTAACTTGCAGTCACAGCGTCTTTGTAATTGTGAGCAAGTACCGTATATCTTCTAGAAATTATACATTGTAATAGAACTTTTGGTTTAAACAGTGTATCAGTGGGGTAGTTTTAACTAAGAGGTAGTGAAATTATCTGCAGTTCCACAAATCTCGCTTGGCATTGGCAGCTTTTGTCTTGCAGTCTTTACAGTCTTTACAATGATAATGTATCATGGATATAACTACTCGTTATGTAATGTTTGCATGCATTTTAATGTGCTCTTGCTCACAGTTACACTGAGTTACTGAGATTTTCTCAGGCCTTAAAGTATTCTTTGAATGGGATCGATCCAGTATTCATCAATTCAGCATTAACTGATTTCTCCTGACCTGTAACGCAAACATTATATCAAAGGTCAGTGAAAGCCTAAAGGAAACAATCTTTTCAAAATCAAATCAATGACCTTGTTGCCAATCACAGCCAACAAGGGCCATTCACACCTTCTGCAAGCTGGGTTATCTGGGCTAAAAAAAATACGCCGGAGATTGGAAAACACACAGAACACTTTCTTTGAATGTCTGAAGTTTTCCAGCTATTGCAGAATTCTTTATTATTTCATACATATGTAAATCAAATGTAGTGCATACTCAGATTTATTTTATAGCTTCATTACTTTAAAAGCAGTTTTTTAATAGTATTCCTCCATCATAAAGGCATAAAATCCTAAAATGTAACATATTCTGTAAGTTTATGCTGATTTATACAACAGCTGAAGCAGACACAACCCTTGAACCATGAGAAGGCATCGCTCAGTTTCACCATTATGTAGCTCCGTGTTTCAGAATGTATTCAGTATGGAATTTTGTGTTATGTAAAATGATTGATGTGGACCAAAAATGATATTGAAAATGTTTTTGTCTCTTCTGAAGCGTGATGTTCCAATAATGTTTGTAAGACTGTGTGTGTGTGTGTGTGTGTGTGTGTGTGTGTGTGTGTGTGGAGGATGTAATGAACAATAAAGATGAATCGATATCCAAAATATTTCTTAAACATCATATTATTTTATTTTTGCATTACATGAAAACCAAAGAGATAATACTCTATTCAGCTATTACATTTATTCCTGCTTTTATGTAATCAGTTTGTCAGTATTCATCTGATACAACAAACTTTGCGATGATATTACCGTAAATTATGTGAAACGCTTTAATGACTCAATTATAACAACATTCTGCTGTTTTATTCCAAGAGATTTTAGTCTTTGTTCGTTTCTGAATATGGACAAAATTCAGCTACCTTTGGTATGGTTCGGTTAACTTGTCATAAGAATTGTATAGCTAATGAATCTTTTGGAGACTATAATAAAACGGGCGCAAAGTCTGAGCAGAAAAGCTTTTAAGCAATCATTTTAAATCTTTCCATTTATCATTATAGGCAAATAGGAGAGTAGACTAGCATGAGCTGTAGGTCCTTGTTTTGCCTGTGAAATGAAGTAAGCAAATGTATCTGTAATTTCTGAGAAGACACCCTGTGCTGTAGTGGTTACGGTGTATCTGAGCTGCCTTCACTACTCTTGTAACACTTGTACCGAAAGAATTGCTTTTTTGGTTTTCAGTTCTTGAGTGCTGAATCCTGTAAATGGCTGTTAACGTAAAAACTGTAACTTGCGTGTGACAAAACTGACTTGCTGTAAGGAGGAGGTCAAATAAATAAAGACTCTGTGGCTGTATTTGAAACGTGGTAATTGTGGAGTCTTGCCGTACAAATGGGTAGACTCCTGGCTGCTTGACTGGCCCAGTGTGACGACTTCCACTCATGACATGATGGAGACCGTGTTTGTGTGCACCACCGCATGTGTCCTTGTACAGCTAAATGTCAGTGGTTCCTGGAGGGATCTTTCTATTGCAAGCACACAGTGGTCCATCAAGATGGGCTGGCCCATGCCTCGGTGAGGTCCTCTCACATCTCCCACACACGTCCCTTCGTCGGGCTCCGGGAGCAGCGATCGCGTACCTTCGCAACGTCTGCTTTTTTTTTCCGGGGCTATTGCCACAGCTGCACAGGGGGTACAAAACTCCAGGCCGAAGCCAGACTGTGTCACGATGCTGCCCTCCTTCCTCTGAAGCTCAGCAGGTGTGCTTCGTGAAACGCTGATGAATATTTACCGTATAGACGTTTGAACAGGGCTTTGATTTCGAAAAGCCTGGAGGTTGATACCCATGCTCTGTATTGATTTGTTCCCGAGCTCAGAACCTTATACAACCTCCTGCTGGCACCAAAAACATGGTAACAGCTGCCTGAAATACACAGAGCAGGGGTGGCCAGTCCTCAAGAGGCTCAGTATATGATGGTCTTTTCTGTACATCAGTTATTAATTCAATTTCGTTGCTTTAATTACTGTATATGCTTAGTAGGTACAGCACTGTGTTTCTGGCATAAATAAAATCCCATTAAAAATGTGCACTTTAAAATGTACGCAACCGAAAATCTGCAGAATCAGAACTGGCTGCCAGTGATACAATGCGAGTGACTTTTAACGGAAAAGAACACCAGACCAAGATGCAAGCTTGAGTTATTTTTTAATAGTTTTCCTACATTTCAATGTTATGATTTTAGATGGAGCTCGGTTTTGATGCTGAACCAACCGCGTTTAAAAATACAGCAGTAAAACAGCACGCAAATAGTGAATTTTGAAAATTAGATGACGTTTACCTGCAGGCAAGTTGAAGAGCGTGTAAAAGCCTCACAACAGATAAAATGGGTTTAACGAACATTAAAAGCTTCAAAGTGTCCTTATACAAAATATGCTTGTTCTTTTTCCAGATCAGCTGAACACGCAGTATTTGTTTGTGGCTGTTAATTTACCCACTTAATTACATTCTTCTGAAAATGACATTCACAGTATGCCTTATGGTTACACAGAAGAGGAAAAACAAAGAATTTTCTTACCCATACACAAAATCCCAAATCTAATACGATCACTTGGGGCCGCAGGCTCGTAACTTATCGCAGAATTTGCACTGTTCTTCCAATTTCCAAATACATTTTAGTTAGCATACATTTCACAGGTTAAAAAAAAAAAAAAGAACATTAGGACAATTGTTTCACTTCAAATGCTACCATACAGGGACAATTAACACACACTGCTACTCTTCAGGTCTGCACTTAACCAATGACTTCTGGAAAAACAGAGTAACCCTTTTTTGCACTTTAACATTAAAAACACAGCAGGGGAAAGACTTTATTTCTCATTTGCAAATATTTGCAGGTTTTTATTTATGCTTGCTTTATTTGTAGTGTTCATGCTCTTGCTCTCTTGCTCTGTCTGGGGTGTTTTTTCAAGCAGGAGGAGATGACTCAGGCCCACAGGGAGCGATGGATTACCTTTGCTGAGAAATGAGCTGCTGCTGGAAGCTCAGAAATTGAGGGTTTGCGCACAAACCCAATTAGCTTTTTAATCACGCTAATACACTTCTAATTAAAGCTGCCGACGGCCGCGAGTTTGTCGTGTGGAAATTGGGACGCGACCTGCACACGTCTCCTTGTCCTCAGACCACGGCGATGAAAGAAATGGTCGACGGGGTAATGGCATCACCCGGAGCCGAAATAAAGAGGTTCCTTCACGATTCTTTGTCTCCACCTTGTGTTTAACATTCTGAGACTCAAATTACAGGTTTGCATTTTATCAAATGAAAATGAAAATACAGCATCTGCAAACTGTCCACCCCAGTTTACAGATGCTGTATTTTCATTTTCAGGACAAATGCGCGCGCACACACACACACACACACACACACACACACACACACACACACAAAACATTTTCAAAGGCTGAAGAAAAGTTTGTGACTTTAAAGAACTTTGACAGGACTCTTTTCAGATGATCTGACTTAAATAAAGGGCATTTTCTGAGTCTCTGTCTTTTTCTGGACACACTTTACCTAAGTATTACACTGGAAACCTTCAAACTGTGCATAGGAAAATGCACAAAAATGTGATGTGCAGCTCATGTTATGAAAACAGTAAGAACTTTTTAGTTCAGTTTCCATTAATCAATATTCATACTTCTTTAATGATACATGAAGGATTCTACCTAAAAAACATTCTGCTATACGCTCTGTACTTTTTATGGCAATTCATTTGTTGAGAAAAGGGGGTGGAATTAAGCCACTGCTGACACTCTGCAGTGTTTAGGAGTTAAATAGAAAAACTCAGTATGAAAGTGTTTATTATCTTTTAATGCTGCAAACACTGACAGCGTATATGGGGCTGTCTAGGGAGGGCTGAGGGTTCTGGAAAGGCCCAGTCAACAAATTTCTGTGAACAAAGCAACTCCGCTAGAAATGCCTTGGAAAGAGAAGATAATAACAATCGTTTTCCTGCCAGGAAAAGGCGAGACCTATGTTCAGGAAAGAGAATCCCTTGAGAACTCCTGGCTGCCAAATCTCCAGTCTTATTCCAGCAATTCCCTTAAAGCTGTTTTACGGTTCACTGCACACTCCAGCACCAAAGTCATTCTCTGCCTCTCGTCACATAGTTCCCCATGAAGGTAAGTAAACAAGCAAAAAAAAAATGAACTATTTACATTAATTAAAGCTTCCAGGTCCTTTTGAAATCTAATTTCTCTGCACCGGGCAGTGTTTGTCTGCTGTCTTTGAAAACACCTTTAAAACAAGTTGAAAGGTGAATCCGGTCTGTGCAGGCAGTGCTTCCCAATAATAACATGCTTTTGCTTCTGAATTTCACTTTTCATCTATAGATCCTGTCCAAATTCACTGCATTTTAATGAATGCCTTTCGGAATTGCTGAAGATTTAGTAAAATTTCACAAATCTGTAGCGTCACTTGTTTTAATTTTTGGCTACATTTACTTGCCTCACAGTGTAAAGTATTATTGTAAACTTATCAGTTGCGGAATGTGAATCCTGGATGTTTTTGTACGGTAAATTAAAACCTGATAGCGATCTGAATTTTTGTGTTATTAAAATACTACCCCGGTGAGCAGTGTCACACCCAATGGTTGAATGATTAATCTCCGGGTCAAAATGTGGGATAAACACAAGCTCTTCAAGGGGGTTTTCATTTTCACTGATTTATGTAACTGATCCTTCAGACCCTGGTGATGCTTATCCTGGCATGGCCACTGGCTCTTCTTTACCTTGGGCTACATGCACAGTAAGTCCCCCCATGACAAACCGACAGAACCTTTCCATTATGGAATGTACACTGTTTGTTTGTTTGTAAATACTGGAGTCACCTAGATCCGCAGCAAATTCCATGTGTGGGCGTCATCACACCTGGCCAATAAAAGTCATTCTGATTCTGATTCTATCCGAGAGAACACAAGTCAAATTGTACTCTTGCCTGCGCCCGTTTAAATGGACTCCTTTATTTAAACATTATAGTCATCTTTAGCTTGACCTTCTTGGTGACAGAATGAATGTCAGATTAGTCCTGTATCCTCTTTTGTGGCTTTTCCATTTCAATATTAGAAATTACTTTGGTACTGAAGATGGTTGTGATACTGCCCTGCATTTCTGTTAAGGGTGTTTTTACTGGCCAGACATCATGCCTTTGAGTCTGGAAATTGGTAGACTGGTAATTGAACAACCAAACCAAGATTCTCCATCTGGCAGGTGCGAGCAGCCTGTCAATTGCCAGTGGGGATCTTACGGAGACTGGTCGGAGTGTGATGGCTGCACCGGGATGCAGGTGAGGTGGACTAGTGTAAAGCATCAAAGAGGCTGAGCTGGTGGACACGAAGGCATTGACATACAGCTGGCACAGTTCCATATTAAAACAAAGAATTCTGAGAAAAGTAAATGGAAATACGGAACCTCAAATTATTATTTCAGATCCCTGAAGCTATGAACTAGCTTTTAAATAGTTTTTAAACGAAATCTCTTAAAAAAACACCTTGTGCAAAATGCTGTTGCATCAAATACATTTGTTCAATTAGCTGATGCTTTTCTCCAAAGCAACTTACAGTTATATACCCATTTATACAGCTGGGTGATTTTACCCAAGTAATTTTTGCCTGAATACCATGCTCAAGGGTACTACAGCTGGGATTCAAACGAGGGACCTTTGGATCCAACGGAAGCAGCTCTAACCACTATGCTACCAGAATGGCCGCCGCTTCATTTTATTATCTTTCGCTAGCATGCAACGACATTAAAGCTGTTTACTTTAAAATGACTGAAAACAAAAAAACCCATAAGGTTCACCATCTCCCTGCTCAGGACAAAGCGGTTATTGAAATTGGATGGTAGATTCTCCTGTTCTCTGTACTGTGTTCTGTTTTACACATATGAGAAGGTGCTGTGTTACTTAATGTGTTACTTCTGTGCTTCAGGAAACACAGGAGAAAGAATAGTTGGTGAAAGTATTAAAAAGTGTCTCACCTTAAAATCCCAACTCTATCTTACTGGCCACAAGGAAGCAACCAGTTCATTAAAGCAACATGTTTGTCAGCATCAGGTCACTTTCTATTTTGTGACGAAAAAGCTTTATAAGAGACGTACCTCGGTTTATTCACTGGATAGTTTCTGCAAAAGGATGTAATTAATGAAATTGAAAATGCACTATATAAAATCCACAAGATGCTGAAAACCATCCTCACCTTACACTCGCCTTGCCCCCTTTTTCCTTCCTTTACTCCCCATTTTCCTCTCCTCTTTCCCTTTTCAGTCCTGCTGACTAAGGCAGAAAATGGAAATTCAGGTCATCTTTGTTGCGCAACAGAGACATTTCTAAAAATAGAACAGTGAAGATAATACATTTTAAAAAAAGTAAAAGTTCTAAAGGGGGTGCAGTGGCGCAGCAGGTTTAACTGGGGTTTGCTCTCTGGTCGGTCTGGGGTTCGAGTCCTGCTTGGGGTGCCTTGTGATGGACTGGCATCCCATCCTGGGTGTGTTCACTCCCCCTCCAGCCTTGTTCCCTGTGTTGCCAGGCTAGGCTATAACTCACCATGAACTGTGTGTGTCCTTTGTGCAGATGGTGTCTACATACTAATTTAACCCCACTGAAATAACCTTTGACTGGCTGTTTCTTGATCGGGGTGGTTCCAGACACGGACGCGACCCGTCCAGGTATATGCCCAGTTTGGAGGCATCCCCTGTTCAGGAGAGCCCACCCAGAAGCAAAGTTGCACCACCAAGAGAGGCTGCCCCTTGGAGGCAGGCTGTGGAGAGAGATTCCGCTGCTCCTCAGGTGTGTGCTGCTGTTCCTCCAATGGACTGACCATCCTGCAGATGTAGGACTTACACTCAGTTCTCTCTGGTGTTTTTATGTCCGAATTGAGATGTGATTTGTGCTTTTAACCACATATTGAGAGCACATTACACTTCTATACACGTAGCAAGAGATCATTGGTGTTTTTATACACACACCGACTGATGTACCTCGGAGACACTTGAGTGCAGGTTTGCATTTGCTTATATGTGAGTTTGTGTAAGAATGGCCGGGTGAAAGATTGTATCAATTGACTTGGCTGGGTGATGTTAACCAGGGCAGTGCATCAGTCAAAACCTTGTCTGCAACGGGGACCAGGACTGTGAGGAGGATGGTTCTGATGAGCAGCAGTGCGCAGAGTCCACCATCGCCAGTGTGTGTGACAAGCAGCAGATCCCTCCCAATACAGAACTCACTGGAAAAGGGTACTCAACTGTGAACTGCAGAAGGAAGCATGTCATAGCGAACAGTGTAACTAAATACTCCAAGAACAACTTCAACAACATCAATAATAATAATAATAATAATAATGGTGATGATGATGATGATGATGATCATCATCATCATCATCATCATAGGTGTCAGAGTCATGCAATGCATAGTGATTGTGTCTCACAGCTCCTAAAATGTGGATTACAGATGTAGGTTCAAATTCTGCTTGATCTGTGTTAATTTTGCATGTTCTCCCCAAATTCTAGTTTAACCCTGCATGCTTCAATTTTCATAGACAGTAAGAAGATTTCAGGTGATCTGCTGACTTAAAATTTCTTGTAATGTGCTTGTGTGTGATTTCCCTGCGATGGATTATCATCCCATTCAGGATATGCCTTGTCTTTTATCGTATGAATTTTGGATAGGCTTTGCACTACTGTCTTGGAAAAGTGGGTTATGAAAATGGAAAAAACTATTATAAATAAATTAATACTATTAGTATTGGCAATAATTGCTTGATGGTCAACCTACTTGACTTGCCAGGTTTGATGTTTTGAAAGGCCAGCTAAGGGGCAATGTGATTAACACAAAGAGCTTTGGCGGCCAGTGCAGGAAGGTGTTCAGCGGAGACCTGCGGTCTTTCTACAGGCTGCCCAGGAGCCTCCTTGGGTACACCTCCCAGGTGAGCTTTTACATGAACTGCTGTGGTTTCCTAAGGATCATTTTCTCTTTCTTTCCTCATTCCTTTTTTGAATATCTACTGATCCATAAATGGCTCTCTTTTTATCCAGGTGAGCACCCAGAATGATTTCAGTGATGAATTTTACAACAGCTCGTGGTCCTACGTTAAGGACATCGACAACAGACAGACCTCGGACCGTGGGCACCATTATTATACATTTCATGACGAACTGTTCAATACCAAGGTAATGTAAAAGTGCATTTTGGAAACTCATTTCACTCCTCAGCTGGTTGGCTGGTGGACTGACACAGACTGAGATGGACTGCTGTCTCAGACCTACAGGCTGTTGGTGATCAAGAATCAGGTGGAGGTGGCTCAGTTCCAGAACAGTCCCCCTGAGTATCTCGCTTTGTCTGAGGACTTCTGGAAGGCACTGGCCTCACTACCAACTGTGTACGACTATGCTGCATACCGGGGGCTTATTGAAGACTATGGGACCCATTTCCTGTCCGAAGGCTCGCTCGGGGGCAGCTACCAGGCACTGCTGTACATTGATGCAGAGACCATGGAAAAAATGAGTGAGTATGTAGTTTGACTGGTACCACCTCATGTACAGACCTCATTATTATAGTTAGTGGAGGGCTTCTATGTGTCAGCCATGTTAATTGTATTTCAAAGGCCTATTTCCCATCCCCGGCTCCTCCTTTGTAGTTTTCTGTTCCCCCTACATTGCTAAAAACCCCTCTGCATTGCTCCTTACTCTGGTTCCCAACTGCAGCCCAGTTTAAATTCAGAACTCTGATCGTTACATTACCGCGTGTCCACGTTTCAGGTCTTGCCTTTCCTCGGAAGTTATTTTCCCAGCTTACTGAACCCTTCTCTCCTCATTGTTTCTTATCTGACGGTGCTTCTTCTCTTTCTGGACCCCTTTTGCTTGCACAGTTTTTTCTGCCTTAACTCACAAGGCAGCACAACAGCAGCAGTCTAATGACTACACCGATAATCAATTGTGGACCAGTCTATGAAAATGGCAAAAATATTGTTTGTGGATTAATACAGATTGTGTTTGTGACCTTTGTAGAGAGATTTCATGTTGTTCAGGTTTGTAGAGAAGTTGGCAACAAACTTCACCTGCTGTGGGAGAAAACGTTTATCCTGGAACCTTAGGGTACGATGCAGGGTGCTCCCAGGATGGGATGCCAGCCCACTGCAGGACACTTTTCTATTACACTAATGCTGAAAGTCACTTTGCATCAACATGTCAGCTACATACAAATAATAATATTACTAGCCGAAAATAATAATATTTCAAAGAACTACAATGTACCACGCATTATTGTGGTCCTTGCTGCTTATTTCACCTTTTTTTTGTAAACAAAGCTTCCAGCAGCACCGATTTCCATGAGTGTGTGACCACGACCTTCCGGTTCCTGTTCATCAGATGGAGCACGACCAAATGCCGGTCTTTCATAAACTCCCTGTAACAAAGCCAAGGTAAAGCAGGAAACTGACCTAGCATGATTTCGTAAAAGTCAAAAATACAGCTATTTCTATGCATATTGCAATGTGGCTATTTTTATACATATTTCTGTGTGGCCCGACCAGATGAAAATTCATCTGATCTGACAGTTACAGAGAACTTTTAGCCGAAAAAGCTAGAGCACAAAAAATGTAGAAAAAAGGCAAACTATATAAATTACAACTACTGCATCAATACTCCGAGTTACACAGAGGGAGCTCCTCTCAAGGTTTCAGAAAAGACCAGAGAAATGCATACAGCCCCATCATTGGAGGAGACCCTGCTTACATTGCTGGCCTCAGTTACCTTGATGTGCAGAACCCCGATGCGAACTGGAACATGTATACCAAGTGGGCAGGCTCTGTGAAGGATTTCCCCACAGTCATCAAGCAGAAGGTGAGCTTCAGGTGCTCCTATAGGAGATTACACACTTTCACCTGCTAACTATTTGATGGCAAATTTGATTCTTTTCTGCTATGGGTAACCTGAGAGTCACAGGTTCACGTCATTTTGGGCTGTCTATGTTAGATGTGTGCTTGGACACAGTTCGGCGCAAGGCACCCCAAGCAGGGCTTGAACCCCAGACCCTCGAACCCTAGACCCTCCATACAGCAGGCACTAGCCAAACCCTCTGCACCACAATGCCCACATAATAACCCTTTATAATAAATTTAAAAAAATCTCTGAATCACATCTACTCATTTGTGTGGAGTTTACATGTTCTCCTCATGGTCAGTGTGTGTTTCCTCCCTGTGCTCTGGTTTCCTCCCATAGTCCAAAAACATGAAGTTCAGATGAAATTGGCATGTAGAGTGTAAATGTGTACATTTGTGTAGCTGCTCTGAGATGGACTGGTGTCCTTAGAGGTGTACTCCTCCTAGCTTTGTGCCCTCCGTGATTCTGGGATAGGCTCCAGGCCTCTGTGATACTGTCAAGGACAAGCAGTTATCAAAAATGCATGAGTATAGCCAGTTGTTCCCCTAGGTGTAGGTTTTACACATGAAGTATGTATGTTACATATGAAATTAAACCATTTAATTCTATTTCCACTAAATGCTTGCCCAGTGCAGGGTCAGAGTGATGAAATCATTGTATCATAAAGACAATTAAATCATCAAACGAGAGGCTAACAGCCTATGTTCCTGGGTACTGTAGCTGAGGCCGCTATACGAGCTGGTGAAAGAGGTCCCATGTGCAGCCTTGAAGAAGCTCCACCTGAAGAGGGCCATGGAGCAATACCTGGCCGAGGAGCACTCCTGTCGCTGCCAGCCCTGCCGCAACAACGGGCAGCCCTTGCTTCGGGGCTCCACCTGCACCTGCGTGTGCAGGCCGGGAACCTCGGGTTCTGCCTGTGAACATGGGACCCCAACGGATGATCAGCCAGGTACAGTATGAGTGGCCTCCGACATAGGAATGCAACACTCCGTATGCACAGATGTAGCAGCACATGTAGCAGCAGCAGTGAAGTGGGGATCAGCATGGACTTAAAATGTGTGTTTGCAAATTGAAGTCCCATCACAGGGGCAGGGCCCTTACTTTGTGTGAATTGTCCCACTACAATATTCACCTGTGTAACTCGGTGAAATTCTAACTCTAAACAGCTGCAAAACAATGAAATAATGATAATGTATCGTGTATAGGGGGGCGCGGTGGGTTGGACCGGGTCCTGCTCTCCAGTGGGTCTGGGGTTCGAGTCCCGCTTGGGGTGCCTTTCGACGGACTGGCGTCCCGTCCTGGGTGTGTCCCCTCCCCCTCCGGCCTTACGCACTGAGTTGCCGGGTAGGCTCCGGTTCCCCGTGTGTGTGTGTATCGTGTGTAGCAACGGAGCATAACAAATATGAGAGGTTAGATCTGAATTCAGCCATTACTTGGAAAATTGTGAAAAATGACTCTAAATTTGCTCACAGGTGTGATTCATGGAAGCTGGACCTGCTGGTCTCCCTGGAGCTCCTGCTCTCAGGGTCAGAGGTCAAGAACACGCATCTGCAGCAATCCTTACCCCACAGCAGGAGGCAAACACTGCGATGGGGCGGCTGTAGATCACATGGCCTGTGACGATGGGCTGGAACACTTGCGGTGAAAAGAACTAAAGCGCCATCCACACCCAACAATAGACTGTCATTACTTTACTAAATACCTAACTGACAACCACTGTTTTTGTGTGTATTTCAGAAAATACAAATGTCATTTTGCTTCTGAAAGATTTTCCATCACGACATTAATGGTTCCCATTGTACGTTTCTAGTGCAATGGAGCCTCATTGCTTTGATCCATCACTGTCACAGTCAAAGTCCTGTAAGACTCCACCACCCTTGCGAAATGGGTTTGTCATGGTAAGGACAGCATTTTTCATTCTCAAGAAATATAAAAATATAAAATATCCCATCCCATCCAGACCTTAATTTTTTCTCGAAATCATCAACATTATTGTTAGTCATGTTTGTCATCTGAATATGTGAATATATTTTATATATATATATATATACATTTAGGTTTATTTATTTAGCAGATGCTTTTCTCCAAAGTGACTTCCAATGAGCTCTATGTAGTGTGATCCTCCCACACACCTTATTCACCGGGGTGACTTACACTGCTAGATACACAACCTACTAGGGCCACTAGGGCATCCATACATCAACTCTCATATATATTTCTTTATTTCCAGATATAGATGGATATGTGGATATATTATATATATATTATATATCTATCCATATGTCTATAACATATGTATATATATATATATTGCTAGGAAGGAATCGTCAATATTGGGATAAAGTTTTATGCAGCTACTCGTGTGATGTACATTGATTCATATGGTGGAAAGAAACTAACTGTACTTAAGAATCACGTGTCTGCATCTAAGTCTCTCTTTCTGCTAATTTAATTTTCAAATTGTATTTTCTATGAGATGCACGCTGCTTTGGAGGAAAGTGTCTGCTAAATGAATAAATGTAAATGTAAATGCAAATGCACAAAGAGCAAATGAAATTTCTAGAATTAAACCGCTGGTTTAAGAGAAGAACTACTGCAAGCATCGCTTCACTTCTATGTGTTATGAGCAGGATCCAAAAGACGTCTACCCGGTTGGAAGTAAAATTGTGTATGCCTGCATAGAGGGATTCCACCTGGCTGGAGCTGAGATTTTAGAATGTGACGAAGATCTGACATGGACCCATCAGCTAATGGAATGCAAGAGTTAGTGCAATTGCTACTGTCACAAAATTATTATTATCATTATCATTATTATTATTATTGCTACTATTACTACAACAGCTATTACTGTTACATTGCTACTGCTCCTTGAGCTACATAGGGCTGTTACAAATTTTTTAAATAGAATATTTTCCACTTTATTTATTTTTAAATACTCTTTATGTCCACTGATTTCTTTTCTATGTTTTGTCTTTTGCTGATGGAAGGGCACGCTGTGTTCCCGCACCCAGCCATTAGTAGGCAGTAATGTACGCTCAATCTAAACAGAAGTGGGATGGGGCTAATTCACTTCCACAGAGTTTATAGCTCATTTCTGGTGCTCATGAGTATTGGCAATCAATAACAAGAGGAATAATGCTGCACGTGTTTACGGAGTGAATTGTCAGCAGTTTGGATTGCTGAATAGGAATTTGAAAAGATATAACTTTTTTTTTTAAAATTGCAGGAAATTTAAAGAAATTCTAATTCGTAATGTAAATTTTTAATCTCTTAATTCTCTAGGTACAGTGTGTGGCCCTCCGGCTCTTCCGCATGATGTCACGGGTAATCCCTGGAACCTGACCTATGAGATTGGAGAGACAATAGTGCTGTCCTGTGCTCCAGGAAAACAGCTGGAGGGCACCTCTGAGATCCAGTGTGATTCCAGCCTAAACTGGTCGCCACAGCTGGATGTGAAGTGTAGCACGTGTAAGAAACCTGCCTCACATTATCCTTCTTCACCATTAACACATGACCAGTTTGCATTAATGGAAATTCAAAGAGAATGAATGGAAGGATGAGTCCCAGGATGGGGCACCTTGTCTTTATCTGAAAAAGGATATGAATCGCAGTTATTTTAACAAATCAATACATTCATCAGTCAGTTAGTAAAGAGTGCTTATTATGTCTATGGCATAGTAAAGGCATAGGTGAGATATGGCTTCTATTCCCCATTACTGCATTGTTTGCAGAACAGACAAGCGATGTGTAGCATTTGAAAAGCTAAAAATTCACATAGTACTGCTGTACAATGCAAACTGCTCATCTCCTCACAAATTTCACCTAAGTTCCAGAAAAACTTGCAAAATCAAATGTGCAATGCAAACCATGGGAGAAGCTTGCAGATGAGAGATGTGTCTGCAGAATGCCCTACGAATGCAAGTGAGCTCTTTTCTTGCCATTTGAGTCATATGTAATCGGTACAGATAAGATGCTGCACACATTATTCGCTGCCAGGCATGAAGGTTGTGTCGTGATTAAAAGGCTAGACTTGCAACCAACCTGCTGCAGGATTAAATCTTACAAGGGGAAATGATGTTGTGATTCTGGTGTAGGTGCTTTACCTGAGTTGCCCTGGAAAATACGCAGACTGGCAAATGGATACTGGTTAAACAGTCTGAGCTGTTGAGTGACTCCTAAGTATAGTACATCACAGGACTAATCTCAAAGGGAGCTTTGCGAAAATAAAGTAATCAGTGTGGGAAATACAATGAACCAGGCTTTGGATCCATGTTACAGGTCATCTTTAGAAGTCTGTGCAACGAACCAGGATCGAGGCCAGACGAGTCTACTGACCGTTTGTCGAGTTCGCGCCCTGGAGTGCCTGGGCCGGCGCTATGCCCTGGCTGAGGACAGTGCCTGCATCTGGCCAGAGAAGAAAGCAGCGCTCTGTCCTGCGTGTCGGATCTGGGAGAGATGTGATGGTAACATATTTTCATCCTAATTCTTCCACCATCATACAAAAACACGGTGCCTGGCGGGAGGGCTACACACGAACATAGATTTGCCCTTAAAAGTAATTAACTTCCCACAAGGACCAGGACTCAGTAACCTCCTGACTTGGAATCTTAATGTCAGCCCGTGGTGAACCGGTGTCATCACTTTTCATTATAAAGATCAAAGAAACATATGCTACCGTTTTTCTTCCTCGAATTCGTCTTGCGACTCCAGCTCTAACTTGCTGTGCTTCAGGGCTAGACAGCAGTAACACTGCTGACCTTGACAGAGCTGTAGACCTGTAGGGACTGTTTCATCAGTGGAGTTTTAAGATGCTTATTATACCTCCCCACGCTCCCAGAGCAAACCGACGTATGTGTGTGTCGGAATCCTGAGGAATGCACGGAGCCGGGATCCCGCGTGTGTGCCAGAGTGGGAGAAGACAAATCTGCTGCTCCCGTGACAATGACGGAATGCGAGGCTGGACTCAGGAGATGCAGAGGGGAGCAGGTCACTGTTGTGGACCTTCAGCCCTGTGAGTCTTGAAGAAAAAAACTGATCATACTGTATACTGTACTGTTCTTTAGCTTCACATACCTGATTTATAAACTTGTATCTGGCCCTATTAAACATGCACAGCAATTTAAAATGAAGCGTTTGTACGTTGCTTCTTGCAAAGTTCAAGGTTTTGTGTTTTATTCCAATATGCATACTTAGTATACTCCAAATGACAATTAAACTTTATTGTGACTCATTGCAGTCATGTTCGCTTATTGTGGAACGTAATAACATATTTTGCACAATGCCAGCTTTCAATTTATTCACTTTGCGTGTTTTAAAAAACAAAAGATTGCTTTTTTGTGCAGATGTACTGAGACATGTTTGACATAAAGCTTCCGTCACTACAGCTGTCTAGAGGTCCCTGGTAAAGTTCAACCAACAAAGACTGCCGAATACTAGACCAGTTCAGGTCAATGGCTGCAGGTTAGAAGCTAATAAATAAACACGTACAAGACCTCAGCATCCCCTTCTCTCACAGCCCACTGCAGAAGCAGCTCAAATAACTCTTTGGCTGCGATAATGTTCCACAAGAGCGTCTGTGGCCTGGAGATTAGCAGAGCATTATGCGGTTTGCCTGGGACTCTCTTAAGATTGACGAATAGACGACAGATACTGACGGTGGTGTCCGGGGTACGGTAACGGAGAATTAAACCGAGAAACAAGCTCATCTCTGCAACCGCCTTGTACCAGAAAGCCTTCAGAGCCGGTACACTCAGTGGCAGCAGAGGGCTGTCAAACATAAGCTCACGCAATTTGGACGGGGGACGGATATCCACTGGAGAAACCAGCTGGGTGCAAACACAAACAATACAGAACTGCAGAAATTTCAGCTATGAATTAGAAACTGCAAAACAACCACAGATTGTTTCACACACACACACACACACACACACACACACACACACGCTAGCCAAAGCCACTTGTCCCGAGCGGGGTCGCGGCGAGCCGGAGCCTAACCCGACAACGCAGGACGTAGGGCCGGAGAGGGAGGGGACACACCCGGGACAGGACACCAGTCCATTGCAAGGCACCCCAAGCGGGACTCAAACCCCAGACCCACCAGCAGGACCCAGCCAAGCCCACTGCACCACAACGCCCCCTAGATTGTTCCAGAATCTCAGAAATAATCAAGAGCAGAACTAGGTGAGATCCGAAGACTTTGACTAAACGTAATTTGCTAATTTTGTCAATCTTCTTTGTAGCGCCGAATAATTAAACACAAAACAATATCATGCTTTCAACTTATTCTTCCTGGAAATAATACGGAATATATGCTGTAGACAGAAAGGTGTCTGTAGCTCACCGGTGGAGAAACAGTGACCTCGTGTGGCCAACTTCCGTAACTACACCGCCTGACTGACTGCTCTTCCACGGGCTTCGACCCGCCGCGCTACTGAAACAATAAAACTGACCCTATTGCACTTGACCCTCATCAAATAGTTTCACCATTCAGCTTCTTTCTAACACGGGTCATCACTTTCCCAATACTTGTTATCCCTTGTGGTTGACAGATGTGTCATCAGTAAAATGTGCTAGATTTCACTGGAATAAATTATCTTTAGAAAATTATATATTGTAGATACACTTATAGATTGGAAATACATCAAAAGGAAAAAATACAAAGAGTGTAAGAAAAACAGCTTGAGTGTGTAACTCGAAGGGTTGCAGATACACATTGTGTATTTGTGTATCGTAGTTTAACATGAATGTATTTAATTCACACTATAAATGCACGCACATACGCACACAAACACACACACATTGCTCGAAACCGCTTGTTGTTCCAAGCGGGGTCGCGGCGAACCGGAGCCTAGCCTGGCAACACAGGGCGCAAGGCTGGAGGGGGGAGGGGGCACACCCAGGACGGGACGCCAGTCTATCACAAGGCACCCCAAGCAGGACTCGAACCCCAGACCCACCACACAGCTATATTCAATAAAATCCAGTTTATTTTTGTGGAGTGCTCACACAGTGACACAGAGCGCTGAGAAAAGAGTAGAGGCATACTATTAATAAATTACTGCCTATACATTAAATCACTTCAATATCTATTAGGTTATTAAAGCTGTAAATAATCCTACTGCCCATGAAGGAAAGCAACAAAAAAACTCCTAACCAAAAGGCAAGGAAGAAAAAACCTTGGGGGGTCCATGTGTTACCCTTTAACTCATGGGAGTGCCCACAAGGACCCTGCCTGATGCCGCTTCAAGGGGGTTGAATGTGTGTGCTTCTACAAGGGTGGTGATCTGCTAATAAAGACGGCTAATAGCAAATAACTGTGAACATTTTAATTAGGAAGTATTAGAAAACCTCAAGTGACCCTGTGAGGAGGAAAGTTATTTAATGCACCAGCCAGCATGAGAGGATAAGATCTCAAGTGAACCAGGAAAAATGCTTCTGTCAGGTAAATTATACCGTTACATAATGGAGGCATTTGAATGCAAGGCTTTGACTTCAGACATCATTCAAAGTTTGAGAGATGAAGTGCGGTAAACTTTCACACCATCTTTCAAGTGCCTGTGGATGCACCAGTGCATAAACACTGTCTCAGCGAGCTTGTCACCACCTGCTGGAAAAGTCACTGGACCAGAAACGTGGTACTTCGATTGCTGTGGCAGTGGAGCTGTCCATTGCTTCATACTTCCATTGCTTTCACCGCCTTTTTCCCATGGTGTCCCCCGGGAGGAAGACATCCTGGGGTCACCGAAAGGCCCCTTCACCAGTCCTTGCCCAAACAGGGAGGAACCCCTCTTGAGCAAGCACTCCACACACCGGGTGTCCCAGGAATCCGGGCTGTGCTCCCACATGTCCTGATCCGGGCCTTCCTGGTGACAGATTATTTAAATCCTGAGACATTAAGATGTCTTTGGCGCTTGCTGCAACCTCTCTTCTTCCGCGATGCACCAGGACAATAACTTTCACTCTGCATGCTTCTCATTGTTTTCAAAAGGTAACTGGTGACAATGATGCGAGTTGACAAAATGTAGCAGAGAAGTCGCAGGTTGCTCATGCCAAATTATACCTGCAGCGTGTAGAAAGTGCTAAATTGCTTTGCTCTTGCCATTCACTTCCGACATGGCCTGCTTCCCCACCCCACATTCCAGTAAACCCTTAACCGCTTTTCCACCTTTCTCTGAGATAAATACATATTTATCTTTTAGGAGCTAACACTGCCGCTTCAGCATCTGGGCTGATTGGCCATAGGTTCAAATCCAGGCCATTCTGCGTGGGGTTTAGGTGCTCCGGTTTCCTCCCATAGACCATGCGCTTCAGTTCAACCGATGGTTGCAAACTGCCCTCAATGTGCGCATGTGTGGTTGACCTGTGATGGACCGGTGTCCTGTGCAGGTTGAACCCTCCTGGCCCAGCACCCGGCGATCCAGGGACTGACTCTGGTTTGCTGCAGCCCCGTTAAGGATAAGCGGTTAAAAAAAAAAAAAAAAAAAAAAAAAAAAAGTGTGTTGCATTTACCATTCGCAAAACCCCCCGAACAAAATACAAGACACGGGCTAGATTTTTCAGTAAAAAAAGGTTTATTATCAATGTAAAATGACCTAGAATTTTAGCTTGAACTACAACACCTCCTGCATGCCCTAAACATTTAGTACTAGACTTATAAGCAAAAAAAAAACCATGCTGTGCCCTTTCACTCTGGACATGAACAGCCAGGTGGGTGTGAACCCCACCGGTTTACATCAACGGAGACGTAAAAGAAATCCACCGTAAAAAATCTTTCAGTATGTTATGCTAAAGTGTGCGTTGCCGTGTGTATGGATATATACACAAGTATGCATATATACATACACACACAATCTGATGTTTTAATTTATAGACTACTGTATACTGCATGTGCAAAGGCTTCATTAATGTGTTGTATAGTATTACTGAAGTGGAAAAAGTGGGGTACAGGTTTTTCGGTACATGGAAGACTAAATTATAGAAGTACTCTTACAGGACTACAAGAGAAAACTAATGTCAAATGCAGCGCGTGGACTTCGTACAAGCTGTCAGAGTGATGGGAATGAAGTAACTGGTACTGCCAATTAAAACCTAGCCTCATGAGCAGTTTTCCTCCGTGTCCGAACGTACGCCTGGCCTCGGGAAAGGTACGGCTATGACTAGCAGGTCGGTGGGGCTTTGTAGAAGATATCTCTTTCAACAGAGGCACTCAAATAAATTACAGCTGGCACAAATAAGAGAGACTGTAAAACAACGTCACCTTCAACGGCTACTATGGAAGAAATTAAAAAATATATATATATATATATATATTTATATATATAATTTTTTTGTAATCTGATTGTTGTCTTCCATTGATGAGCAGTAGTTTAATTCCATTTACAAATATGGAAATAATTATTAAAAAGCATCTTAATCAAAATTAGAGTAAAATATATATTTTTGTGACTATTGATTCCGTTACTTAAAAAAAAAGGTTGTACTTTTTTTATCACAAAGTAAAATTAGAAAATGGGGCAGCCTTCTTCAACCAATGAGAGGACTGGTTTGGACATGGCAGTTTGAAGGGGAGACACAAGTGGACAAAGGGGTCATGTGGGTAATGTTCACACAACGTCCTCGAATCCGCTTCCCTACAGCGGACTCCTTAGCTGGACACCAGGCAGCAGAGCCCAAAGAAGCGCTTCTTCCTCTGTCGGACCAGGGGGTACGGAGTGAGATTGAGCAGACTGCTGTCATCTGAGCGACATGGGGACAGACACGTGTCGGCATTTTCACGTCCCTGCGCACCATCGAACATCAGGCCGGCGCAATGCTCTACACAGACTTGTGAGCTGAAGTCATAGCGCTGACCCTGCTGTTGTACCCTAGACCCAGGGAACTGATCTCAGCTGCGTCCGCTAAGCAATTAGACGAAAACCGCTGTCAGCTCCTACTTGTGTGTATATGTGCCGCGAAAGTACGGTATCAGACACAACGCGGTTCAGCGATTACGAGCTTGCGTGGAAGCTTTCCGTCTGTGAAATGTATTTTCCGTTCGTTTCGAGCTGTACGTCACTTTGGCGGAAAACGTCTGGCAAAAGCTTAAACGAAACGGTAAACGTGAAAGTCCGAAAGTGCAGATTCACGCGTAAGGTTCATTACGGCTCAGCTTGGCAATTTCGATCGTTACGCTAAGCTGCGGTTTTCTTTTAAAGGTCAGACGCAGAGGTCAGTAGCGAAACGCGTCCCGTTGCGAGCGGGATGGACTCACCTTGGTTCTTCAGCGGCAAAGGCATGGCTTCCCTGAGTTTGCTGAGGAGGTTCTTCATCTCCCGCATGTCCCTGCACAGGCATCAGAGCGCAACAGCTGTGACACTAACTAACACGCGTGTCTCACGTCTGTTACGTGAATGGGCGATGCATTGCCTGAGGTGGGTAGGTGGGTGGGTGGGTGAGTGCGCTCCTGAGCTACCCTGGGGCGCCCACAGGGGCCCCGCCCGATGCCGCTTCGAGGAGCGTGAATGGGTGTGGCTAGATACGAGGGTGGTGATCAGACTGCCAAATGCCGAAGATGGTGCCACTGATGTGTGCTTGTTGTGAACATTAGAAAACACACACACACACACACACACACACACACACACACACACACACACACTGAAGCTGTCTGTCCCAAGCAGGGTCGAGGCAAACTGGAGTTTAACCCAACAACACAGGGCACAAGGCTGGAGGGGGAGTGGACACACCCAGGACGGGATGCCAGAGTCCATCGCAAGGGACCCCAAGCGGGACTCGAACCCCAGGCCCACCAGAAAGTGGGACCCTGGCCAAACCCGCTGCGCCACCACACCCCCCGCCCCCAGTGTGGAAAACTTTAACAACAAAAAAGTCACTTTAGAAATCACACCGGGTACTTTTACAAGTGCAATGTGGTCTTCATAGGTGCCTGGGAACTGAGTATCAGCAGTTCATAAATGCAGATGTTACCTGGTGTTTGATATAACTCCAGACAAATTTAATGTTACTGTTGCTATGGGCGGCACGGTGCCACAGCGAGTAGCGCTGCTGTCTTGCAGTACCAGGGAGGTGCGAGAGGATGTGGGTTCAATCCCTGCTCAGTCTGTGTGGAGTTTGCATGTTCTCTCTGTGTCTGTGTGGGTTTCTCTGGTGGAGTGCTCTGGTTTCCTCCCACAGTCTGAAGACATACTGTTCAGGTTCACCTACAGTGTGCGAGTGACAGAGAGAGTGTGTTCCACTGATGTATGGATGAGTGACCCAGTGTAAGTAGTGTATCTAGCAGTGTAAGTCACTGTGGTGAATAAGGTGTGTGGGCTGATAACATTACACAGAGTTCCTTGGAAGTCATACATGCACACAATGTCTACAACTGCCTGCCCTGAGCAGGGTCATGGTGAACTGGAGCCTAATGCAGGGCACAAAGCCAAAGGGGGAGGGAATGCACAGGGGGCAGGCCACTTGAACCTCAGACCTGTCACACAGTGAGCCCCAGCCAAATCTGCCGTACCGCTGTGCTGCTTTGGAGAAAAGCATCTGCTAAATAAGTAAATGTAAATGTATTGCCCTCCAAGGATTTGCTCTGACTGAAAGCCCATGTGGCCCTTCTGTACAGTATCAATGAATACATCCAAAAAGCAGTAACTATGCAGTAAATATGGTTGTGATGGCTATACATTTAGAGAAACTGAAGGGAGGTGATGACTGTGTTGAGTGAACATACATATAGTCTTTTAAAACAAGGTATTGACACTTCTCCTCAAAAAAAGTCCCAACAAGATTAGCAAAACAAACACAGACACACATAGTGCAAGACAGCATACACACACAAACACACACACACACACACACACACACACACCTCTCTGTATTCTCAACATCAGTGGACACCAGCCAGCTGTACTGAGGACAGTCCACTGGGGAGGATGACGTGTCCTCCAGGATGGGGATGTCTGAGCTCTCGTCCGCCTTGGAGTCGACTTTGGGAGCCGCATGGATCTCTCTGCCTGAAAGAGTCACACGCTCCAACAGTGATTCCAATCATGATGAAGGCACAGGTTCATAATATGTAGGCATTCAAATGTGAGCTTGCAACATGTAGCATAACAGAAAAGGAAATATCCCCATAAACTGAAGGCTGCTGTTTCGAATCCCACTCCCATGACGGCTGCAGGACCCTTTGAGAAAAGTACTTACTGTAAATTGCTGAAGTGAGAGTACCCAGAACTAAACTAAATAATAATAATAATAATAATAATAAAACTAGCACATAATAAAGTTCAGACACAATCGATTCAGTGCAGTAATAAGAATGACTTACAGTAACTGTAATCATGCGAAACTGACGGAATTATAGCTAAAGACTACTGGGGCTCTCTGCCCGGTCATGCTGGCGAGTGTGGTACCGTACCTTTCCTGTGGATCTGCATGGAGCCCAGCAGGCACACGGATTTGAGCATCTCTGTGATGTACATCTCCAGGCAGCACTGCAGCTGGATGAAGAGCCTGCAGATCTCCGGGTGGATCTCTCCATCCTCGGGCCTGCGGAAACATGGGGTGGGGGTGGGGGTGGGGGGGGGGCATTTGCAAAGGCATTCATTTCGAGACCACTGAGCCTGTGTGGTGGGAACACTTCATCAGCGGATGGGCAAGGCTCCAGCTTGGGCTTGTCATTTCCCCGGAGGATGGCAATTCTCGAACCTGGTCCTGGGAGCACACTCTCCTCATTTCCAAACCAAACAGCACGGGATTACTGTTCTAAAGAGCTGGGATCTCTGTTGTTATATTTAGTGAAATAAATATTTCACTTATCATTAATTAGTCACAACACTGTGCATTTTAAGATGGGCAAATGCAAAAGGATTTAAGAAACATTTTTACAACTTTTGAAACATACGCCTCTGAACAATCGATCTTGCGCAATTAAAACGGTACAGCAGAAAGCAATCGACACTTCAGTTAAGCCAAATAATTTAGTCATTTAGGCAGAACATGAGGCAGCCTGCTCAGGTGGTCCAGGAAACAGGACTGGAGAAACTCCACATCTTCTCTCATGCCTGCAGATGTCAACATCTTTCAGCATCATTCCTCTGCAGATTCGACTGTAATATTTGTATTTTGTCCGTGAACTAACAACTAGTGATTTTAACTATCAATTACACACACACACATTTTCTGAACTGCTTGTCCCATACGGGTCGCGGGGAACCGGAGCCTACCCGGTAACACAGGGCGCAAGGCCGGAGGGGGAGGGAACACACCCAGGACGGGATGCCAGTCCGTCACAAGGCACCCCAAGCGGGACTCGAACCCCAGACCCACCGGAGAGCAGGACCCGGTCCAACCCACTGCGCCACCGCATCCCCCATAACTATTAATTAAGCTTAAAATAATTTTTGCTTTAAAATGTGATTGTGTTTAATTATGTAATTTTCCTAATAAAAATAGTTTTATCCTTACTGTGTTTTCCTTATTATCCTCCACTTTTGTGAGGATTTTCAAAAATATAATAAGTACAGTATGTTGTCTTTAGTAATATAATAATAAATGCAATTATAATCACTAGTACATTCAGTATTTATAAATGTGCATCTTCCACCAGCTCCCCATCCAACATACAGAGCGTTGCATAAAAAGACTTCACGCCTGGCCCGTCACCTGACCGAATCGCACATGGAGACGCTCTGCGGCCAAAAAGCTTTTAAAGACACAGCTGGTGATGAAATGTGAAGCGCTGCCACGCTCAGAGGAGCAGTCCAGACGGCTCCGAAGGACGTGCGAGAGCGAGCTTTTCCGTGCGATTAATGTCTGTGCACACGTTCCTTTAAGATGGAGGGCGCGCGGAACCGCCTGCCACCCCCGGCTCGTAACGCTCGATTCGCACCGCCGTTCTCGGCCCGCGTTGGAGCCAGGCTCCTTCGGCTCGAGGTCTCACCGCAAGGCTGCGGGGTCAAACCCCAGGAGCGGCGCTGGAAATTTTCATCGTGCTTCCCTTGAACTTGTGGTGCGAAGTATCTTGTTATATAAAAGAGGACCAAAGGTGAGGTGCAGCGACTTTGTTTAAAGAGCCACTTTGGATATGACAAGAGATCCTTCAAGGAATGCACTGCGGTCTTCGTTAAGAACCCGGAAACCTAGAACCTAATCATCACAAATACAGATGTCGCCTGTGGATTTGCACGCCTCTAAACAAACCGAATTTTGCTGCTGCTCTCAAACGATCTGGACTGACCAAAAGGCCAACTGACCTTCCCCACAGTATCACTATGCCTAGAAATGAGCCCTTAAAGAGGGAAACTGAAACAATGCTAGAAGATTCCAATGTGTTGCCATCACTGTATTACTGGTTAACTAATCCAGTGTTCGCTCCCACCAATTCAGCATTCTTATGTGTGAATATTAAAAAAATCTATTCAACTAAATGCACGTTTTAATAGATATTCAATGCCACATTTTTAAATCGGTGTTTCTTCATGCAGTATATTGCTCTGCATAGAAGTATTACTTCAATCTAATCACTTCCATGTCACACTAGGCAGCATTAAAAGTGATTCCGACCAGGTTAAAAGAATCGCAAAGGTTGTTCCATCTAAAATTGGATTCCGAACGTGCACGTTTCCTTTAACGAGACAAATTTGCGAAGTTCCACAGTGCCTTTGGCAGGATTCCCAGAGAGGCAGGAGGGAAAACACTGGATCAGACACCCGAGTCCTGGAAATCTGCCTCCACACAAGGTGATAAATGAGGGCACACCAGCAGTCTCCTCGGAGAGCGGAAGGGTTTAGACCGCAATGTTCTGTGGAAATGCAGGATACGCCGTCTTCGCCGGCTTTGAAAGCGTGGCAGCTTTTTGTGGGCCGAAAAAGGTCTCAATGTTTCGCTGAATACAGGACAGGTGAGACACTTTGTTAACAGGTAAGCCACATGACCGCAGATTGACCACACACAATAGTACTTGTAGGTTCGAACAAAAGCAGCTCGTGAGTCTCACCACATGACACGCATGACAGGGCAGTGCGACCTCAGCTGACGGAGCGACAGCCGTGCGGATGGCCACGCTCAGCAACCCGTGAGCAAAAATTCTGCATTCTAACACGTCAAACTTCACTGGAGGTAAATCACTGCACGTTCACATGGATGCCAGTTTAAATTCCAGAGAGAAACAAATACTAGGCTGATCATTTGACAGACAGCAGAACTACAGGACGGAGTTTGTACTCCTGTGATTATTCCCATTTGTTGGACATGAGAAAGCTTGTTATGCAGAGGCTCCCCATGAGAGAAGGGCTGTTAATCACACAGCTATTGTTTATTTATAACAACGCTGTTCCACGAGAAACGGTAGCGTTGACAATTCAGCCGGCACATCGAGACTAAAATCTGTGACCTCTGCACCTCTAGACAGAAACTCGAACCAAAAAAAAAACGACTCTGGGCAGTGTTGTCATACAGCCATAATAAAGGGGTGCAAAGGCCAGCAATGCAAAGGCCACATTTTTTGGAAGGCCTGTCTGCGTTTGGGACTGGAGCCATATGATATTCTGCAGTCCCAACAGAGCGTTAACCACGAGCTCTCGCATCAGCTAGAGACTTACAAAGTGCTACTGTTGTTTGCCTTGAGCAGGTCACTGAGTTCCTTTGACATGCTGCACGGATAGAGGGCAGTCTGCTCTTTCACATACGCTGCAGCGCTGCACAGCTCTTTCCTCTCTGCCCGCCTGCCACCACCCTCCGAAAAAGAGAAACAAAAACTAGAGCATCTTGAAAAGGACATACGTTGCCCTGAGTGAATACATCCAGTCTAGACAGATATCACGTTTAAAACAGACACACACCCTTGCGACCATCTCAATTTAAGAGTGAAGAGAACATCTTCTCCTGCTCGGTGGCTTTTATTTTTATCAATCCTTAATCGCGCGATAAAATTATCCTGAAATACTTATTTTTATTGAACTCGAGAGTTTGGCTTTTGAATGTTTGCTCTTTAAATTGGACTCCGAGCTTGCGTAATATTTGTACGGTTGGAACAGATGTCTCAGAAGTTCAGAGACCGGCTTGGGAAGATACAGTAAACATCGGAGGAAGAAGCTGGTGTCGGTGCACCACTGATGGGGAAGAAATCTCACTGCATTAGTCACTCCAAACAGGTGCGGAAAACAGCTATTAATATAATAGACAGCTGCGATACTAAAACAGCCGTAACAGAACAACATGGAATCAGCTGCATTGCCGGGGATTCTGCTCACCTATAATTTGTAATATGGTTATAACCCTGGGGGGGGCGGCGGCGCAGCGGGCTCGGCCGGGTCCTGCTCTCCGGTGGGTCTGGGGTTCGAGTCCCGCTTGGGGTGCTTTGTGATGGACTGGCATCCCGTCCTGGGTGTGTCCCCTCCCCCTCCAGCCTTATGCCCTGTGTTGCCGGGTTAAGCTCTGGCTCCGGTTCGCTGCGACCCCACTTGGGACAAGCAGTTTCAGACAGTGTGTGTGTGTGTGTGTGTGTGTGTGTGTGTGTGTGTGTGTGTGTGTGTGTGTGTGTGTGTGGGGTCTATAACCCCAGAACTTAAAAGAACACCAGGGAAGGTAATCTGTGCACTGTAGAAAAGACTGAAAAATCTACAAAGCATCATGACTGCTCTCACAGTCACCCCATGGGGGTACCCCTACTGGACTCCTCCTAAACCACCATCCAGCATCACAGAGCAGGGAGACAGAGAGTCACACATCACATTTGACATCCTCCTCCTTACAGAGTGTTTTTATAATTTAAACATGAAAACGCAACACAGACACTACACCGTTTCTGGACTTATGAGCAGTACAATGTTGGGTTTCAACTTGACAACATGCCCATTAGACCGATTCTATCAGCACAAAATAAATCTGCCATATGTCTAACTTGTAAAAAAGTATATATTTGTCACAATTTCGGTTTTGGATTCTGCATCTGTGGTAAAACGCTAGGTTTTATAGTACGGGAGGATTAGAGAAGACGCAGCATATTACAAAGTAAATCATGTCTCTCATATGCAAATATTCAGGCAACATAAACCCGTGTGTGATAGGCAGCATATTTCACAGGCGCTGGTGAGCTGCAAGGATGAGCAGGAACAGCAGTTTGAAACGGACTGAGTAAAAGGGGGGCCGGGGTAGTTTGGCGAGGGTGCTAATACACGAGGTGAGTCAGCAAGCGCTCCGTGCGAGGAGAGAGAAAACATGGAGAAGGAGAACGGGCTCGAGGGAGACCATGAGAAAATGGAGCACAGAGAGGAGAGCGAACGGCAACCGAGCGGCAGGATCCATCCGCTCCCCGAACCTGCCGCCGCTCCTTTGGAGGAGTGCCACCCAGCAGCCGCCCAGAAAGAAGGGCGGATAGGCCGCTCCCCACGGAGCCGCGACTGCCACCCACATGGATGCCTGCCACTTATAATGTAGCATCTGAAATTCTCCACTTCAGCTGCCTGGATTTTCCTGAAATATTTCAGCCGAGTATCCTCAGCAGACGAACTAAGGAGGTTAATGCCCCTCCCCAATGCACATTCAAAGGCTGTTGCGGAAATAATTAATTATAACGAATAATAACAAATTAAAATAGACAATTTAGACACATAAACAGACACAAAAATGCACGCTAGTTGTAGAAAATTTCTCCGACCTGCAGGAGCATGGGTGTAAATATGCTTTCATGAGCACAGGTTGCATACATTTCTAAAAAATAAATCCCAGTATGGTAGTAGCGTCAAAAAGCAACGAGACGACCTCGTGCCGCACCTACAGATGCGCTGGATACACGCGGTCCGGGAAAATGCAATAGTTCAGAAACACCGCACATCCCTCTTCTGCCTTTGACGCCGATTAGTTCTTCTGCTTTCAGTTAGTGTGCTCGAGTCAGCTCTCTGGGCGTCTCACAAGTGGCGAAGAGACTGCAGGTGGCACATTGAAACAGGCAGCTGAAATTAATTTTAGCTGTTGAGTGCGAAAAGCAAGTCGTTGTTTGATAAGTGATAAATGTCACATTCTAGAACAATCTCTCGGGGTTTATTCAACACTTCATTATAGGTGCCTTACACAATATTTCATACAGTACGGAGTATGGATACTTTATCATGCACCCTTTGAAGAAGAGGCTTTTAATCTTTGTGGGACCACCTGGTCAAATAGAGGGTGGAAAAAATATCAAACAGACAAAAATAGTGATTTCGGGTTAACCAAAGGAGAACATGGGAGGGGTGAGTTTGATGCGGTAAACGACCTTCTCAGAGGAAGTCAATGCGTTAATGCCCTTGATTTCACAGCCCATTTTCCAGGAGCTCTGGATGCTAACAAACGCAAAACGCTACAGTGACAAATGCACACATGAAGGACACAGCCCACATCCATTGAAAACAGATGTTTGAGTCATATTACAATGGAGGCTCACTGGTTTTACCTTTTTTTATTTTAACTTTTATGTGCGTTAATGAATTAATCCAGTTCCGGTTTTATAACTGTCCACCCATTACCTAATTTATGGACATTACAACATACTAGATTCACTGTAAGTTATTAATGCAAGCCAATACCAACACCGCTCACTCTCGGTCAGACCGGGAGACAGTGAGAGCAGTAAAAGTGAATACTTTCAGACTGATATTACACTGGGAGTAGAGGAAGCCATCCAGCTGACTTCCAAAAATGTTTTATTCTTGCTTTTCCTCTTACTTTGTGCCTGTCTCACTACTTTTTGTAAGTCATGTGTAATTCATTAAAGAACTTTTGTCTATTCATTGCATGTGTTTTTTTAAAGAAACACTTTAAGGGGAATACATTAAAGAAAGAAAACTTTAATGATCTAAGGGAAAACCGGTATTTATTATCTCAAGTTAGGTCAACATGACTAGTGTTTCCCACCGATAACATCATATATTCAATAAAAGCATACAGCTGAGAGGGAATGAAGGTGATGATCAGAAAGATGGACTGCAGGACAATAACGTGGACAAGGAAGTGGTCCTTGTCTGTTCTGTTTCACTTGCAGTCCTGAAGTCCACCATGTATCAGCACCAAGGACAGCTCCGAGGAATTCAGCTCACACTTTTTATGTAACAAGACAGACTCCCACTGATTGGTGTATTTTTTACACACCAAAGACACATGCAATATTCATCAGTGTTTAAATATAAAAATCTGTACTGAGTAAGAGATCACCTAACTTGTACTTTTTTCCATCACAGATTTTTTTGTGTTGTGTTGTAAAACACAAAACAACTATTGAAAAAAAAAAAAAAAGAAACCCTATAATGGCCTATTGCTTTTTTCAAGGGCATTTCCCTGGTTATCACCTGCAGTGTGAGCACTGCTGCGTTTTGGGTCTGCTGTTTGCCTTATTATGCCTATGTGTTTAATCTGCATACACTTAATGAGCAAGCAACGCGCGCGCGCACACACACACACACACACACACACACACACACAGTGACAGACACACAACCTTACCCTGGGATTGCCGACAGGTTCTGGTGTGCGGCTCGCGCCATCTCGCACCCTTTGGTCCGCGTGCTGTGCATCTCCGCGCGGAGGGACGGACAGTCCGCCGAAATCTCCCCGATGGAAATGACCAGCTCGCGATACAGGGCCACGAGCGTGTTAAACTCGTGCACGATCTGCAGAAGACGGACACTGCTTTTTTTCACTGAGCTATTTCACACGCACTTCTCAATGACAAAAACGCGCGGCACACTCTGGGATTTCTTAAATAAATGAGTGATCTCTTTTTCAAAGACACTTGACTTTTAATTCAATCGGTACGATCATGTGAAATAAAGGCATGAACACGCTGGCTCGGGCTACACGCCGAACGCACGGGTGCAGAATACAACACACGAAGGAGCACATGTTTAAACTCGGCGGATAAAGTCAATATTTAGTGCCTCGCCTGTGTACATAGATTGAAAGGGTCCATCAAGGCATAGATGGGCGGAAAGGAACACGAAAAAACCAGCAGTCATTTTAACAGCTACACGTACGTTTGCATTTACAGTGCAGATAATGGAATGGCAGCCGATTGCTATTTAAAACTTTAATTTTTGAAACCTGTTAAGCTTTCGCTGCACACTGTGACTGGTTCCGTTTTTGTTCGCTAATACCGACGCAGGATTTCAGCAGTGATTTTACTGTTATCTTTTTAAAAAAAAAAAAAAAAAAAAAAAAATCATCAAGGCTCACGGACACAAGAAGAAGGGAAATGGACGTGGACACTTGGGTCCGAATGAGCAGAGTCGCTCATCCCTGCGCCAGGCAGCGGACACACGCGGCGTAACCCGTGTCCTCTATGCGACTGACTGTGGCACGAGCCCGCGTTTCTTTCTCGCAAGCCAGGCCACCGCACCGCATGCCATGCAGCAGAGCCCACGCCACACACACGACACGCACACTCCGAGCCCTGCTGCAAACAAACGGTCACATTTATGTGAAATTCACCAAACGGAACAAAGAGTGCCGTTCGCTGCGGTTCATAATTACAGACAGAGCGAGCCGCACGTGACGCGGCGCAGCAGAACGGCCCCACGAGGGGGTCGCGCTGTACCCACCATCCTGCAGTGCTCCACGAGCCGCTGGGCTTTGCGCGCGCTCTCCGTGCTCTCCCTGCGCTCCGAGTCCCGCTGCGGGGCCCTGCCGATCTGGAAGATGTTCCCGGCGGATCTGGGGCGGTTTTTGCGCCCATTCGGTGCAGAACTCATGCATAAACAGCCACCGACGAACACCTGCGATGATTTGTCCTTATTTCTTCAGTGTTTTTTTTTTTTTTGAAAAAAAAAAAAAAGAAAAAAAAAGCGTTCCCCGCGTGTTGCAGTTAGTGTCGGACACGACAGGGTACAGGGTGTGTGAAGGGTACCCTAGTGCAGGAACAGGTCCGTGGGCACGCAGCGTCGAGCGCGCGGGAGTGCCGGCTGAGCGCTCGCGGGTGCACTCCGCATCGCTCCCACCGCACAACCCCGCACAACCCCGCACACCGTGTTAGAGCCCGCACAGCCCGCACAGCCCGCACAGCCAGTGTACAACGAGTCACCTTCACCGGAGCAGAAACCCGAGCGGGGCTGCAGCAGGGTCGCGCTCGCGCACCGCCGTCCCTCTCCTCCGAGAGGCGCGTTCACAGAGAGCGCAGCGCAGCCATTCCTCACGTCGAGCGGGTCTCCACGAAGCACTGCGGGTAGTAGATCGCAGCGTGTCGATCACAGAGGGGTTCCGCAGCGCTCCCTCGGCCGACGCTGTCCCTAGTAGTACCAGAGGATGTAGAGAGCGGGACGGAGGGGAGAAGGAGAGCCGAAGACGGGGGCCATTGGCGGTGCGGGGCGGGGGGTGCGGGTCCTCTTCTCAAGGTCTTCTTCTGAGAGTGTCTCTAACCTTGGAGAAGCACAGCAGACGTGCAATGGATGGCAGCCTGACGTGGCAGCAGTGGGGCTCTCTCATCAGACAGGAATACTAATAATGGTGCCCATCATCGGAGCAGAAGCTAGCGGATGAATGAATGAATGAATGAATGAATGAAAGCCTTTCCCAGGATACACAATCGCCTCACTTACAGTTCCCTCCAAGATGTACATGTCATAAACACATAGAGGATGAACATGTTGTACAGTGTCGCAAACTGCGGGGTGGGTTGTGGGGGGGTTATATCTAGGGGAGGGGGAGGATGGTATTTGTCAGATCACAACGTGTATAAATAATTATTGTTTTCAAAAAAGGCTCATGAGGACAGATGCCAACACTAAGACAAACAGAGGATGTTATAGGATGTATAGATTTTTATACATCTAGATTTCAGTTGCTTTTAGTTGATTGTTTTTAGCTGATAACTATTTCTCAAATGTGACTTACTTTGTCGGGATTGTTAAAACACATCGATGCATTTCAGAGTTAAGGGTATTAATCACATTTACATTCGCATTTACATTTACATATTTAGTAGACACTTTTCTCCAAAGCGACTTCCAATGAGCTCTATGTATTGTTATCAGCCCACAAACCTTATTCACCAAGGTGATTTACACTGCTAGATACACTACTGACAATGGGTCACTCATTCATAAATCAATGGAACACACTCTCTCTGTCACTCACACACTGTGGGTGAACCTGAACAGCATGCCTTTGGACTCACATAATCACATAATGACAGAATAAAATAGATTTCAGTACAGCAGTTAACATGAGATCAATGGCAATGACCTTGAACACATAAGAATAATATTAATAACAATAATAAAAAGCCTGTTATGATTCGAGTTAAGTACTGTGCGACAACATATATTTACTCGTATGACTTCAATTAACTAAGTTTTTTCCCAAGCTTTTTCGCATCACAGATCTATTAATCTATAAGGAAATTAATGCTTTTAAAAATGTTTGATTATTCTTGCACAAGTAAATTAAGCACATAGTGTGATCTGTAGTGTATCAGGGACACAAATACTAACCTTAATTTTAATGATATTTGTGAGATGCAGGAAGGTGGAACAAGGAGTTAGTGGAATAGTTGGCTCCGTTGGCAGTACTGTATCAGTAGACTTGTACTGGTGCTTCATTCCATCAGTTGGCACTTGGATATTTTGATCAGCTTCTTGCCACATACAGAGTACACTAGATGTATAATTTTACTACCAGAAAGAAACATACAGCATATACTCTTTTATAATGTACAGTTTTATAGGATGGAAATAAAGGGTGATTCATCTTGGCCAGCCTGATTCAATACTGTACTGTGCTCACTGGCAATAGTTAACGGGTTAATTGGAAAATATCTGGCGTTTCTTTAGAAGAGAACAAGTTGAGAATCAATTGTCAGTCTTTCCGGTCACTTCATAAATGCTTCTTCAGTAGATTACGAGGATCACTAACTGGGATTGCCTTGATTTGAAAAATAGTGAATTCAAGTCTTTGAAGTATTCATGTTATGATTTTGTATCTTCCATGTTTTCACATTTACTTCCTTTCATACAAAAGTAATAAAGCCCCCATGTTTGCCTCCTTGAGGAAATTATGTTGGAAGTGAACTTCCTCTGCCTTCTCAGCACCACCCATGACAGCTGACTTTTCAAATCCTTTGTCATGGTTTTGTCAGTAACATCATCCAGTTGGCAGATTTGGAGGCGGGGCCTAAGAGCTTGGTTGAGTAGGATTCACTCAAAACTGGAAAACACAGCAAAGGCTAGTATATAATACAGAGACTATGCTTGCCACCAACCAGCTGTTGGTCAAGCTGCAGGTTGTGGGGGCTGAGCTGTTTGTGACCTACCATCATATGAAATAGAGAAAAAATGCCTGTGTGGTATCAGAATCAGAAGGTATGGACCTTTGAGATCACGAGCCTTCGTATGGTTTCTCAAAGTGAATAAGATTACTTTTGTCAGAAGAACAACTGAAGAAGAAGAGGAAAATGCACTCGAAAACTGCATGTCTGCATCCAAATCTCTCTTTATGTTGGTATAATCAGCTTTTTGTATTGTTCTCAGAGATATGTGTTACTTTGGAGAAAAGAGTCTTTTAAATGAATAAATATAAATGAAAATGTAAAGAACCACGTGTGCCACCACATTGCCAGAAATCTGGAACATTTCCATGAAACAAACGTGAATGAAAAGAACAGCAATGCACATTGTGATGGACTGGCAAACTGGCCTTTCAGCTCTTAGCGGAAGCAGGACTTTAGGAAAAATGGCATGTTTAAAGTACACTTGGAACTCATCAACACAACCCTTTGATTCAACCTCATGACAGTTTATGTGAAGAACTAATAAAAGGTTTATAAATGATAACAGTACTGTATTGCCTGTAAATGAAACGTGCATAGCAAGTGAAATTGTGGCAGGCTTAAATAAAAAGCATATCTATAATTTATGAGAAATACCTTTTGGTAAAAGACATTGACATTTAACATCCTATATTCTATATGGTCAACTTTTAAAGATATTCCGGATGACTAAAAATGAAAAAGTGTGGTTTGTACTACATACTCCACTCCTAGTGGTACAGTTCGGACTGCTGCTAGTGGTGGACCGGGACAACCTGGGATCCCTGCCGCTTCAACAACTATATTTCCAGATTTATTTTGCCCTTCCTTCTAACATAATCCTTACTATATTTGATAACTTATCCTTATAATTACATATTTTACCAGTTCAGTGAAAAGTAAGAACTACTGGGTATAAGTTTTCTACTCGCTTGGTGGTCCCGCGCACGAAAGGTAAAGCACAGGTGACAGGGGTTCTCGGTTCTGGCTCCGTTGTGGTGGAATGACCTTCCCCTCTCACTCAGAACTGCTGAAACTCTGTCTACATTCAAGAAGGGTCTGAAAACTCACCTTTTCTGGACTCACTTCGCCCAAGATCTCTCCAGCTCATGTATTGGAAATGTTCATGTACCTTAAAGCCTTAACTTCATGAGCATCCCCAGGCAGATAGCCTTAGTTTATTCAGCCACTACTCTGCCGGCATTTGCTTGCTTGTGTATCTTATAATATTTAAAAAAAAAAGAAAAAAATGGTAGGAGGGTATGAGGATTTCTATAATCCTGTGTTTTATACTTGAAGTTGAACGAGGAACCTCGGTGAAGCAAGTCGGCAAGTGGTAGGTAACAAACTGGTTTTACTTCAATACTTGTCTGCAGCCATTTCTCTTTCTCTTTTTTTATGTAATGCATAAATTGTACTTTTGCTGAGATGTACGTAGCTTTGGACAAACAAAGCATCTGCTAAGTGAATAAATCATGTAAAATGTAAGACGCGGCTATAATCATGACGATTAGCCGTACATTAAATAAATATTTTTGCTGTGAAAACCGCGTCTTCTTATTATTACAGAAACATACAGAACTGAAGAAGATATGTACCTGTAAACACCGCTCCCCCCCTCGCCCGCCCCACTCCCTCCAGCAAATTTAATATATTTGGAGCGCTGTGTACTTCTGAAGGATTACATGTCTTTATCACAGCCCAAGAGTTGAAATGTAATAGAAGCACTGTCACTTTAAGCGCATTTCTTCTCCTGTCACTCTCTCCGCCCGGGGGGGTCATATCTACCAGCGCAGTGTGTATATTGGTGCAGCGTCTCCATCAAACTCACCTTTTACATTATAACAGAATCCTTTTTAAATACAGCGGTATTTGTATGCTTTCTTTAAAAGTGATAGAAAATGTGTTACTGTTTTCCCAATAAATACAAACAGTGTTTTCGTTACACCGATTTTTTTTTTTACCTTAAGGACAATTTTTGGAGTGCGTTTTGTTCATGCAAAAAGGAATGGGGCTGCGCTGAGAGTTTAAACTAACTAGGAACTGAAAAATTAAAGTCAAAGTCTAATGACTAAAATCTAAGTTCAATGTTGTATCTATTTATTGCAATCAGTAAAATTACTCATATTCACTTTAAACAATTTTTGCATTTTACATTACAAGATTAAACAGTCATTTCATTTACATCTGCTCATCATCAGAAGTGGAAATTCCGTTACGAATAGATGGTATTTGCACGTATGACAGTTTGAGATTAATTTTTTTACTGAAATGCAAAAGATCAACTTATACTTCATGTCGATTTATTACACTGTGTGTGTTGTCGGTTAGGGGAGTAAATAACAACTTGCTGCAAGAAATTATAGTTTTACTATTCAAGAGGAAAGATAACCTCAGTTGCTTCTGTAAAATATTCAGTACCGAACCTGGTAAAGTATGGACTTGTAAATTAATTTCAGTATCTCGTTGAATCTGCTAAGAAATATTATGTAATAATTTCCATAGATGCATATGTAACTAAGTGCATGATTAAGATTCCCTCACGTTGCTGAAATATGCTTTGGCTTTGATCCGAATGCAGGACTGGGACAGATGATAGTTGAGATTGTGTAAATTCAAGGGCAAAGTCTGAAAAGAAAAAAGAAGTATTTAGCAGCCATAATGGAATGCATCACAATGGTGCACTGATATTTTTCCTCAGATATGTCTTTCATATGTCATTTTGATGAAATCACAAGAAAACTGTATCTTTGGAAATGAGTTTTATTTTTAGTATTGCAGATTGAGGTCAACCAAAGATGGAGTATTTTGTGCAGTAGATTTCCATCTATTTACAGCAAGTCTAATGCAGTTTTTTTCCTATGTTGTAATTGAATATTTTGCACTCTTACCACCAATGATTTATGCATATACTTACATTTAGCTGACACAACTAAATATGAATTACTCTCACAGTTAGTGCACTGCATACATGTTTAAAGTGTAAAACTGAAAGTTGTATCTTTTACTATCGGTAAAAGTCATTATTAGAGAATTTCAATGAGACAGTTGTCACTCCTGATTCTGATAGGCTCCCAGCTAACGTTCAATCCAGAACCAGCATCTATTCAATAACAGAACCTTTTCGCTTCAGGTTAACGACAGCCAAACCATATTCTGGAGCTGCTGCGATCCATGGCAGGTGCTGTTGCCATCCACGCTCCAGCATCCTGGTCAACCACCTTGAATCAGCAAAGATTTATGCAACATTTGAAAAGCTGCAGGTCAAGTCACAGGATAAGGTTTATGACACCCCCAGTCAGTCTGAGGTAACACCTGACTGCTTTGTGTTGGAAACAGCTGACAGCTGGTGTTTGGAAACAGTGCAGAATAAAAGCAGTTCAGCTTGCTCTGTTTTTATCATGTGTCGTTTTCCAGTGTAATAGCATAGATATGCGCCACTCAGAATGGAGCACCAATGGGTCAGCTCCTTCAAAAACAGTTATATTTTAAACAGAGGAGCAATGCTGTATTCCTGCAACTACAAGGATGGGGTCAGATGGAAATATAGAAGCAGCCATGGCTGATGTGTAGAGTTTAGAAGAGAATCTTTCATGTCCCTAGAGAGTCGATCAGAGAAAATAATGTGGAGAAACTTACTTTTTCAGAAGCCCTGATTGGTGAAACCCAACAGAGGCAAAGATAAAAGAAAAGAACGTCATGTCATTTCACCTCATATATTTATTCAACAGTCAGATTTTCTTAACATCCTGTTTCATTCCATCATTGTTCACTGTTGTACATTGCATAAAGTTTTAATATACATTCAGAGCCTCGTGGAGTTGTTAATTTACAATAACACACACAAAAAAGTGTCTATAACTGCCTGTCCCAAGCGGGGTGATGGTAAGTCAGAGCCTAGCCCAGTAGCACAGGGTAGAGGTGGGAGGGGACACACTCAGGATGGGATGCCAATCTACCACAGGGCATCCCAAACAGGACTTGAACCCCAGACCCACCACAGAGTAGTACCTGGCCAAATCCACTGCACCATTGGGTCCCCCAATTTACAATAGCACCAATACTTATTCTTCTAATGCAACATTTGCCAATATTCTTTAAAGTTTACTGTTGTGAAGAGATGCTTAATGAAATGGCGTCTGACTAAAACCATAAAAGAGCTGTAGCCGTTTTCATCAGTGCTTGATTTTTTTAAATGTACTGTACCTTATGTCTTGAGCACACAGTGCAGTACAAAACTAAACAGTGGGAAACAGAAAATGGATTCTGGGTGATTCAGGGTATGTCTCATGCCCTTTGATTCCTAGATTGGTGCCAGACCGCTGCAACCCTCCATTGTAGATTTTGTAACAAAAAACTACAGTATAAATATTACGGTATGCAAATGTATTCAGTGGACTCAGAAGGTCCACTAGAAGGTCCTCAGAAGGTTACAGAAGGTGTCCAAACTTTGATGAAAAAGAATAATGATAAAACTTGGTCAGAGCTGACAAAACCAATGTATATTATAACATGGTGATATTTATACAGCATTTTTGTGTCTACCTCTTGTGGGAACTTAAATATCTAACGGAGCATGAAGGGTGCTGCAGGATTTTTTAAGATTGTAGCTGACAGAATATTAATGAAAAACTTGCATTTTTTTTTAAATTAAATGTTAAATAAATGTTGCATTCTTTGAAATTTGCTTTATTTTCATTCAAAAATCTAGATAAATGGTTTTTCTAATGTCAACTGGCCTAACTCAAACCCTGATGAAATCCTTTTCATATATTCAACTGGAATTTGAAGCAGTGTTATTTTGCACTGTGAGCTGTGCATGTTTTATTTTATTTCAAACAAAGAGAGATGGAAGAATTTTAATGATAGAAGAAGTAACCGTCCCTTAAAGGCTACAGTGCCACAAATTTGTATTGCTTCAAAGGCATTGCTGAAAGGTGGGGCCATAGCACTCTCTGCTATGATAGAATCACCCCGAAGAACCTGAATATGAAGTGCA
Organism: Scleropages formosus; assembly: GCF_900964775.1. NCBI lineage: Eukaryota > Metazoa > Chordata > Actinopteri > Osteoglossiformes > Osteoglossidae > Scleropages > Scleropages formosus. The sequence goes on from NC_041822.1 coordinate 15,110,888, forward strand.
AGGGTAGATTTTACTAAGCCGCCCTCAGGTCCAGGTGGGTCACCAAAATAAAGTACCTACTTCTAGCCAGATAAGAGCATCCATCTTCCAGCTGAACAAGGCTCCATAGGCTCAGAGCCAAATCATGCCTGCAGCTTTTAGGAAATGTGTTCGTCATAGTTTTGAGAGCTGCTTCCCAACTACTCAGATAAATTGTTTTGTGCTACTAATCTGAAGATGCAGCCAAGACCTACGAGGTCTAGTCTTCTTAGATAAGGAAATGTGTCTCCTTGTAAGCTCTGCAGGCATTTTAACATTAAGATCAAGTTGCTAAGGGTCTTGACCTTTTTTGCAGAGCATGAGTGGCTCCATTGTAGCCTTTGTGGCCCCTTTTGTAGAGACAACATCCTTATCTCATCCAGTGATGAAAATTTTTCATATTGCCTTATATTACTTGTGCATCAAAGTAAGGGGTTTGTTGATGCAAAACTTTTCTTGGGTGTATCAGCACTAAATAATAGCAAAGGACAAATACCCTCAAAAGGAAGTACTCATTCTCATACCTAGTAACAATGCACAGCTCGAACCCCATCATCAAGCTCGCCGACGACACCGTGGTGGGTCTCATCAGCAAGAACGACGAGTTGGCATACAGAGAGGAGGTGCAGCGGCTAATGGACTGGTGCAGAGCCAATAACCTGCCTGTGAACGTGGACAAAACAAGAGAGATGGATGTTGACTTTAAGAGAACATGGAGCAACCACTTTCCACTGACCATCGACGGCCCCTCCATGCAAAATGTCAAGAGCACCAAATTCCTTGGTGTTCACCTGGTGGAGAACCTCACCTGGTCCCTCAACACCAGCTCCATAGCCAAGAAAGCCCAGCAGCATCTCTACTTTTTGCAAAGGTTGAGGAAAGCCCATCTCCCACCCCCTATCCTCACCACATTCTACAGAGGGATTATTGAGAGCATCCTGAGCAGCTGCAGCACTGCCTGGTTTGGAAATCGCAAGACCCAGCAATGGATAATAAACTGATGAGAAGATCATCGGTGTCTCTCTCCCTCCATCACAGACATTTACAGCACACGCTACATCCCCAAAGCCACCAGCATTGCGGATCACCCCTCGCACCCCTCACACAAACTCTTCACCCTAATGGTGTCTGGCAAAAGGTACCAAAATATTCGGGCTCTCACGGCCAAACTGTGTAACAGTTTCTTTCCCCAAGCCATCAGACTCCTCAGTACCCAGGGGCTGGACTAACACCAACCCACACACACACACACACACACACACACACACACACACCCATACTCAACTGAACACCATTCCACTCCCTTGGCAAGTTCTTGCACTCCTTTTTCTTAAATTGCTGCTAAAATGTAAGTAGTATGTTTACATTTAAAGTTTTTGTATATTTATTGTTTATATTTATTTTTGTGTTTATATATAAATAAATATATATTTATTGTTTATTGTGTAGGTAGTCGGGGGGTGCAGTGGCGTGGTGGGTTGGACCGGGTCCTGCTTTCCGGTGGGTCTGGGGTTCGAGTCCCGCTTGGGGTACCTTGCGACGGACTGGCGTCCCGTCCTGGGTGTGTCCCCTCCCCCTCTGGCCTTACGCCCTGTGTTGCCGGGTAGGCTCCGGTTCCCCGCAACCCCGTATGGGACAAACGGTTCAGAAAATGTGTGTGTGTAGGTAGCTCTGAGTCGGTTCTGTATAGCACCATGGTCCTGGAGGAACATTGTTTCGTTTCACTGTATACTGTACCAGTTGTATACGGTCAAAATGACAATAAAGCTGCTTTGACTTTGTTTTTACATATTTTTATATCATGACTGATCAGCAAAAATGGACTGCAGTTTCATGGCAGTTTAGAAAACTGCATTCAGCAATAACAGAAAACTCAATTCACAAACCATTCAGGTCTTACAGACCAATAACACTTCATATAACAGACCAAAAACAAAGCATTATTTACAAAGCTGCATTTGCAAACTTGTTGTCAGGAATCCTGATCTTGTTGTTGGAGAACACCACGATAATTATCAGAGGTGACTTTAAAGCCTCCTTTTTTGAAACAATTTGCATGTTTTCAATGCTGAGCAGGATTCCAAAAGCCATTATTCTTGTTTTTGGATCTCCTTGAATGGAACACATTCGAGGGCTATAGATAACAAGGTTAGGTGTGAAACAAGACTGGAACCCTTCAGCTAAAAGGGTTCCAAATTGGTAGTCCTTCACTGTTGAGTAGAGGCACTATGCTCATTCTAAAACACGTGGCTATCAGCAGTGTCAGAGGTCAAACTATTTTTGTCAGAGAAGTAATACCTTCTGAGCAGGAAATGGCCCAACCAGATTACAAGATCAGTGTCAAATTCAGTGTACCATCCATTTAAAGGTAAGAGATCACTTATCTTTTCTTTCTCCATATTTTGAACGTGCCCTATCTGGCAGAATTAGTCTTTCAATGCGATTTCTGACATTCCATAGCAAGGTCTTGAATGCTCCTCAGTAACTGCACAAGATTCCAACCTAAACATGTATCTGTCAATTCATCATCAAGCGTTCTTTAGCAGGCAGTCTAGCTTTGATATCTTAAACGCGGTAATGGTTTATCGTCTTGCAGGTTGTCATCTTATTTAGATAAATTTGATTGTCCGACAGTCCTGCTTCTTCTCAAACAGTCCTCTCTGGTACTCCTATCTGTTTGACTTCATCTCTGTATGAAGGTCATGCTGTCGGTGTCCAAGAAAACCTTGTTCAGAAACTGGAAACCTCAGTTTTCTGGTCAGAGTGCAAATAAGCTTCATGCTAAAGCAGAGTGCTGTCAACAACTCTTTAAATGATGTCTTCTTGAACACCTCTCCTGCATTTAGTTCATGTCCTAGATTTCTTTTTATTTCCAACCTCAATTTAGTCCTCAAGTCTATTAGATTCAGATGAGCTAATGGGTTTTTTATACCATACATGTATATAAATAAAGATAATCTCCAAGGTGATATGAATTAAAACTAGGAAAAACTGTAACTCTTTAATAACTGCCAACACTTTGGGATAAAAAGCTATGTGGAGATACAAAATGGGTGTTTGATGTTTTTAGTAATAAAAAGACTGCCTCACCGTAATTGTGAAGTTAATCTGATAGTTTCGTATAAGCGAAGCAAAGGAAAAATGCAGAGGACTGCTATGAATTCATGAGTCTGAAAAGAAAAATAATTTGTACCATGGCTGGTAATGGCTCCAGTCTGGAGTCTAAAGCAACAAGAGGTGGCGAGTTCCCTGAAGAGGACAAAGTCCATTTACTGTGAGAGCACTTTCCTCCCACAAGGCAGAGGGCTGTGCCACCACTGGGAGGAGGAAAAAAGGCCAAGTGTGTGGTTTTAGAGCGGAAGAGCCAGAGACAATCAGGCCTCGTAAGAGGCAATCATGGTGGCGTTATTCTTACTGCCTCAGGGGCCCTTCACTAAAAAACCTGTGAAAACCATTATTAACAGTGTGGCAGATCAAATCCCACCTTTTTTCGGGTATATTTTGTGTATGTAATTCACTACCAGTTTCTTTTCATTTCCCTTCAGACCTCAATTTTCTTCTAGAATTGGATATTACATGCTGCTCATGTTACTTCTTTCTTCAGCTGATTTTAGTTGTTGTCCCAGGTTAGTGCAATTGAGGAAAGCTGAAACATGACAGAAACAGATAGCTCAGGAGCACGGACCCTTCCGCCTCCGGTGGTAACGGGGAAGTGAAGCTCTGGAGATCGTGCTGCCACCCGTGTGACGCGATGCCCTCAGAGTCTAATCACACCTTCAGCTCTGACCATAGAATGGAGCATCTGTGCAGCTGCACACTTTCCTGAGGAAACACACATCCAGCAAATGCACTACCTCAACAACTCACACATAATCGCAATGAAAGTCACAATGACGATAAAACAACACACCAGCAGAACCATTAAAAAGTCCCAGCAAAACCATGGACGGAAAATGGTCTTACACGGCAGTTTTCCCTTCACCTATGGTGGGAAAACAGATGTGAAGGTCACGCATCATCAAGAACACACTCCACTGGACTGAGTGTGGTTAATATCTCCTGTGCGATCCCAAATTTTTGGTCTTGATCAGGACTAGCGGGACCTTACATTAGGATAAGAGATGATCAATAATGAATACAACAGCAGATACCAATAGCAAGTGTTTGATAAGGAAAAGTCTGCATTGAATAATAATTATCCTGATTATTCATGGTGGCAAGGCAAATATTTCAAAACACACAGAGCTTTTGGAAAGATTCAGGGATCTAAAACAGATCCATCTGCAAATTCTCCACTCTTCTCACAGGAACAGCTGCTCAATCTCTGCTTTCAGTAACCATCATGGTAGTTATTTATACCATAGCGCAGACAGAGATGGAGGTGATGACAACTTGGAAAGCATCTTCCTATCATGTGACAGCAGCATAGGGGACTGATGTAGGATTTGTGTGATGCAAAAACTGGCAAAAAAATAGAAAGGACCACTGTAACATACAGGGTTGTGTCTGGTGCACAAAGTGGCTAAGCACAGTAACAGGATTCAGGCTTTTCCACTGTAATTCAAGATAATGTTATGAACCTACCAAAACTTTAAGAAAATAATTCACAAACAGAAATAGCCTTTCAACAGTGAACTGGCAAAACAAAACGCGACAAGAAATTCACAGCAACAGCTCAGAAGTCCAATTACAGCACCAGAGTGTAACGCACTAACTTGATTTCTCAGTCTTGTTAAACAGAGTCGCTGACTGAACTTCATTGCCTGCACACGGTGCTCGTTTCCTCCTAATACACGTCTCCCCAGGTGTAGCTGTCAGTGCGGTAAGTTTGGGGTGGGGCTGGACTCCTGTCTGCTGTATTGTATAATATGTGGTGCATCTTTTTTTTAGTAGCCATTTACCCCATCATGGTCAGTGATTTGGAAGTGATCCCAGGAAGCATAAGGCATGGTGCAAGCTGAAAATGGGTCTACCACAGGACACTCGAACACACATGTGATACAGCCCGTTTTGGAAACAATTGTTTGTCATCATTTCATAATGCACAAGGAGACACGCACACGGAGAAAAGATGCAAAGCAGCACACAGAGGGCAGGAATCATTATCCTGTGAGGTGCTATTCCGTGTGATGTAAGCAAAACCCTTGTGTGGGAGCACCAGTGCGGTAGGACTTGTGGTAATGCAAACTGGAAATAGGCGCCGTCTGCTGGTGAGATTAACCCTGCCTGAGATTAGTATGGAACACAAAATGGCACAATTACACAATGTTTCAGAAAGGTTACATAAATCATGATGAATCGAACACGATCAGCGTTTGAGAAATATTCGAGTGACCCAGTCTTCCACAGGCAATAGTTTGTCTTAACTTAAGTAGATACTTACATGCAGGTGAATTGTGAAATGATTTATGTCACACTCAGCTGACATGCTATGAAAGCAATAAGAAATATGAGAGTGCAATTGTGAAAAATGTAAATGAGGAAAAAATGAGGCAAGGAAACATCCAGGGAACACATTAGGTTTATCTCAATATAGGTGATGATATCTCTATGGCAACTGTGACAGGTGTTAGAATATGGAAGAAACACCTTTGTACGTACATCCTCCATAAAACAGTTTACACCTCTCTGAAGTCCCCCAGGTTCTGTGAATAAGACAGTCATTTCACTAAGCTCTGTGAAGCTTCTGACTGTTAAAAAGGGCAGTTGACAGTTCTTCATTAGCATTTCTTTTTTTTGCATTTTAATTACTTGGTATGAAAATGCAGAGCAGCATGTTGAAAGTCCTGTGATGGAGATGGAATCATTTAAGAGGGTCTGAACACCAACTCCCATCATCCTCTCCATGCCAGTCATGTGTTCTGAAAAAAGTCAGAACATACGTGAGGAGAACAAAACCTATGGACACAAATAATACGTCAGACACGGGGATCGCAGAATGGAATTATATGTAATTCTCTAGAACACTTTAAGATGGAACGTCATTAAAATCCATTGTTACAATTTACACATGAAATACAGCTGCTTAAATAAATTTAGGGGAAAAGGCAACCCTTCGATCAGAGCGAGAGCTAAAATGTTGTTTTTTCAGCCAAAATGTCAAGAAGTGTTTCTTATTGATGAAACCAGTGTTACCTGGGACTTTCTGTTGTTTGGCTATATGAGGCTCTGATAAAATCTTCTCTTGCTGAAAATGATCTTCTTTGTCAGGGTTTTGAAAAATCAAATTTATTTTATAGTAGTTTTACATAATCAAATGGAACATACAAAAGGATCCACACTATGTCACATGTTAACCCCCATCCAGAAGATATATGGACCTATCGTTGGACATAGCTGCTACATCTGTGGCCTCCACGTTTAGCATGCTGCAGCTGTTCAGATGGTAGGGCTGTGTGTGTCTGTGTGTGTGTGTGCGTGTGTGTGTGTGTGTGTGTGTTTTGGGCACCCATAGCCCCCTGTGCTTGCTCCTCACCCTTATCAGTCACCCACCTGTTGCCATCAGGTGCTTTATGACAGAGTTCTATAGGCAGCTGTGCCAAATGTCCTTGAAGCCTGTAAAAAAAAGAGAGGCTTTTGTACCAAGGCAAGGTCATGGCTGGTGAACAGACACAAACCACACAAACACCTGTGTCAGCTGGAACACAGCAAAAAAAGTTGAATACAATCACTAAGAATGCAGACATTTCCTTTGAGGAACCGAACAACAGCTCTAGCAGAGATTTAGAATAACGAAGGGATTATTAGACAGCCTGCAGTGCTTTTGCATGCCACAGTGTACTGATTACTAAAAAACTGTATACATTTCAATTATATTTAGTATCAGCCTTAAAAAAACATAGCATTCTTCACTTATATTTGCTTCTTTGGTCTAGTGATCATTTTGAAAATAACTGAAGATAGGCTGTCTTGTGCTTTGTGGTTCAGTAACAGTTTGCCAGTTTAGAGTAATAAGTGGGCTGCACATATACACGAAATAGAACTGAAATGACCTTCATTTTAAATATCATTGCATGTCTGATGCACATTCTATGACAAAGCTGACTAAGACCAATTGAGACAGCTGCATTAGATAACAAGGTATAGCTAATTCTAATATTAGAGAGTATAACGGGACTGAAGTCTCAGATTCACATCATATCCTGGAATGGGAACACCATAAAGCATCTGGTGAACATGATAGTAACACCCTCACTGTATAGAGAGCAGTACCAATATTGAAAACATTATTTACATTTTACAAGGAAAAACAAACTAAGAAATGTAACATTGATTTTGCAGACACTTTTCTGCAAAGCGACTTCCAATGAACTCTACGTAGTGTTATGAGCCCACACACCTTATTGACCAAGGTGACTTACACTGCTAGATACACTACTTACAATGGGTTGCTCATCAATACATAAGTGGAATACACTCTCTCTGTCACTCACACACTATGGGTGAACCTGAACAGCATGTCCTTGGACTGTGGGAGGAAACCGGAGCACCCGGAAGAAACCCATGCAGACATGGGGAGAACATGCAGACACGACACAGACTGAGCGGAGGGAATCGAACCCATGTCCTCTCCCACCACCCAGGCGCTATGAGAGAGCAGCGCTATTCACTATGTCACCGGTCTGCCAAACTTTATTCAAAACTGTAGGGATTTCATTTTTTGTACATTTAAAGCATTTTGAAACTTCTAAATGCAACTTGTCCAACAATTTCCAAATAAATTCCCTGTACTTATTTTTTTACAGGTTGTATGTTTAACAAACTGTGGGATACAGCTGTAATACAATTATAATATAGCTGTGATATACAAAACACACACACTTTCAGAACCGCTTGTCCCATACGGGGTCACAGGGAACCGGAGCCTACCTGATAACACAGGGCGTAAGGCCAGAGGGGGAGGGGACACACCCAGGACGGGACGCCAGTCCATCACAAGGCACCCCAAGCAGGACTCGAACCCCAGACCCACCGGAGAGCAGGACGGTGGTCCAACCCACTGCGCCACCGCACCCCATATACAAAACAATATTTATTATATTAATCGTCTGAATATTTAATCTTCAAACCAATTTAAGCTTCATTCAATAAAGACATCATTATACGATATAACCAAGATAACTACTGTAATCCATTTTACTGGAATTAAGTGCCATGAATTACAAAAAATATGTTTTAAGGAGAAGATAAACGCAACCATTTGCTGTACTCAGAGGAATCTGTTAAAAATATCTGTACAGCTCCTTCTACCTGTTTTTCTGTATCTCTGTAGCTCTATAGCTCTGTGTTTCTGAATCTGTGTGTCAGCGGCTGTCATCAGTCAGCTGTGTGTGTATTGTAACTGGGCCGCGCTTCTAACACACATCAGCAGTCATCGCTGCACTTTTCCCCAGGAAACACCCATTCCCTGAAGCTCTCATGTTTGACAGCGTGATGCTTGTGTCAGTACAAAGCAGGATCAATATTTTCACATTCAAACACACAGTATAACATCTACTGTAAGGGACAGACTGCCCAGAGATGGAGATGTCGGTGTATTTGTCAAAGCCGAAAGCGGACAAATGTTTCAGAATTTTGCGGCAATCGGTGTAGTAGCTTGCAGTGATTTGCAATACAAATGTTGGGTTTTAATTAAAACTGAATAAGAACTGTTTTCTGACTTTTCAAGACACACTAAAAGAGTTGACAGGGAAGACGTTCCTAGATTACATGATGGGTCAACTCTGCTGAAACGAGTTTTATGGATTTGCTGTACATCTCAGGGTTGGAACTGCGACGTCTCTGTGATGAACGTATGAGATATACACACCGCAGTGCATACAGACTGCCACCCACTCAATCTATATATATAGATTTACACACACCGTATTATTGTATTGGTAGTACTGCCTGTAGCATTCATTATTAATATCTCTTTTATAGATCTTGGCCCTGACAGCTGCTCTGAACTTTTGTGTTTTTTTACTGTCTGGTGTTGATGGAAGCAAAGTGTAAGGCACACATCGATAAAATTTTTTTAAGAAAAGCAAAAAAAAAAAAAAAAAAAGAAAAAAACACAACCCAGAATCATTATAACTGTTGAACGAACTGTCGAGCAATTTGTGTTTCATATTTTTCAGGCCACTCGTTTCGCTCGCTCTTCACACGCCGAAGTCTCGCGGCAGATGGCAGCAGACGCCTTCCGCGCGCGCGGAGCTCTCGAGGTCCTGAAAGAGACCGACGGCGCGCGGCGGTGCGGTGAAATCCACGCGGGAACCAAACACGTCGTGCGACGGATGACGACCAAGACAACAACAGTCATTTACCGTAATTATGAACCGCATTTTATTTAGACTAAAATATATTTTACGTTTTCTTTTTTACAATATTATATAATAAAAATGAAAAGCTGAGTAGTATAAAGGTGTTGCAACTAATTCTACATAAATAAAACGCGTCTGAATATCATCAGTCCTTTTCGTCTTGCTCACAAAAAACTTTCACTTTTAAAACTAAACGGTTTTGATTTGTTTAAAAAAAATCACGAAAACGCCCAGATATACTTATAATCTTGGACTAAAATCAAAGTTTACAACAAAGCATTTCCAACAGAAATGATTTTCCGGAAACTGATAAGAAAACTGAGCCTCCGAAAAAGATCATGTGAAATAATTCTGAGCTACAAACGCAGGATTCCTATATATCTGTATTTCAGGTAAAAATGCACGTATTTATAAATAGAAGTCCAGAGAGATGGAATGAAGTGCTTGGATTAGAGCGAGCAAACGAAACGTTTGCGCGCGGTACGGTGTTCGCACAGAAAATGAAAGTGGATAATAAACTGCAGTGTGTGTGTGTGTGTGTGTGTGTGTGTGTGTGTGTGTGTGCGCGCGCCGACCTCTCCGCCATCTGACGTACCTTCCACCGCTCCTATAAATGAATTCACTTCGTCACCAGACTCCAGCGACTCGCGGCACCACCGAGTACAGCACTGACACACCACGCACTGGCAGTGACTGACACAGCTGACTGGGACTCCGGCGGTACTCCATCCACACAGCGTCATGATTCCCAGCCGGGATGGAATTATTATTATAGAGTCCAGTACCGACACCGGCACCGGCAGGGACTGAACTCCCGACACCCCAATCTCTCTATGTCCTCTCGACATGGAAAATACGAACAACACCACACAGGTGGATCGTCCCGTCCGGAATGGTGGAAACGCGACCGTGCTGGTCGAAGTGCCTCTAAGTTACCAGATTGTCACCTCCCTGTTCCTCGCAGCGCTCATCCTCTGTGCCATCTTCGGGAATACGTGCGTGGTGGCTGCCATCGCCCTGGAGAGGTCCCTACAGAATGTGGCCAACTACCTGATCGGATCCCTGGCCGTGACGGACCTCATGGTTTCCGTGCTGGTGTTGCCCATGGCAGCCCTTTACCAGGTCTTAAACAAGTGGACCCTCGGACAGGTAACTTGTGACATTTTCATTTCTTTGGACGTGTTGTGTTGCACTTCTTCCATCCTGCACCTGTGCGCGATCGCGCTGGACAGGTACTGGGCGATCACCGACCCCATAGACTATGTGAACAAGAGGACTCCCAGAAGAGCCGCCATCCTCATCAGCCTTACTTGGATAATTGGCTTCTCCATATCCATCCCACCGATGCTGGGGTGGAGGAAACCGGAGGACAGAGCGAACCCCGACGCGTGCACCATAAGCCAAGACCCCGGCTACACCATCTACTCCACCTTCGGCGCTTTCTACATCCCGCTCTTTCTCATGCTGGTTCTCTATGGCAAGATATTTAAAGCTGCCAGGTTTCGCATCCGAAAGACGGTTCGCAAAACGGAGAGGAAGAAAGTGTCGGACAGGTGCTTGGTGGTGTCCCCGGCCGCCCTCCACAAGAAGTCCAACGGGGAGGCGGGCAAGAACTGGAAGCGCAGCGTGGAGCCCAAGCCGAGCGCGTGCGCCAATGGCGCGGTGCGGCACGCGGACGCCGACGCGGACGGCGAGTCGCTCGAGATCATCGAGGTGCACAACTCGAGCGTCAACTCCAAGCATCATCTGCCGCTGCCCAACACCCCCCGCTCGGCCCCCTGCTTCGAGACTAGGAGCGAGAAGAGTGCGGAGGCGAAGAAGAAAATGGCCCTGGCGCGAGAGCGCAAGACAGTCAAGACCCTGGGCATCATTATGGGCACCTTCATCCTCTGCTGGCTGCCCTTCTTCATAGTGGCCCTGGTGTTGCCTTTCTGCCGGGAGAGGTGCTACATGCCGCAGTGGCTCGGGGATGTCATCAACTGGCTCGGCTACTCCAATTCCCTCCTGAACCCCATCATATACGCCTACTTCAACAAGGACTTCCAAAGTGCTTTCAAGAAAATCGTCAAATGCAAATTTTATAGACCCTGAAACTTTTTCTCGATGGAGAAAAAAAAAAAAAAAAAAAAATTACATACATGTTGGTGAAGAAGCGTTGATTTTGCACCTGATGACTTTTTTGCACCCCTCGACGTGCGCCCATGCAGAAGGAGGGGAGGGAGCGGGGGTCTTCTTGACTCGAGCCTCCAGAGACTCTGTTTCTGTTCATTTTTGGGAAAATAATAATAATAATAATAATAATAATAATAATCTTCTGTAAAAGGACAGGTTGGCTGTCCGCGCAGGTAACACAAAAGACATGGGAGAGGAGAACGTGCATCGCGCTATTTCATGTATCTCGTGTTCTGCATTTGCAACGTATCGTTGTATTTCCACGCAAAAAAAAAAAATCTCATCGAGCCGTGTGCCGCATATTCCACGTGTAGTAATTTGTTCGGGACAGTTTTTTTTTCCCACCGATACTCAACACTGGAGCTGCTTAGTAGCGTTGAACCAATAAACTACGCAGTTACTGAAACACACCTGTGTGTGGTCCACTTTGTTCCCTTGTGCCGACTTGGAGAGCATAAAAACCTTTCGAAAATCTAGTGTTTAGGGCAATTTCTTCGCAGTCTCAGTGATATTGGTTCGAATCCCGCTCCTGTTGCACTTTGTTCAAGCTACTTTATGAACTGATCCAAAAAAAAAAAACATTCTCCTGCTTAAATCCTGAAATCACTCCGAAGTTGGGTATCTGTCATTATAAATTACCTTGTAATAACGGGTCAGATAAAATGCATTTCAAATTTACACCTGTTTTTATTTAAACGTCAAAAAACTGTATTCTTGTTATACTTATATGTTATTTTTCTATCCTTTTTTTTTTTGGAAATAAAAAGAACAGCGGTTTATGGAATGCTAAAAATGCACAATCATAACAGTTGATACAAATATGACAGAAACATATTTGTAAATTGTTATAAATATATTACATAAAGATTTTAGTTTTTTTTTTTTCTTTTCTCAGCTCCTTCGCATAGTTAACATTTGCCCGACCAATACTCGGTTGACAGTGAAAAAGGTTACTTTGTAGCTTTTAACTGCTTAGCATTAATAAAGAACTAAAAGCAAGAAATACGACGAGATTTATTGAGAATCTCATCAGCATCGCGAACTAGTTCGGGAACGAATTAAAAGAGCAATCGATCAATAAATAAGGACTTTAATTAAATTATGAAATGTATTCGGTAACCTCACACTATTTCTAGTAATATAATCGTTCGTAAACTGATTTGTTTTCCATTTTGGCAAATGTTGAAGTATTTTACTTATTTTTCCCGCATAAAAACTGCAACCTACAGCAAAAAAAAGTGTTTGTCTGATGCTGGATATTATTGTCAATGTTCTCTCAGGGATCATACACACGTAAGAAATCAGAAGACGGGAAAAGAACTGGTCTCTTCAACCAACTCATAAAATCCCTTTACAAACCCCAGTCTGTGCCTTGATGTCTTGCCATGTACAGGGGATTGAAATTGTTTGTATCTGTAAACCATTTGTCTGGAGGTGGAAAATTTCTGGCAATAATCTCTTAAGAGCAATGTCTTTATATTTGGCCTTTTATGTGTGTAAAAGATAACAAATAACAGCATAAATTCCAACCCTTTCTTCCTGCAAATTACCAGATTTTTTTTGTTAAATACAGATTAATATAAAAACATGATATGAGTATGTTTATTAGCCTTGCTGCTTATCTCAGATTATAATAGATTTTGGTGTCTTCACAGTGTTAATTCAAAGAGTACTGCGTGTATGTTTAAGGGAACGTTCTAAAGCTTCACTGGGGAATTATGTTATGTCCAGTACTTGGTTGAAGTTGGAACATCTGCAAGTTGAGTTTTGCACAGGTGATCCCTGGGGCTGCACTTGAGTTTCAGAAGGAACAATTACAGGGTCCGCAAGGGAGCATTTAGTTAGTCGGGCATCTTGTGGCCTCGCTCACACTGACACCAATAGCATTGGGCTCTATTCCCCATCACAGTTGCTCCAGCCGTTGGCACGGCAACAGAGTCAGACCGGATCAGTAAGTCCCCATCACTTGGAGGCTACACATGGCTCATCGTTGGCGGCTTTGCCCCACTAGCCTGCAAACTGCTACTGGTCACACTGGTCTGCTTGATATATGTAACGTGCTCATTGTATTTGTCTCTGAGACGCACATCGCTTTAGAGAGAAGCGTCTGCTAAATGAATAAATATAAATGTAAATGTATGTCTCAGTTTGTGTCCCTAGGGTATCTATAATGAACCACAGGTGTCTGGTGTCTTAGTTATTTATTGTTCCTCATTTAACAGATTCCTACGTGTAAGGTATCTTACAAGGGTTGAAATTATTAAATATTAAACACAGGCAGCCCCCGGGTTCCGAACGTCCGACCAACCCGTAGTAGTGCAAGTGATGGTGATGCATCGAAGAAAAGGAAAACAATCACGATTGAAATTAAAGTGGAAACAATAAAGCGATCGGAAAAAGGTGAAATGCCAACGAACCTTGGAAAAGCAAACATTAAAGTTTCTTAAATGTTTTTTATACACACACACATTCTCTCTCCTCCTCCTCTCTTTATTATAAATAACATTGTAACATTTATTATTATTGTAATCATTATATCATTACATCATTACATTGTATTATTATTATTATTTCTGTAGTATTATGTTAAAGATTTTTTACTGTATCCAGAGGTGTTTCTTTAATGTTTTTCATGAATAGAAAGGTACACTATGCTGTATACTATATATTAAGAGAAACATTTGATTAATTGACGTTAGGCACACACCATACCTAAGTGTTCCGACTTACGTACAAATTCATCTTAAAGGCAAATTTAGGAACAGAACTCGTTTGTAATCCGGAGACTGCCTGTATACATTTTTTAAGAGTGGCAAACAATAGTGGCTGGTGTGTGCTCTGTGCACGAAGTAGGTGCTTCAGCCAGAGGTAAGTGACATTTCTTAACGAATACCAGACAAAACTGGGAAGAACCACAGGAAGGAGATGAGCCTTGAGAGACATAATTGATTGCATCATCAGGAATCTCAGCTCGGTTCATTCTCTGATCTAGCCCTACGATGAAGCAATTGTCAGCAACTGTTTCTGTGGGCTCTGCGACATGATCAGGGGTCAGCATGAATTACATTTCTGATTAAGAGTTAGAAAAATGAGCATTTTCATTGTTACAAAAGAAATCATTGAGGTGATCGGTGTCTGAATGTTCACTGGTGGGACTCTGGAACGTAATTTTCTATGACGCAGACTTTTACCACAGAAAAATACAACATGGAGCCGTATGTCCGGTGTAGTTAGCTGCATATAGACAATTCCAAAATGATTGTTTCATGATGGTGTTTGAGATCACAAGGTGCTCAGACAGTGCCAAGTATGACTGAAAATGGCAATGCACAGATTGTATCGTCCTGGGTTACAAGTGGGATGCCATTGACCAGCTCCCAGGGGGCTACATCTGCTGCAGGGAAGAGCTACTGTAAATGCACAGGAAAATGGAATACAGAAACACCTCCAACTGCGGTCTGGACACCAGGTCTTGCTTGAAGGCAGGGACATTATAGAAAACTTCATAGAGGGAAATGATCGAGTGCCATACATGAACATCTTGCAGCAGAATGAAGGTACGCAGATCTCCAGCCTCAGGCATTCTATTTGTGATGTTTGAAAATAACCCCATGAGAACAGAGAACAGAGGGACAAAAATCCAAGTGGATGGGAACTGGGTTAAAGAGAACCGATCTTCCTTTGTAAAAGTGTGGTTGCATGCGTGTTTGGCACCATTTATGTGTAGAGTGAAGACACGCACACACAAAACCCTGGCATTTCCTTTGGTCTAGACAGCATCACCGCAGCCGTCAAAGATTCAAGGTCTCGCATTCCATTTAACTTTGAGAAATCAGTAGAAATGCTCCAAAGAGACAAAAATTGAATTAAAATTTAAAATTCCGTTTAGCTCTTCTCTAAAGAGAAAAAGCAGAATAATAATGGTGGTGCACAAGACAGATGGGTAACAGTGACAGAACAAGAATGACATCTAGCCCATAGCAGTGCTAAACAATGATGAATGTTCACAGGAGCAATTAAGCCTACATGGAATTTTGACCCATTAAAATTGTGAACATTTGAATAATTGGAGCACACTTACCCTTAGGAATGTCTTCACCTTTAGCACGGAGACACTTTCCAAGTCACTTTTTCCACCAGCTCATCACCTGTTGTATGCCCTCAGAGAACCAATCTGTCCTGCGCGGATCAAATCAATGTCTTTTTCGAAAAGCGGTTCAGTTTCCAAGTTTCCAGTCACATATCTCTTCATGGCACATAGCAGACACTGCTGCCAAGACAAAGGATGTTGAGTGGACATTTGTCACAAATGACACCATAGATATGTAAGGTAAAAATGCAGATGAGGTCCCCTGTTCTTTATTCATTCCCAGAATTTTGCACAATTTTATTAGCGTATTTCAAACTTGTATTGTTTTGACAATTACTGATGATTTAAATCATTTTTTAAGGAGGTGCCACAGTTTTTGGTTTCAAGCATTATTTTGTACAATATTGTATATACGATATATAACAGTGTATGCAGAAAAAATGTGCATTTATTTGTCTTCTTTCAATATACTTTTATTGTCAGCAGAATCTGGCTTTCAGATTCTAAAGAGAAACCTGTTAAATGTTAATTAGGTTTGGGATACTGCTTGACTGTCAAAATAATGCCAAACAAAGGAGGTTTTATTTCATTGTGCATTCTCGGTACATGTCTGTCATCCACAAAGCAATAATAATGGGAATTCAAAAGGTGAAAATGATTCAGGTGTAAATTCAGCTGTCTGTAAGTGAATGCCTTTTAATTTTAGTGTCACCATTTTGAGAACTGCTCAGTAAAGATCTAACAATGTTACCCCCTGCATCCAGGCAATATTACCTGAGATGATAATAATAGTATTATCCCTTATAAATAGTCTCTTAAGAGAAATGTGATGTTTAAGTATACTTTGCAGGAGATGGAAAAATTCTATCAGGTATAAAGCACATAAGGTGAAAGGTAGGGTACATCCTGGATGAGCCATCAGTCAATCCAAGTCATACACTCCTCACATACACTGCAGGTGAATTAAAGAGATCACTTCACTGTGGGAGGAAACCCTAACCCTACCCCATACGAACATGGTTAGAACGTGCGAACTCTGCACAGACTGAGCCAGATTCAAACCCATGTTTGAATCCATGGTCCAGGAGCTGTGAGGCACCAGTGTTACAAGCTTTGTTGCCCAGAAGTAAAAAACAAAATAAAATAATAGCACAATAATATTAAGTCAATGGTGGAAGAAAAAAGGAGCACACAGATGAATTATGTATAGCTGAATTTCAACATGTGGACCTTAAGCCTGGATCTACAGGTGTGCTGAGCTGTTTTAATATTTTAGACTTGATTTTGAATTAGAATATCTCAGTGTTTAGAAGATAAGACAGGTATTTTGTGTGTTTGGTGATGAAATAAATTAACCTTAGCTCAGGGAGGTATTTTTTATTTTTCCGATCGTAATTAACGGTAATGTAGATTTCTCTTCGCGATAATTCACTTTCTGAGCAGATCTCTAAGGGCAAGTTACACTTAATATGTCAACTTAATTATGAATTATACTGCAAAGTGGGAATTTAGTGTTTCACCTTCCTAACTCTGCAACATCAGTGTTTAGTGTTGTTTTTGTGTATGCAGTTTGCACATTCTTAGTATGTTCAGGTAAACTTTCACTCAGTAACAGTTTTGGAAAGGGGAGTGATATTAGCATTATGCTTTCTGTTTTAACAACAAAAAATACTTCTGAAAACCTTAGATACCTCGCGACAGGATGTACACAAACCATCACTGTCCCTCGGCAGAGTGGGGCAACCCTCACACTCACCAAGCCCATAAACTTCTCTATGACACTGATAAATTCTGAGAGGACATAACTCACGCTGAGCATTGGTTTGGGCAGCTGTCACAGCTGGAGCTGTGGGCTCAGAGACATCGCAGAACTCCTGGGAGGAGACGTGACACGGTGCAGTGGCTGTGAATCACACAGGCCTCTTCGCAAACCCACAGGCAGTTTGTCCTCATCTGCATCCAGAGTCAGCACGGGGCACATGAAATACAACAGGTACCAGCATCGGTGAGGTCACAGCATCTTCTAGGAATTGCAGACTAGATGCACAGTGGTGGCTCAGGATGCCCAGTATGTTTTGCGTTCTTCTAACATTGTCAGGATTTCTTGTTGCGCGTGAGTGAAAAGTAAATGTTTTTGCTGGTTTGGTGTATAAAACTAACTGAAATCACAGCTGCAACAGAAAACTACATCATTCTAATAAAACAGCACCCTAAATAAAAGACTATATTTGGTTCACAGACACAAACGAGCATATTTAAATCATTTTCAAGAAGTCTCACATGTACTTGACATGAGCAACACACAATGCACGTTAAATGTGTGCACAAAGTTTTTCACAGTTACAAGATAGTTGGGCTTTTTGAGATTGCACTCCAAGAATTGCCAGCTTCACTGCAGGAGCTCTGCGCCACCTGCTTTTTGTTTTCAGTGTTTCACCGACTATCGACCCCATCTGCAAACAGGGACCAAGTGTGGTTAAATTAGCAGCTCTTTGGTGATTTGTGAAAAAAACTGAAGTGCTGAAAAATTTTGGGTGTGGGGGCGCAGCGGGTTTGGCCGGAGCCTGCTCTGTGGCGGGTTTGGGTTCAAGTCCCACTTGGGGTGCCTTGCGATGGACTGGCGTCCCGTCTTGGTTGTATCGCCTCCCCCTCCGGCCTTGCTCGTTGCCGGGTTAGGCTCCGGCTCGGGACAAGTGGTTGTAGCCATTGTGTGTGAAAAATGTTGTGCTTTCCTCACAAGTATGTGATAATGTAGTTTGCATCTGTGTGTAAATGGGGGAGGGAAAACATAATTTAAAGCTGGCTGAGGGGTGTAATCTCTCATATCTGTAAATCAGAAGAAAAAACATTTCCGTTCTCTAAGGATATTAACTTATCATACAAAAAGATCATATCGTTGTAAAAGCTCACAGACCAGCATGTTATGTTATGTAATCAGGGAGATTCCCATGTGATTCTGCAAACTGCAGGCATGCCAGAAGGGCCAGAAATTGCCCAGTGAGTCTAGCTATATATTTATTACTATGATAATTTGTCTGCTTTGCTCTGTGTTCATCTCCCCATACCTGGTTTAAGTACACAAATTTCAGCAACTCCACTCCTACCTCCACCCATACTATAGGGCCATTGCAAAGGCCCCTTCCTCCCTTTCATTAGAAAGTCAGTGTGTGGAATGAAGAGGGTGATGAAGACCACCCACATGGCTGACACCACTGCTGTGTGGGCCTAGATCTTCTGAGAGTAAGTGCCACTGAGCGAATGCCATGAGCCCCAGCGTAGGCTCTCCTGCACGCTGGAATCTCATTAGGAAAATGTGGCGCTGCAGCCGGAGGCTCCCGCTATCTGTGGATGCTTCATTGATTCCATTTCTTTCCCGTTATTACTGCTTCAGGGAGAGAATCCTGCGTGGAGGTGTGATTGACAATCCAAGTATATAGTGTAAACTTTCTTGCCCCTAGCAGGGAGGAGTAGGTACATGTTTGTTCATGCATTCACATGGATGTTGGTTCAAATCTAATAGAGATCTTGAGTAACATTCTTAACTTGTGTAATTAGGAATTATTTGGAAGTTCACCCATTACTTTGCAATCAATAAAAATCTCAATACATGCATCTTAATCGCTCTGCTTACACACAGATTAAATTTTGTTAGTAACATCAGATAAAGTTACTATGAACTCCATAATGATGTTACTCTATTTTCATAAACAGCTCAAATCTAATTTCAATGTCTGATCTGGAATGTAGCAGTTCAGGCAAGGAGAAAATAGTTGTTGATATGGACAAAATTTAAATGTATCACCCGCCCTGTCTTCCAAACATTAATTAATAAGTCAAATTATAAAACTTTCAAATGAGTTCAAACAAATGAGTATTGAGGCGGGCAGGGGCAACAGTTTACATTCACATAAAAATGTATATTGTTATTTTGCATGTGTGTTGTCATTGTGGTCTGTAAAAAAAAATAATAATTCAGGCCTTTGATGCGTTTGTTCTCAATTTACTTTAATTCTCCTCTTGAAGAACTGAAATAGGGGGAAGTCTGCAACGTCTGAGTTCTACTATAATTAATGCTTAAACTGAATGATGCTAAAGAAAAAGATTAAATATATTAAACCAGAAGAAAAAACATAAAAGGTTTAATATTATTACTGACTGTAGCAATTTTTGCTTTCAGCCGTAATTATGCAATGTCATCCAAAAATAAACAGCTAAGAATCAACAAATGCTGGTACAGCTACATGAAGTCTTCATATTCACCAAGCCCTTCGAGGATCATCATGATCATGAAGTCATTTGAACTGGAGAAAGGCTGATATCAAATCTTCCCTGGCCAGTATAAGGCAAGTTCTATTAAAGACCGTTATCTGCATCCAGACTGATTTAAATGAACCTTTACATTATTAATTGGTGTCCATTTCAGTATTAAGACTTTTTCTGCGCAGAGTGATTTATTGCTTGGTAGTGGCTGAGTCGACAGCAGGAGAGTGGATGGAACATCCAGTGGACACACTGCATTTTTCTGTGTTCTTACATATAGTCTTATTCACATAGAAACACATGCATGTATTGCTAAATACATATTTACACATACACAGCAATACTAATTCACACGTACTTGTCCACAAAGTACACGTAATGAACACGTACACATATGAATGAACGTATGGTGTTTCTTACAGATGCACACGCACACACGCAGTATGCACACTGACTTTAAACACAGTACATACAAAGCACACACCGATATGTCTGTCGTCGTGGTACAACAGGGTGCAGCAATAGGGAAAGCAGTGAAACACCAGGGATTGTACTGAAGGTCAGGTCAACGCACTCCTGTCAAAATTTTTAATGTGACAAAACCCCACAAGTCTACGGCATCTTCAACGGCAATAAGAAATAAATGGTGTCTGAAGTGACGTGATGTTAGAATGAACACTTTCTTACTTTCTGACCCAGAACTTACTGATATTTTGCCAATTATTCTGCTTAGACTGATGAAACGCTTGCTGGTGCATTTGTAGTACGTTCAAAAGAACCACTTCTCCAGTCTTAAAATTTGTTCTCTGTGTTGTCTTTTCATGTAGGCACTAGAAAATTATTGCAAAATGAACACTTGGTTCCTTCGCTCTGATTTAGAAAAAAAAGAATTTGCTCTCACAGCTGAGTCAGTGTAAATGGCACCATTGCTCTGTGTGTGAAGATTTGTCTGCCATCATTAACATTGTCACCTTGAGTTTACCAGTTCGCTTTCTGAGGTCTGTCCTGGAAAACTGACTAAAAGCTTTTACTATACACTCAAAAATCTTCCACTCTGGAGCTTTGTATCAATCAGTTATTACTTATCCATTTGGCCTTTCCTTAAACCCATCTACATTGGTATTACTCCTTTCTTTGCATGTATATTTTTTTAATCTGTTGAAAAAAAAGAAAACACATTGCAGAAGAGCTTGCAGAAAGAGAACCAGTTTGGAAAGCTGTAGAGCCATCAGCCATTCATGATTGTTTGACTTTGGCTGGGAAGTTCATGAGGGATGGGTCTTGTGGGACATCCCTCTTAGCCAGAAGGAAGGGGTGTCTCTGTGGTCCTATTACTACAGAATTCCCCTCCCCCACAACATCTAAGGTGACCTCTTCAATCCTCTGTCTGACACTGGAAACCAGGGAGATCTTCAGCGGTGCTGAAGTGGCATCTTCAAGTCTTGAGTGGCACAGTAGAGAGTTGTCCCCTCTGACCATTTCTTCCTACCCGTAATCGCCACAACACTCAGTTGTCACCCCAACACTCGACCGGCCAGGCTGTGACAGGTCTTACACACTGGTTTTGTGTCTTTGTCTAGGACGTCCACACACCTTCATCTTTCATGGATTCTTTCATGCATCGCAACCCTCTCACTCATTGTCCTCTCTCCTCTCCAACAAACACAGATACAGCTAAGGGATACGCTGTCACTGGAAATTTGATCCTCACAGAGATTGTTTTCAAAACCTGTTACACTTTTGAAAGCAATTTTTTGCATGTTCTAAAACTATTCTTTATTATTATTGTTATTCATAACACATTCATAAAAGGAACACATTCATGAGAGGGATTTCATCCAGGATAAATGATAATTTAATAAAAGGTAATTTGTGGTTATGTGCGCTTTATCGCCAGTTATTATTTCTTCTCATCACGTGTCAGATGCTCTTATCCACCATTGCATACTGAAATGCCTGGAAATAAAATGAAGATACAAGGCATGACAGAATTTAGCACCATCTTAAATATTTCTTCAAAAGTAAGGATTGAAAATCACTTTGCACTTGGATTAAAACTAAGTGTGACTCAGCTTGTCATACCTCAGCTTGTCAAATGAACTTGTCATTTCTCAGGGCCTAAATTAAACTCTCATCTCCATCCACCCACTGACGGTCAGTCACAAAAACATTTTTTTTTCTCTTTGCTTTTCATGCTCAGTTCTCTCCAGTCATGAATACACGTTGAATCACGTTTGCCGTGAAAACGCAACAACTGCCAGACAACCTGTAACCTTTACTGACATGCCTGGCCATGCCCGGTCCAGGAAATGACTACACGTGAGGCAGTGATAGGTAGAGTCAAGGTCTTATTTGATTTACAGTCCATGATAACAGGGCACTGAAACACATATTAGCACCATCCAAACAACCAACAAAGGAAAATGGCCTGTTGGCTCAGATGTGTAAAAAAAAGGGAAACTCTATCAAACAACAACAATCCTCACAAATGGAAAGTATACAGCTGCAGAAACACAAAACCATGATTTGTAATCTCCTCATCACTGTCTGCAGTCCTTATAAGGTTCTGTCAGGGAGCCCTCTCCAGGTGCAGCTGCCAGTCCAGGAGATGGATACGGCTTGATATTCTGCCTGCTACATCCATACTTGAAGTTGAATGGAGGAATGAAGATAAACAAGCATGCGGAATGGACAGGAGAACGCGGTGTGACTTAACTCCAAGTCCCCCATCATCACACAACAGTCTTGAAATCAGTGCATCACCCTTCAAGTGCTATGCATGAGAATGGGGCAGCGGATCGTAAATCAATACATATTAGACAAATATGAGCATGGCAAACCATGCCGGACATAATCAATAGTTTTTTGCTGATTCATGTATTGTTATTTTTATTATCTGGTCAAAGGTTCTCGCTGTTCCATCGGAAACAATATGGTCCACTTAAGT
Organism: Scleropages formosus; assembly: GCF_900964775.1. Lineage (NCBI taxonomy): Eukaryota > Metazoa > Chordata > Actinopteri > Osteoglossiformes > Osteoglossidae > Scleropages > Scleropages formosus. The sequence continues at coordinate 15,133,677 of NC_041822.1, forward strand.
GCTTGCAGCAGACAGACACCAGAGCTGGTCTCCATGGAGACATGGGGGCTGCAGACTCTGTACTGATGACGGGCAATTATCTTATGACATCAAAGATTGGCTGTGATACAGACAGAGCCTGTGCTTCTGATTTAGATGTATGTGTGACTAGAGTGGCCAAAGCTGTTACCGCACACAGGTTCCAGAATCTTAGATATATACATGACCAGATCGGTCAGAGCTGTTACTGTATGCACTGCCGTTTGTTTCGCGCTTTAACCGCAGTGGCAACTTGAAGTCTCCCCTCTTTATTGTGTGAGGTTTCTCATGACAGCTTCCTTCAACTTCTCCTGTAGAACAGTTTTCTGTTCTAGATGTGTGAAATGGAAATATCAAGATGAGACAGAAAGCACGTCCCGCTCAAATCATTCCATTCGTAAAATTTTAATGTTAAGCAATATACTGTATTTGGGGGGCGCGGCGGCGCAGCGGGTTTGGAATGTGCCTGCTCTCTGGTGGGTCTGGAGTTCGACTCCTGCTTGGGGTGCCTTGCAATGGACTGGCGTCCCGTCCTGGGTGTGTCCCCTTCTCCTGCAGCCTGGCACCCTGTGTTGACGGGTTAGGCTCCGATTCGTCGCGACCCCACTTTGGACAAGCGGTTTCAGTCAATGTATGTGTGTGCAATATACTGTAGATCCTATTAAAGCAGAATCTCATGTTATTGTTCTGTTGTTACCAAAAAAATCTCTCCCAATTGCTCCCACTGCTTAGCCCAGAGATCGAAGAAAACAAGTATTTAATGGCTAAAGGTCTGCTTTGGTTCTGTTTCTATCTCTGCAAACTGCTCTTCTAACGCTAGAAATCAGGAAAGATTCAGCCCTGATCGTCAGCCAGCGCATTCTGTTATTTCTGAAGTACTCAAAGTGTGAAAATGCATGAGACAGAAAAGCTAATGGCATTGCAAATGATGCTTTAAATGTTACACTTGAATAAAGAAACCAGATACTAAAGCAATTAAGGTTACGCATCTCGCTCAAATGTAGAACAGTAGGTGAGGTTTTAGCATCGCAAGAGCGTCGTGGAAAAATTGTTTAAAGCAGCTTTTAGCTTCATCCATCTAGGTGTTTTATAATTCAGGTTATCCATCTTTCTCAACAGCGAAACTGCAGGTTTATTCCTGAACCAAAAACCCTCGGGTTAGAAATGCGTAGATTAAACTCTTATTGGGTCAAGAAGCGTGTGAGTGAAGTTCAGTGACTTAACCACTGTAGGCAAAAGTGCGTCATTAAAACCCCTGCATTTTAAGATGAGGTTCCCAACAGCCTCAATAACATTCCTCACGGTGAAGGAGAAGAAAGGGGTAATATACGAAACCTCAGAGGAGAAATGCTCAGGAGACCTTTCGTGCAAAATAGATGCAGAGGTTCCACGGAGATTACTTGATTCCTATGCCGACAAGACCACTTCGCTGGGCTCATGGAAAAATCAGACATAAAACAGGGCGGGAGAACAAGGAGAAAAAAAAAAAAAAAGACAGAAACGGTGATGTAGTTAAAACATCGATTCTCAATTTTCTATCATCAGGAACGACAGAGAGACAACAAAGCCAATATTGAAACTATTTTTAAAGTCTTTTTCTGGTTTAACTAAGTCACAGCGCATTGCATGGGACCAAAGAGCACGGCAAAGTGACCCGAAAGAGAACCCGTTTTTCTTTTTTCAGGACAAGCCCCCCCGGTCACGCTACCCTCTTGTTATCGTCCTCAATAAGCAAACAGCTTAGAGGCTCGTTCTTGCGTGGAAATATCTCAGCTGTGGAATAACTGACACTCATCAACAATGAAGCGCGCTTGTTAACCCTGCCTCTGAGACGTCAGCAATATAAAGTCAAATATCTGCATTCTGAAATCAAATAAAAGCAGTGATGAGAAGCACAGCAGTAATCCTCAGGTGCGGCAAGGTAATACTGGATTCTGGAGCTGCCGATTGCTGATTTGAATCCGGAACGGGCCGGATACATACCTGTATATTTCGCTGCGGGCACGTCGGAGAACGTGGTACGGACCTGATTAACTCATTTTCTGTTTTGAATTTCACCGGCAAAATTAATGCCTCCCGAGTAATATTGTTGTTACTGATGATATGGAGATGAACTCTTAACAATGAAACACAGTAAAGTAATTTTTCTGAATTTCATCAGAAAGTTTCTAGATAGTTATAATTTCTCTTGCTTCCAGTTGGATACATTTCTTTCCTGTCACACTGCGGTTGTCCCCTTGAGAAAATTACTCATCCATTATTGCTGCTCTATAACAATGAAAGCTGCTGTATTGTGTAACAAATTTCCTTGGATGAGATTGTTTCTGTTCCTGAATAGAATAAAAAGGACAACAGGCCGTCTAGTTGGTGGAGGGAACTGGACTCGTGCCCAATGAAATTGGCTGCAGCTGTAACCTTCAATAAGTGGCCCTGAAACCCAGTTTCTGAACCTGAAATATCAATCTATATAAATAGAAAAGATTTATAACATTTTGTTGTATATACATAGAAACAGCCGTAGAAAAATAAAAGAGAACAGTTAGAGAAAAATAGTAATAGATGCAAAAGCATACATTTTTCTTTCTTTCTCAAAAACGGTCTGCCAAGAAAATACAACGCTAAGCATAGAACACAATACATTAATATTGTCACATGCCAAATTTAAAACAGAAATTAAAGATATTAACCCCAGCCGGATTTAGAAAAATAGAAACATGACCCGAAGAGTAAAGCATATTATATTTTACCTCTTTGTCTACTGCTGCTGAAGTTACTGGGTGACCACATGAGCTAATCCAACATCATGTGCAATAAAAAGCTTTTAACTGGCAAAAGTTTTCATTGCCATCTTCCGCCCAAGTTTTCACGCTAGGCACTGCGCCATCGCAGGGAAACGAAACCCCATTTACTCCATACATCTCACCTGGGACCACATATACAGACATATTAGACTGTTCATACCCATTTCTTTTAACTGCAGTTACTGCTCTTTTTAGAGTCACAGATTATCCTTTATCAGCATGTTTTCCATGAAACGAAAAAGGTGTTCGGAAACAATTTCAAATTGACGTTTCGTTTTCTTTTTATGGAGCCTTTAGAGGCAGATTAGCATTCAGTGCGAATGAGACACACCGAGGGTGGCTGAGAACGGAGAGATTCGACAAGTTGGCGGAAGCAGCTTCAGCCTGAAAAGAGTCCTTTCACCAGGGGCTGAGCTCCAGAGATGAGATCCATGCTTCCATGCTTCAGACGTGTATTCCCATGCAAATGTTCTTAGTTACGTGCCGAAAATGTGATAGACAAATTTTTTTTGCACAGGAAATTTGCATCCTGCAATCTATGCATTGGCTTTATTGTGGCTTTTTTCTTAGTTGACACTAACCGCTGAATACTTACATTTACAGTTATTCGTTTGGCAGACATTATCATCATGTTGATATTACACGAAAAATAGGTTGCATTAACAGATCGGGTGAATCACACACACACACACACACACACACACACACACACTGTCTGAAACCGCTTGTCCCAAGCGGGATCACGGCAAACCGGAGCCTAACCCGGCAACAGAGGGCATGAGGCTGGAGGAGGAGGAGGGGGGACACCTAGGACAGGGTGCCAGTCCATCACAAGGCACCCCAAGCAGGGCTCGAACCCCAGACGCACCAGAGAGCGGGACCCAGTCAAGCCTGCCGTACCCCAGCGTCTCCCTTTGGGTGAATCAATCAGATTTAAATAAGACCAAAAACAATTTAAAAAAAAAAAAAAAAAACTGGTCTACTCTTATCTGATGTCCTGCTGCAAAAGATCAAACTCTAGAGTGGTGTGTGGATGATGAAAGTCCCCGTTCCTCAGGTGTTCTGTACATCTCCCATTTTCACCTGTATTGTCTCTTTAATGCATATTTACAGTGTGACAGCAGACTTGTCAGACGGAAGTTAGAAAAAAACCTATATTACAGTCCACATACTTCCTATTTGGGGAAATACCATATATCCAATGTAAAATCCAGGCCCTCTGGAAGCCTAAAGTAAGCCGCCATCCTGGGGCCGAACCCACAGCCCAGGAAGAGATATTTCTGTTTGTCTGGGATCGATGGGCTGGAGCTCCCAGGCAAGAGCGGAGCAGGTTCTTCAGCAGACCACCAAGATGACAGCAGCAGAGCCACTCCCAGCCTCAGCCTTCCTCCTTGTGTTCCATGAGCTGCGGCCTCTTTCATCAGAGTCATCATCTCATTCTGCTCCACTGCTGCTTTCTTCCACCCCCCAAAAAAAACTGTTACACCAAATCAGAACTTTTTTTGTCCTGCAATCATTCTTCACATTCAAGAAAACCACATAACCGCAGGCTTTTGTGCACAATTAAATTCTTCAAAAAAATTCTTAAGTCTCACAGAGTGTTGATATTGACATCCTGTTGCTTAGCCAGAGCTCTTACCCAAGTGATGCACAAAATTACTCATAGTCACTTGTAAAGCGATGAGAGAAGCAACGCTCACCAGCATCGAAGAACAGATCATATTTTATTTCACTGCAGCACTTTCAGGCTAAGGACATTACAAGTACTGCAGCAGGGCCCTTTCGATGACTTCATGTTACAGCACTCTCTCCTGAAGTACGATGCCACCTGCTACACCCGGTCATTCGCGTTTGCGCTCCTTGCGCCCGAGCAGAGCAAACCGCAGGACTGGAAAATGACAGTTCTGCTACCTTTCACCGAGTTCTTTCCATGGCCTCCTCACGTTTCCCTCAGAGTGTCACTGGATGTGCTGCTTCTTGACACGCGGTACGCTTCCACAGTTCTATGTGCTGCAGTCAAGTTCTAAGACCGGGTCCCTTGCGATGCTGCTGTGGCCATGAGAGAGCTGTAGTAACATGTCTGCATCAATGGCTTACAAGCACAGCAGCATCATATGGCAGCCAGACTTAGAATTTATATCGAGTATCAATAAATACCTGGGCAGCAGGTGGTATAGGGGCTAAAGCCACTGCCTTGCGTTCAGAGGACCCGGGTTTCAGTCTCGCCTCCTGCTGAAGTGCCTTTTAAAAAGGTGCTAACCCTGAATTGATCCCAGCTGCATTAATGGGTAAATCAGTGTAGCTTAACACTGTAAGTCAGTTTGGAGAAAACCCTAAATAAATAGATGTAAAACCCTTAATCAGAGAACAAGAAAAGCAAACAGTGTCTGTGGTTCAATTATGATTTTTTTTTAAAAATTCATTTTGAAAATTAGCCCTCTTCAGTGCTAAACACATGGGTGTCGTACATAAACAATTTATGATAATTTGACATTTTGAACATTTTTTTTTTTTCTACGCACAGAACACAAAGGAGGAAATGATGTAGATGTGAGGTTTTACACAGGCTAAGTGCTTTTATGTACCCAGGTACTGCTGACTTACAACGATCTGCCATCATCTCTAAAACATAATCAATACATTTAAGTAATGTACACCACCCTGAAGCCCTAGGAAAGAATGTCTTGATTTCAGCGGGGACCGCTGTGATCAATCTCTCTCAGTATGGCATGTCTTTGGCAAGGAAGGAATTAACGTCACCGAGGGCTCGGGAAGGGAATCCCATCATCCTCTGTGAGACTGAGAAATGCGAAGCAGCCCGGTAGAGCGACATGGAGAATATGCTTGGACTTTACTGAAGGGTGTGCTGGGGCGACGGGGGTGATGGAGCACGAGTGCAACACAGATGCGGAAACGAAGGCATTTAGCTGAGAATGTCCTCCCAGCAGGCACTTTCAGATGGCAGTGGTACAATTCCTGAAACATGCGGGCAGATCAATACAGGCCTTCAAACACACGACTGAATCCTTTGTCGTGGACAGAGAGTGTTTGTGCTCTCTGTTTTTGTACACACGGCAAATCGCTCTCTCTCTCTCTCTCTCTCTCTCTCTCTCTCTCTCGCTCTCTCTTAGATTTTGGGCGGACGGAGATGGGGGATGTGGTGAGGGGTCAGCCACAGGGGCTGGGTGGGGCTTTGAGCTGCAGCACATGGCAATTACTGCAATCAGAGAACGGAACAGGTTTGATCAGCAGTAATGATCAATACTTCAGTGAGGCTTAGAAAACAAACAAAATCAAACTTAAATTGCCTCCCACTTAGAAAAGTAAATAAGTGAAGCATACAGAAGTCTGCTGCTTTACAATACCACCTGCATTCTTCATTGTGCCTCTCTCACTTTTTCAAATTTACTGGTGAGAAGTGTCAACTTGGATTTGATTTTCGGGGTAATACAACAAGTTAAATTAGACTGGTACTAATCAATAACATAAGTGTGAAGTGTGTTGTTAGATTTACAGAATAATAGAAAAAACAAATTCTGGCACTATTGCAGTACAGTAAAACACTTCACTGTTTCAACAGACTCTCATTAATGGTGCTATTAAGGCAGAACAGAAAGAACTTTCCTTTTGCCAACATGAAAGCTGCTTTCTAGAATGTTCCTGAAGTAGTTCCATCAAGTTCTGCAAAAATTCTCATCATATCAAACGCAAGTTATGTGAAGGATCACTGTGTTCAACAGCAGACTTCCTGTGGCTGAACATTAAATTAAAACTGAAGATCAGGAATGAAATGAACAGGTTTCATCTGACATCATTGCCTAATGAAGTGTTGGCTGCTCCATTTACCCTTGAACCATAGACTGGCTGTGATCAGCCACTGCTAACACACAGTCCCCACTGCACACCATTAGAGCTATTAGCGTGATTTATGAATAAGTGTACCAGTGTGACAGACACCTGGTGCTTCTTTACAACACAGCATGCATTGCTGCTTGTAACATATGTCATCTGTCATGAAGGCACAGCACAGGAACAGTCATGTGAGGCACTGTGAATCCAATGTACTTAGGGCCGGAATCTCCACGCTGTTTAACGTGAGCTAAATCACATTGCTATTCAAGTCAAGAGTTTGCAATGTTGCGCATCTTCGGCCCGACCGCTTCCCAGCCTGCTGCGATGCATCATGGGAAACTCTTTTTGGACACAAAAAGAATTTTGGGCGACTTCCCAGTTCAGCTGGAGCCCCCACTTGCCTGGAAGTGCCCCACCCGTCCCCCTTGTATCTAGCAGTGCAGAGAGGTGTGGATCCTGCCCTCTAGCCACCCAAGGAGGATAGAGGTAAGCTCTTGATGCCGTTCGTCTCCGAGCCGTTGACACAAAGCTATCAGCCAGTGGCAGCGCTGAACCACAGCTGCCAGCACAGCCAGCAAGAGGAGACCTGGGGATGCGAGTCAAACATGGGAAATGTGACTTGGACCACAGAGCACTGAAACCTATTCCAGCAAAGAGACACCATTATAGACATGTATAGAGCAAAGGACGGGCCGTTCAAACGTGGTTTGACAGGAACTGGCCATGTTCTCAGTTCCATCTTTTCTTAGCACACGCACTTCGTTGGGGCTGAGTGGATGAAATTCAGATGCCATTAAGATTACACAGCTAAGTGGCCCGAAACAAAACGGCAGCAATTACACTGTTACGATTTTCTGTTTCGCAAATAACTACTGAGTGCTGTATGCAGATGATCGCATTAGATTAACCTCCAGAGAGCTAAAACATCTTCAAAAGAACTTTTTTGTAATGCTTTCTGAGAAACATGTATAATGAATGAAATGAAAAGGAAACTACAGACTCACTAAGTGTACGCTTATAATAGATTTAAGAATTCTTAGCTGTTAAATGGGCTAAAGGGTATGTATCAGGGACAGAAGTTCTTACTGAAGATGAATTAGAGAATTACAAAGCAAGGTAAGGTAGGTTTATTATAGTTCTATTTAACAAGGAAATGCCTTTTGGTATTTTTCTTAACCTGCTGAAGGTTTATGATGTACGATTGATGCGAGGCGTTGGTCTGCTGAAAGAGCTCAACAAAACAAATCTAACAGCAACTGGAAACAAAAACCACTGTTGCGAATGAGAAATGAACTGGAAATGTCACATTGGAAGCGCTCAACAAAACATTGCATCGGAAGCACAAAGAGTTTGTGGTTTGAGGCCAAACTGTAACACAGTAATCCCTCATGATTCCTTACTGCAGATAGGATTTAATACTCTGCAGTTCAGGTGAGCAAGTTGAGGCAGTGCACACTCTATGCAACTTGCTGTACAGGCATAGTCCTGTCATAAAAAATGATATCTGAATAACACTCATGTCCTTAACAAGGCCAGAGTGAGACACTTTGACCCTATTTTTCACTGGTGGAACTGGTTGTCCAGTAAAGGTTGGTCCCCGCACTGCTATCGCAAAGTTATGGGTGCTGTGATATTAACTCGGACGGGTGATTAACAGTAAAGTCAGAATTTAATTCATATGTAATGAGTCTGTTATGAACACATTTGTTGAGGAGCATGTTTCTCGAAAAACATTTAATTTGATCATTTTTTTATATCCTTGTCTGGACAAATGACTTTTTCAAGATGATGAATTCAAAGAGGCAGTCAGTGTGTTCAGATGTATAATAACCATTTATCAGAACCATGTGCAGGACCACATTTATATGCAATCATTAAAATCTGGCAGTCACTGTGGTATATTAATGACATTCATACGTTAACTGATGCCCCACATTTCTAGCTGGGTTCAGCAGATTGCCTTTTTAGTGTGCTATGAAACTGATAAAATCTCATATACATACTGAGAGTGACTTGATATTGCAGAGTGGGAGTTGTGCCAAAAAAGCATTTTCCACCAGGCCACAGTATCGCAGAGTGGTCCCACAGGTAGCAGTATTTGGTTCCATCAAAATGCGTGCGGCCAGTGGTAATAAAAGGGAATCAGTTTTTAGCAGAGCCCTTCAAAGCCCTTTACACACAGCCCTGTCTGTGGTCTGTTGCAGCTGAGCTGGATTGATTGTACCTGTTTCATTATATGGGGATTTCTTTTTTTTTCCTACAGGACTGTGTGATGGGCTGCCCCAGGCCTCTGAACCCCCACGGAAATCCAAACTAAGTCGAGCCATCAGACCGGCTGCTCTCAGTCTTGGGATTACATTTGGGTGACAGACACTATGAGCTAGTTTCCATGGCTCTAATTTGAAAAGCAACAGAATGTCACCTGATAAGAGTGAAATGAAATAAGTTGAAAACAGCCTGATTTGTGAATTATTTTCTACACAAGACAGGTTGGGTCAGCTGCACTCTGAGGTCAAGGTAGAGGGTGTAAAACCTCTGGTTGTGGGCAAATGTCCAACCCCCGATGCGGGATTTGTGGAGCAGATGCGGATTAGACTGTGGTAAATGTAGGGGTTGCTAGAATGTGGGGAAAGAAGAAGCAGCTCTGTTTCGTAAGAGATCCCCAATCTACGACCTATTTACTACATTTTGCCAATCTAAAGGGAGCCACTCTAAATGAAAACGACACGACGCAACAACAGGGATTCAGATCAGAGATGAGGAAAATACTGGGGGACTCGTACTAAAACAGGGAGCCCTGTTTCAGAAGCACGGAACACAAAGAAAACAAGCAGCAAAAGGACTTAAGTCAGCAAAACAAAAACATAAAAGCAAGGAAACACAAGTAGAGAAACTCAAAACCATAGAATGCGATGCTGGGAAAAAGGAAAATACTAAAAGTACAAAAGAGAAAACTATAAAACATGTTTCCAAGCAATTATCAGTTTAAAAGACAGTTCCCGAAGAAAAACAAAGGCATTTATGTTTTGGCATTAATTCCAAATCTCTTTTTTGCTTGGACAAAATGAAGAAGCTAGCAGATGAGCGAGGCTTGTGGGTGGGAGCTGGAAGAGCTGAAATTAGAAAGCAATGTAACTGAAAGGGGAGCTCTGAGAAAGGAAGCGAGAGCGCCGGGAGCGCCGAGAGCGCCGAGAGCGTGCGCCAGTCCTCAGGGAGAGCGCCCTCTCGGGGCCACAGGGGGAACCGCAAGGAGGACGAGGGACAGCAGCTCAGCCCGGTCGCTCCCATTGGACGGTTTCCGGAATGCGCTCGCGTGCCGCGGTCGGCGCTTTGGAAATAACACAAATGTGCGGCGTAGACTACGCAGCAAAAATCCATCAGCCGACTACACCGACCTCCTTTTGCAAACTGACTGATAGTTTGTAAGTTGCTTTGGGGAAGAGAGCGCCTAATGACTAAAGATAAAGCAAAATGTAAATCACTGGGCAGCGAATTTCAATTAGTCTAAAAAAGGCATCATATTAGTAGGAGCAATTATGAGGAAGCGGACTATTTTAAGAAATTTAAGAAATGACAATGCCTGAACATCTTAGGTGAGTATTACCTCAAGTAACTTCACAGATGGATATCATTTTTACACTGAAGTGTGCAATATCCAGTGTAGAAATGATTTTGACCTTAAAAAATGAAGGTATACATGGGGAACATGAGCCTAGACCCACAGAGAAAGGAGGATGACCTTCCTCACTCACCTCTTGGGTACAGAGATTTTACCGCCTATAAAAGTGATCACGGTTATTCAAGTTAAGCGGAGTTCAGGGTGAATAATGAGAGTTTCACAGGCCGCCAAAACCTCCGCTCAAATCCTGGATGTGCTTCAGATCAAAGACAAAACTCCTTTGGAATCGGAAAACTCCAGATGTACCGTGTGCGCATTCCATTCACAGATACACACGTTGTAAAACACCAGGAAGAAATCCCTCAAGCAGTTCAGCCAATTCACCCTTTTTGTAAAACGGGGAAACTAATATCTTTGCGCATCAAGCACAATAAGACCAGAATCCCATGTTGAGAAATACGAAAAAAAAACAGCAATTATATTTTTGTCAACACCAAAAAGTAAATATCATCATAAACCTCAGCGAATGAACGAGCCATCTTTTTTCGAATAGAGTTGTGTTCCAGCTGGTCACGAAACACACTTTGCTAACGCGGGGAGAGCCTCGGGACAGCGCGCACACTGTTATTACAGGCAGGCCATTTACAAGACAGCGTAAGAAACACAGCATGAGTTGTCGGAGCGCAGATGCATTTCGAAGCACAGAAGAATGCCGCAGGGTTCGAAAATGACAAAAGACGGCAGATTACTTGTCTACGGTGACAAATTCTAATCAAAGGAAACAATGAGAGAGCGAGGGGCTCTGTGAGGACAGGAGAGGGGAGCAGGCTGTACACATTGACTGTGTGATGAGCAAGAGGTTCATATGAAGCTCCATTGATGTTTCTAGGGAGGACACTGTGTGCGGAAGGAGCCAGATCTGGGGGGGGGGGACTGATCGGTCCTACGATACCGAGGGGGGAGGAAAGGGGGATTTGAATTTGAAAGAGAAACAGAGAACCTGCCCATCTCCTCCGTAAACAGACTATCTGGCAAGTTCTCAGAAAAACAACTGGAACCTTTGAACTTTGCGTGAATCTGCACCGGGATGAACGGAGAAGGTTCTGGCGAATGTCGGCGGTGTTGGTCGAGGGAGGTGTTCGAGGCACGTCGGAGTCTGCGATGTCTCTTCAGAGCCGCTGAACAGGCACCTGCAGCATCTCTCCTTGCAGCAAACTGTAGTGACACACTGCTAAGCATGCACTTTCTTGCTTCATTGAGCAAAGCGAACGCTTCACTGCTCACAATTTAAACACATCTCAGTTTGTGTGGGTTACGCTCTGAATGATAAAAAAAAAAAAAAAAAAAATGTGGATTGTATTATCTTATATATCCACACACACACACACACACACACACACACACACACACTGGCTGAGGCCGCTTGTCCCGAGCAGGGTCACGGCGAACCGGAGCCTAACACGGCAACACAGGGCACAAGGCTGGAGGGGGAGGGGACGCATCCAGGATGGGATGCCAGTCCATCGCAAGGCACCCCAAGAGGGACTCGAACCCCAGACTCACCGGAGAGCAGGACCCAGTCAAACCCGCTGTGCCACCATGCCCCCCCTTATACCCCTTATATAGCCACACATATCCAATATAAATGTGGATTGTATAATATTGACATTCTTTTCATTCAGGGAAATGCTGAATTAATTTCGAAAGAGAAAAAAAACAGATAAAGCTAAGCTAAAAACATTTGACTAGAAAAAGTGGCTGGCTTGAGGTAGGTGGTACATACTGTACTTCCACTGGAATGAAAATGCAGCTTATTCTGGTTACTAGGACAGATACACGAGGAGATGAACGATGAACAATAGCTCCTTATTTACATTAGGAAGCCAGTTCTTGACACAACGTAGACAATGATTTGTTGTTAGAAAATAAAGAACACGTGATATCATTATCGTAGCCCCAAGGCACTCAGAAGTAGAGTTTTGAAATAAACCCATTTATTTATAACCTGCAGGGGTCTTAGAAGAGGAAAAGCAGTTGTGCTTGGAAGGTCTCCTAGAAGCAGTGCTGCAATTCGCAGGCTTATACAGGGAGAGGAGAAAATGACAGTGATGACAATATTGCTGTGATTAATTACATGTTAAAAATAATGTGCGATGCACTTCTTGTAAGAATGAGCCTTAGACACTGGGATCATTATGGAAGAGGTGTCTTTTGGACTCGTGGTTCCTCGCACGTTCTTCTTCAACACGGGTGCCGTTCGTTGACGACCGGCAGCAAAACAGGAGAGAAGGATGCATCGAGGGATGGCCGTGTCCAAGAGACGTCATATAACCACCTCACCTCAGGCTCACTTTTATATTACTTCTGGGCATCACAAAATAGAGGGAAAAAGACCAAGCAAGAAAACACTGCAAAACATTTCTTGAGACATGTCCTCTGTTCCTTGAGCATCACAACTGAGGGATCACACCTTTGTACTTTTTCCCATAAGGCAGGACACTCAAACACACACAGCACTGAGCATGGGTCTTTCACAATAACAGGGAACATTTTAAAAGAGATGAAATTTCTGCTTCAATCCCGAAGAAAACAAGAAACGGTGCAGGAGACAATCCGGCATCGTCTGTACGGACACCTGATAATTTATATAGATACGGGCTGCAGAGCCTTTGTACTTTGTACCGTTTCCTCCCCTTCGGAGAAATCATTTGACAGCGAAGCAGTCAAACTGTGGTTTGTGGTTATTTTCCTGTTTTCAGATTTCATTGTAATTATGTCTGTCATCAATCAGTTGCTTTGTGTGTGTGTGTGTGTGTGGGAGGACGGCACACTGGAGACGAGTAAGAGGCCAACTCAAAAGCAATATTTGTCAGGGTGAAGTGTCCTGGTCCGGAGGCGTCCTGCTTCATTACCGGAGTCAAATTGCAACACTTTTTTCTTCTTCTTCTTCTTCTTTTCCCGAGGCTATACCGGGGAAGGAGGAAGGGGAGAGAACACACTAACAATTCGGTGACCGTGTGGTTTATTCTCACTCACCTCCTTGCTCACAAGGATGCGGCCGCAGCTGGAAACTTGCCATTGAGACTAATCCTTGCACGCACTTTAAAAACGAGCGCGCCGAGAACTGCGACTACGTTGCCAGCACTCGAATGCAGCGAACGCACGTACATGGCGCACGATGACCCGCAGGCAGCTGTAAAAATGACACTACAAAGTTATTTAATAACCGCGATGTAAATAATTAAAGATGCGGAGCCAAAGTCTTTGCATTCTCACAACACGGGCTCTCGGAACACTGTGCTAATGAGATATTCGCGATCTGTTTGTTGGTGCTGTGTAACAACATGTAGCCGAAACCCTAGTGCGCGCACCCACCCTCCAGCCCTCGCCCTTGTAATAGGAGGCAATCTGTGAATGCCTTCAGCTTCTCCTTCATCTCTCCCTGTGCTCACGTGGAGGAAAACTAGACTCGGATCGAACGTAACGAGGGTAGTTCCTCTACCCCTCCCCTTCTCACACTTAAGATCCGCCGATACTCCCGGTGCTCCATTCTTGGACCCCGTTCATCTCAGCGGCGAGAAAGCCTTCGCTGTTTATTTATACCAGCGTGTCACGATAATCACCTGCAGATGGGCAGGGAGGCGCGGGGTGGCACAGAGAAGAAGATAATCACGAGGATTTGGCAGCAGGGAATAGCAAAAGACACAAGAGACACAAGACGGTGAGGACCGTCAGCGAAGCGTGTGTGAACCACAACTGTTAGGTTTCCTCCCTCCCACACATAAAGATCAAGGTCCAAAATTCCACTTTCGGTGTTTTTCCCACTCTACCAAGCTTTTACACACAGTAACTACCCCAGTGACAGGCACGATGGGCAACGTGGTACACCACAGAAATTGTTAGAAGGATCTTGACTTAATTCCTCGGTAATCTGTGACCTGAGGTTAACTGAAGAAAAGCAGAGACACCTGAATCAATACTTGAAGTTAATGAGCGCTGGGCTGCCAGGTATGAATAGCATTTGTCTTTTTGTGTTCAATTTATTGCTGTGAAAGAGAAAGATGAATGCGCTGCATGTGCTGCGAGACTTGGCATTATGTTTATTAGAACGTAACCAAACAATGACCTGCCTGAAAGAGGATATTGATTCTCGGTGCAGTAAGCGATAACGTAATTTTGTCAAGAACTTCACTCGATAGGACTTGCCAGTCCCTTTTCTCAAGCGCTCTTTCCTGTCCATCATCAGTAACACCACCACAGGGATTAATAAAACTGCCAAATTGTCTCTTAATGAGTCGATGGTTAAACGGCATTAAAATCGAGATGAACCTGGAGATGATGACATAGGATTTTTTTTCTTTTTTTTACGTTTTCAGACAATGATTTACTGCTCCTGTTCACTTGAGCAGTGCCTGCAGGCTTGCTCACTAGGCATTTTCCCGACAGAATTCAACATCATCTTTCCTTGTTGGCCCACAGAGGAGACTAAAGCAGACATTTCAGTCTGACGATGCTCTCTCAGTCTCGGCCCGTAGGAGTCCATTCGCAGCTATTCAACATCCTGTCCGCCTCGCAACCGCACACTGGGCCAGCCTGCTTCATACTGTAGCCCATCTCCTATTCAGTGTTCTGTTTTTAACCGAAGTTGAACTTAGTGCACAGGATACATGAATGACAAAGTTGAGCATATCCGTTAACTCCGTAACTTGCTTGGGTGTCAAAGGTCGGACATGCTTCATTTTGAGCCTCGGGGAGAAGCAGGCTAGGGACAAGTACAAGGCTGCTTGGATTATTGCGCTTGAGTTGTCACAGCATGGGACTGACCCCATGCGTTCATCAACTGGATGAACACTCCACAATTAGGTAAGAGCACAGGAGCATGACAGGTGATTGGTCACACTAATGGAGTAAAAGCCCTGGGCAGGTTCTTCAGATTAGCCAGGCCTAGAAGTAACTAAGGAGCTCATAAGGAACCTAGAGTCAGTTTGGCAAATCGATCTCATCAATTAAAACCAATACATTTGCAGTCCTAGGTATCACTTTAGTTCCAGTGCAACACATTGACAACACTTTTACTTTCCAAAAAATCATTATAAAAATGTATTTTGCCCAAAGGGAAAATTTAATTTGATTTTCTGAACTTATTAGATGAAAAAGTATGGCCAACTTTGTGACTGAACTTCTCTTCAGCAACAATAGTGCAGCTGTTGAGTGGCAATGAAAGCTTACTTTCACTAATTGTGCTTATTCCAGCTTACATTACATTTATTCATTTAGCTGGAGCTTTTCTCCAAAGAAGCTTACAATTATTTATCCATTTATATAGCTGGGTAATTTTACTGGAGGAATTTAGGATAAGTACCTTGCTCAAGGGTACTACAACCAGAGGTGAGGCTCAAACTTGCAACCTTCAGGTCCAAAGGCAGTAGCTCCAACCACTACACTACCAGCTGTCCTGTAAGCTGTCTTGAGGGAACAGACTGTCTCACATGTACACTAAATGAGCAGTTAATCCTTACAAAAAAGTATCAAACAAAAATGCAGCTATATAAAACACTTTGAAAGGGGATGGAAAGAAATTCATGATTACAAGGCGTCAACTAGAATGAAGCCCCAGGAGGAAGATTTGATCACATATCACATTACAAAGCGGTTACCTAGAATTAGGGTAATTTTAACCTATGTTCCAAAGAAAAAAATAAAACCTTTCACCAGTCTACTTTAGCCTAGTTCAATCAATGAAGAAAAAAAAAAAAATTCTCAACACTCCCGCTCTGGAGTTCTAGGCAGGAAAGGTCTTCTGGCTACGGGAGGACAGAATTTCCTTGATAACTGAAATGATGGCTACTATTCAAACGACTGGTTCCAGTAAAAGTACTTTAGTTGAGTCACACAGCCTGTGAGTGTGAGGACATCTCTGGTCAGTATTAACAGCTCAGTGTATGTGAGTTTAGAAGAACAGGAGGACTCATTAAGGGCCATTTGCCATTTTTCAAGCCCACTTACCTAAATTGCCCAGAACTCTCTGATATAATTATAAAAAAGTAATTATACCAGAAACTGTAGCTGCATTAAATGCATACAATAGAAGCAGAATTTTTACACAGATCTGCGACGGAGGAACTTGGCTATGACAGAGAATGTTTAAACCCTCCACTAAGCAGAAGAATGGTGGAGGCCACGGGAGAAAATGAAAGAAAAAAGTTCAATAAGAGTGAAAAATCATATTTATTTTTGACTTTTTTGCCCCCCTTCAGGAACACACATTTATAAATTTTTAAGGATCACTCATAAATCCTTCCTCTGCCCATGCCACCGAAGACAGCAGAGATGGCTTCTTCTGAGGGATTCTCTTGACCTCCGCTTCAATAGCACGTTTGGCAACAATATGCTTGGTGGGTGCCCTTCACATCTGACTGCTTTCCCAGTCAGAGCTGCCAAAGTAAACTGGCAGAGATCTGCCAGCCGCAGCCCGCCACACAACACACACACACACACACACACACCCCTCCGCCATTACATCGGCTTGAAGTGGAAGGCAATGACAGTCAACCGACAGAAAAATCACAATCCTCTTCATGGTCAGTGAGCCTTTCCAGGGAAAGTCATGAGCCATCAGTTTCAGATGAGATACAGAACTACTCCAGATATGCTCAAAGTGTCAAAAATACACACAGACAAGATACTTTCCAGTACGTAAGCAGATAAAAGGGTTTCTTAAAAACACTTCTTGGTTGTATTACATGAACCACGTGATTACTGTGTGGTTGTACAGCCTTATGCATTTATTCAGCTGCATTTTTACTGTAGTAAATGTGTGAAAAAGGACCTTGCCTTTTAGGACTGCAGCCCTGTCCAAATCCGAACCACACATTCAATGCATTTTTTTGAATTTTTACATAAAGGACACTTTAAATTTACGGATTTTGTAAATTCAGAGCAGTAGTAAAGGATGGGAAGCTTATCTGACAGCCTGTGCTGCACAACACAGTAACTGAAACGCAGTTCCAGGGAGAGTTCAAATTCTTTGCTAGGAAAGTACTAAGCACTACATTTGTGCTCAAACCTTGGGCAATGAACCCTCCCTTCTGTGGCATACACGGATAAAAAGATGTCCTGCAAAACACAAAATTCTGTGAGAGACTGTGTTGAGGAAGCTGAATAGCCCATCCACAGGGCCCCAGTACTTGAAGTTCTCCAAGGCTTCTGTGTGCCCTGATCACTGCCTCAAGCCAGAGCAGATGGAGGGGTGAATTTCAAATATAGGGTGTGTTTGGAGAACCACACTGAACAGTTGCTCCTGTCAGTGCCAAACCTCACAAACTCTTTTGTATCGCTGTTTAACCCATCTTCTGGGAGACCTGGGTAAGGGGACGGCGGCACAACAAAGGCTGACGTGTACGTTGCCAGAATGCTGTCAGGTCCTTGTTTCTTACACCTCCGTTAAACAAATGGCACTACTAGTCTATATGATGGTCTTCAAGATTTCGTTTTAATACACTTCCAGTTGTTTTTCCAAGATTCTCTACCAGGAAAGGCTAACAACAACCTTGTTGTGAAGGTACAGTTCTTAAGTCATTTTAGTTCTTCTGACTTTTTTCAGAAATAATACTCAAACTGAAGGTTTAGTTTGCGGCAGTTCAAGCAGAGACTCCTTACTTAAAACGCATAGAAATATAAAGAGCGTATTTACCCTGCGCATTCTCGGAAGACACCATCTCAGATCATAACTGTTAGAGACAAGGAAAGACTTTAACCTAAATTCATGAATTTGTCTTGAACTTATGAATATGCAGTTTGAATGTCTTATTACTTGTAAAGATCATCATATTGCCTGCTTCATATGACAGTGAGCTGTGACACCTTGCACTCCATGTGTATATAGTAGATGCATCTTTCCATCTGTACACCTTCTCAAGTCTCAAGCTTCACTGACGTGTACTTGACATATACAGCGAAATTGTTGTGGTACGGTTCTCTCTTCCTACAGTAGTGTGCATTGGGGGTGGGGAGCATGGGGGGGCAGCAAGAACAAGAAGAACAAAAACAGTGCAAAGACAAAACAATACAACAGGGCACAGACATGACAACTCAACATGACTCAAGCTCAAAGAAAGGGGGAGCGGACATCCTTGACCCAAGGTTTGACCCATGTGACCCCAGGTTAAGGAGTGGAACACCAAATGTCCTTATGATTGGGGAAAATACTGAACTCACAAGGCAGACCACCTGTACAGAAAAAGAGAGATCTCCAGACAGTTAACAGGTGTGAGGTTTAGCGTCAAGCTCATTCTTACCCAGCTGCAGTAGGTTAACATGCAACACACTAATGCTACCGAACCCCTGCAGAGAGGAGGAGAGGGAGAAGAGAGTGAACACATATCAAATACACTCACTGACTCTGGCTGACTTGCTAACGGACCACTTTGTTGGCCAGCGTGTAAGACTAGCTTGTTTTCTTCCGTATGTACAATATGAAATGACATCCTTCTGTGGGAAATCGGATCTCAAGGCCATGCCAGCGAGCGGATTTGCGGACAGCTTCAAAATTGGTTTACTTACTTACAGTCCTGCCCAGGGACACTGCTCTCCCCTGTACACACACATATCTACAGACACTTTATTACGACTGTTCTTCGTCAACATTTCTTCAGCATCCAGGACACGCAAAATATTTGCCACTAGGTCTTAGCAGAAACTGAGTAATACAGACCTGAAAATAAAACTGCAAATCTGTTAACTGCCTTTCTAACATATTTTGAAACACATTTTCTACAAAACTCTCACAAAGGAAGAAGAAAAAAAATGTGCAAATTACTTTAGATGAAGATGTCTACAAGACGAATAAATAAATGCTCCCTCCAACATATTGCTTGTTCAATATCAAATAACAAAATCAACTTTTCTTAGTAGATGTTTAGCATCTGGATTTAACTGGAGTTCTACAGATGATCTGCACTTAGTAAACAAAATGGTTCCAGGATGAACCAGGCTTACATGTTCCATCTCAATCAGACCTGAGCTAACGATAAACAGCGACAGACCACAGAAGAGCCATTTAGCCAACAGTGCACTGGACCGGAACCAAAAGGGTGCCAGATTCTTGCCTCTGCAGCAGCAGTCACATAGAGTGCTCTTGAGAAGGACCACATCTAATGTCATGCTTGGCTGCTCCCGGGTCCATAATACACCTCCAGTCACTGTATGGCTGAGAGCGGTGCCCTGAAAACCATCGACCAAGAGATGAGTAGAGATGCTGCTGTATTTTTTTTCGAGGTGAAATAAACACTATCAAAAGGAACCCAGGAACTAATTGTCTTCTGGGTGCTGTTTCTGCCTTCTGACATTGTAATGGAGAACGCCTCTATGCTTGTCTGTCTCCCAAACAGCCAGTGACCCCTGCATCCATCAGCACGATACACAAGGTTACCCTCAGATGAACTCACGGTAGCTCTGCTAAGAAGGTGAAGGCTAATTTACATATCGGCCTCTTCTGCATTAATAATTACTGTCTGTCAAGATCTTCTCACCAAGCTTTTGCAAAGAAGAGACAGATATAGCAGTCAGGATGGGCGTTCTGGCATTCTAATTACATCATTTGCGTTATGCGCTTGCTGCGGCTTATGATTTTATCCAAAGTGATTTACACAGCTTACAATTTGTTTGCTGAGAGTTTAAGTTCACTGCCCACAGACCTAAAATAATTGAAAAGAAAGGAGGAGAGGAGAAGAGAAAAAAAAAAAAAAAAAAAAAAAAAACAAAACACGGGCCAACCAAGCAGATCAACTTGAAACGTATAATTCCATATACAATTTTCCGGTCTGCTGGATCGCAGCACTGCATTTCTAAACATTTGTTCAGCTGAAACGCAAATTCACATCCAGGTGGAACATCTGTGACAGGTGTACACGCTGCAAGCTGCCTCGGATGACTGACTCTGTGCGGCAAACAAGTTATGTAACGATATGATAGTACGAGGGCTAAAGATATTCTCTTTGCATAAAATCAAAATGGAAGCTCTGAAATAAAAACAATGAATCAACAGTGCAACCAAGGCTTAGCAGGTCTGAAGTTGGCAGGAATACTCAGCATAACCAGAACAGTGCAATTGTACACTGGAAACAGTAACATAAATCCTTTAAAATGTAGACATAATAGAAAGGGGGCATACGGTGCACTGGTACAGTCCCATCGAGTACTTAACCAGAAGCACTTCTGCACAAATGGGTACAACAGATAAGCAAAGTATTAATAGCAACAATAATTAGTATGTTATCAGTGGTCGGTAGGGTACAGGAGGGACGACAAAAAAAAAAAAAAAACCACAAATCTTCCAATACCAGCCATGTGATGGGGAGTTAAAGCTTGATGTGTAACTAGATTTATAGTTGATTAGGAGCCTCATCTGGATTCTGTTCTAATTAGAGCATCTCAACGGCAGGTAGGGTGAGAGGAGAGGAGTCTGAGTCTTGGTGGTTAACAAGATGAGGTCTTTACTCTCAACTCATTGCCAGTTTCATCAATATGAGTTTGCGCTACCATAGACCAGTAAACAATCTCTGAAGGCAACGTCGTTCAACTTAAGATATGTCAATACATTATACTTAAGAGGTTAACAATTTCGGCAGAGGGCTAAAGAACTTCGTGTGGCACCGAATTTGACCAGCATTTACAATTTCCAAGGGACAATCAAGGACCTGCATTCTAAAAGAGGGCATATTCTGTATTTTAACAGTTTTTCCAGGCAGTCACAAGGAGATCTAGAAATTAACTTCCACAGCTCTACACCAGTCACAAGAGAAGCCACTTTATTTGGAGACAAACAGTAAAATTGCAGTGCTCCTAAAATTTTATTTGCAGTACCATCAGTTGTGTATGTGAATGAGTGTGTATACATACAGCTTCTTTTCTGAAATCAAGCACTGCGGTTACACTGTACCACCCTTTACACTTTCTTGGGAAGAAAGCTGAAGATTATGGCAGAAGTATAAGAAAGGATGAGGTCCAATTTTACACTTCACCTCAGCAATAAAAGTTTAGCACTTCATTATTATGTAAAGTCTGTGAATAATGTTAAACAAACTGCTTAGTAGTAGCTTTACCACAATGAAGGTCACAATTATGTCCAACTGTTTAAGGACCCCCCTCATCTGTCCACACACCATCCAAAACTGTTTTTAGTGATGAGAAATTGCAAAGTACATTTACCTGTTGAACCATGTACTTGACTTTATTGGCATTGATTCACTGAAAATGCACAAGGACCTCATTTTAAACTAAATGGCAAAAAAGGATATAGTGCTACTGTATTAAAAATATCAATGCTCCGTTAACAATATGACGTCAGTCCGAAAACAGGCTAATCTTTATCCAAAACAAAAAACCACTAAGAAAAAGTATTAAAGGAAAAACTCCAGGGTAAAGATTCAAGGTTAAAGTAAGGCTGATTGTGTAAGGCCGTCATTTTCATATGCTACTGTATTCAATCACAGTGACTATCCAGCTAGTGTATGCAAGTGTTCTGTACAAAATCTCTCCCACGCTGCCATACTGTTTCTCTCATGACAAACAGAGCTAACCAGCTTTAACGAATCCTAAAGTTCTGCGTGAAAAAGGAAAAGGGGAAAGAAAAAAAAAAACAACCTTCAGTACTTGTAGGAAGTCTGTCCACCCTTACGTGGTTCCGATGCAGAAAACCATGCACTTAATCACATTTTTGGTTTCCATAGAGCTCTTAAGCACCTGGTGAGACCGGTACATGAGCAAACAGCAGCTGTTCCTTAGTAAAAGTGTTGCAATCCTAACCTAAGCATACATACAAAGCACATCTTCATAAAAGTGTAAGTGTGAGTGATTGAACCATAAGGTGAGGCAGAGAATTACAAACGCGCCCAGTCATTTCAGTAGTTGTGTCATACTTGACCTCCTGTTAAGCAAAATTAAAAGGAAGAAAAAAAAAAAAAAAAAACCCATCATGCAGAATACACTCCATATTTTACATACATACAAAATTATATTTCTGATTTTATGTTAAGAATAAATCTGTAAACACTGCTCAGGTCCTTCTGTGTATGAATCCCAATCACCACCACACTACTTTCTTGATACAAAAAGTCCAAAGATGCTGCTTTTGGAGGTAGCAGGTAACCTGTATGATGTCGCCCAGTGAAGCTCCCTCCCTTCCTACCCCATTTCCGTCTTCTTCCTAAAAGCTCAGTCCTCCCCAGGATAGTAAAACAAAGCAGCAATAAGAATAGCTAAAATGGAAGCTCTGGTAAGGATCTGTCCATACAACACTAGACAGAGTTGGTGGTGGTGCTGGCAGCAGGTGGGTTGGAGGTTCCGCGGGGCTCCTGTGTGTATCCATCCCTTCAGCGCCTGGCCTCCTCCACTCAGAGTCCCTGGAGGAACTCTTGAAGCTGTCGGACGATCTCCGTGTCCACGGTCTCCATGAGTGCCTGGAAGCCTTGGTCTCCCATCAGCAGCTGCTGGGCCTTCAGCTTCTCGTACACGTAGCGCTGCAGGGACACACTGTGGACCGGGTCCTCCAGGGCCAGCTGAAAGGAGAAAAGGGACATATAAGCAGTGAGGACCGAATGAGGAGAAGCCCAGTCTGGATGGTTATGACAGCACAGGACCTTCCTACTGCCATCACAAGTCCGACAGGTTCATAACAGATAAGTGGTGTCCCAGCTCACTATGTAAATGTTTGTGTGGTGTCAGGAGAGAGACACACACACACACACACACACACACACACAAAAGCCCATCTGCAGGGCAGATGCTCTAATCAACTTCCCCAATGACACAGTCACTACTGTGACTACCGGGAAGACGAATTTGAAAAGACCTTTTAAATTGTGGTCCCAGTGAACATTACCTATTTTGTTTTATTTTAAAGAGCAGAGAAAGTGTCAGTGATTGACAGGTGATTCATGTGTAACAATTAAAAAAATGCATCAACCAAGGGGGTGGGTATCACATCAAATGTTTAATGTACGTGCCAGCAGCATGCCTTTAGTATCTATACATGATTCAACATTATTTTCATACAAATATACAGTAACGCTTGGTTGTCTTAATCACGTACACAAATTCAGCAGTTTGCTATCGATGTTCAATTGAACAGAAGAAAATTTCACTGAAAACACATCACCGGTAATATAACCCTTATTGTGGATTAGCAAACAAAAATGAAAGGCCAACTTTCAAAGTAGCAGTGCAACTGCACTGGTGCATGAGGGGAAATCACAGCCGACTTGAAAAACGGACTCTGATTTTTAAAATAAAACAATAAAAAAAAAATAAATACAGACCTAAATAAATGGCATGTGTGTGTTATGGTCATATGTTAGCTCTGCCAAAAATGTTTGTTTCAGTGGTATAGCTGGAATTAGCAGTTTGACTTTTATGGCAATAAGTACATGTACTCGACCAGGCTAAAGAGAGCACTGATTAACTGAGAAGTTACCATTCCATCACTCTCTACAGTACAGTCATCCTGATCATGTTTTTAATCAAAGCTTCATCTTTATCCATGTCTCTCTCCACACCATCTGAACATTTTTCATTATTCTCAGGCCTATTATCACACAAGGCATCTCCGGCAATTAAAAAAATAAATTCAGTGCTGGCTTTGACAGAGCAATTCAACTGAGAATCCCTAATTAGTGGGCTGATCATTACCTCAGCCCCCAAATACTGTACAATGAACTGCTGTTGATCACGCTGTACATTACAGCTGACAGCCAGCGGCCTGGGCTGTCTGAGGCACAGAGGTCACACTACAACTTATGTGGCAGTCCAAATGCTGTGCCTGACAGGTAGACGGAGACCCTTAATCCCGTCTTACTTAGGACTGAATCACATTTCCTTGTTCATCTGTGAGAGAAGCGAGAGACACAGGCCAGTCTTTGGGAGGGAATCCATTGCTTACGGATAATTTGCGTGCATATTAAAATGAAATTAACCGAAGAAGCTTTTTTTTTTAAATCATAAATAGCTAAATTATGATGTGGTTGTGGGGAATAGGGTGGGCTGTTAAGCTTGTTACAGCAATTATGATGGGACAATGCCAGCTGAGGTCCATGCAGTAAAAGCCTGCAACTTGCCCTGACTACACTTCCCTGGCAGACAGTTGCAAGCACAGGAGAATCAAAAGACTGCACCTTCTAGTGTGTTCTCAAGGTACTGCTGAGCTACACAACTCAAAAACACTCCTTCACTTAACCATCTCTGGCTGCAAGCTACGCAACAGCTGTGTCAAAGTACAACCGTAACAGGTAATTATTAGTTTCAGCAAAACTGTTCAGTGCATCCCTTAGAACCAGAACCCTGAGCCATGTCTGAGAGACAGTTGAACGTCAGCTTCCAGGCCCTTACAGGAAGAACTAGGACAAACGAAACTGATGGCAGGAGCTGCTACCGAGTCTTGCATTATTGATTACACAATTCCAGGGTACGAGAAGGTGCAGCAGGTCTTTGAAGAATGCTGCGCTCTCCATGAGCTGTCCAGCATGTCATGCGGTGAAATCACTGGTATAACTGGGAAACCAGTAAATGTCACGGTACTAACAAGCAACCTACGCTACTGTACACAGCACAGTAGGAATTCAGAAAAATGGATTAAGTAAGAATTCAAAGTTCCTGTACTTCATTTTAGGGAATTTTCTGATGAGAAATCTATTCTAAAAGAGTGGGGTAACTAATCAAAGTTTGCATGTTGTGCTAGAGGTCAACCTCAGAACTTGGAGGCTGGAAGTTGGAATCCCACCTCCTGCTGCAATACACTTCGGCAAGGTACGTACCCTGAATGGATCCTGTAAAAATGACCCAGTTATATAAATGGATAAATAACATTAATTAGTTTAATACTATAAATTGCTTTGAAAAGCATCAGCTAAATGAATGAATGTAAATGTAAGAGATTAATACCAGCACTTTACAAGGTTAATGCTGTACAGAGCGCAGACATATGTACTGTCAAGCCATTGTCTGGGCGGTGCTTTATTCCATAACACTGGGAAACACAAACTAAGTTCAGTGAGAAAGGCGCATACAGGGCACAGAGGGCTGGGGACCCCCTCCCACCAGCACACTGGGCTGCCTCTCACCTTTGACATCTCTGGCTATGCAGTGCTGCAACAGTCAGCCCCTATCACAGTAATCCTGTTAGTAAGGATTAAAACTCCCAGTAATCCTTGTCCCACGTGTTACCGGATCGGCATGTGAAGCAGCGTGGACACATCCGGCTCGACAGGACTACGATATGGACAGAAACATGGGAGAGGAGCAATTGGATGTCTGCCACACTGATTGAGGGAGGGAGAATAAAACCACAAAAAAAAGGCTAGAGATTGATGGGGGGCCACAAACGTCACAGTGAACGTAGGAGTGCAACAGAAGGACTGGCCTCTGACCAGACGTCCACAGTTGCCCTCCTGGAGCACGCCGCTTATCGTGCGCCGACAGCAGACTGTGCCGGAGAACATTATGCAATACAGAGGTGTTTACACCACAGAAGCCTCGCTGGATCTTCAGCTCACACGGAGACCTGGTGGGACACCATCAGTCTGAGACACAAAACTATTGTCTACAGATATGAAGCCAAGAGGTGCATGGCAGAAACAGCAGAAAGAGTGAGATAAGCAGATTTTTCTTAAATCTCAGAAACACATATGCACACATTGATTTCTAGGTTTTCATAAAAGAAAGTTTTCATTATATTTAAGTCTTTGGCAGACATCTTCTCCAAACTGACGTGCAACTCAGAATTTACAAAAACCGACAGCTTTCATAGGCAAACATCCATAATTGTATGTTATTTAACATGGAAAATGTGTTCTATGCAACAACCTGGTTTTATAGCATGGTTTCCACAGTGATAACGATGGCTGCGGACACTACCACCAAATCAAAATTCTATTTTAAAAGACAAGGTTACTGCAAACATCTGCATTTAAGGTATCTGAATGATTAAGTTCCACCTCATGAGCTCTTCTGAGACTAATCATATATGCGTGGGCAATAACATGAAACTAATCAGTTAATTAAAATTTATAGTACCAATTTTTTTGTTTAATTTGGAAGGAATTAATGAGCTTGAGAAGCTAATATCAACTGCTGTATTTTGTTCGTGGCTGGAATAGCTTAATGTATATAAGTGCAAGTGTTCGAGCAACGTCTATAGCGGGTTCCTCAATGTAATTATGAAATAAAAAGGAAACTACAAACAACCAGCTGTTTACAAGAAATCTATTGTCAGAACCAGTTTCTAGTGCTGCATACTAATAGAGGAACGTAACTTTGCATGTAAAGAAACTATTTGTGCATCCACATCTCAAAAAGGACTATGAAAGAACCTCATGACCACAGAGTAACAAAGAAAAAAAAGATTTACAGTCACATACTGAGGCAAATTCATTTTTTCTGTGAAGCAGTGGTCAATAGTATGAAGCAGTGGTCAGTACAGCGATACAAGACAGCGGTCTGTAAAACAGAGGCAGTGGTAAGCCGCATGAAGCAGTGGTCAGTACAGCGATATGCGGTCTGTAATAGAGAGGCAGTGGTCAGCAGTCATGTGAACTGACTTTTTTTGCACATGTACTTGCCAGAGTGATGAGCTGCTCTTGATTAACACATCAGGCTGAACCCAGGGAGGCGCCGCAGACGCCAAGCAGAATAGACTGAGAACACACACGTATGTCCGTACTAATTTTTCAACAACCCAGCTCTCTTCTGGCTCATCGCAAGGAACGCTTACCTCAATTTCATCATTTCTACTTTCTCATTTCCTTGTTCATTATTCACACCGTCACACACAGAAACACAGATGCCGAAAGTTACGACAAAGGAGCAAGTACTAATCCTACATATTTGCGTCTCAGGTCAGACATCAATGGAGTGACTAAACCTGGCCCATGGTGCGAAAAGGGTGTGTGTCTGTGATGGGAGGGTCCAGAAACCTGTTCTCTGTGCCTAGTGACAGCTCTACCAGCACTGTCCTGGGTTCTGAATTTGGGAGCCACAGAGGTCCAGAGAAGAAAGAGGAGGAGAGATGAGGGAGAGAGACAACCAGGGCAGTGACATGCAGTGCCTTCTGCAAATGATAAACATGGCAGAATAGGAGGCAAATGATAAATCTTGAAAAAGTGAGAGGAAGGGGAAGAGGAAGGGTGAAAGTCAACAGCTTAACATAATAAATCGAACAAGTTCATGATCTTCGTTGCAGTGAGAGGATTACGCCTTAATTGTGATAATTTCCTTAGTAAATGAAGCCAAACAAATTGTAATTCCCTGATTAGCATTCAAGGAGGGAGAGTCTCGGCAGCGATGCAGTAAGCGCCTCCACTACTGTGTTGAGTGGGCTAGTGGAGTTCCTGTCCAGCAGACCTCTGGAATGCATCGAGGTAACTTCCCAACACCCTTTCAAATGATGACACAGGTTGTCCACATCGAAATTTCACTGAAAACATCACACATTAAAATGTTCATCTAGGTAATTGTTTCAATGCTTTGCTGATGCTTTTAACCAAAGTGAACAACAATTTTTCCCCATTTGAACAGCTGGATACTTTTTCTGGAGGAGATATGGGTAAGTACCTCACAGTGGGGAACCTCAGCAGTGGATCTTGAACCAGCAAATTCAGGTTACGAGTCATTGTCCTTAACCATTACACCACCCGCTATCGTGCAGCACTGTAGCGCTAATGACAGGAAGTGTTCATTTCTTAGCCGTATAAGTTCTACTGGATAAAAGCCCATGTTATGCAAACAAATAAAGATAAAGTACACTTTCAGTTTCATTGACAGTATAGCTTGGAGTCGACCACGATAGCTCTTTTTTATTTTTATTTCGCAAACTTATTTTTAAACCATAAGTGTGTTTAAACAGAAGTAGACAGGCATGGGGAGATGCAGCTCTCCAAAAACACACCTGGCATTACGTCACTGCGACCTGGGTCACAGGTGATTAAAGTGGGCAAGGGTGGAATATGTGGAAGGCAAGGCGATCAAAGCGGCTGCAGATGAAGAAGGGACAACATTATTTCTCCTGGTTTGGGCAAAAAGGAACTGTGAATTGAACAATACTTTCTTTCTGTAGCGGGAACTTGGGCAGATGCTGTAAACAACAAAAGTTTATGTCCAAGTGAAGCAATAAGAACAAAGGGAGGCCAAATTTTATTTTATCTTCCTGTTTTCAACATTTGTCAAAACCATGAATAAAACACCCTGGGCGAGAGCTGATGCAGCAGTCAAAGTTAGCTCTGGTGAATGACCAGCGAGATGACAAGATTATCATAACGTGCATTTGTGAGCGTTCATCTTAGAGAGACAAAAAGGGGGGGGAGTCATAAAAGTGCCCACATAAAGTGAGGGATCGTTCTCAGGTTCTTCTATTATAGACGGTTGTTTACTGAGCTCTACTCTTCTTCTGAAGGCTGCTTACCCCATCGAACACAATGCTTTAAACTGCAGCTTTAGAGTTACCGCACTCTACAGCCCTGCATATCTGACATGCTTCAGGTGCAATGCTGAACAGTATTCTCTTTGCTTGTGAGGTGCAAAGTTATGCAATGGAAACTGCAGATGGAGATACAATATTTTAATATTGCATAGGGCATGGGCATCAAATCGTGAGTGTAGGATCAAAGATGACACCCAGTTGATCCACTTAAGAGGCTCTGACAGTTTTAGTCACCACACATTTAGAGGCTGCAGTCATAACTTTGGTTTAAAAATCCAAGTCCTTACCCACTGATGTCTGAAGGGCAAGCGTTCTAGATGGAGAAGGCAAGGTTGGGAGCGGATGCGGTGTTCATGCACATATATCTATGAGCTGTCAGCATCGCCAGTTAAAGTGTAGGCTCTGCTAGTGAAAGTGAGGTCGTGGGTACAATGGTTAAGGACAGACACCAAGACCCTTTAGGGAATAAAATACCATGAAGAATCTAAATGAGATACTAGAAAGCAGTCTTTGGAGAACCCTGACACCCTGTGTAGGAAGATTAAGGTGGGATATGACGTAAATAAAGGCAAAGCTGTTTGAGAAACTCCAGCCCATCATTCCAGAGCCACAAAAAATTTCATTATGAATATTATCACGAACAGTTGACAGTTCGCAGTAAGTCCAGCAGGATGGGGGCGTCAAATGTACACAGGAGCCAAAGACAAAGAGGTCAATGTGAATTTTAACCAGCGCAGTTTCCATGCCAGGCTTGGCACAAAAGCCAGGTTGGAATGGCGTAAATAGCTCAATTGAAGCCATATGGGTGAACATTTGGGAGGTGCTGGGAGGTTTTGAAATCTGGCTCAAAACAAGGGCAGGAGATTGGACTGTAATTACTGGTTGTGTCACTGTCAGCACAGAGTTTGTGAGAAATGGGCACAACTGCTGAAGGTTTCTCTGAAACGGTGAAAGTGCCTGACTATAATGATTTATTCATGATATTTGTGCTGGGAGAGAACAGGGCAGGAAGGCGTTGTTCAACCACAGAGGACAAGTGAATCTGTTGAGCAAGGGGTAGAATGACACTGAGGACAATTTAAGCAAAATCATCCAGTACAAAACTTAGCTTGGATGCATGAGAGTCAAAATAGCACTTTTAAGAGAGCAGAAAAATTTCAGATGAGTGAATATTAAAACTTGATAAAAAAAAAAAAAAAAAAAACTATTTGACTTTTTAAAAAAAAAAAAAAAAAAAAAAAAAAAAAAAAAAAAAAAAACCCGTCCTTCAAGATGCTGGAATGGTCTTTTCAGAGGAGCGTTAAAGAACTGAAATGGCCATTTCCGATTACAGCTGAACAAGTCAGAATCTCAGATCACTGTGCACAGAAAGGACATTTAATAATATAGTAAACAGACAGAAAGGCAGTTTTTGGCAGTGTTCAAGTTTTGAAACCTTGAAGCCAAGGCAACTCCATCAGAAGACACTTGTTATACAAAGAAAATTAACATACAGGGTAGCAGAGAACACTACTGCAAAGAACAACTCTTGAAAATAGGGTTAAAAGGCTTGACTTTTAAGGTGGTTAAGTATCTATGAAATAGATAACTTAGAAATATATGTAAAGAAACGTAATTATGAATTTGATGTTCAAAACAGAAAAAAAATGCACCAGCAAATTCACAATAAATTAATCCTCAAAAAGAGAAAAATGATGGATTAAAAGAGCAATGGAGGCAGATGCCATCATTTCGACGACTCAACATTCAAACAATGCAGAACTTGCCACGGCTTGCTTAGACTTTAGTTAAAGCAGTAGGACCCAAAATGCAGGGCCCTCACACTAAGTAGAAAGAACCAGAGTATAAACCTTATGTTTTTCCAACCGACATGATCCACACAAAAGATGGGGAGGGGTGAAACCGAGCAAACCTTCAATCATGCAGTACAGAACAGCCCAGCTGTGACAGAATACCCATAACCTTTGCTAGATTTAACCAATGGAAGCATATTTCATCTTCGAGGAGTGGCAAAGCCTGAAAGATTCTCAACGGCAAAGATTGGTCACAATCCGTTTGGTCAGATTAGGAGCATGCTGTGTGACCCTGGGCACCTCGTAAAACTGCTCAGACAGACACGGTGAATAAGGGGCCTCGCAGTAAAACGATCTGTCGACTGCAGCCTTGACGCTCCCCTGAGAGGGCAATCAATCAGCGTTCACTGGACCCAATTCAGAGACCAGAAACAGTCCAGATTGACACCAGCTGCTTGGGTTCAGCCCTAAACAACAATAATAATGATCCCTTTGCTTTACCGGTAACTTTCATATGATTGACAACACACAAATGCTACTTTACAATAGTAGAAAGGAAAGGCAAGGCAATTGTGATCAGTCTTAGGTGAATATAAAATAAATGAATAAATAAAAATGCTGGAAAAAAAAAAAAAAAAAAAAAAAAACCTTACACTGCCATGTTACTAAATTCTTACCATTTCCCAGATTATGAAGAGAGAACCATGAAATCGGTCTTATTATGATCTGTCAGACAGTGATGTGAAACTAACCAAAAATGAACCAAAAGCAAAACACATCAAGGTAAAAAAGGTAGGGTCATATCTTCACACCTTTTACCTTGTAAATTACACAGCAAGATGAAGGAGGCATCTTTGACTGTATGAAACATTTACACAACTAATATGTTGTGAAAATAAGTAAATAATAATCTGGCAGTACTGATCGCCTCCAGAGTTGAGCTTTTCTGCTCTGTATTGGCCATGCAGGAACAGCAAGAAATACTGCGAATTTTGAAGCAACGAAGTTATACAAATTAGTGCATCATTCCAAACCGTTACAGGGCAACCGTTTCATTGCACTTTGAAAAAAGCCTTTACCACTGAACACTGGCAAGGCACAGGAGTTCTGAATGAACAGTTAAACAGTTCCTAATTGTAATGGAGAGTAAAATGTAACTGCCTGTATAAATTGTGACAGAGGCTGTAACAATCCACTGTAGCCTCAGGGCAGTATCATTCTTTTCCATAACTGCATGAAGCAAACAATGTCGCGTGGAGTTTATAAACACTGAGAAACCAACCAACCAACCAACCCACGTCAACAACTGCTTATCCCCAGTGAGGTCGTGGTGAGCCAGAGCCTACCTGGCAACACAGGGTCCAAGGCCGGAGGGGGAGGGGACACACCCTGAATGGGATGCCAGCTCATCGCAAGGCACCCCAAGCAGGGCTCAAACCCCAGACCCGAAACTTTGTCTCACTACAAAGTCGTTCTATAGGAAAACATACAGTGATAATTATATTAATTATTTTAATTTATATGATTAATTTAATTTATATTTTTAAAAAATGTGGAGCAGTTTTAAATGCCCTCTACAAGTTTTCAAGGAAAAAGGCATTCTCTGTGTGGACTTCTGAGTACGTGGGTCCGGTGTCATTGTCTGCACCATGGCACCCCTCTGCATGCCGATTGAGGGGGTCCATAAATCACATGGTGACACTTCATAAGTCCATTTCTAACACTCCCTGACAAACTCTTCTAGAAGGGAACCATTTATTTTGGAAGTGAAGGGAGGGAAAAATACAATTTGTTTAACCTTGAATTTTTTGGTTGTGCACAGGGATATTCAACACTTTCCTTAAAATCACCAAGTTGGCAGCTTTCAAAAGTTCTTTGACAAAACTGGAACCCTTTCCATTTTCCGCTTCCTGACAAGCCACGCCATGCCATTACACTGTACGTATCCCATATAAGTATATCCCATGTATTCCTCCTCCTCATCTCTTTCCATTGGGTGCCTGTAGCTGCCCATATTAAGTTCAAGATCCTGGTCATGGCCTACAATACCATCAAACAATGCAAAGTGATTATGACTTGATCACTCATTATGCCTCAACCAGACCACTATGCCCCACCACCACTGGCTGCTTGGTGGTCCCCTGCACAAGTAGTCTAAAATCAAAAGCCAAAAGGTCTCAGGTCCGGCTTCAGTTTGGTGGAATGAGCTCCCTCTGTCCCTCAGAAATGCTGAAACCCTCGCAACTTTGCAGAAGGGTCTGTTCCACTATTAGCCATTTCTCTCCTGATTTTCAGCTTCATGAACTTTCAGTTAATTACCTGTCATAAACTTTAAAAAAGAAACAAACAAACATACCCCTTTCTTTTCTATATGTAGCTACTTGTTTAATGCTAGCTAGCAAATGTGGTCGTATTAGCATAGACTAACAATGTACTTAGAGAATCACATATCTGCTTCGGCATCCGTCTATTAGTGAAATGCATTTTTGTTTACTCACCTCTACATCACTTTAGAGAAAAGCTAAATAAATGCAAATGTATATAAAACTGCTTAGCAATCAGTTCAACAGCTCAAACAAAACTACTGCAGAGCTGCACTAACAGTTGAACACAATGGTCAATTTTTCAACTTATATTTGGACATTTCTGCATCAAACGAGTAAATAATAATTGAATGTATTAATACAACTGTAAGAAGAACACCTGCTCCCCTGTTTAAGAAAACCTGGAGGAAGCTAAAACCTAACACTCTCATGGGTTTCAGTAACAGCACACAGCGAAACAGAGAACCACTTGGTCAAGAGAAAGAACCGCAGCACTTTAACCTGTGCCCAAGTGTGCCAGTCTCCTAGCTTGAACCCAGGCCTGCACCTCTGTCGTCGTCTCTCTTTCTGTGGGACATCTTGCAAGCAGGGGAAAGTGAAGCAGAACCCAAGGACGGGTAACCAACCGACTGC
Source organism: Scleropages formosus (assembly GCF_900964775.1). NCBI lineage: Eukaryota > Metazoa > Chordata > Actinopteri > Osteoglossiformes > Osteoglossidae > Scleropages > Scleropages formosus. The sequence continues at coordinate 15,167,183 of NC_041822.1, forward strand.
TTCCTTGTCTGCTGTAGTTGTTAAATACTCAAATAAGCAAGACAGGCCAAAGCAGCCGTCTGCAACACCTCTTATGTTCTCATGTTTAATGTGTCATGGCTGTCAGAAGGATCTCAGGGCCACAGTGTACCTGTCAAAAAGCTGACAGATCTTTTCTACAAAACCAAAACAAAAATAACATGAGAAAACCACATCAATGGCCTCTGTCAAGACACATAACCTATTTTCATAGAAATGATTAGAAAGAGACCAACATATTTTTTTGTAAAACCTGCCACTTCATACATAAACAAAAAATTTTGAGTTTCTAGAGAAATATTCAAATCCGGTGAGAAGTAAGAACTTCAAAACTGAAAGCCACAGTTTCTCATTCCTTATGCCATTTTGCACTGAGCATGGGTTTCATTTGGACTACTGTGTAAATATGAAATTTGACACAAAGTACCCCAGTATAACACGGGGGGGAGGGGGGGCTGGTAATGGAGTAGTAAGAGCTACTGCCTCTGGATCTGAAGGTCACAGGTTCGACCCCACCTCCGGATATAGTACCCTTGAGCAAGGTCCGTCCGAACCGCTCGCCCCATATGGGGCACGGGGAACTGGAGCCTAACCTGGCACACAGGGCGTAAGGCCGGAGGGGGAGGGGACACACCCAGGACGGGACGCGAGTCCGTCGCAAGGCATCCCAAGCGGGACTCGAACCCCAGGCCCACCGAAGAACAGGACCCGGACAAACCCACCGCGCCACCGCACCCCCGAGCAAGGTACTTACCCTAAAGTGCTCCAATAAAAATTACCCAGCTGTATAAATGGGTAAATAATTGTAAGCTTTAATAACTGTAACCTCAACATTGTAAATTGCTTTGGAGAACAGCGTCAGCTAAATGAATAAATGGAAATACAGCAGCGTCAAATAAAGTTCTATTCAAATACAGTGAGATGCTTTCTGACTTTCAGTAAGTTGCTATACAAACAAACTACTGTAAAACATCTTTCTCCATCTCGCACACCTCTTTGTGGTTCATCAGTTGCCGGTCGGATGTCCTGTAATCTGAAATGTCAGATGGATATGGATCGGTGTCCTTAAGATTCCACTTTCATTAGGGTGATCATGCGGAAGGGTCTGGTCTGGCGGAATACCAATCAGGGGTCTTACAGCATGCCATTTCATTCACTGCTCCACTGCCACTGGGGCACACCACCGCTGTGCGTCAAAGAACATTTCTTCACCTTGTGACAGGTCATTTGCAATTCATGCACTGCTAGGGACAGGGGGAGGCCAGGGTGGGGTAAAGGTGCAGGAGGGAGAGATTCAGAATTTAATTACATCTTACTCTGTTCTCAGCAGAGAGAAAACATTGTGCCTTGTTGCCCCCGTCTTCACCTTTCATAATTATCCCTTGTGACACAATGCTATGTAATACTTCGAAATGACTACAATATTCATGTGCCTTTCCATCAAAAACCCTGGTAAGTTGGCATATACTCAGTTTATACTGAACTGAAAGTGGGAGCCACATCATGGTCAGGTGAGAACTATGGAGAAGCTGGCTTAAACATACCTCAGGTAGCTGAACTTAGCCAACTATCCTTTGTGAGTATGCCTCTTCCGGTACGTCAAGTGCCACACGCTTGCATTTCCTTCACAAGGACACTTGCACTCGGTCACACTGATGGCTTCTACAGCATGCCACCTGGAGCTAAATACTACAGGAGATGGCTAAGTCTTCATTCTCTGTGACCCTGCTCCCTCACAGTCACCCTAAACGTGGATTCTGCAGACCTCCCAACAATGCCCATCAACAAGTCCAGGGAGGCCAGGGCAGAACTCGCAGGATAAATTGTCATATTTCATCTTTAATGCTAAAGATGTGCTTTTATTCCAGACAACAAACTGTGGAAGAAAGTACCTGGCTGCGGCTCCAAGGGTAGAGGATGTGGCAATTACCTTTTTCAGACGGCCACTCAATACTAATTGAGCGTTCGATACCAGCCGGTCACACTATTCTCTTCTGGCATTCACAAAGTACTGAATTACAACTGGTGAGTTTCCAAACCATTATGCAATCGGGCTGAATTGATGGGGCCTTTATTCAAATGCCTTTTATGAGCAGATAATTCATATGATACAATCTAGCCCCTGCCGCTGTAGTGCCATTAAAAAAATAAGAGATGGATATATATATACATGTTCCCTAAGCAGAGCTCAGAACAGTTTCTAAAGAAGACAAACATGCTGAAGACATGCCTCATTATTCAAAACAAGGAGGTTTTGTTTTGTGAGGGGGGGGGACTGACATATGGAGATTTGTTTCTCTATAAGCACCAGGATGCCGTTAAGTCCAGAACCTTAAGAAATTTTTTTTTTTTTTTTTTTAAATCTCGTGTTTTAAAGAGTAAACGTATACCCTCTGAATTTACTCAATAGAAATACGGTTTCATTCTACAGTTAAGCTCAAATTCCCATTTTATGACAATATTTGTGAGGTTGAAAATGAGAGAAAGGCTAAACATATGTGTGTAGACATTACTCATACACATACACACACACACACATTCTTTGCACCAATGAACCATTTTACAGATATCCATTGTGTCTCGCCGTTTTAAAACAAACACACAAAATATATTGGTGAGCTAGCTTCTAAGAGGCTTGTCCTAGTAATAACCCCACAATTTCCAACGCCAGCAAACAGTGCAAGTTTTGTAGAACAAGGAAAGTTCTTTCCTCGTTTTCACTTTGGTAAGCAATTACATGTGCTTGTACTGTATTATACAACCACAGCCAACGGCAGCATAGCAGGAGTTTAGCGCTAATGATTGACAGACAGCTCTCACTTGGCTTTACTAAGCCAAAGCTGTCAGTTTCCATGGTTACTGCCGCCTTAACACAGACAGGTTTGGTCAATAAAACTCATTTTGGTGTAGAACACCGAAAATATGTACGCAGACAGATGTTTAAATGTGAAAGCTCACTACTGATAGAGAGGCGTGGCATTAAAAACACCCAAAGAGTAAAATTGTGGCATTCTGCTTATGTGGATTTATGTATTTGATAGGTCTGAACTGTGGACGCATGCTTTTTGAGCTGATTTCAGTGCTGTGTTCATCTCCGAATTCAAATGAGCAGAGCAGCAGCTTCGGCTGTGTAGCCATGCAGCAGAAGGTGAGTTCTCTGCCCATCTAGAAGCAATGCCTATGATGGCAGTTCCACTGGGGCTGATGGTTACCAACAATATGTTATTACTAAAGAAAGAATAAGCCTGTAACAATGCTGTCTTTCATTCATATAAATGTTTTTTTCTTTGCCAGTAATTTTGCATTGGGTCATCAGAAAAAATTTCATTAATTTGACTGTCCCACACCTGCTCCGTCTTTACCAAGCCCTTCACAGCTGCTGGAAAGGTAATCCCCCCAACTGGCAGCACACAGCACAGATACTCCCCAGATACTGTATAGTCAAATGTAATGCAAGATGTTTGGACATCTGGATGTACGAACCATGATCTGTTGTATTTTTTGATGGGAATAAAAGTGTATGAAGTTGTGGATAATTTTGGAATTACAGAAAATCTCTGAAGCGATACCAGAAAGCTGCAATGTTGTCACAATGGTGACAACAGCTACAATAAGACTCCCTGGGCAAATCTATATCAAATGACTACAGAACTTCAATGTTCTTCATCATGGACACATGCCAATTTAATGTTCCTTTGTAACAAACTTACAAGACAATTATTTTACCCACATTTTAGTTTCACCAGACTTTGAAAAACACATTTTAATCTAAAAACTTGTGCATCACTCATGTTATAGACAAAAGTCTGTCTGATTTTGTCATTCCATTATTCTTTACAATTGCTTTGGTGCAAAGAAGTAGTGTGTCAAATACAATGTGTGTTGTGACTGCAAAGTCCAAAATGCTGGAAGGGGGAAAATGGCCTGAACCATCATACTCCATCATGTGAACCATCACACCAGCTTCTCTAGCTAATGCTCCTCTCCATAACTCATTTGTGTGCTTTGTTATTGTTCAAGCCAGAATGTGTTAAATATACCAGACTACTGATAAAATATCAGCACGCACTGATTTTTATACCAGCAACAATGAAACATATCAACTAAGTGTTCTTGAAAAGACTGTGGAAAAAGCATATCAGGAAAAAAGGCAATATAACATTACATTATCAGGCTGTTGTGAAGCTTTCATGTCAAAGTACACTATGCAGATTTGCTGTGAATTCAAAAAACAAAATGAGCACAAAAAGCTCCAGAGCCAATTGACTTCTATCACTTTGGCTTCAGGTTAACACGGGCATGTGCTTGCGGTAGGAAAAAATCAACAAAGTTTTAAAAAAAAAAAAAAAAAAAAACAAATTCTGGAGCTAATGCTAAATATTTGAGTAATCACAAATAATATAGTATTTAAATCACCAGTCACCTTTTCTACTAATATTGGGTATGTGTTGGTGATATGAGCCTAAAATAAAAAACCAAACAATACACAAATACTGCAAATAGAGATGATACAAATAGTAGATAAACTGCAAAACATGTCTGAGTTCTCAGCAAAGGACAAACAGGATCAGAGCTTACCATTCAGACTTGTTTCTGCTTTGCATTGTCACTATTATTCCTCATGTTCAAATTTCCAAAACTTACCACCTTCTGATAAATACTGTAATTTCAAGGTTCACAGCAAACAGTAACAAACAAATGATTCTTGAAAACTGGAAACATATGAGCTCTTGAATCATGCTAAATGACCAATTGCACTTATCCTCTGTTATACGGTCCGAATTATTCCTGAACGTGAACCATAAATAAAATGCATACATAGTTAAGTATATATAAAATACATTAAAAATAATGATTTCATAAAGTAAATTTGCTGTGATAGCATGCAACTGGACTGAGGAAATGAAGACTCATATTTAAATTGATAATCTATTAATTTAAGTAAATTAATCATTTATTGAAACAATTTATTACACCTGACCAAATGTGTTGGGCCAAGCCAGGAGGTCACAGGCCTGATATATAAAAAATGGGACCAATTCATGAAAAGTGGTATTAATAAACCTGGACCATATGGGCAAAAAAATGGGTATTAAGAGACAAAATAAGGGGGGATGAGAGTATTACTTTAAAAATATACTTAGATATTCCACTTAAACTGGCAAAAATTAGCCCAACAATATTTTATTAGTGGATTAAACCTCCAAAGGTACAAAGCCACTGCAGAGAGTAGAGTGGCCTCTTTGGCTGACACCATGTGGCAAACTGGTGTTTTAAATGAGTGGTTCTAAGGCTGCATCCAAGCAACTTTTCCAAACATCACCAAAATCTGCACCTTGCAATTAAGCTCCCTGAAATATGAAGAGGGTGCTTTCTCCTCTTGATTCAGCCCATGTGGTCAAGCGGCGATGTGGACTATTCTCGATAAGGTGCACGTACCAAGTGCAAAGCAATTCCAGCCGTGATCACATTTCAGGTGTTTGAGATCAGGACAGTCGGGTTGGAATGAGAGCCTTTTCTGTAAGCAACAAAAGTCCTGCGGATTTACTGGCCAAGTCAGATGTCCAGGTGAAAACACAACCTCCTTTTTCCCCTCAGTGAGATACTGCACTTCTCATTTTGATAGTGCTGGGAAATTTCATTATTGTATAATGTTCTTACTTTTAAATAGAACTCAGTTGCTTCCTAAATGCCAAGTCTAAGTAACATAAAAATACAAAAGCCCAATGGCGTTATGGATTCTGTTTGTAGCTATAGCATAATTATTGACAAACATTCGCTGAGGCGTTGTTTGCAAGTATGTCCCCCTTTGATCACAATGCCACAGGCTCCTAGAACATTCCATAACCACTGTATAATCACCCAATTTATGATGTACGTGCCATTGCTAAATAAACACACAGTGCTCTCTGCCTGTGCCCAGGAGATAAGACTCTACTACATCCCTTAATTTCAATCCAATCCCACTGCACATCACTGGATCGGACTGCGCGTGAAAGCTGGATGTTGGGCATAAAAGTTAATTTGGGAACGAGGGAATTTATACGTTTCACAGATGTCCATATTTTACTTAATTACTGCAATTCATCTTCATGGACATTAATTCCTTTAAATTTCAATTTGAAAGAACACACTATTTAAACGGATTATCAGCAAACACCCATGGACTCTTAGGCAATAAAAGAAAGCCTTTAACATATATGTAATGGGAAAAAAAAAATGCACTCGATGTGTTTAAACATATTTTGCAGTTTGTGTGGAGTTTGAAAGCTCTTCTGTTACTGGCGCAAGGTTTCCTCTTGGCGCTCCAGTGTTCTCCCACAGTCCCAACATATGTTTCAGGTGAATTGGTGACTTTGAATTGGCGACTTTGAATTGGCCTTGGTGTGCGACTGTGTGTCACTTATGACAGCCTTGCATACTTTTCAGGGTATATACTGCCTTGCACTGTATGCTTTGCAGATTTGGCTCCAAAGCACTGGAACCCTGTACTGAATAAGCAGTTTATGACAATGGATGGATGATATGTCAAATATTTTTTCAGCTCTAGCTTCTGCTCTATTTCTGTTATTATGCCAACGACACTAGCACAAATGCTTCCATCACAGGTAGCCATTCTTGTCATGAAGGGCCATTATATCGCAGAATAGAGAAAATACAGGAGTCAATACAGAAGGTGTATGTTTAATGCTTCCCGAACTCACCACTGGGGCAGTGGATAAGTTTCAGTTCTTTCTGTTGAAGACACCTAAATCTGCCAAACAAAAGCTCAGTACAAGTCTGCCAACCAAAGCATCTATTAGTCCTCATCCATCTGAGAATTCTGCATGTAGTGCCTACTAAGAGCTAAATGCAGTCCCAGCAATGTGACCTGTGACACTAGCTTGCCATGACCTGAAGGGGTACAGCAATGGAATATAACTGACATTTTGGGCAAAATGTTGGTGAAATAAGGATAACCAAGGAAGTTAAAAAAAAAAAAAAAAAAGTTTGAGTATGTAAAAGGACTGGGAGTCCTTTAACTTGTTGGGGTTCCATCTCATTTAAAACCACTAATAATATAATACCAGATTGCACATTTCTTAGTGATTTTCATCTGACAAACCCCAGCATGGTATGAATTTGTTGTTGTAAAGCACTGGGGAAACCCTCCATTAGCTGACTGCAGGATGTCTAAAGCTAGGTGAGGCACTTGTAAGTTGTTAAAACATTGTATAAAACAATACAAGTGCTAAAGCCCTATGAGGAGAAAGCTTCAGGCCTACTTTCGACTTCACTGGGGTGCCAAAGAGGTCATACCAAATCAGTAAGCCATTGCCAGCAGGCATAGATGGGCATTTGCAGTGCGCATGGCTAACATTCAAGGCCAAATCCAATCCATACACCATGAGGGCTCAAAATGCGGAAATATGGACAAATCAGTTGAAGGAAGATACTGACTACATAAGCACACATAGACATGCAATGACAAAAACAGAACCAACACAAGAAGTACATCATCAACAATGTCATTGTTCACAGGAGAGCTCTAACAAACACACAAGGAGAGACCAATTCAGGGTCAATAACATGGTTTGCACCTTAAATTCTGAAGTATGCTTTTTTGTCTTTGAATAACCCACTGTTTTAAGCTGCAGTATTTAACTCACATAATCATATCCAAAGAGACTTAAAAGGCATTCCACTGTCTACACATTCACCTGATTATTTAGCATGGAAATATCAAATACCTTGTCCCAAAAAAAAACTGTGATAACAGGGAATCCCTTTTGGTCACAAACCCTACTACTTAACCACATTAAAATACTGGTGCGTGAGAATGTATCTGCAATATTTTTGACTGCTACTAAATTTCACTTTGAAAAGATTAAACAGCGGTAGCGACATTTTAAGCTATTAAAATAAAACAGTTCCATATTCCAATCTGTGACATTTTCTGGACATAATCATAACAAGTAAAAGGTGATTCGGATAATCAATAGTGTTAAACATGGTATGTAATATGCAATGGAAAATATTTATGAAACGAAATGCTCGTTTCGCCCGTACCAATTCGCTGCATCCCTATCATACCAACTCAAGATCTCAGTTTCTTCTAAACCACTATGCAATAAGGCAACAGTAACTGCAAGCTTAACAACTGCTTGGGGCTTTTGTTAGCTAAGGTCATGTCTCCACTCTTACCGCTGTTGGTGTTACCCATCCCCCTTACTGGTGTTTTGGTGCACTTTCGACAAAGATCTTCTTGCATACCACGCCAGGCCTGATGTTCCATTTAGCAAACAGCTTTTTCTCAGCACTCCGGCAGACTCTGGATAAACAGCCACTCCTGCTAGTGGGTTTTATTTGCAGCCCACTCTGAAACAGGTTCCCTGGGGATGTGCTGGAGCGGAGGAACAAACAGTGGGTGCATTTGGTGCTGAAGCCCTCAGAGGGCTTACAACTTGCTAGTTCAGGCATTCATTTCCAATGAGCCACATCATCTCCTTAGGTGGGGGTGATACTTTATAACACACTTAAAATTTCAAACTGGTTACTGCAGTATGTAAGAAACAGCAGGAGAGTGCAGTGAAAGCATTTTTCACAAAACCACCACTAAGCCAAAAAGAGTCCTACATACAAACAACAAAATCATTGCAAGCACTTGACAAAATGTGGCCCTGATGTACTAATTAATTTAAAATAAAAACTTAATTGATATTTAATTAAGCATTTTTTTTTTTCTGACAGCTAACATACTTTGGTCCCTGAAATAAGACTGAGCAATCTTGAGCAAGCTGCAGCTGAACAACAACTGAACCCTTAATGTCCCTGAATCAGTGAAATAAGACAGTAGGTAGGCTAAATCAGAAGAATTTCAGAGAACAAGAGAGGACTACCTCAGAGTCTGGGCCATTTTACAAACAGCTGGTCAATATTCCACGTGAATTTAAGCCTGTTGGGACTCACAGGCAAAGCAATTTAATTTTCAAACACTGAAGTGGCTGACTCACAGCAGGTACTGTAATGAGTGTGTGTTCACTTCAGATAGGACAAGAGAAATCCTTCCATTAATCTGACAAATTTGAATTTTCCTTTAAATTATAGATCGTATGGATGAAAGTATGGTTAAAGAAATAAATGGATACTCAACTACGATGAATAATTCAGGCAGACCAAATCTGGTCTCCCCAGGCCAAGTTTTCTTTTTCCCAGCTCACTTTAGGTTTCTGGCCTTTTCATAGCATACTCTATGCTTTAAAAGCAGATGGGTTGAATTTTTTTGTAGTAGAAGAGAAAAAAAATCATTACTGTTCCTCCTCCTACAAAAGGGAATAGTTCCATGAATGTTTTTCTTATTTAAATATACCCTCTGAATACTATATTACGTAATCCAATATTTATTTCTTAAACTGCTTACTAATTTTGTCTTTCTGCCTTTCATTATTTCAAAACATGTGCTTTAATTCACTACATTGGGAACCTGTACAGAAAGAACACTTAAGCTTCCACACTGTGTGAGTGCATAGGTGTAAGCGTGAATATTAAGATTTCCACTCAGAGGTTCCACTCACGGCATGGTGGTGCAGTGGGTAGTACTACGGCCTCACAGCTGGGCTGTAGGTTTAAACATAGCTTCAAGTCTGGCTCAGTTTGTGTTGTTTGCATGTCTCCACTGGCCATTCTGGTTCGATACCACTTCTCAAAGACATGCATTTCAGAGGAACTGATGACTCTGAACTGTCTTTAGTATGTGAAACTGAGTGAAAGTGTGTGTCACTGCCCTGTGACTTAGTATCCTGACCAGGGTGTACTTGGCCCCCACTCCTAGTGATGGACTCCAGAAACTGAACCACCGCAGCTCTGCACTAGACAAGCAGCTATTGATAATGAATGAATGGTTTCTCTTTTCAGGCTGGGTACTAGTAGGTTGCACTCATTACCACATCCCTCTCTGAAAATGGATGGATGGATGGATGGATGGATGGACGGACAAACTGGAAAGTTTCCTCATCATCCCTTTTTTTTTTTTTTTTTTTTAACAGCTGAATAAGTAATTTATGCAAAGAACTTTCTCCCAAACGTACAGCAGTGTACCTTCACAATTGGCTGTATATTCAAGTCCTTAACCGTCACTCAATTTCTGGTGCTTTTTTGCACATTACTGCAACAGTGTCACTGAGCAGCAAAGTGAAGTACTGCAACTGATTTCAGCTCAACTTTCAATTTGCAAACAACATTAGAACAAAACATTTCACAAGCTTGTATTTTGTTACTGTATTTATAGAACTATTCCCACTAAAACAGGGTATACACAGACAGCTCACTCTGTACTGTCAAACAGGGCAAAGGCAACTTTTTCCTCAAACATGCTCCCTGCAAGCGTCATACATATGAAGCTATTTCTCAGCTGTCAACATTCTCCAGCAGGTCTTCATACCTAAGTAACTTGGGAATACTAAATGTGTATTTTTTTTTTATAAGTGTGTGTGTTTTTTTTTTTTAAGTGCAAATGAAGAAAGGACAGAAAGAACAATACAATAAACTAAGTCTCCCAGTAATGGCTTGAAATGCCAGAAACAACCGTATCTAATCACCCTGACAGCATCCAGCCATATTTGACATTCTGCTCTTGCAAGGCATAGTAGATTTGTGTGAGCTGGACTCCCACAGAAGGCAATGGGCTCATAATGCAAAAGCATTAAACATTATTACCAACAGAAAGGAAAAGGAAGATAGGACGGTAAGGACATAAAAATCAGTCTAGAGAGTTTGGAAGCAGGAACAGACCGCCTTGGTGCAGTGGTGGTTTAGTAAGGAAGAGCAGGACCACCTGGTCCTTCACTGATATGTGTGTCAGTACCCCTGCATTGGATGAGGGAGACACTGTCAGGGTCTTAGAAAGCAACACATAGGTGTATGCAGCAGGACCGAGATACAGACACAGGGCTCCATAAGCTCGACAAACCTCCAGGGCATACAGGCTGCACCCACTTTTTACTGGAGGGTGGCTTAAGTTCCAGGGACACCTTGTATTACATCCTTTGGGCAGAGTACTTGAAAAAAGACTGAAACCACAAAATAACTAAAAATTAATGGGGTGTTTGAAATTTGAAAAGTCCACTGCAAATATAACACCATTATTTTTCTACAATAAATATGCATCCTTTAACAACACACAAACACAGCTACATGCATACATGTGAGAACAAACAGCGCAACGTAAGAAAAGCCTTTGGTATATTTTCTTTCTTTCTTAGAAATCAGACAAGTTTCCATAAAGTAATCATAAAAACACATTCGTGCACAGAAAAACTGCTATACACGCCTGCATGCACGCATCCTCACAGACACAAACACACACACAAACACACGCAGTGAGAGGCCTCCATTTGAATTAGCTCTTGGTAGTCAGAACAATGAATTCAGATGCATGAGTCAGCATGAGATGTCTTCATTTACAACTTAGATGAAAGTGTGGAAAAATAAATATGGATGTGTGTATTACTTGGGGATTCGGTTGAGCAGCTGGGTTACAAATTCTGCAATAACAGGTATACTGTATGCAGAACTGTTCAGAATATAAAAATTGTCTGAAGGCTACACATTCCATTAACTGTCTAGAAAGAACATAAAAGATGCACTTTCAAATTCCAGAGCAATATAAAAAAACAGAATAATGTAAGAAATTAAATTAGTACAATTGTTTAGAGTTGGGTCAGTGGTTCACTTCCATCAACAACAGACCACCTAGAAGGTTGCCAGAGCAGAAAAAATACAGGATGAAATTATTGAACAGCTGTTTACATATTTTTCAGGAACTTCGACATGGTTTATGAGATACTTTAAGGACTCATCAGGATTTTAAAATGAAGTTGCAGAAAGACATGGTTGGAGGGAGACATATAAAGTGTTAAACATGTATCACTCCAGATTTTGATGTCCAACCACACACATAGACAATTGTTCCTTAACACCACTGAGGGAGTTTCCCATCAAAACACATGAGCAACAGGAGTTGCCTTAATCACCACCATCATAATCATTCTGGATGGTGTGCACAGAGCCTAAATATCCATTAAGATGAAATAGAAAGAAAACCTTCTTTAGAAGCCACTGTTTCATTCGTACACAAAGACTTGCCAAAGTTACAGCAATAAAGCCATTAATAAAAATTTAGGTTAAACTAGATACAGTAGTCACAAAACCATATAATGAAGAAAAGCAACACTTGCCAAAGAACAGGATCATATTCCTAAGCATCCCAACACTTCTGGAGCTATTCTAAAATATTAATTAAATACAGAAACAGGAAGAGTGTCCATGAAGATCTTGCTGGTGCAGGACAGGCAACAAAAAGCTCCCCTCTGCTTAACAACATGTCAGGAATAAATCATATCATGCAGCTGCTGGAAAACACTGAGGCTATCACACCTCAAAGTAAATTACTTCCTACTGCCCAAATTATTTTTTTCTACTATTCACACAATTACTTCTATTAAAAATTACTGTAGAAATTACAACTAAACATTAGCTAAATCACTACTTTATTACATACTATATATCTGGGGAAAATGGGTTGCAACATGCTGCTTGCTGGCTAAATCATACACGCCTGTCGGAACATCCTTAAAAATCATTGCTTACTTGTGAAAATAATTAAACATTCTAAGACATAATCCGTTCAGGTTTTAGACAGGCAAAACGTTATTTCTTTACAATGTTAAAAAACACAAACAAAACTATCTTGCTTAAAACCACATTTCAAACTAACAAAGTGTAGACAGAAGTCAGTTGCAAAATTTGAGAATGGTTTGAAAATAACAGCTCAGAAAAACTTCAGCACAACCCTTGTGACCTTACCAGCTTCTTCCTCTTGTCTTGTTCTGTAGGTGGCTCCTCATCATCGGTCAGCTTCGGCTCCTCAAAATGGGTCATCAGCATGCAACTGGCAAAGAGTAGTGGGGACACACCTTTTTATTTCATATATTGAGAGTTATGAGTGTCTAGCAGTTATTCTTGCCTGGATGGATGCCCATCACCATTCAGACAGTTGAAGCTGTCAAAAGTGAGATGTCTTATTCCGTCACTTCTTCGTTTCCTCTGTTTCTGACCTTCACCTATCAGTGACGGTTAACACTGTGACCATCTCTCACCTTCCTAATCTGTCCAAAACCTTGATGTTGACTCTTGAGTCCTCCTTGTCATTTTCCTATCATATCTCCTCTGGGACCTGTTAGTGTCCCTATTAATTTTATAACAGCTAAATAAAATCTTTCATAACCGCTGCTGGTATCCAGTTGCAAGTTTAGTCCATGGTCCTAATGCAGTGAGCCCTGGTAAGGTATTAATAACTTTACAGAAAAGCTGGTGTTCTGTGCCCTTGCTACACATAACAACCATCTCTGTTTTTTCTTCGCAAAATTGGCTCCACCCCGGTCCTCACCTACCATGATTCCCAATGTTCAGCTCTTTGGCCTACCTATTTGTTCCTCCACATACCCTTCACTTCAGCTTCATCACTTGTGCTTTTTGTCTTGATTGCCCAGTTCTATGTTTCTATTGCCTGCCTTCCCTCTCCCTTCATCCCGTGTGGTGGAACGAGTTGCCAACAGACACATCATGATCCACAAGCACTCTCTCACACCCTCACACCTCACCTGTAAGACATGTCTAATTTTTTGGACTTTCCACTAAGGACCAGAGTGCGATAAAGTTGTTGTTTTAGTTTCTATTTTGATTCAGAGTTGTGATGTTGTTGAGTCAAAGTGGAACTTTATGATCTTACATAATGCTTCATTCTTCTCATGAGTACAGTGCACGAAATCCAAACTAAGTTACAAACACCTTTAGTGTAGCACAGAAGTTTTAAATCACCTCGGACAACAGTGAAATACATAAATATAATAAATAATAACTAACAAGTATTATTTATTCCTTGTATTTTGCATTATCCATGCAAATTTACATCAAGGGCACCTTTAGGCACAAGATCTCCTGCAGACTCGTTCATATACTCATTAATACATGCATTCACAGTCACACTCATCTATTCAAAACTGTGGTACATAATGATGAGCTGGACTTGTCTTCACACCTTTTTTTTTTTTTTTTTTTGACTGTGATGGATATTCTCAAACTAAAAATGCCTTGGGGTTCAGCAACTTTCACACAAAGCCAACGATTTATACAGCTACACAATATTCCAGTGAAGGAATACAGAAGACAGAAAAATCAAATACATTCCTCTCGACAGCTTTAGGATGACATTTAACTTTCCGTGCATTATTCATCTCTATGCACACTTAAGTCAGAAAAATTTTTAATTCTGGGCAAAAAAATGCAGACAGAAACACAAGTGTTTGCTTGAAAATGTTTGCATATGAACAAAATCCAGTATGAACATTTCATTCAGCTTCTTTCAAGTGTAACTTGAGCAATCAAAACAAGGGCTGTAAGCCCTTGATTGTTTTCCATTCATTTGTCTCTTAAACAGCCCATTAGGCAAACACATTGGCTCAGCCCGTGAGAAGAGTTATCTGTGCGAGACCCCCACTTACTCTTTGAAGGTTCCCGTCTCGGGGTCCTCTGTCATCACGTCATGGAGTGCCTCCACACAAATGTTAATGATGCCGCAGAATTTATCCTGGATGACACTGCAGACAAAACAATCAAATCCACCAGAAGCAAAAATAAGTCATTTCAGTCTTTGACTCAAATCTCACAGTGAAGAAAAAGAAAAAAAAAAAAACTAAATAGAAACTTGATATACTCACTGGAATACCACAACATGAGTAATTTATTGACGAGCCATTTTTTTTAAATCAGCAACTATTTTTTACAGGTAAAAGACAGATAATATTATAGCTTATGGAAAAGGTCATTTGTATTAATCACCTGAATTGTGGCACAAACCAGCAGACCCTGCAGCTTTTTAAGGCCTTTATTGTCCATCTCTGATTTAGACTCATTATTCAAGGTCTCAAGAACTTTGGACATAATATTCTGAGCTGACTTGGCAAATCTTGTATTAGAATACATACAACACAGAATCAAGCACAATACCAACAGCAGACAACTTGCTCATTCCAAAATAGTTATTTATATCTTATGAGTACATTGACAGTTTTGTTTGGTGGACAAAATATGAAAAAAGTTAAAAGAAGAAAAAAAAATGTGAAACTCCAAGACTTTGGAGGTGTGTGTGGTCTGAAGTGCTGCCTGTGTCTTTTCAACATCAAGCAGTAAAGGGTCAAAAACAAGTTCAAACACAGTGAAAACATGATCACCTTTGTATAAGGAGTACAGAGAAAGACATTCAGGCTGCTAAATCAGCACCACTTCCCACTTCATCACGTTTTCTTCCTAGTTTTAACCCTCCGTATTTCCTGTTTTGTGGTTCAAGAGCCTGATTTATAAAGCTGGGTGAGACATACTGAGCCTGATTCACATAGTGGGGGAAAACAGCATCAAACAAACCCACAATCACAGCCTACCGCTACTGTGGTGCTGGGTCTTATCACAACTCCCACCCTAAATTGATCTGCCACTGGTCAGCAGAGCGGATTGTAGTGGATGGGGTGGGGAAAGGGGGGGCAGGAAGATAGAGGCCCGGTGAGTAAAGGTATTTTCTTCTCAGGTACAAGGCCAGTCACACTCTTTAGTGTCAAGCTTCACCAGGAAATGGCATCTGCCAGATGTGACAAGGAACTCTGCAGTGATGGCGGTTGTGGAAGTAGCACTGCTGGCATCACCGCGGCTTGGGACAGAAGGCTTCAATTGGTCAGATAATGAGCAAATGCTGTTTATGGACTTCCCAAGTGTAGCACCAAGCACATTAAATTAATAAGTGATGAGTTGACAATTGTATTCTATGAAATTAACCAGGCTATTTAATTACTTCAGTCCCTGTCCTCCATGGAGTATTTTTTCCAATTCAATCCTTTATAAAATTTTCAAGGACAGGTGGCTTGAAAGGACAATTTTGCCTTGAAAGAACAAGATCCTGTAATGGACAGCAAGTGAGAATACAGGAGAGGCAGCTGTTGTCAATCAAGGCGATGCAATTGGAAGGCACTCCTCACCTCAGAACCAGGGCTCCTCAGCTGTGACAGCCATGTGGCAATGCACGGTGCTCCTGGGTATCACGACCAACTCAGCGCGTGGCCTTTTTGTCACTCTGCCGTCATTAGCTAGCGGCCGAGAGACGCTGCTCTCAAGCAAAGGCGGAGGGTTCTGACAGAGCAGGGTGACAACTTCAGGCAACGGCGGTTTGACATCTCAGCAGAACAGAACAAGGTGATCAACACAAAAGTGAAACCCTGGGTTTCACTTTTGTGTTCATCACCTTGTTCTGTTCTGGAAAGTTGTTCTGGAAAGTTGCCATAGGAAGTCAGAATTGTATGTTTAAATGCATTGGGGTGGGTGGTGCATTCTTGGGATGTACACATGCCAGTGATGCTCACTTTCTCAAGAAACATACAGAGATTCATTCAGAGGCCACCAGAAGTAACCAAGCGTTTCAATCCAGACAGAACTCAATGTTTCATCAGACATCAATCAAACACGGAGCCAAGTCCCCGACACTTAATGTAGTTCATCTGCAGAGTCTAATTTTCAACAGACTGATTGATCTTATCTTTTATATTTTTCCAAGCCACAAGGGCTTTGCAGTGAGCTTACGGTCCCAACAAGAAGAGGGATATTTGAGGAGTAGAATAGGATGGGAACCCTTTATGTGAAACAGCACCCAGGGGTGAACAGGCGAACAAAAAGGAAGCAACTTTGATCGCCGGCGCTTTGATGTTACAACATCCCCTCCTGCTAAATGCTGGCACTTCCTTGGCTCGCTCGCAATCATTACAAAGCATCGGCCCCAGTGTCCACCCAGCACCCCGCTGTTTCATAAATAAGTACAACCAAATAAATAAATAAAACACATCTGCAATACACGGTTCCCTCTCAAACTTAATTACCTAACAAATGGGCGAAAAGCCGGACCCTCTGATTTCAACGTAGAAGTTTATGAAAAGTTTTCATCGCCTTGGGGTGAAGGAAGCAATCCTTGTGAACGAGAAAGTGATGGATCGTGTTGAAATCAACCGTAATGAAGTGTTACAAAGTGCTTTTATCTACCGTGCCCACCACGGTCAAAAAGGTGGAGACAAAGGAAGAAGCAGAGGTGGGCCCCAGCCGAAGAGGTTCTTTACACATACCTTCGCTTGACAGGCCTATTAACCACAGGGGTACATCCGCCTTACTCCCCTGTGGAAAATCAGGGGGAAAAAAGGCCAGAGGACTGGAAAGCAATTTCACTTTGAAAACAGTCCTGTGGATTTAGACAATTATTATTTCAATGCTACTGATTTGCTCAAACATATTTTGCTCTTCCCATAGCAGCGGTAGGGAGGAAAAAAAACAAAAAAAAAAAACAAAAAAAAAACAAAGGGTTTGCTCTAGCTATGCAGGGGTTTAATTTTAACAAAGAAAATCAGAATGAAATTATCCTGTAACTTTGATACAGTCTGTCACAAGATGTTGCTGCAGAATAATTACCCTCTGGTTGGCATTCATGTTAATTTGTTCAAGCTCAGGCTAACAAACTCAGGGTCAAACAACACAGAAGGATTACTTTAAATTTACCATATTTTAAAATTCATGTACTTTCATCTGTGCAGTTGTTTGCACTGGAAATAATACCCTGGTCGGCAGGATTGTCCGATTGCAAGCATTCTGCTTATGAAAAATACAAAGGGAGCTTTTAAAATGACAAAGAAACCAATCAGAACATTTCTAGTAAAGCTGCCCTAAATTAGTTGGAAAGCAGTTTTAAAGACAATCTTTGTGCAGCCCATAATCTGTTTGAGAGAGAACACTGCCTTTATTATTACTGCAGAAGAAGGTAGAGACTGCATTTAGATCAGTTTAGTAAGCTTGAGTTTAATACACATAAAAAGTTCAGTTTTTCAGTTCAGTTTTTAGTTTTACAATGATAATATTTTATTTACACCAACATTGTCGTCTTTCTTTATTCCCTTTACACTTTTGTTCCAAATGCTTTAGAACTTTATGAATTAAATGAACAGGAAATTAACTACTGAACAAGGATAACATATCTTGCTCAAGGTTAAAAATGGGATTTACATTTATTCATTTTACTGACACCTTTCTCCAAAGCAACCTACAATGTTAAGCCAGCTACATTTATTTGCACATTTATACAGCTGGGAAAATTTTACTCTAGAAATTTCTGGCAACTACCTTGCTCAAGGTTACTATAGCAGTCAGTGGGATTCAAACCTATGATCTTTGGATTCAAAGATAGCAGCTCTACCCACTACACTGGCCTCCCATGAACATATAAAACTTTAAACCCAATTTCATAACCATATAAAAACAGCTGCCATATACCTTTTACCAAAATGAAGACAAGAAACTCAAGAAAAGATGTAGTAATATGTAACAGGATGATGCTACACTGAAGGATGTGTGATGAGAAAGAATGTACATTATTGAAAACAAAGACCTTCTGGATGGGCTGGATTTATCTGATGTTTAGATTACAACATTTGTTTAGTGGATGCTCTCATTTTAAACCTCAACCGTTCGAATCTGATAACCCTAACGTCCTATTTTTGAATCACAGATCCGGATTACTGCTCATTTACTCGCAAGTATCACCTGAAAGACACCTGCTGTGGTGGCTGTCCCTAAGAGTACCCTTTTAACAATATTGATGCCATGATGCTCAGTATACACTTTCACTATTGAGGGAGTAAACTGCTGTAAAGAGCTTAAGAGGGTGACATGCAACTGACACAATGAGAAAGTTACCATAGTAATGAGCTGACTGCCCTGCAGAGATGCAGAACGAAGGAGGCAGTGTCACAGGCTGCCCATCGCATGCCACCGTGTGCTAGACTGAGTGGAAAAGTGGTTACGGATAATGGACAGTCTGACCACACATATCAGACTTGCACAACTGCCCTGCAGTCTGTCAGTTCAGACTGTGAGCTTTCAGATGTTTATGGCACCAATGCTCCAGATGTGTCTGGTGCTCTTGTTTTCATGGAAAGCTGGAAGCGGTTTGCTGCCATGCATGAAAATGATGGGCTTTCAGGAGCGAGCCCCTCTATTCCAATCATACCAGGCCACCTGGGCTCCTCCACTGCAGTGAGAAAAATTTAAGCAACAGTTGCAGGATAGTGGGGTAACTGTGTATAAATGCTTGGTCATGGAAATGTCATGCTTGGACGTATTCAATATCTGTGCAAGTGCTCAAAATCTGCAAACAAACATTAACAATTTTATTCACTGCCCATTAAGGGAAATGTGGCCAAGGAAGGAAAATCAATAAATTATAAATGAACTCCAACGTGAGAAAATGAAAAACAAATGAAAAACCTATAGTTTTAATGGTATTACTGTTATTTATTTAGCAGACACTTCTCCAAAGAATAATAGAGGTTAAATTAAAGATCAAAATCAATCAGGGGCAGTTTCACTCCACATAATTCATAAAGGGCAGTCAGTCTACACAATGGTCCAATTTAGCAAAAGTTTCATCCTAGAATTCATATCCCCCAGTCAAACCTTAACAAAACTACATACTATCTCGCCCTGGATGTTTAAATAAAGTCCTGATCCTTCTACATATGTCCTCATGTTGGTAAAATGCAAGGGACTAATGTAGCATTCAGTGAGATTGTTGTACTTTACGTGGTTTCAGCAGGTAGACACCATTTAACTGTGTCTGTGCATGAGACAAAAACACTAACCGACTTTCTTGACTTGGCTCAGGAAATGTCCTGTACACTAAAAATATAATCCTTCGGTCTCGGGAGAAGAAACAAAATGGAGCTGGGCTGCTAATTTACATGCTGTCCTGCCTGACATTTTGCATAATCAAAACCAATTACAATCATGAAAATGGAACCTGCCATAACTAAAATGGAGGCAGATGGTTCCTGAATTCATGCTGTGGATCAAAATGTAAAAACTAATCAGGTTTATAAAAAGGACAGGACTGTTAAATCATCTGGAGCATATCCATATCAAAAAAGTACCTCCCTACAAGTGCAAAAATTAACATTCACATTATATACCTTTAATTAAAATTTATTTAAAGGGACTCTTTTTCCATACTTTGCTGTCAAAGTAAATCAGTACGTGCAAAAATAACAACACAATCCTAAAAAATTCACTCCTCAGATTCTTCACCGGAAAATAGTTAATCCATTCTCAAGACTGTATATAGTAACATATATACTAAGGTATACAGTAACAATATTTTAGTATTTTAAGAATATTTTAAGTGAAACATTAACAATAATTTATCCTCCATTGCATCACACTCAATTCAGTGATAGTTAATAAAGATATAACAATGTACCTCCTGCTGTCTGACTCTGGTGGTTGTGAAATTTCAGTTGCACACTGAACAATTTTAATCCTTCAGTAACAGTAATGATCTTTTAATCCAACAAATATAAACAAAAATCCAAACTGTCCCCAAGCCTCTGGCAGATTAAGACAGGATAACATCATGTTTATGCAGCAATAATAAAAGGACAAATGTCACTGACACCATGGAGGTTAAATGGTATATGGTAAATATATACCATTGTACCATATGTTAAAAAATTATCATATCTATAGAAATTGCTTGGTGGGTGGAATTACCCATGTAATGTAAACCATATCACCATTACTGCTGAGTGGGACCATTGTAAGGAAGGAAATCTTCATTCCTTAAAAAGTGGCCTGTATTTCCACTTAGGGATCTCAACTCCGTGTGGCGATCACCTTCAAAGTATGGTAGTGCTATGTGTAAATAACAACGTGAAATACGCTGGGATATCCCGACTTCTGCATGGAAAACATGGACGGGTTAAAGAGTCATTTTAATTCACTCCTGATTAAAAGTTCAAGCAAATCCAACTGGAACCATACAAAGCATGAGGTGGATAAACATACGATCCTCACCCCAAGAAATCAAATTTTAAGAATTTATATTTTCGCATCCAATTCCATAACCATGCCTACTAGAAATATGCTGCAATTTATTGTGTTAATGAACAACAGAGACCACCATTTCTCAGTGACTGTTCAGGGTTAGGGTTAGCTGCCTGGTCTGGCATACCCATCGCCAGACATCATACTCATAACAACTACAATCCCGCCGGTGTGCATAAAAGACTCTAGCATCAAATTCAACAGGTAAAAGCCTGTAAAGCTGTTCAGGTTATGTATTCATGCCAGCCACAGTTTTTCTGTGGTTCCTGCATTTCAGGTGCCAGTTAAAAACAAACAAAGCCACAAAAAATACTTCTCCAGAAAAAGTAAAATGGCACATTACATTGTTAGAAGCCCAAACAGAACACAATATAAAAACACATTGCTTTCCCTTCTTAGTCGACACTCGAGAGAACTGATAAAGTGAAAATGACGGATATGTAGCGTGTGGTTTTGAAAACAGCATGCATATCTGTGGATCCTTAAAAGGCATTCATCTTAGACACACAATGCAGCACTATCTTTGAACGTGCCACCACAGAGCTGCTTTGATGCAATGCTCACACAGGATTCGAGAAACCGAGGGGAACTACATCTGCAGCTACACCAAGGGCTTGCTAATGTCAACACACAGATAATGTCTGAATTGAAATTGAAGAGCACACTTTTAAACTTGTTGAATAATTTGTTTTCAGACATAACTGTAGGTTTTACTCAGTCTACTACACTGTATGTAGGGGGGACTTGAACCATCAATACTACCACATTCCACAGACGACCATGTGCAATGGTGGTTTTCAATTCAACCCACATTCCCCTGTTTCACTTAGTAATTAATGAGATACATCATGGTGCCACTTCTTGAAAACGTCTGACATGACACACAGTATTTACCTTATCATTATGGATCTCAAAGAAGCACAATCACTTGAAAACAGCTTAAGGTGACATACTGAATTAACCTAAATATAACCTAAAACACTGCACTTATTACACCTGAATATTTAATGAGGGCAGATGGAGCAAAATGCTCAGTATTCCATAGACTGAGTCATCAAGACAATGAAAAGGCCCTTGGCCATCGTGGGGACACAGGAGAGTCTAGATTCTTGCCCTCACGCAGCCACCACCGCACAACATTTCCACCCAGGCAAGGTGGCAGGCACAGTTACACAAACTTACCTTTTGTACTTGGGCATAAAATGAAGGGTTTATAACAATTACTATGATAAAATAGTTTCACTGCTTAACCCATACGGTTATCTCGAAAGACTTGCACTGATTGGGCCGGCCAGCTCTTACACATAAGTGATTAAACTGTTCTGCTGAAGTAGGCAGAAGTGGAATATAAAAATGCCTTCTTCAAAAGAGCCTGGTGACAGCGCGGCACCACGAGACTCAGACAATGACTTTGAATTGAGAACAGAACATTGCATATTTATATGGATTAATAAGGCCATAACGGAAGCTTAACAGTAGCACCCAAATATGTATCAAACTAAGCTCAAGATCAGTGACAAAGATGATACTGTCAAACTAAGTGCTGCTGCAATTCATAACAATTTCACATTGAGAGACGTTTCATAGTTTATGGTGACACGAGGTTACAGAGGCGTTTGATATTCTGCGGCCATCTCTGAGGATGCTGCTTTGTGGTTTTCAGGGACTACATTTACATGCAGACAGTTTTCTACAAAGTGACATACAATATTTATTATTATTAGTATTTAACTGAAACCTTTGTCCAAGGGGTCCAATGCTAGACACACTGCACTAATTTCATACAATCAACTCAGCCATTTGTAACAGCAGAACAATGCAACACATTTACACATAAACACATCTGGGACAATTTTAGATTCTCTAGTTCATCTGAAACACATGCTTGGACCATAGGAGGAAACAAGCAAACTCTACACAACCTGAGTTGGATTCAAACTCACATGCAAAGTCTAGGTGATGTGAGGCACAAGCGTTACCCGCCGAACCACTGTGCTACCCATTACACTAAAAACAGTGAATGAGTTTCGACTTGCAACCAATGGTCAATGTTTCTAAACAGTTCTCTTGTTTGGCATATATCGTTATCTAACACCATTCTTATAGCCACATTAAATCACTGAACACATTTTACACAACTGCAAAGTGGCTAACTAAACGGCCACTACCAAACTCGGCTAGGTGTCTCCTATTCCTTTAGAAACTCGTATGTTAAAGTGCTGACTATGACATCTTTTTTACAGCTGACTAGCCATTTCCTAGTATTCAAATTAATACGATTAACCTGTATAGCGGCCTTTGTAATTGTGATTTAATTACTTTGGGTGATGAGTTCATTTTCACGAGCTCGTGTTTTGTCCTGTATGTCCCACTAAGCAGGTTTTCTTATAATAAAGGGCAGCAAATATATTTCAGATTGTTTGTTAGCATTTTGAATTTGGGGCATTTAAGTCTATGTTCAAATACATTTATACAACACATGAGTAATGCTTCGGATCACCCTACACGGCAACACAAAACCATCAGGGTGTCTCTTCTAAACAGCAAGATGGAAGTGCCTTTTCAGAGGCCTTGTCACTGCTCTCATGTTGAGTTGAACTCAATGGACAGTGTCACCAAGGCACAGACTGCCTACCTGGCTACCTGGAGGGTGTCAGCTGAGCAATGGGCTGCCAGGCGTGGGCACTATGACTCACCTGTTGTCTGATGGAAGCAGTGAGAGCAGAGCCAGTGCTGAGAGCTTCCTCCTCTCTGGCTGTGTGATATTGTCCATGCGCTCTACCCACATCTCGATCAGACTCCCCAGGAGTTGGTCCATCTGTTACAGTTAGATTATAGAAATGCTTGCTTTTAGCACATATGAAACTGCGACTGAGTACATGGTAAATGAACAAAAGTGATAGATACTATCAGATTAATGTTACCAAAAATATTGTACTGAAAGGTCTTCACCATATTAGCTTACCTTTTGCTTTACAAATCCCTTTGAACCTCCTGTGAGCACTACACATAACTTGCAATCCGTACTGCTGTCAGGAGACTTTGCAGCAAGACTTATAGTCTACTTTTAAAAAGAGTGCTTTGCTTGCTTATAATGTCCTGTAAAGGTTATAAATATCTATTAATAGATATTTATAGCTCTCAATAACTGCTTGTCCAATGCAGTGGTCCAGAGACTGTCCTGGAAACACAGGGATTGTGGAAGAGGACTTGTGTCCCATACAAGACGTACACATTAGAGAGCTATCACACACAGACACGCACACATATATACAGAAAAGAATTTGGAAGTCTTTGAAGAGAGCAGAGTCCATGCTCTGTAGTTTCATATTTTTATCTGCTGATGCTTTGAATAATTTTGCGGCTGACCGTGCAGCATATGTTGTGGTGATTAGGTAAACCATGGCTGGTGTGAGATGTTCAACACAGCGGAATGTGTCAAGAAGCACAACCTACGGCACTGTTCCGCTGGGACCAAATTAGAGCTGCAGCCGTGAAACTTTTGGCACAAAACCCAGAACTGTTTATTCATTTATGCTTATTTCTTTTCTTTTCTTTAAATAAAAGACAGGTGACAGATCGGGTTAGAGAAAATCCTGCATAATTGTTGCTAGATGCGAGTTGCTTTTCTGTATCTGAATGTTGCTTTAATGTTTTTTTTTTTTAAAAGCTAAAAAAAAAAAAAAACGAAACACCAAAAAGAGCACATTTCAAAGGCTTAAAGTCATGTTTAAACTAGGCTCCGGGTGTTCTTTGTCAAACAAAATGTATTCAGGTAACGTTTGAATTTAACGACATTGTTTGACATTAAAAGTTATCAAAATGTATTCAGTAGAACAGACTATTGTTTAATAGCAATCTGGTGTAAAACAGCTGGAACAATAAATCAATTATATAACAAAATTGCTTTCTGCCCTGAAATGTGAAACACTGCAGATATTAGATAACGGATTTACTCAGTTCTCCTGCCAGTGTGTTCGCAAACTCAATTTATGCATAAAATGGATGCAAAAAATGTAAGAGTAAGTGTTTCATAAGACCAAGTTTAAAAGCAATAAAGCAAGGTTCTGCCAGACTACAAGAAATGGCATTCTACCTTGTCTGCTCTTTGAGAAGTTTGTATTTCCTCAGTTAAAGGCACAAATAGCTATCTGATTCTAAACAAGAGCTGAATTTTCCACTCTGTTGCAGACAAACCCAGCACTTCCTTGGGAAATCTCTAATGTAATTTCAGCAGCATGAAACCAGCTTGCAGAGAAGAAACAGGGACCAAACCCAAGACCACAGGGTTATCCGTTTGAATCCCTATGCTGAGATACTGCGGTTTCATCCTTATCTAGAGAAGGAATGATTGGTGGACTCTGTCACACTTTAACGGAGAAACATGAAGACTCCCACCTATGCCCTCCAGCAGGGCTGTCCAGGCACTCAGGCAATTATTCAAGGCTCTCCACAGGAGCCATGAGCACGGCAGGATCCAAACCTATTATTTCAGCCTGCAGTCTGCCTGCATTAACCCAGACTTGCCAGATAATCTACATTTCAGTGAAGCTGTTCCACCAGCATGGAACACCTTAGTCAAGAGAAAGATGACTGCAGTGACCCAGAAGGGATAACGTGAATTAAAGCGATGAAATAAAATGGGGGAATAAAAATCACTAATCCACAGGTGAAGGTTCCGTACCTCCTGGTTGAACTCCCCAGCCATTTGTGTGAGGAGGGAGGAGAAAAAGCTGGAGTTCTGCAGAAGCACGCGTCCGATCACACCCAGGTAAGTTGACATCACGACGGGATACCTCTGAAAAGATAAACCAAACGCAACGACCAAAAAAGCAGAAGGTTTTATCCCACGGCTTCTCATGCTGACAAATACATATCCTGTATGACATTATCAGTATGTTGGAAACTAACCCACCTCTCCATCTATAATCCCACGGAAGACATTGGGCAGAAGGGGTTGGAACATGTGGGCACCCAAAAGAGGGCTCACTTTTATAGCAATTTCAACCACCTGGAAGAGAAGGAAGTCAATGAACAATGGTGCAAGATAATCATCACTGTGATAAGCCGCCTTCAAAGGGACATAAACCAAGGCATTAAGAACGAAACCTGCAAAATGTGTTATCCATACGTATCCAGCTGGGAATTTGCCAACCTTAATTCACAAGCTGATAGCACCATACAGATAGGTATGCAGTCAAATAACTGTTCACTACTGGAAAAGTAAATAGGGTAAATATTGTGGGGGGGGGGGGGGGGGAATGTTAACTAGGATAGGGCATAAAGATCAGCATAGTTCAGCAACTGCTAGAGAAAGGAAAAAATATTACAAAGACAGGCATATTAAATTCACAAGAAACATGTCAGCAAATCAGACAGCAGACCCTTTGTTTTCTTCCCCATGCGTTCTACTCTGAGGCTATAGGAAATTAAACCTCTGAGTGAGGTACTTAAAGACAGCAACAAAGGAATAAGGAGAAGGTGCATCTTAAGCACTGACTAAGATACAGAAGCGGGAGGGAGGCAGACTTTTAGAAAACTACTTGGATGGTTAATTAAACGGGGTTAAAATGAGGAATGTAAGAAAAACATTTTAGATGATGATATTCCATTTTTTATTAAAGTCGTGTAAAGTTAAAAAAGGCAAAGAAAAGAAAAATATTTTAACACAAACATTTGTCTCAAGAAGAACCTGAACATAACTTACCTAAACATTGTACAGCGCACAGTACAAAGAGAAATTTAATTTATAGTCATCCATCATCCACCACTTACTTACATAAGCAAATCTACTTAGACATCCAAACTGATGAAGAAACATTGGTTACAATGCCTGAAACTGCAGTCCATTACACACACAAACTGACTTGCTTCTAGCCATCTGCATTACAATCAAGAAATTTAAAAAAAAAAAAAAACCAAAGTAAGCAATTCAAAATTGTCACCTCACAACACTTCCTGAAATGCTGTGTGACAAAAGTGCTTATGATACACAGGATGAAACAGTCCAAAGAGATAAATATGCTGATATTTTCCTGCTAGTGCCAAACCAAATGGCCTCTGCAGAAAACGTCTTAGTGGTTGCAATTTCCACCTATCCCTTAACTGCACATTCAATTTCTCTGCCTGTTAATTAGCCTAATTATCCCCAATTCCTTTAGAAAACAGTCCAGAGACGCTTTTTCAGCACATCCTTTTCGGTGTCAACATTTTTCCTCTTATTTCGGCACACCCTATGTCACAGTTGTGCAGAGAGCCAGATTCTGCACGTTGTGCAATGTGTTTGGGAGCCCTGCCATCACTCCCCCTGCAGAAGTTGTATGATGCATCTCACCAGGTGCACAGGTGACTCTCTGCTCCTCAGCACAGCTGTAGGCCACCACTACTCTAAAATGTATGCAAATATACACTTAAGAAATAAACAAAATAAATCTTTGCAACCTTTTTCTTTTTTACAGGAATTCTATCTGCTAAGAGCAATACAGGAAGGGAACTGAATGGACACAGGAATCTGAATCTAAACAAAATTCACCTCTTATGCTTCATGGCTGATGAACTATTTTCATCCAAAAACTGTCGAAACATCAGAAAATACTGCAACTTAAAAAAAACATGCACTTCATGTGAAAACATTAGTTTTGATTCAATTTATATTGTAAAGAAACAATTTGTTAAATACCACAGGGCAACACAACCTGGTTATTTTATTTCTATCTCTTAGGCAACAAATATGTAGGAGCACCAAGATTAGGCCTGCTATCACATATCCATGCGACAATGCAGATAAACCGACAGTAAAATAATAATTCAAAATCATATATTTAAAAAAAAAGTACACAGTTCTGTCATTTCAAATTCATTTTGAAATGATGGCTATGGCTCATTACACCTTTGATATTACAGAAGAAAGAAGAAGAAACATAGACTTTATTCTTGTTCAAAAGCTACAGCTTAACTGAAGTCAGGCATTAGAATGTAGCTGCTGACTAGATCCCAGTATGAACTGGAGGCCCCGCAAGGTCTGAATGACCGCTAGCCCCTGGTTCAGACAGTACACTTCAGGCAGGGAGACCAGGCATAAATTAGACTCAGTAATGTTATTATGACAGATCAAACATCACTACTGAGCAGCATTAATAAAAAAAAAAAAAAAAAAAAAAAAAACCATTTACATACTAATGAAAGGTTAGACCATCCTTCTCAATTAGGTGAAAAATAAAGTCAATCCAAATAATCCAATCCATGCTTAAATACAAATGTCTATATACTAAGGACAAGATGATGAGTACATGAATGAATACCAGGCATCTTAAGAGCAAATGTGTTTCAAAGTACAATGACCACAAAATTATGTTTTAAGACATGGTCTACAAAAATCATTAGCAAGAAAACTGTGGTGGCATGGTTGCAAAAAGGGAACAGCTTGGAAAAATCAAAGTATCGATGAAGATTGATTTGAAGATTGCTTGTTGTTTTCAATATAAAACATCACCTCCACTTGGCAATAAATGAGAAGGTGCCCCACCTCTACCACCTGACATGTTGATATCTGCCAGTAGCATTAGCACTCAACAGTTAAATCAGAGGTTGTCATCAGACCTAAACAGCGTGATAACTTCTTTTAAACAGACAAGCAAAAGCATAATTCTTATACAAATGTTTCCCTTTGAAAGTCTGTCTTCAGTTTTAACTCTGTTTCAAAGCACAGAGGAAGTGGACTAAGGTTTTGCAAGGTTTTTCAGATTATCATTAGATACTTAATATTCAAACTTTTAGGAACCATTCTTGAACACAAATGCATAAATTCACTTCAGCCTAGATATAAAAACAAGTTTATCTGTCCCACTGCATTTGATTAACATATTAGCCATTTTCTGGTATGGAACCTTTTGGAAAACATGTACCAAACTTAAATTTCACATTTAAAATAATACAGGGATGTTAGCTAGCTGTCTGGTGGGATTTATCACAACTGTGTCTCATGCCTTTGAGGTTCACTGTGTGAAAATCGGGGGATCTGAGTTCAGACCTCTGAGGAACAGGAACCTGGCACCTGGGCAACAAACATCACCATCCAGCCTCAGGAGCTACACACGTCCTCGCAGGCAAACAAACAGAGGTTTATTAGACCGAAATACAAGTGTAAATAGAACTGCTTGCCTTTTTGCTCTGATTGATGCCCTGAAATTGTAAAAGAGATGACATTCAGAAAATATTTTACGTCCTGGCAACATATTCCCAGAGCCAAAAAACAGCAAAATTAATAAACCTAGTTTTCTACTACCATATGGGATACATTCCTGAAACCAGACGTAGGTGAAAAGAACAGGGATCAACTGTCATCTCAGAAAATAATCTTTTCATTTAATCTGGAATTTACATAACACTTCCTGCTGACAGAAAGATAAAGTGAAAAACTCTCAGTTGAAAATGAAGGCTACAGAAATGGCCCTAAACTCCTGTGGGATTGTAAGCAATGTGTTCATCAAAGTCTAAACAATATACACCAAACACATTTATTTTGAAGTTATGCAGTGCTCTGTAAACAAAGTAGAAGAAATTTTAATTATTAAATGACTCTGCAACAAGCAGTGTGTACTGATTTCTAACAACTATCCAAGGGGATGAAGAAGTACAGAGCAGGGGAAAAATGAATTTCAATAATTAGAACCCAAGGTCAGAATTACTACAGTCCAGGCTCAATAGACATATATACAAACAAACCATGGGTTACTATGGCAATTTATCCTTCAAGGCCATGAATGAAAGACTTCACCATGGTGACCAGGGCTGACAGACTCTCGTCAAAAACCATCACTTCTGAAACGTGCCATCAGTAAAGGCTGAAAAGAATTCATTGTTTGCATTTGTCAGGTCAGACAGTATTTATCTGTAACGGAAGTCTCATGAATATATTACTATGGCAAGCAGGTCTACATGCCCCTTAAAAAAGCTAAATAAATGAAAAGCTGCAAACGAAATGTACTGTACAAATTCCCAGGTTTATTCACAAAAATGTCACAGTGCTTATCCGATGATTGCCAGAAAATGCCACACAGCCTGCAGCAAATAACGAAACACCTTTTGCTAGAATTTAAAGATCTGAAGAAATTTCTATTAAAAAAAAAAAAAAAAAAAAAAAAAAAAAAAAAAAAGTGTTCAGAAAGCCCCTTAGCAATTACGGCAGTTAAATAATAATGTGCAAGTTAAGAAGCGGAAGGGAAGGGTGGGTGTTGGAGGTGTCTGACAATCCAGTCGCTGAGACCAAGATGTGTCAAATTTTTGAGACTAAATCTTGATTTGGGTTTTATGAAAAACAATGAAAGATTAACATAACACCCAGAGTAAAGGTAAAGCAGCATTTAAAGGAACAGATTGTACTGTACTACTTAAGGGTGAAATTGTCATTTCTAAATAATTACGATAAATGTGCGTTCTTGATCTTACTGGATTTTTGCAGAGCAAATTAATCTGCTGTCTCATTTGAACAGACCTTCATTAATGCAAATAAACTTCTTGAAGCTACAAAACTACAGTAAAATATTAAACAAGTGACTATTAGAGTTGAGACGGGGGGGGGGTGAGATGGCACAGCAGGTTTGACCCTGTGCCTGCTCTCTGGTAGGCCTGGGGTTCGAGACCTGCTTGGGGTGCCTTGCGACGGACTAGTCTCCCGTCCTGGGTGTGTCCCCTCCCCCTCCAGCCCTACACCCTGTGTTGCTGGGTTAGGCTCCGGTTTGGCGCAACCCCGCTTGGGACAAGTGGTTTCAGACAGTGTGTGCGTGTGTGCGGTTGAGATCTTTATGAGGTAAGGCAAAAGCAACCTGAATTCGTAAATTTGAGGTTTACCTTCCTTCGCAACATAACAAAACAAAAGCATGATTTGGAAACAAAAGCTTTCAGTTTTTTCTGTTCCAAGCCAAGATCCTAACAACCGCTTCACCTTGCACCCTCAAGTTTTAGCATTAATTAAATCTCTGTCAATAAAAAGTATACACATTTGCCTGGAAACAATTTTCTGTCATGGATAACATTACAGCAAATTAATTAGACAATTAAAAAGTGCAGAGTTCCAGCTCCATTTTCAGCGGCTGGACATTAGAGACATAGCCATTTAACAGACAAATTACAGGCGTGAACTTCAAGGTTAATGAAATTGACTCTGAAAAAGAGGCCCACTCACTCTGACACTGAAAACTTACACACACACACACAAACACACACACGACACTGAGCTCAAGTCATCAGAGCATTCAAGTCTACACTCTGCCTAGAGCATTTTAAAGGACCAGTGCAGCTTTTAACCTACAGCACCGGTCAAAGGTGTGTGCACATTTACTGGAAATAAGTTTTCACAGCTGACGTCGCATGCCATGAGTCTAAGTTGCCCTTCATTATCCAGAGAGTTTATGCACTTTAACAAACTGAAATATAACTTTTAGGTGTATTTCATTTTGTAATCTTGCAGAAGAATGAAGGTCTACCAAACCCTGATGGATTCTGAAGTCTATGATAGCCTGGCTGATAGAGTCTGCCAAGGACTTGGTAAAGATCATCAACTCTGAGAGCACAAAAGCAGCCACAAAACATGAAAGTGCTGGACAGTGGGAATCACACAGGTACAACGCAAGCACTCAGCCTTTCTGTGCCACTGCAAGTTGCATTTCTAATGCAAGTCAATTCCCATTATTTCCATTTAACTCTAGGAACATCAGTAAGACAATGCAAACCATGTGAGGTTCACTTTAAAAGAGCAAAAATAAGTGCAGTACCTTTGCCTTGTGAGCCATTCAAACAAAGAAGGCAGAGAATTTCACAGTTCTCTGTGTTGCACCACTGGGAGACTTAAACAACCTGTTGTCAGAGACCTGTGTCACACAATCTGTGCACTGCAAGGGCCAGACACAGGCTGTGTCAAGGGTGTAAAAATATTTTAAATTGAGACAAGACAAAACAAAACAAAAAAAAAAAAAAAAAAAAAAAAAAAAAAAACCTCCAGCCTCCAGCTAAAGTATTAATGTTAAAGAGTAAGATATGAATAAATATAGATACTAAGTTAAGGAACACAGGCTGCATACCACTTACACTGAACAGGCACTGGAGCAAAAGCATGAAACTCAAAGGCAGGATTCTCAGTTATATTCTACATCATTTATGCACCTACTCGAACGATGAACCTCGGTGCAGCAAGCGGCATCAAACTAGGTTTACTTAAGACTTTCATGTCTGCAGCTATGTCTCTTTCTCTTAATGTAATGCATAAATTGTACTTTTGCCGAGATGTACGTCGCTTTGGACAAAAGCGTCTGTTAAATGAATAAATGTAAACGTACATCAACTTGATAACAGCAGAAGCTATTCCTGTACTTTTTCCACTTGTATCAAAGTTAAATACATCACATACTTCTTGCATCTTATATTTCAACCATTAAATCATAATGGTGTGATCTGGAACAGGCAAAGGCATGGTCAGCACCCTGGACAGCTCCCTGGGAGCACTCAGGACAGGATACAGTGCCCCAGTAACACACCAGCGAGCAATCTCCTCATCAAAGGAGGAGATAAGGGTACACGTAGGAGACAGCGGGACAGTCGACACCCGAGGCAGGCTGACGAATGGACTCAGTTGTGCCTTTTTTTCACAGGTGGCCACCAGTGTGGCAGCAACCACCGACCTCAGTGGTGTGGGAACGTGAGAAACCCCCACTGCGAGAGTGAAAGCAGGAACACACACAGTGAGGGTGACGACAGTTTGCTGCTTTGGTGGTGCAGGATTTCCTTTCCCCCTTCTTCTGGGAAAGACAACCACCTGCTGTGGGGCCTTCACTAAGTTGTTTGGAACTGCCTTGTAGCTATTTTCTTGTTCCCACTCTGGTTTGCATTGCCCTTAAGCTTGTGTCCACCGGAGATCGTGTTCATGAATTGAGGACATATTTTTTGTTTACTGTTATCCAACAGCTTGTGGAATAATAAAGCTTGCTCTCTCATGAGGTTCATTTCACCTTTGGTTCCCTCTTCTTGCTCACAATGGATACAGATGGTCCCCAATTTACGATGGTGCGACTGACGATTTCTTCGACTTTATGATAGTGAGCTGGCCACAGATATTCAGTAGAAACGTACTTCGAATTTTGAATTTTGATTTTTGCCCAGGCAAGCAATACACAGGACAATACTCTCTTGCAGATCGCTGCCGCTGCCCAGCATCCCATCTCCTAGTCTGCCATGCGGTCGCTATACAGATACACCCTCTATATGTACGTTGTGTTGGGCATCCATAATGTCACAGAAACGCCCATTTGTGTCTCCTACTACCAGTTGGAAGAAGAGGAGGAGGGCAATTACTCTTGAGAAGAAACTCAAGATAATTGCCCAGCATGAAGGTGGCAAGACCGTAATCATCATTGCATGTATGTTAGGCTATGATGTTCGGTAGATTAGGCCTCAGAGCTGCAATACCTGTTAAGATGCTTTCAGAAGCTGCAATGTGATGCAAGTGCCCCAAGCACCCACACACATACTCTCACTAACACTATGAGGGAACACACTCAACAGTTTGATAGCTCCACTCATGATCTAAACTCCACTTATTTAAAGAAATAAAGTCATACTTGAACACAGCAAACAGCAAATTTCTTGGGAATAGGATAACGTGAGAGTGAAACTTGACTGATACTCTCAAAGTTTTAAATGTCTATTCCTTCATGACTTCCCATCTGCTTACTTTGAAAACAAAAGAAATCTCAAAAATCTGTCATGACTTAGGTCACCAAAAGAAGTGTACAGAGAAGATTTTGCAGGACAACAGGTGGAGAAGTGAGCAAGGTCCTGGACTCAAGTTTAGTGCAGCACTGTCAATGCACACTTGAAAAAGGTGCCTAGATTGCTTAAATGATGACCTTGTAAATGAGAACATTTCTTTATACCCCAGGAAAAGGCATGTGTTCCTTCAATCTGCAAAACTCTGCTCATCTAAGTAGGAGGACAGGTAGGCTATAAAGTGTTGCATGAGCAGTTATGGTCTGAAGCTCACCTTCAGCACCTGGACCTGTCCCTCATTGGTGATGTCCTTCAGCAGCTCACAGAATGATCGGCACAGGCCCTCCGCATAGTTCTGGGTAGGATGGAAAAGAAGAGAAAGGACTACAGAGACTCACCCCCACCATGTGGAGTGAATAATTAGATGTGTCCTGGCACCAGTACCCTGGGTCTTGTGTTTACAGCCGATTGCAACTCTCACCAGGGACAGAGCACTGTGCAATTATAGCCTGCCCATTCAGTTCTCCACTGGGAAAAACAGAGCCCAAACAAAAAAGCCGCTGCACTTTCACCAGCACTGACCTGGAGGAATTCTGTGGCTGACAGGTACGTGTACCCATTGATGATCTGGAAACACGTCCGGAGATTTTCAGAACTCAGCTCTGGAGGACAAGAGAGAGCCGACATATTAGTGTTGGCATAACGTAAAGGTGTGGGGGAGACAAGATGTACCATGTTCCATGATTAATAATGTGGAAACAAGCCCCATCGCAGCATGCCAGAGGCCAGCAGAAACTTGGGTCAACACCTTTGCCTCTCAGTGCCAGGTCTGGCAGAGCCCAGCTGTGATCGGACACTCGGAAGCCAAGTGTTGTGACAAAGTCCTCACACCAGAGTCCTGAGAATTCCTCTGTTGTGCAATGCGACTCATTTGACTGTGACACTCACACACTTGATGCTGACTCACTCAGCAGATGTATAAGACCACGGGCAGGCCAGGCTTTCACCGCTGCACTCCACAGTATGATCAAATACACATTAACACTTGATTTCAGATCAAAAGACAACAGAATTTAAAAATTATGAACTACTCAAAAACAGACATCCCCACCCACTGCCAAGACTCCTATGTGGTCAAGGACTTTTTAAAGATAAAACCTCTCCAGATTACATTTCATATCTTACAATGCTTTAGCAAAACTTATTTGTGCCTCCCTTTGGAGTTTCGCACCAAAAATGCATAAATATCATTATTAAATAATAGAAAGCTTCAGTTTTCCATTTCACAGAGACATATGTTTTTTGTGGTCAGATAGCAATAACACATTTCAAGGTTGTGTGAATAATTTATTAGCATGAGACCCTGGAGAAATTAAAGACTTTTTAATGTTTTAGCCCTGGAAGGGGGGGGGGGGGGGGACTTGGAGGAAGCAGAGAGGGGCTAAAAGGAGCTTGCCACAAGCTGAATTGTCACCTACCAGGATTTTCCATTGTCTAGTCCTGAGAGACAGAACTACCGAAAAAGACAGAAATAGTGGAGGAGGGAGGATCAAAAATAGTAAAGTCCAGGTCAGTCTAGATAAAGACTTTACTATTTTTGTAGTACATCGCATCAGTATCTCTGTTGTGAAGGACACTGAAAACAAACCAAATAACATAAACGTCTTTTTCACCAAGGTGGCCAACATGCAATGAAGCCACCTGAAAGTGTTTTGGAACTATGAATCATTTTATAGCAAAAAAAAAAAAAAAAAACCCACCTTTTGATACAGTAAGTTTTTTTTTTTTTTTTAAAAAAGGGCAAAATGTAAACAGACACCAAAACATAGACCTAAAAAGCCAAAGGACAATCATATTCTTTTTATTAAATTACAAATCTTGTTTGGCCAACACAAAATCAAGCAATTAGTGAATACAGGCAAATATGGTGACTATATACCCTCTTTTTCAGTATGCAGTTGACTTGCTGAACTGCAAATAAAGAATACAGAGAAAATAAAAGTTATAAATGGAACCCTTATCATAGCACCTTAAACTTTAGAAATGAACAGGTGGGAATTTACTGAAACATTTTAAATTTGTCACCGTTGCGTAGGCTACGACAACCACCTCCCTAAACATTTGAATGCAAAATTATGTAGACCATACCACTGTGTAAATCTCTTCGTAATCACATTACCTGTTGCTGTATGGTGTTTCCAAAAAAAAGAAAAAAAAAAAGGGGGGGGGGGGGGGGTTCTGAAGTTGACGGAGACAAATTTTCTCCCAAAATGAAGCCGCGATGATAAGTTCCCCTACGGCAATCACTGTCACAAGGCAAGAATGCTGCCAGCTCCTAATCCTCTATGGGCAGTGTAATTACTTTTTGATAGATTTTTTTGAGGTGGTACACTGGCTCGTGGGCATGACGTAAAGATATCACCCAATATGCAGTCTCAAACTCAAAATTTTATTTTACCTTTCACTTCCCTTACAGATTGTGTTTGGTACTGGCTTGAGACTTCGTACAGACTACAAATGAGTCTTTTCCCTCCAGCAGGACAGAGGGGAACATACAGTACATTTTCAATGGAAAACAGAAAAATTGTGCTCTTAAAGGGCACTTGTAGTCCTAATATATAGTACTGATTGCAAAGGCACATGAACAAAATATGTTGAATGAAATTCATATGAAAACTTTGTACGACAGAACATTCTCTGTGAATATGTTGGCTACTACTGAAACTCATAACTCTCTGGAAACATTTTTCCAAAATGTTAACAGACTTAATGAGGAGCAACTAATCCTAATAACTTGAAGTGTGACTCTCTCCTCCTACAAGCACGACATGAACCAAGAGAAGGGAAAAGAATGTGTATGTTTGGCACATAACACAGCTGAGCTGCAAGAGCTAGAGCACAAGCATGTTCCAGTATCAGGTTCTGACTCCAATAAAAAGTGCATGTGAAGCCTGGAGGAATGCCTACACAAACACATGTCGTCCCCCACTTTGAACCTATCAACTTTTAGCAGAAGTATGTAAAGAGGTCCTGCTGGGCCTCCATAAACACATGCTCTTTTATCTCCTTCTGAAAACACTTCCCAGAATATTCCGGTAGTGGCCAGATACTGTAAGACTAAACATCCCATGGCTGATCCTTTGAGCAACCAATTAAGGGAACACTGTGGAGATCAGTCAAAGAACCATCAATGTCAATGCATGCATGCGGTACAATCAAGAAAAGTAGAAAAGGTACACTGTGTTCTGTCTATGATCCCCTAACACCCCTGCCTATCACCAACCTGCAGGAAGCATCCTGTTGACTTACGTTTCTACATTTTAGGAACAAAGACAGACCATCTGAATTAAAAAAAAAAAAAAAAAAAAAAAAAAAAGCTGAAACCCGAAATGAGATGGGCATCAAACAGCTTGGTATTTGCCCTATTCACAGTTAATGATTGTAATATCAAGTGAGAGACAATTTAAATGCTACTTCTTCTCTTCATGAATATTTATTTCATCAGTGGCAGAGAGTATACCTTGAGAAAAACTGTTTTTTTTTTGCAACCTGTTGAAAAATTGATGTGCATATATAACCATGCAACAACCAGAGCAAAAATTTATTCTAGATGTGTATTTACTTGAACTTGAGTGCTGAACACGGCTTCTGTATCATGACAAAAGTTTGACGATTATAGGACCTTTCGAGCTACATGAGTGAAGCTGTATTTCTTAACTAGGGGAGGAGGTCTAATGTTGAAAGACTCAAAATAGCCAGCGACTTCAGGTTAGACCACTAATGTGTCCAGGTGCATCGCAAATTGTGTGATATAAACTGAAATAAGGAACAAACCCATTTGTCTGATATGCAATACAGTAGTTTCTATCCTTACGGGAAAAACCCACTAAAACATGTTATGGCACAAAACACATCTATGTTCGACAGACTTCACATCCAGTTTTGTGAAGTCAAGGTATCCAAACTATTTCTTAAAAAAAAAAAAAAAACTGCAGCCAGAATCACTGATCACAGCAAGGCGTGAAGCAGCTGAAATTGCCAAGAAACAGAAACCGATTTTGAATGTCAAATTTGTAAAGAATATTTTGAGCAGGTACACCCTCAGAAAAAAGTTTGTTTTAAAAAAAAAAAAAAAAAAAAAAAAAAAAAAACTTATTGCCATAACACACTACGGCTCACCATATTGATTAGTTGGCCACTAGTGCTGAGAACACTGTAAAAATGTTCAATTTTTAAAAATCTTTATCGTCATCTCAGTCACTCAATATCTTTAACTGCTTGTCCAAGTCAGGTTTACAGGAAGCACAGGTTGTAAGGCTAAGCAGGGCAGGGTACACCCTGGTTAGGACACCAGTCTATTTCAGTTGCATTATTATAAAGTGGTGATTTTTAGCAACTAACTTGAAGGAAAAGTTCAACAATTTCTCTTTGATGAACTTTTACCAGAACTCTGTCTGGCAAGAAAAGTACAGTATGTTCATATATCCTATACTGTATATACAGTTGCATTATACAATAAAATACATCTGGGATTAAGTTAGTCATTTACTGTGATTTTTATAAGTGTGGCACTTAAACCAGTTTGAACACCCCTGTTCTATACCATGTAGGCAGCAGTCTTCCACATATACTGTCTGGTACATACAGGCATTACAGACTAAGCAGAACCAACATTCTGCATCATTGACATCAGAAAACCCCACCGCAGGCAGTTAAAATTTGTAATGATGCTCTCATTACCTGGAACAACGGCCTTTGTGCTTCAGAGAGAAACAATATTTATAGTAAATTAAGGCAAACTGATGGCCTCATTTCTGCATCGATTTGCGCCAGCAGAAATGGCCACAGATGGCCCTGAGAGGAACAAGTACACACAGTGTCTGTGCAAGGGAGATGACTCAGGCCTGCTTGGACTCATGAGCACGGTCTTCAATGCTGTTTCAAGAGACGATTTCACACTAATTTAACTGCCATGCACATTGGTGAACAGAAAAAAATTCAATAATTATGAATGCATTTTTTTTTTTTTATTAAAGCAGCCATTTATAGGCAACAGGGCAGCATTTGGAACAAAACAGGCATTAATCATTAAGAATTACATTACTTCTGCAGAATTTTCAAGAAATAAAAAAATGGAAAAACTGGAAAGCTCATTAAATCAAAGCTGCTTTTTTTAATCGATACTGCTTATGCCCGAATAGACGGTCCACAGCTTTCTGCCAAAATCATTGCAACTTTTTATCTTGGCTTCATACATAACAAGACCCAGAGTGTGCATGGTGTCAAGCAGGTTCTTGAAGTATACTTAGAGAATAGCTTATTCCTCATCTCTAAACTTACTGGAAGCACCCAGAGGACTCCCTGGCACTTATAGTGCAGCAGCTGTTGTTTCACAGAGAATAAAAATGAATCACTAACAGCAGGAAAAAATCACATTTCCCTGACAGAGGGAACTAAAACCTCTTCCTATAGAAAATATTTGTGACCTGCTACCATCACTATTTTACACAAAGCCCCCGAAAAAAAGATCACCCATTCTACCCCACAGGCAAGGTATCAGTTTTCAACCCACCCTCACACACACTCGCCCTTGAAAACTGCCCATAGACACACTGTACAGAAGGATATCACGCCAAGTCTGAGAGTTCAGTTTGCACTGATTGGTTGACATTTAAATTTTTTTGACAGAGAGAATCTCTAAATGATGCTGACGAGGTCATGTATGATTTAAGAAAAACTGGCATGCACAATGCATTCTCTGAGCATGCCCTCTTAATCATTAAATCTAAAAGTGAGACCAAGCTGTGCGTGACAGACAAATCTATTATCTAAAACATATCGAAAACATCAGCGAAACTGGATAAACTGTACCCCGCCCCCCAAATCACCACTGTAGCTGATCTGTAAAAATGCCAAATAAGAAACATGTAAAAGAGCTGAGAAAGAAACTTGTAGTTACAAGTTCCAGTTTGAAACTGTACTAACTGCAGTCTTAATACAAATAAAAATGTGTGGCTACCTTGAAGTAATAGTGCACCTTTTGTCAGTAAAGTCCAAGTGGCATATTTTTACATTTACTCATTTAGCTGACACCTTCCTCCAAAGCAACTTACAATGTTATGGTACTTAGTTACCTACCCATTTATACAGCTGGCTAATATTACTGGAGCAATTCAGGGTAAATACCTTACTCAAGGGTACTACAGCTGGAAGTGGGGATCAAACCTGCGACTTTTTGGTCCAAAGGTAACAGCTCTAACCACTACACTACCAGCTGCTCCAATTATTCATCAAAATGAACTAAAATCCCTTTTTCAACTGACATTTCAAGAAAATATTACCATTAAATCATTAATAAATATATTCTGACCATTTTAGTGCTGACCTTGGCAGTGGATTTGTGATGTCTACTCCCCTGCAAATGCTTCATAACAGTAAACTTCACTACGAAAGCAGAGTGGAAACCAATTTATAATGCTCTACACTTTTCAGAGCACCACAAAGATATCTAAAATTATTCTGTCATTGTTAACTTTGCAAGTGCCAGAGAAGGTCTCGGCATAAATGCCCAACGTGCTGTAAAATTAGCTTTAAACGCAGGAGTTGGATGAGCAATTTGTCTTCATATTACTTACTGTATGACAAAAAGAATTTAAAATTGTCAAATGTACTAAAGAACTGCAGAAACCTTACACAACAATAAATCTGATTTACAGTAGCTGCACCTTTTTTGAAATCCAGCAGTAAACTACTGAGTTCATTAGAACTGGTCACCATTAGAATAATTACTGATTTATGCTGCTTCATTAATCCATTAATGGCTTTTCCAGCAGCTAATGAATATAAATTCTTTCTAACATGTGTTCCTATCTGGTAATACGATCAGGAACAAAAGTCCCAGGTGACATTTCAGTTCTCCAGAATCAACCCTGAAATGACAAATTATTAAAAATTTCTAAGGGAATCCCAAACTTTGCAGAACAAAGGGCACAGGAAGAACCACCCTTTGTTTCTGAAAGGTTCTCTAGGTGGATCTGACAGACTCAGACAAGTGTAGCATCACTTGTGACCTACTGATGTTAACCTGAGCAAGGCAGCAAAAGATAAACGCATAGCTGGTTATTGGCGTGATTACAGAATTAAAAGCCACAAATATACTGGGTGGAAGGCAAAGTGGGCATCAGGAGAGTGTCATGTACCTCAGCTCAGGATTTCAAAGGGATAAGAGTCAATCGCCGTTCCATCGATTTCCGAGATACTCATCCGAATCTTCCTGGTGGGCTGGCATGTTTATTTGTGTTAGTACACCGGCTTTCTTGCAGTAGTTTCAGTCGGTTTACGGCTATAAACTGACACCTAGCAAAGAAAATGCCACATCCAAAGCTCCATAAGAGCACCTTTGACACATTTCTCTGACTCAAGGATATGAAATGAACCAATACAGAAGAAGAACCTCTGCTTATGGCTGATCGAGCTTTGATGATGGCAAAGTGGAAGAGGTTAAACAATTACTGTTGAAAAATGTGACCATGTGTAACAAATTGGGTAAAATGTGCAGAATTTTTTTGTACCTGCAACAACCACATAATGATCTTTACCTCTTCAGATCTGTAAAATATCCGTAGAGAAAGTAATTTTACAGGGCATACATACTAAACACTTCTGCCAC
Source organism: Scleropages formosus (assembly GCF_900964775.1). Lineage (NCBI taxonomy): Eukaryota > Metazoa > Chordata > Actinopteri > Osteoglossiformes > Osteoglossidae > Scleropages > Scleropages formosus. Next base: position 15,208,623 of record NC_041822.1, read on the forward strand.
ACATATTTTCAAGTCTCCAGGAATTCACTGAAAGACTATTTCAACGGGCAGAGACCTCTGAAGTAGTCCAGGTACGGAGCAAGCAAGGGTGACTCTGATTGGCCTCCACTTTGAAGCCAGCTTTCAAGTCATGCCAGAGCAAAGCTGGTGAGGGTCCATAAATGCCAGGTATTTTATAGTGACCAGGGCAGAAGGATAACGCCACTGTCCACAAAACTGAATGAGTTCATTCAGCTCCATCCAGAGAGGTTTGTCTCCACTTAAGAAACGGCTGCTGAAAAGACCCTTATACACTTGGAAACCTGTTCCCAGATACTGTAGGAAGGATTTCTAAGTGCTGCTTCTCTGTCTCTCTCAGTGACATTGCTACACCCATTTTCAAAAAAAAAAAAAAAAAAAATCAATTAATGCTTGAGAAGAAGTCATAAAAGAACACTGATGCAGCAGAATGAAAAATAGAGCAAACGTTAACGGTGGGAGTATAGAGGTGCTGGGGTGGGCTGGCTTGAAAAAGTGAGAGAGGCAGTAAAATCAAGGGCTTCATCTGCACCCCATAGCAGGAAACTTGTACACTGAGGAGTGCCGAGATCATGGAAAATGGGACAGGGTGCCAATGTCCTCTCAACACATTTTGAAAAAAACACACACAAATCTCTCTTTATGACTGATCAATGTTCCCAGAATGCCATGGGTATTCTGCCTCAAACCACATCAGCTTTACAAATGAATACAAAAAGGAAATTGCTCAAAATAATGCTTTCAATGACCTTTGCCTTCCCCGGAATCTTTACTGCCTGAAGCCAGTGAGGTTAACAGAACACCACAGCAAATAGGTTATATATTTCATGAGCTATAACACATCCCTAAGAGTCAAGGCGTCAAACAGGGCCAAGGAATATTACGGAAAATTAGGGAAATTCACAAACAGTAAAATGCCAGCAGCATCAACAGCTAAGAGCAGTTTAACTTCCTTGTACTACAGAGTAACTACAGCAATGCAGCGGTAAAGTAACCTGCAAGTCTAGTAGATAACTGTTTGTGTACCCTTGGTATAACATACTTGCTGAACGATGCTGCAGAAGAGACCTCCTCTGGTGCCCCTGAACAAAGGCTTCCATGCTTTAGCCTTCCCGCTCCCTTCGTTATCAGCGAAGACAGAAAGGCAGCTGTAGGTGATAAAATCTAAATGCTCCTTTAATTTATTGATGGATCTATGTAATCAGTCCTTTCTTCAAAATCTGTATTTAAGAGCAGATAATGATGTGCACCCTGCTGTGTCAAATTAGTTATTTCCAAGAGACAAAGCTGGCATTAAATGGATATTTAAAAGGTATCAGTGATGGTGGCGTACAACCAAAATCTCTTTCTTCTGTACCGTTTCAAACATTGATACTACAAGTAAACACAGATTCTTTAAGGTCAGATAAAATAAATACAGATCTTCAGTGATGACACAAGGGTAGCATGCTGGTCAAATATATAATTAGGAGATAACTAAAACAGCATAACTTTCAGACTTTGTTCATTTGTATAACTGAACTTCTGAAAATCTGGAACTTCTTGACATCTCAAAAGGTACAAAAAGAACCAAAACATATGTAGTTTCAGTCCATCTCTAGATTAAATGATACCGTACCGTCCATCTCATGCAATAGCACGTTAAGGCCGGTGGAGTTCACATAGGGTGACGCGGGGGCACAAGTAGTGTTGTTGCATCACATGCGGACAACATAAGAGGATGCGTATTCGATCCCCCATCAGTCTGTGTGGAGTCAGCATGTACTCCACATGTTCATGTTGGTTTCCTCCCACTGTCTAATTGGTGACTTTGGATTGCCCAAAGGGTGAGCGTTGCTCTGGTATATAAATGACTGACTGACTGTAGGTAGTGTACTGTAGTGTTATCTACTATTCACGTCCCCTTGAATGAAAAGGTGTCAGCAAAATACTACATACCATTCATTATAAGTCACTTTGGAGAATAACATCTGTTAAATGAATAAATGTAAACATAGCTGTTCATCTGAGATTCTGGTACCAACACTGATGAAAGAACGGAGTGACAGACAAGGGTAGGGATGCAGTAAGACAGCGTTTTAAACAAAACACATTTCCCAGAGTACTTCAAGTCACTGTGAATGGAAGCATATGCTTTTATGGCTTTCACTTTTTTACCACTTTGACCGCCTTCATCTCAGCCGAAACAGGAGCACCACTTTCATTCTCTGCCTCACATTAACTTCCTCCTGCAACTTCAGCATTCAGAGCATGTCCTATGAAAATAACCAAAGACCACAGCAGCAGGCATTTCAGGATCATAAACTTCAGTTTTAATAATTTGTTACTATTCCTCAAAATTCCCCCACAGAGGAACATAAGTATAATTGCACTTCCAGCCTTGTGTGTATGTGCACCGTCACACTGACCTGTCAAATACAGAGAGCCACAGCTACTTCTGTTTACCTAAAAATTATGTACTTTTTTACTTCACCCTTCATGAGTACCCCCAAACACTAACAATTTAAAGAGATTTGGAACACCTTACGCTTTCCTATCTTTTCCACTTGTTTGCAAGTTGTTTCAGCTCGCCACCCACTACTGCTTCCAGCTGACAAAAAAGGCTGTCACCATTTTCAAAGCTTTTATAACCATAAGTAAAATATTTAAATTAGACACCTGAATATCTCACTTTGGTTGGGAGGTTTTTTTTTTTAATCTGCATATAGTTTTCTTCAAGAGCATCGAGCCTTCACGTACAACGAGTACTTTAACTGCTTATGGCTGATAAGCTCCTTGTCAGGTATTAAGAGATACTTTACGACTTTCGAAAAAGGGAAACCATAAATAAATTGACAGATAAATAATTATACATGTCTTGAGGCATAGCAAGTTATCCAATTCTTCAATTCTTTTATTACTCACTGGAAGCACAAGAGCTAGAATAACTTGAGATAGGTGAACACAGGCCCACATCTCCACATCTGCTCTGACCACTATTCACCTAACGAGTAAAAAAAAAAAAAAAAAAAAAGTACAGAGAAGCAAAATGCATTCTTATCACCTCCTGCTTTAATAATCTGAGCACAGAGATATATCTTCTACGAACAATTTGTTTAAAGAAAAGACAAAATGAAATACTGCATTGGGAGAGTCATATTTCCTGCATTGGGAGAGTGATAGTGTCAAGGGAGACCAGAGACAGAGCAAGGCCTTCATCATTCTCAGTGGGGGGGTGTATGAATGAAAAGGACCGCTGGCCGCTAAAGGTGAATGTGAATGACTAACGAGTCGGCAGAGTAGCGCTGTTAAAACGGTGGTCTCAGAACAGCAGGCATAAAGTAAGGGTTCGGGGCTGGGAGTCCACTGCTTGAACTCAACAGAGACCAACCCAAGTCAAATATACCACATGGCAGGAGTGATAAGACGGGCGAGGTGTCATGTATAAAGTAAAGTGACAAATTTAAGACCTACTTTCTGCCTGTAGGGATGGGGACAGGGAAGTCTATATGGCCTATGTGCAGGTCAAGAGTTAACCTGTTGTTGATGGAGTAGCCTGGAAAGCTGCTGTGGGGATGGGATGGATACTGAAACAAAGTCTTTGTGGAATATGGCTATACCAAAGCTGCAAGCTCCTCCCTCAAAAACCATAAAGAAAAAAAGGATTCATATGCAAACTCATACTCATAAACCATCATAGTGTAAAGGCAAAATGCTGCTTGTGCAAGTCTTGGTCTCCAGAAAACATAGTAAATGGTGAAAGCTTTGCCCCGAAACACAAACAAGTCTGTATGAACACCAAAGAAATCCTTCATGGCATATAAAATAGCAAGGCCATTGTCCTTGACAGTCCTCTCATGTGAGGCCACAGACACACAGACATACTCTTCACCAGCCAAAGCGCACTTGTATCCTTCTGCAATGAGAGATCTGCATGCTAATGCATACTAATCCGATTTTTGGACATAATTAATTTGCTCAGCAAATTCTTTCACCCAAAGTGGTGCCACACTATACTCACCTTTTTACAGTTGGAGATTTCCAGAAATAATTTTAAGTATCTCACAGCAGTACAAGTGCCTGTGACCCTTAATGAAAATCTGATGGAAACTCCATTTCCATAAGAACAAGACTTCTTTGCTGCACCTAAATGTTACAGTGGTGCTAACAATCCTTTTCTCGACTCCCTCAATGCGTTAATTCTCCCAAAACACAAAATGGTGTTTCTGTATTTGCTGCCAAACTTCTACACTACGTGATCTTCATAAAAGGGTCACTGTAATTAAACACAAAATAAACCATCAGAAAAGAACTGATGTTTGTGCCACTGTATTTGAGTAAAACGCAATTCTCCACTTGCACGTCTCATACTGGATTGCGCCCAGTTCAAGAGATCCTAGTTCTCCGTTAGAAAGTACAACACTTGACTGTAGTGTCAGCAAGGATTCCCAACTGTAGAGGAATAAGAAGGGAAGGTGATTCGGACTTCCTCGGTCAATCTACTCACATATCGTACAGAGGAGAGCGCACAATGACTATACAATGAAGGCACCAATCAGGGGGGTGCTCAATGCACACAACACAAGCCAGCCAAGGCTGTCTGCAGCACTTTGTCGTGAAGACTGCGGAAAGGTGGTGATGAATCTGAAGCGTGTGCAGATGGGGAGCACGATGCTGCGCGCAAAGCAACCTTGACGGACCACAGCTGTCACAGCACATTAGCGCTGGCAGGAGGGCTCCAGCCGCGGGCCCCATTAAGCAGCACGGCAGGAAGCAGTGGCACGATGACGCGGAGACGCAGATTAGGTGTTAAAGCGGATTAGGCGTTCACATCCTATATTAGAACAGAATTTTAAAAAAAGTACATGCAGTCTTTCTCGCAGTCTCGCGGACGGATGAAAGGGCTGCTGATTCCTGTTACTGTAACTCACTCTTATTGGCATGGCGCTCTCAAAGTAAATGAATGCAAAACCAAACAGTGCTTCAGCTATGAAAACCAAAGAGGACCCAGCTGCACATTCACCTGCAGAATCCACCCAGGAAGCAGGCGGTGCTTCATCAGGGTTATGAGTGCAGCAGGCAGGGTTGGGAAATGGCCAAAGTGACATTCCACAAGATGCCACCAATGTCCTCTTCAATTTCTAAGACACTGTGTGTTATGTGAACTATTTTTGTGCAAGATTTTTAACTATAGCTGAAATATGTGCTCCATGATGATGTGACAAATTGCAGGACTATAAAAAGTTAAAGGATCAGCGAGAACAGCATTATTGGCCTCATAGAAGCAGGCAGCCACCAGGCCACTTACACTGCATTTTCATGTAATAAAATTTTTGATGACTGGAAAATGGATGCTATGTGTGTGATTTTGCCATGTGCACATGCTTAATTATGCAGAAGCACACAACTCAGAGGGAACAACGAACACCACCATTGCGACTTCAGAAAGAGCAACAATCTCTCAAAGTTTGCCTTCTGTGTATGTTGGTTGAGGTGGCATGTTTCTATTTCAGGGATAAAGAGGGGTTGAGCAGACTAAACATATTATCCTGCTTCCTTGTGACCCCCCCTGACTTTGCCAGAATTGTCCAAGTCCAAAAGAATCACAGTCTACATCTAATCCTCACTGGTGGAGGCTCCTATTTAATGGCCCCTATTCAATCTTCTTTCAAAAAGTGTAGCTGCAAGAGATAAAACAGGGTTTAGCCATCCAATCTGAAAAAAGAACACATTCTTCACTGATAGCCATTTTTACTGTGGCAAGCTCTTCAACACATATTTGACAGGCCTCAATGACAATGCGGAAAGTTTCAGAACATTTGTTCAGCGAAGTGTCAGATATTCAGCTTGTCAGAAACACGGCTCACTGAGTTGATATGCTCTGTCAGTATAAGACTCATTTCCTTCATTTTTATGACTCTATAGCAGGGTCCAGAGTTATTTTCATTGAAAAATATATTATCCAAACAGCATCAAGTAGTAGACATTACAATTTTACTCAACCATACTACATGTATACAAATGTATCCTAAAAGAATTTGGATTCAGTAACACTTGCAAAGCAAGCAATTTTTATACAGTTTTTTTTCTATATTGCTTCTTATGAAAATCTGGACTGTTTTGAGGTCCCTGCCACCTCTCGTCCCTCCGCAGCAAGGGCATCAGCAGAAGCGATGGCGAGCAGGCTCTCACACCACCTTCCGGGCTTCCTGGCCTTAATGGGAAGCATGACAACTGCACTAATAAGGTTTTTACCAAAGGACCAGGAAATTCGCCATTCACACCTGCGTCGTCGAGCGGGCTAATACTTTCAGGCTGTTAGCGTGATGAGGTGTACTCACTTCGATGGTACATTAAATCAAAAGAATAAATAGGTTCCATATTTAACAACGGATTTTTTGCTGCCCCCCATTGCCTGCTCCACCAGAGTTCACTGTAGTGAACGGAGAAACAGTGTTAGAACTGTCAGGCACAAAAATAAAAATGAGCGTGCTACCAACTTTGGAGTGTGGTGTCTCTGATAAACTGAGCCAATCCATCTCAGCAGAAAGGTATGGCATCATCATTAAAACGCTGCTGAGCCTATCACTGTGTTTATTAATGCCACGGCTGCATAAACAAGCTCATCCATGTAATCTCCTTGAAATTATGTGGGACCCAACTTGCTGGAGTCTCTCTTGTGTTTGTTCTAGAAAAAGCAGGCTGCCAGAATGGTAAGCCTTTATAAAGGTTACCTATCAATTTTCTTCATTACAAAAAAACCTGACAACACTTGGTTTTATGGAACCTCCTTAATTCAACCCATATACCTGTAGAGAACTGCAGAACCAATCTGTAATATACGTGGCTGACATGAAAATGCACAAAGAAAAACCAAGAAAACCAAAATGCAAATGTTAGCAACATATGGTAAAGAAACTGGAGGGTTGCAGGTTAGTAGCCAAGGAACAGCATGCAATGTACTTTGAGACATATAAACATAAACTGATCTGTTTTGGTAAATGGCATAATTCTCTCTCTCACACACACACACACACACACAGTCTGAAACCGCTTGTCCCATACGGGGTCACAGGGAAACAGAGCCTACCCGGCAATTCAGGGCGTAAGGCCGGAGGGGGAGGGGACACACCCAGGACGGAACGTAAGTCCATCACAAGGCACCCCAAGCGGGACTTGAACCCCAGACCCGCCAAAGAGCAGGCCCCAGGCAAACCCACTGCACCACCATGCCCCCCAATGGCAGAACTGTTCTATTGAAATACACAGCAGGCTGCTTTCACCAAAAGTCACCTTTGACTTCTCATCTCCAATAGTTTGTACTTATATGACTGGCTCCCGTCACTCAATGTTATTACTGGTATCATTATCTGCAGAATCATTCAAAGCTAGCTGGGTTTCCACCTAAGCATCCACCTCCACCCATGTCCCCTATGGGGGAAATTACAACGTAACCACGATGCTGTTGATATCCGCCTCAGCGTGATTTACACTTCATTTCCTGCATGGGTTGGTGAGTGAGCCGGGACAGACCATCGGCAAGAAGACGCAGGAGACCTTCCTCCCAAGAAGAAAGAAGCATTAACTGTTGCCTCAGCGGGCCGGGAGGAACCAGGGCTGATCAGCCGGACGCAAGCACCATCTGTGCAGCAGATCCCACCGATCAAACTGGAGTCGAGCATGACAGCAGGGAGACATGGGAAGCTTGTCAAGTTGGACACAGAACGACGTAGCCACTGGAGACACTGAGCCTTCCGTCAGATCAAACAATTGAACCTGGCGAGGAGACAAATGAAACTGGGTCCCCCTCAGCACAGCCACTGGAGAGGGGAAAGCTTCCATCTGATAAAACACATCTGCTGCAAAATGCAAGTACAGATGACACCATCTGATCAAACACAAAACCATAAATTCGGTAGTGACACAAGAGACTCCTCTCTCATACTGTAAACCTGGATGCCCCTCAAAACATCAACAAGAAACACAAAACCTTCCTCTTCATCAAATAACCATTCCCATCAGATAAAAAATGAGGTACGACAGCAAAGCAACAACAGAGAGCATTAGACTCTGCAGTTCTCTGTTGAAGCTGATGTTCGGGATGAGACAACTCTTCTTCTATCTGATCAACCACACATACCAAAGGCAGGCTTCAGCTCAGAGGCATCATATGAGGAAAAACCCAGAATAAGGAAGACAAAGAGACGGGTGCACTGAGGGGTATCAGACCGAGGTATCGGACCTCCGATGTGTGCCCCGGGCTTCGCTGGCCCCTTGCTCTCTTGGGCCTTTGAAACCCGGCACTGACCCAGAAATAAGACTACCTGGAGCAGACAGGGGCACGAGAGATCATACACAGCCACTGAAAAATGACATACCAAGAAGAGCAGACATGTTCTGGAAGACTCTGAGAAGCTCCGGAGTAATAGAAGGGCAGTTCTCTAGTGTCACCAACCTGGAAAGAAGCAACATAATGTTAGCTAACTCTGACTGAGGGACAGTGAAATGAATGTCAAGAAGTACTCATTTAACAAAGAACTAGCAACAAGTACACGTGGTAGACACTTGCTGGCCTGACAATGGAATAACTATGAAAAAATGCATTAACTCTAGAGAGCATCATAGTAAACTGACAACTGAGCACTCATGATGACAAGATCCTTAATGACTGCTGTTTGATCGTGTTCAGTTTACTTCGGCAGGTTGAAAGCGCACGGCTTCAGGTGTGCGAGGCCCTGACCCAGTAACCCACCTCGAGTGAACTGTATTTAAATCAGAAATGTCTCCTAGCATTAAAAACGCAGCACACAGCCTAAGATAAGGCAACATGTGACTGCCAGCAGGGAAAGCCAAAATTAAGACAAACAGCAGTTTGTAAACGTATGCAGTCCATTCCTATAGCATCTCATTCTAATATTTCATGTACAGTTTGTTGCTATATCTGTGATACAGCTTGAAAATCTGGAGAGAGAGAGAGAGAGAGAGAGAGAGAGAGCCTGGAGAGATTCAGTGTGCAAAGTTAAAATTGATTTCCCCAAAAAAGCTCAAATTGTAAATCTAGAAAAAGTTCCTCCTGCAATATTCTAAGCAGAGGGCAGAATGCTTGAACAATTAACACAATTTAGTCCTTCCTGTCAATGTCAAACCAAATGTCATTACACTTGCCGTACTATTAGCATGTTCATACGTTAATTTTTCAATAAAATGCTATGTTTCAAAAATGTTTTGAAGATTAATCTGAATAAATGTGACTGCATAGGAAAGGGTCTGAATACTTTTGCAAGGCACAGCATGTACAGCTTTTTAATGTCATTAGTTAGTCCTGAAGAAGTAACCTTGGAAACCAACAATCCAGAAATCTAATACAAAGAACCGGAAATAGACTCCTTGTTTTGCATGTTTTCTTTATAATAATAATAATAATTTTAAAAAAAAAAATAAATAAATAAAAAACATTCTGGCCAATGCGATCATGATAGGTTCAGTGAGATGCTTGGAACTCTGAACAACAAAAACATCCAAAAGCGAAAAATGTAGGAGAAAACAAGCACAAGCAGATAATTTAGAAGGATTCCAAAGGAACAAAAAGGAACACTGAAGACACAAGTGTGTCAGCTCCCATTCAGATAAGCCTTCAGCCAAAGAGGAATGGCAGGCATTATCGCACATTTAATTAGAAAAATCAGGTGAGAGACAATTAACTAGGAGACCGAGACCAATTATAAATGACTTGACATGAATATGTACATGCTATTAAAAGGAACTTACAGCCACAGAACTGACAATACATGTAGTGATGAGAATCCGACCAGTCGAATGCCATTCAGTAAGGTGATGCCTACACTGCGTTTCCCTCTCTCGCATGCCACGGCATAATGGCATTTCTGGAATGCCCTAAAAAGGCAGTGACACATCCCAGACGGTGGGGAGACCCCGTTTACATTGCTGTTAATCTCCTCATCGCAATGCAAAGGGCAGTCTATTCACATTACCCAATGTGTCCATCATCACTCCCACACTTATAAAAAAAAAAAAAAAAAAATAAAATAACAGAATGTGATCAGATGACTAAGCAAGTCAGCTTTCTGTGTGCTTCACTGGTAGCTTGTTAATATGACCTGGATATGCTTTAATTTCTTCCTGGAAATGAAGAATGTGAAATCACTTAAGAACAGGCATAGAGAAGTAAGGCAAAAAAAAAAAAAAAAAAACCCACACACAACATAGTTAGTACCCTATAATTCTAGAGGGAATGACTTTAGGGAGTATGAGGGAAGCTGGACCTTGCTACTCATATATTTATTCTCTGGATGTGGTTTATTATCTTACCATATGAAACCATTTTGAGAGCACAGTGTGAAATGCAAGAAACACATGCGGCACTGAGCCCTGCATGCTGTTGGGAAGAGAATCAAAAATCGGTGTGTTGTGTCAAGCACTGGACTTACAAAGAGTATGTGTAAGTGTGGTGAGCAGCACTGAGACGTTTTCAGACAGCAACACAGTACAGCGACAATAATGCCAAACTCACAGTGGCTTCTTTTCTACTGCACTAACATCCATTAACTTGAACATCTTCTTTGCTTTTATATGCGCCCCGTAACCAGCAGTCTCCATTACACACAAAAAATACTGTGTTAAGGCGTATCATCTAACCTTAACTTTTCCACTCGCCAGTCGGCACCCAGAAGCTGCACTAATGTGTCACGAGTTGCACACAACTTCTAAACAAATCATTTCCCAAAAACTAAAACAGATTTGTGAAATGGTGGTTTATACACCATGAAATCTTTTTAATAGCATTAATGATGTGATGCAAGGCTCCACTGGGACCCACTGATGCTATGCTAATGTTATGGAGTTTAAAACCAGGGGAAGAAGACAGCTGGGGTGTGTGTGTGTGTGTGTGTGTGTGTGTGTGTGTGTGTGTGTGTGTGAGTGAGAGAGAGAGAGAGAGTGAGAGAGAGAGAAAGACAGACATAGAAACCACTAACTCCAGAGAAGGACAAGGCAATGACGGCGGTATGCAAGCTATTGAGCCAGGCACAGTGATCGAGCGAGCGGCCCACAGTGCACAGGTTCCCGTGCTGACAAGAGGTTGCTGTGAGAATGCGGCGCAGGTTGCTGGAATGGTGATTAAGGACCACTTGCTGTCGGTTCATTAAAAGGAGGGAGCAAAATCAGAAGGGGCACTGCGGCTAGTTGAGAGAGATTAATAACACTGTTTACTTAAGCACGACAGACGCATGTTTGCTCTTGGCCAAGGGAGAACACAAAGGGAGGTGCTGTTCGCAGGAAGAACAACCAGCTGCTTGTGAAAATAAAAGGAACATCTAGGAAGAGCTTCAGTTGCCTTTTTTCCTTAATTAATTCTAACAATGACTTTTGAGACTTCCAGTGCTTGATAAAAAAAAATTACCTGGGGGAAAAAAAATAATAACCAAGGAATGCAAAGATTACTGTGTATGCTTGAAATCAATCAATACAAAAAAATCCCTTTTATCTGGTTGGAGGCACGAGGCAAGAACATAAAGAACCAAATGATTTAGGGACTATTCAGTGGCCTGAGCTACATTTTGTTGTTGTTTGTTCTGATTCCATCCAATAGCAAAAGCTCTTTTATTCTGAGATGATCAATAAGCCTTAAGGTTCCGTTATTACCATGAACCCACTGGTGGTCTACAGACCTACTGTGTGAATAATTTAAAAGCTCATTTTAGACCCAGCTGCTGAGGTCCAGCTGTTCAAATGTACTACAAAGACATAAAAAACAAATGTTAAGTTTGAGATAAAATTTGTCTTTGACAAATCCAGTAAGTCATATGCTCCAACAAACTGATATTTAAAACGTTGAAGTTTAAACTCATAATTTATATCCTGTGGACAACCAAAAAAAAAAAAAATTAAATCACCCTCAAACAGAACCAAAGTCAGTTTTTACCATACATAAAACTTCCCCGGTGTGGGGTCAGTACATTCTTGCACAGCAAACCCTCGGCCTAGGCAGGATTATGGTAGAAGCCCACTAGACAACTAGACCAAAAGAGAAAAGCTCATGTCCTGAGGAACATTTGCTTCTGAGCTCCACTGAAGTCTGCAGCAAGACTTACCACCACAACTGAGATGGAGCTGGACTTCACTGGCATTATGAGAACGAGCTGCTGCAGAGCTAGACAGACCATGCTTCCCCACAGAGGTGAGAATACACTTGACTCACAATGACCATCACACTTTGACAATGCATCCATCTTCCATGTGTGCTTAACAAGAAGTTGCAGCAGTGTGAGACTTGTGTCCAACGGATGGCAGATTCCAAGTCTGCTGGCTAGTTGTTCGGTACTTTAGCGAGGTGTGCCTCAGCCATCTTGGATAAACAACTGCATAAATGAGTAAACTGTAAAAATCTCAGCTAAACAAAACACCACAAATAAGGTTATCTGCTAAGTTAGATGTAATGAAAAAATATTATCTTACTTGCTCCTCAGTAATCAGATCAAAGATATCAATGCACTATAGAACTTGCAGTGATGATAAATGTATTTTAACCCGTTTCAAATTATGCAAGAAAATTGCACCGAAAAATACAGATGAAAAATATATTTTTCATAAAATTGTGCATTTAATATACGAATGTTTCATAACTGTGTTTTGAACAATGATTGGAAGGTTTGCAAAGGACTGTATGAAAGTGGAGAGTTGTAATGACATGCCACAAACTGGAAAAAACAAAATCCAGAATATTGTTAGCTGTGCCACATGACTCCCCTCCAGAGTTGTTCTTCAAAAAGAAGAAGAAGAAAAAAAAAAAAGAAAAGACAAAGATGGGCTTGCTAAAAAAAGCAGCTAGCTACAAAGGTGAACCTGAATGAAAAGGTGAGTCTGTGCAAGAGATCTTTTCAGTCACTGTCCTCTGCGTATGACTTCCAACCACAGTAATCACATATGATTAACTAACTCCCCTTTAAGCAAGAACGTTAACTACTTAGAAACGTTTCACCCAGGGTGGATGCGTGTAAAGACTTGGAAACTTTCTTACAGAGGACACTGCTACAGACTCAGAGAATACGTGCAAGTGTATGCATGTGTTTAAACAGGTATGAATGTTTGTCAGCTAAGGCCAGAAAGAATTTAGACATGCTGGGGGTGTACCAGAGCTCCAGGCCATCCTCCAGCAGATACACGTGGGGAGGCTGGGACACATCTGTGCTCAGCTGGATGACGGGCAGCAGGAATGGGTATAAGTTCTTGCTCTCCGCTCCAAGTCCCTGCAACAGCACATAAGAAACAGTGATAATCACAACACTGTCTGCTTGTCCAAAAACATCTACCCCCAAGGAAAGGTAGTTGAAATGTTCAAGTAAAAACACCCAGCTGTACAAATTGGTTAAAATACTCTACACTAAAAGTCTCTTTAGATGAAAGCAATAATTATTATAATTACAAATTAAACTAAGTTATTATCACACAGAATTTGCACAGAAGCTGTCATCTACAACTACTAGTTACTTAATTGTTCCTTTAGTCCATATATACCACTACATATTTCATTGGAGCAATTCAGGTGAAGTTTCTCAATCGAGGGTACTACAGTAGGGCCCCAATTGAAAAGGGGTGACAAACCCACTGGTGCAGTACCCCAGTGTTCCAAGCCCCCCTGGAAGGAGTCACTGAAACACATATGTTTACAGTACAGCTTGCCGGTTCAAAGTACACAATACACTACACGGCAATATCAGTGATGCTGGGGGATTGTGCAAATTTATATTGCAGGTTCATTAAATGAAGGGAACAAACTTATATTGCAGCAGTTGGCATGTACCATTGTTAAAAGCCTGCCAATCAAGTACTTTTTAAGGACACTGAACTTTGGATATGGATTCCCCACAAGGAAACAACTTTGCATATCCTCAGATGGTAACTTAACCAGATCCATAGGGAATCCAAGGCAGAAGAGGTACAGAGAAGAAGAAGGAGGAAAAAAAAAAAAAAAACAACACAAAAACATATAGTGACCAATGCAAAACCAGCAAAGGGTCGGTGGTGCCTCACAGCACCTGGGTTGTGGGTCCAGACATGCGTCTGAATCCAGCTTTGTCTGTACATGTACCATGAATCTGCATGTTCTGTACCATTAATTTGCATGTTTGCGTAGATTTCCCCAACATTGCAAAGGTACGCATTTCAAATGGGTGACTTTGAATTATGCTTCGGATGTATATGTGAGTGCGAGTAAATGAGTGTACGTGTGTGTGATAGTAGGGTAACTAAATACCTGCAGGGCTTTAAAACAGAAAACAATGTCATGGTATAAATGAGTCATTGTCAATTACACAAAAAGCCATCAAGCATGACAGTCTCATCCACTGGATACAGAAATACACATCAATATTTAATATTGTAAGCAAACATCTCATTTAGCCACATTCAAAAACACGTATGTGAAGAAGCAACAGAGAGACAATTAGAGCTAATAGGAAGAAGCAGAAAAGAGAAATGAATGCAGAGGCACTGCGCTAAGGCAACATATCTGAGCCACGTCCTTGCGCAACCTCAAGATCATTTTCACTAGGACGCAAAAGCAGCAGTCTCCATTAACTGGCACCAAACAATTTATTAAATGATACATTCCGTCAAATGACACCCCTAAAGCCTGGTGGGCAATTAAAATTCCAATTACATCGTTTTTACACGGATGTATTGCCTGAAACGGATGCAGCTCACATGCAGACTGACAGCACTGTTAAGCGAGTCAATGATTAGGTGAGTAGCAAGGGGTCAAAGGTGACATTGGGTCCTAAATTACAGTGCAGTTCCACATTGTTGGTGTTGGGTGGGGGAGGGGAGTGGGAGTAAGTAGACAAAAGATAACTAATTGAAAAATGTTAACACAGAGCACCTTGTAAAAACTTGTTCCAGTAGGCTTGCAGCAATGTAGCTCAGAAAAGGCCCTAGACATGGCAGTTTTCTAACTGCCAAATTAAAGATTTTGCACAGAGCATCTCAATCAAGCAGATGTTTTGCCAACTTTCTTGTGGCTGTGGCCTTCAGTAGTACACTGGAAGGAGAGAGCGGTGGTGTTAAAGTCTCATTCCAAGGCTTGTGTGGCTAACATTAGCACTATAGGGCTCATCAAAATCCACTGAAGTCATTTGGAACGGCTTTTCCCCACCACACACAAGCACAAAAAAAAAAAAAAAAAGGTAAAAATGGCAACTTGTTGCAATGAAATTCTCCTTGCAATAAAAACCGCTCAAATGCCATGCTGAACAGCAGTTCCTCCAAGATGAGGTTGGAGGATTCTCCATGTTGCTTCAGAGCCTTCCGGAAGAGAATGACCACAACACCGTGATGTGAAGGAAGGTACACCATTTCGCCACTTGTTAGGACCAGGATCTAAGGTTAGCTGGAGGCACCAGTGGTACAGCAATGGTGTTTATCTGAGTCACATCCTCAGTACCAGCATATATGTACACAGATGTGCACACAGTACCTGAACGAGGTGGACGAGAGTGGTGAGGATGGCGCAGCGCAGCATGTTGTGCTCCTCTGATTGCTTCCATAGGAGGGGCAGGTACTGAACCAGGCAGCCCACGTATGGCCGGATCTGTTGAACACACATATTGCATCATTCCTCTTTCCTCTGACATTAGAAATTAAAAAAACAGACCTGAAAAACAGAAGAAAGAAGCTTATGAATTCAGCTTTTTTCCAATGAATTGCAATGGCAACAAACACAGGCCTATCCTGAGTACGTCTGAAGACAACCACCAACATCTTTGCAAGACGACACATCTTAATGATGAAACGGGTTGAGCGGCACCATACGAACACATGGTTCATGTGTCAAACATAAAATTATCACATTCAGGGTTTGACAGACTTACATCCAGAGGTATAAAAATGTTTTAATGTTAAACTGTAATGTCTTTTCCCAGTATTTTTCTTTCTTTCTTTCCTTTGTTCTGCAGCCCTCGCTCCTCATTACACCGGTATTAGTACGGAATAACAAGTGAATCCATTAACGGTACCCACCCTCACCTGCACCCCTGCCCTGCTCGTTCCAGGGAGAGGAAACGAGGAAATGATCACGGAGCCAATCCTGGAAGTGATTTAATTTCTACAGCTACAGAAGTCACACAGGGGGAAAAGGATATGAATAATTCATCATGAAGTTCTGACAATCATCAAACTCTAATAACAAAACTAAAACTCCAAAACAATATCTTACTGATGGCTGCCTTGCAGAAGCATGGCCAAGACTGCCCAGTATACTATTCTTTCCTCTACTCAATAAGACCAATATGCCAGACTTGGATTCACACCTTAAGAGGACCCTCAGGTCTTCAGCAGCCTGGAGCAACTTGAGCAACTCACTGCTACAAATATAAAACACCCATTAATACAGCACAAGCCTCTCAATAAAAAAGTCACAAAAACACAGCCGGAATAACAGCTACTGCTTACAAAAGCACCCCCGTGCCCACAACATATCGGTGTCCTTCTAATTTAGGAATGAAAAGAAGTTGGGCAGCGCACAACAGGATTGATTTCTGAAGATCTAGTGTTCAACACGGCGAGGCTTGTGAGAGATAAAGTGAATTACGATGCCTCAGTGTGTATGCCTTTATGTTTGTTCCCGTTGAAAGATTCAGGGGCCCTGACATGATTTCAAACTGCTTTACCTTGAGACTGACCCATTGCTTCAGAATTTCAAGGGCTGTTAATAAACGTCAAAAAGGGAAATCAAACGAACCACAGGGTCATTTCTCCAGTTGTACTTTAATATTATATATCATATCAAATCAAAGGCTGAGCAAAGTGAACACAGGAAAAGTCATTAAAAAGTTACAGCCTCATTAAAACATTTCCTCTGAGATGACAGTATGAACGTAGCTTTACCACGTTCAGACATGTTACAAAGCGAGACTACTGCCAAAAAGTGGAATTAATATTTTTGAGCATTCCACCAACGGATTATCATTTCAAACCAGTTCTAAGATAAAACTGCATAAGGCATGAATTTTGGAGTCCCGTATTCAAAGGTTTCACTGATGACATTAGATGTGAAGAAAGTGCAGAGCATTACAGTTTAAACCATTTCACATTATAATAAATAAGCCTTGCTTGGTGTCGTTATTGGAAGAGCAGACACTCATATTTGTTCCTGCCAAAGAACAAATATTACCCAAGTGTAGATGTCTCTCAGTCTGGTGGTTCTTAGCGGTGGTTCTGTGCACGCTGGTTTTTCTTGCACGTAAGCTATTAATAATTTTATTGATATTTTGAATAAATGAATTTGATTATTTTAAACAAATCATTCAAAAAGCATAACGTGATAGCTCTATAAACAGATTTTGTGTCAGGAAACATCATTTAATCTTTCCTGAACCTTAAGCAAAAACAAATATATTACTATTAAATTTCATGTTGATTAATCAAGCGTTTAAGTTAGCTTCTGAGGGTAAGAACAATTAAGTACCTAATTATTGCAACAGCTTTAAATTTAAATAATGAACGCATTCATTTTCAGAGACAAAAATCTTTTCATTAAAGTCCTCGAATAACACAAATTCAATTTACCATCAAAAATTACGGTGAGTCATCAGATAAGTTCAGTTTAGTATCATTTGAATTATGCAATGCATCCAATCAACAGCTTAATAAATAATAAAGCATAATTAAGTGATTAGCACCAATAAAACCAACACACATGGGGGCTTGCAAGGTCCAATGTATTAGACACACAAAAGTTAGTTCTACTTGCTCTGAAGTTGTGTCATTCATTTTTCATGTCACAATCAAGTGTGGAAACTATTAAGGGACCAAATTGATTTAACACCAACAGTAAATCCTGATTGCCTTAATCCCCCCCAAATAAAAGTTTCATTTAAACAACAATTTTTAAACGAAGAGATAAATACGTTTTCTGAATCTGCACCACTTGAAGGTCACAAAAACCAAGCCCAAGCTAAAAGTTTTCCTGGGAGAAGAGAAGTCGTCCCCAAGGACAGTAACTTGCTTTAGGTGCCCAGCTATCTGAAGGTAAACCTTTCCTTTTGAACCTAGGGCTCACCAAGTCAATGCTTAAACTTGGGGCTCTAGGGAAACAACTCTTTGGAATCCATCCCTTTTTACCTCCAAAATGGGGAAACTGACACCTGGCACCTTCAGCAGCTCACCTGGATGTTGACCCTCTCTATGACACAGGAGATGACGTGAAGGACCTGCATCTTGGTATCACACTCTGTGACCTGCTGCAGTAGCTGGAAGAGCAAGCTGAAGATGGACTCCAGGTACTAAGGATGGGGGGGGATGGGAAGAGCAGTAAAATCACAACAAGGCAGAGCGTGAGACACACAGAGCAGAACGGAGTGCAGCTAAGTGGTCTAACAACCCAGTTAAACTCAAATTAGATTGATTGTTATCACAGTGGATGATATGACAGATTTTTTTTTTTAAATGTAAGAAATGAGGGATTTCAATAACAATAAAAATTTAGTTCAAATTTACAGTATGACACAAATCTATATTTTCATCATACATAAACAAGCCTAATTTAGGTTTTTTTATTAATTAAACATTAACTATTTTTATGTTTTAAAGTATGTGGAAGTGTTTGCTTATAACAAAAAAGTGCATAAAGGAGGCAGCTGGTAGCATAGTGGTTAAAGTTGCTGCCTTTTGGTTCCCACCTCCGGCTGTAGTACCCTTGAGCAAGGTACTTACACTAAATTGTTACAGTAAAAGTATGCAAATGGGTAAAAAAATTGTAAATATCTTACATTGTTAAGTCGCTTTGGAGAAAAGCATCAGCTAAATGAATAAAGGTAAATGCAAAGCCAAGGGGGGTGGTGAGGGTGGGGAGGAAAATGAAAAATAAAGGAAATGCAGAAGGAAGAGAAACATACCGGCAGGAACTGTTCAGTCCTGAACTCAAAATCGTCCACAGGTAACGACATGTTAAGGCACGTAATCGTGAAGGCCAGGAGAACATTAGTGGAAGAAGGGAGGTTGTTCTCCCAGAGGAGCATTTGCTAAGTGACTGCACTTAAAGACATTACGTTGCATTTCAGCACAAATCAAGGAAAACAAGGATCAACTACCTTCTCAAACAACCCTTTGATAAACTCAATTTACTTCTTTAATAAAGCAGGGGCAATTTAATGGCTTAGAATAGTGAGGGAGAACTTGGGAGGACTAAATGTTACATCTTACAAAATAACACAAAAAACCACCAAGTCAAACTGCATTTAGCCACAATTTTCAAACACAAGAGCCCTTTTCCCTTCGATGTTCATAAGTAACTGAGAAACAATGGTAAATGTTATATTTTTTGAGAGAAACGAATACCAAAGTCCAAAAAGCAAGGTTCCGAGGCCTTTCAAAAGGATATTGAGCTTCAGAGTTGTAGCCGTCTCAATTCGGACCTGCAAACAAAGAAGAAAAAATTGGAGCAATCTGAACTGTAAGCAGAAAGACTTTAGATTGCTAATATTCTAGATCAGAAATTAGATTATGACACAATACTCATTTCAACATGCAGTTTTGACATTTTCCCCAGAGCCATGACAAAATGTTTTGCTCTCCCCTGTTGAATGCAGGAATGTGAGACTCTACAGGGCTGTAGGATGCTGTCCTCAGGACTCCATATCAGAGAGGTGTTTTCTCCACACCTCTCGCTTGACTGAAGCAGGCTCCGCACCACTGCCCACTCAATTAGGCGATGTTCCACGGGCCTGTCGAACCCTGCCAGCTCCATCAGGAGCCCCCAAGGCCGGTAGCTAATGGGCTTTAGCTCTGGCATTGCCAAAAATTATGATCCTTGCTTGATGTGGCTAACAGTTGAGTGGAACCGTTCCCGGCGAGTCAAGTTCCGGGAGTTTTCTGCAGAAAATGTTTCGACTTGGACACCTCCCTTTTAATCTACATTCCACTCAGTCATTATTGGCCTTAAATAGCAGAAAAGCTTTGAAATTACAGCAGGGTTTCTGTCCTTGGGTCCTGAGCGAAATACCCACTAATCATAAAAAAAGTCTTCTTGAATAATGGGTGTCACAAGGACTGCTTGGAAGGAAACCCAGCATCTGGCATACTGCGCAGCATCATCTTGGAAGACATTCGGTAGTTTAATAAGCCACATCATTTCAATGAAGGAGTACGGCAATGCTGCCAACAAAAGGAGATGTTGTTTTGCTCGAATGCAAAATAAACCACAAAGAAGTCTGTATACTGTATCACTTGCAACATTTTCCTATTTGGCACCGTGTGTGAGAAATTGTTTATTCAACCCACGATTAGTGAAGGGCTTCAAGTGACTGCCAAATGACGTTACGGAATAGGCAGCTGTGATAAGATGGGACAGTGGGCTTTGTTTGTTTAGCATGTCTGCGAAGCAAACTAGAGAACTGTCAGCCCCCGCCTTGTTGAAGCACCTGAAATGAAAGCCAAATTCAGCTCATCTGCAAAGTGCCTCCCCACCTCCCGTTTGATGATTGATTGTGCAGGCTATACTGGGTGTTTGTGCAAGCCTACAACTACCCTACTTCTGTCCTCCGCATCCCACTCGGTGCCATTGTTCTCTGGAATTTCTCTCTCGCGCTTACGGTAATAGTCCTTAATCCGACTTTCCACTTCTGAATACCCAGCTCATCTGTGCAGGATGGAGGGAGAAAAGAAAAGTAATGAAATGCCATTAGGGCTGTCAATTGCATCTTCAACAGCTTAGAGAAAACAACAAGAGCTGCGGAGCATCCCCAGACACCGACCTGGGGTCACAGCACGGTTGTATGAAATCATACAAAGACAACCTGACAAATGCGTGTGAAATGCTATCAATGGGTTTCTTTTTTGATAATGAAGTCAAAAAGAAAAGCATTGTGTGTAATGAGGATTTAGTAATAAAAAAAACTGAGAAGTTAATTTCTATGTTTCTGCATTTTTACGATTTTAAGTCAGCATCAGGTCAAAGCTGTTCACTCTGCCGCTGGAATTCTCAGATTTTCCTACAACCACAGCCCTATAATATTTAATGAATATGCTAAGAGGTGCAGCATCAAAAGCCTGAAGGTTCTGAGTTCTGGCTGCAATGTGGTGGGATGAACTCGCTCTTCCACTCAGAACTGCTGAACCCCTCAACTTTCAAAAGGAGTCTCAAAACATCTTTTTCAGACTTCTCTCTAGATCTCCCATTTAATCCATAAGCGCATTAGATTTTCTGTCAAGTACCTTGTAATTTCCATATATCTGCTGCTGCTCACATAATGATGTTCCCCTTTTTTAAAAAAAAAAAAAAAAAAAACTGCACTCCTACCAATTCTATATGCATTTACCAATACAATGTATTCTAGTTTAAAGTGGGGCATCAGACTTAATGCAGCCTGACAATCATGTGTCTCCATCTATATATCTCCATTTGTTGTTATGATGCACTTTTGCTTGTTTTGTACTCTGAATTCTACATTGCTTTGCAGAAAGCACCCATCAATGAAATAAATTTAATATGCTGCTTTTTGTGATTTCATGGTATGATGATTTGTGGCATAAGATCAGGTAGGGAAGACAACATGGTGCAGGGTCTCTGATGGTCTGTGATGGATGGGGCAGCATGACTTATGAGTAGAACATACAGTCCACATACCCCCATTGCTGGCCAGGCTACTGAACAATTCACTACTACCTGGAGATTTATGAAGGGCACTTTTAAAAAAAAAAAAAAAAAAAAAAAAAAAAAAAAAAAGTGAATTGAGGTTCCCAGATGAATTACTTTAGAACCTACTCTGTTGACCTTGACCTATTACCTCCATAGGTCTACAACAGGCTTGTCACATTCTACTCAAGCTGGAGCCCAGAGGCAATGGGGACCACCGTGTTGTTTTTTTTTTGTGTGTGTGTGTGTGTGTGTGTGTGTGTGTGTGAGTGAGTGAGAGAAAGACAGTAAGAACAGAGTGCATTTCTGTATGAGTGTGTGCAGAACAATCAGCTTAGTCATGTTCTCCAGTGTTTGGAGAATACATTTGTACTTTAGAGAAATAGTAATTGGAGAGAAACTATGTCGAACATTAACAAAATGTACACCATTACAAGAAAAAAAGTTGTATTTTGGATCGCACGGTGGCATAGGGAGTAGTGCTGTTGTCTAACGGTGCCCAGGTGGTATGAGAGGACATGGGTTCAATCTCTGCTCAATCTGTGTGGAGTCTGCATATTCTCCGGCTGTCTGCGTGGGTTTCCTCTACGTGCTCTGGTTTCTTCCCACAGCCCAAAGGCATGCTGTTCAGGTTCCCCTATAGCGTGTGAATGACAGAGAGATTGTGTTTCACTAATGTATTGATGAGCAACCTATTGTAAGTAGTGTATCCAGCAGTGTAAATCACCGCGGTGAATAAGGTGTGGGCTCGTAACACTACATAGAGTTCATTGGAAGTCGCTTTAGAGAAAAGCATCTGTTAAACAAATAAATGTAATGTACATACATGTATTTAAAAATTCGAATTCCTTTTGGCAGCAAAAACAAAGTAAACTGTAGAATGAGGGGGATACTGGTCACAAGGATTACTGTGAGACACTGTACACTGGACAGATATTTACAAAACAGCTCAAATCAAGTCTTTTACTCATAAATCCTACACAGTTGCAAAAAATCTTTATTTACAGCTTGGATTAGTATCTGTACTCTAGAAATTCCTTACTGCACTCTTATTTGCTGTAACTTATTGGTACGACAGGAGAACATCAGTTTGTGTTAATGCAAACTGGGATAACACACTGGCCAAAACACGACTGAACCACTCAGGACTTGTGGTGCCCTGGTGGGCACCTTATCTGCTTAAAGCCTGAAAATGTTTGCAACCCAGGGGGAGGATGAGCAAAGAAACAGCAACACATCAATATACTGGTGGGGTGGAACATGAAAGCTTTACAGCTTTCTGGCATTCACTTGACAAAACCTCAATGGGATGTGCATTGACACATTTGCAAAATTCTCCCTTTGTGACATAACATTGCTGGTTCCGTCCCCAAGGTTTTGGGTTGTATTCTCCCAACATGCCAGAGCAGAGCAGAGTGAGGGATTCTCTCAGCAGAGGAAAACCCCAGGGGGTTACATTTGTAATTTGGATAACCTTCAAATGGATCTTGACTGGCAATGAAAGGCGACGTGAAAAACACAGCTATGCAGTTGTGCCCTGTATTAAAAGGGCTGCCACCGTGATGAAGTTCAAGTCTTTTACATAAAATAAGCTCTCCATGAAATGTGTAGCATGTCAAGGGCCCCCAGGGGCCAGAACAACAAAAGACTTTCCCATGAAGTCCAGGGTTTCACCTCACCTCTGAATCATTACAGAACATGGTAAAAGAAAATCAAACAAATGTTAGAGGCACCACATCAGCATTTGCAATGTATTCTTAGCATGTTTTCTGTGATTGTTTTGCGCTTCAGTACCTCCAGAGGCCACGCACCGATGAGTCGCCAAGCCGCCTCAGCTGCTTTAAGAGAGGGGCTCACTGGCAGAAATAGGCGAAACCCCCCCAAAAACCTTCAGCATGTGCAAGGTGGCTTCCTTTAACCCATCTTGCCCTGCAGTTACCTGTCATGTCTGTTTAGACTCAGGGTCCTCGCTGCTCTCAATCGACATGACAGGACCTGTTTTGGATCAACGCACCTCCCCTCCAACATGGTCTCGTGCCCTTGGCTTTGCCAGGATAGCTCATCTCCCCTGAATTTTGCAAATACGCATCCAGACTCCTGGAAGCAACCTCTCTGGTCTCAGGTCAATATCCTGGATTTACTCATGCTGTAAATTACCATGGGTTTTTCCATTTACAACCTGTTATACTGTTATGGAATGTATAAGTGATGGGTATGGAAAGAAAAACACCCTCTGTGGGTCCTTTCTACAACCTTCTGCACACAGAATGCAGAATGTGTTTTTCCGAGTTCAAGCTAAACCAAGACCAGTGGCTGGGGGGACTTGATCACATTTGCAAAGGTGAAGGGACACCGTAATATTCAGCAAGTGTAATATAAAATTCACAACTTCATGAATGATTCAGTGCATTCCCCAATGTATAGAGTTCTATAAGTCACTCACAGTTCCATATAAAGTCCATACTCTGCATTGTGTGTCACTTGTGCTCCAAAGAGTGAAATCAGCAGCACCATCTGCGTAATTTTTCCTGAGTGTATACATATACAGTAATGTGAGAAGGCAAATACTGCCCTTGGAAACTTGTGTCATTTTATGTTTATTTAGCAGATGTTTTTGTTCAAATCAATTTACAATGCTAGATGTACTATACTAACGTACCTATGACTGCTCAACTGGGTACATGGCAGAGCAATGTAAAACAGACAGACTAAGAGCAGTTTTGAGTCATCAGGTCACCTGAAGAAGAGGGAAAGAAAAGGGGAGAAAAACTTTTGACTGTAGGAGAAAATCAGAGCACCAAGAAGAATCCCAAGCGCGCACAGAGAGAACATGCAAACTCCACAGAGACAAAGCCAGACTCAAACCCATGTCTGAACCCATAGCCCAGGAGCCGTGGGGCAGTAACAGTCTGGCGGCAACAGTCCACCTTTAACTTTAAATGTATTAACACAGCTGCATTTCTAATCCTCATTTAAATACTACCAATGCATTACAGTAACAACATTAAACAAATAACGGTTGTAATTCGTACTCTGCAATCAATGCACTGTATAGCCTGGACTTACAATAGTTGAGTGTTCAGGTATATCCAATCCAATTAACAGCTAGTCATTTAACCGGCCTTTGCTTAACTGGCTTCCCCCCCATTCCAGAGTTTCTACGCCCTCTTCACTCACTCATTTACTTCTTACACCAGGTTACATCAAGTAGAGTGACAAAAGCACAAAAGCACTGATGTCAATCATATAAGCCCTCTCTAGCAGTGCTTCAAAGAAGAAAACACAGCCCTTTATTTGTATTCAGATGGAATTGTGTGGAACTGAATACAAAACAGGAGTCCCACCTACGGCATCGTGAGTGGAAGACAAGTATTTAATGCAACCTGAGCGGTCCCATTCCACTAGGTGCTGACCCAGATGGTGGAACAGTCCAAAGCTGGACAGTGGTGAGACAGTGTGGGGGTATGTGTGAGAGAGAAGAGAAAGTTAAATGTTACTGGACATTTTAGGGACGATGGACATAATTGCTTCCGTTATTGATGGGATATGACTTTCCGCCCACCCTAGTCTGAGACAGCAGTGTCTGTCAGGAGCCTCACCCTCTCCATCCCACTACCCTTAAAGCTGTAATCAAGACACAATCGAGGAAGCAGGTTGTGGGTGGCTGTCCGGGGGGAGGGGGGATTCATCAAAAATGGAGGAAGAAAGAGTTGCAGTCTGTCTCTTTCGATGGCTCTCTGAAAATCACCGGCGTGCCATTAACCATCGTCAGACCCACTCTGGCCGCCGCGTCCCTGTGGCGCCATCAGCATAAAGAGGCGGAGATAATTACACCCCTTGGTGCTGCTCGCTCTCCTGCTCCCCAGCGCTGAACTATTAGGGAATGGGTGAAATAAATAAATATTAAAAGGCCCCTCATGGCAAGACTAGACACCAAGAGCAGTTGTCTCCTACAGTTACAGCCAATTATGTCCCGAAACGAAAGCTGCCATGAAGACCGGTATCTGGGGAGAGATGCTTGTGTCACCCATGATCCACAGCACCCCCCCTCCCAGCTCCCACATGTCCACTTTGCCCAGTTGCAGCTGCAGAGTGCAGTGTCTGCTGTAAGCTGGACAAAGGGAGACTAATAAGTCACTGTTGCTGGCATTCATACTGCACTAAAAAAGGCTTTCCAAAAAAAAAAAAAAAGGGAAAAAAATCAGTACTCATACATACTGAATGCATGTTTTTTTTTTTTTTTTTTTTAAATTTGGTATACATTTGTACAGTGCATATCTCCATCTATTTGGATGAAACATAAAGCCATGCTATAAATGATACATAAACTTCTGCAAGGCTCATGTCTACATAAAAATTCCTCTCTAGCCCTCAGGGACCTGAATTTAAGTCTTTTACACACAATAGCAGTTTCTTAATACTGCACCAGCTGTTTCCTTACCCCATCAGTTATACTTTCTAAGGTGCAAGAAAAAAGCAGGGAAAAAATAAGCAATTTTATATACACTATTCCCTAAAGCTGCTGTGGTACTTGTTGCTTTTGCTGGTCTATATTGCAGCTTCTTACATATGATGATTTGCTCCATACTAGCAAATCCAGCACAAAGCTGGCGATCTCATGAGCTGCAGTCTGGATGGGGGGCACTGAAAAGCTAAGATAAGGTCCACTCCTAGCAAAGGACCACAGACCGACACTGACCTTTCACCTCTCTCAACAGCTTCCAGAAATGAAAACGATAAAAGATAACGGAATCCCAAACCCGTCATTTTTAACTAAAATAAGTTTCGGGCCCCTTCCTTATCACTTTTAGAACATGTACTGAAATCCAACATAAATAACTCCTTTCCAGACAGACACAGACTGCACATGCAGAGAACCAGGCACACACCTGCAGAAATATATATGAAACAACAGCACAGCGCAACACAAGGTCAAGCTAAAAACTCTTCAGTCAGGACAAATCCATCAAAACGCTCCATTTGAGTATATTCCATGTAGTGTAGAGGTTAGAACCGCTGTGTTGCAGTCAAAGGGCCTGGGTTTCAATGTCACTTCTTGCTATGGTATACTACACAAGGTGCTAACCCTGAATTGATACTGTAAAAAAAGTTTCCCTGCTGTACCCTAGTACACAAACCCAATACTGTAAGTCAAGTTGGAGAAAACTGAAGGACTGCAATGTATTTGCAGTCTGAACACGAACTACACAGTACCTTCTCTTTTCCATTAACATCTTAATTGAAAGTATAATGCACAAATGAACCAAGACCCTGGTTTCATCCTAGTTTTATCCCAGAGTGGTCAGTTAGTCCAGATACAGACCATTAATATCTCTAGTTTGTTTTGAAACCAAAGTCTACATATACTCCAGCTTTTCTTTTATACTCAGATGTTTTCACAGCCTGCACTTCCAGAACACAGTCAATTGCCCAACACATTAAAAACCAGGCTCACTGGCTTTTACATTGTCTATATCAGTTAATTGCAGTTCCATCATGCATTAACTGCATAATGACTACTTCTCAGATCCCCCCACTGAACAGCCATGGTTACAAACATACACACAGAAATAATCCACAGCTATTCATAAACAGAACTACTATTATCACTTCTCAGATTTATTTTTTCTTAAATGGAGAAGCTATGGCAAAAAAAATGGCCAAGGGTAAAAACACAGTAGAAATGAACAAACTACAGTGCCATGTGAAAGGACAGACAGAATATATGCTTTGCATCTTCTCAAAGTATCTGAGAAACAAGAATGTGCTATAGTTACTTTTAACCATGATGCATACTGTAAGTATGACATAAGTATGGGGAAACTCAAATAACTTACCTCAAATAGAAACCGTGTTAACTGGCCTTCAACAAAAATACTGCTGAGGCACCTTTTATTTTTTTATTTTTTATTTTTTTTTAAATAAGGCCTTGTCTGATAATTAACTAAATCTGACTTTGGGGTTTTTAACATTAACAAAAATTCTTTTTTCCACTTCTTCAGGTGAACAGGGAGTCATGCGTTATTTTATTTATTTATTTTTTCTTTTTTTGACCTACCACAAGGTCAGGGTCTTGCATCAGGCTTAGAATGGCCTCGTACAGCAGCGGCCGCAGATCTGACTTGAACTTCACCGAGATCCATTGTCCGATGAGCCAGATCACACGCCGACGTATGAGCTTGTAGCTGGGAGGAAGTAAAATATAAGAAGAAAACATTACCTAAATCCGGCGGAGGAGAGGACATACAGACTGATGGAAATGCACAACTTCAAACTTTCTAAAGAAATACACATTCCAGCACTGCTTTAGAAGGCAGAACTTATTTCGAGGAGAAACTGTAATCACTCGTCTATCAGTACATAATGGCTGTATAGTAGGAAGTCAATCTGTTACCAAGTAACAGCTCTGGCTTCCTAATGCGTTCTTGCAAAAGAGAAATCCTATTTTTAAACACAACATTGCCTCAAAATGCCATTTCATGTTCATTCCTTCCATATCACAACCAAGTAAGTAGTAGAAGACACTTTTCACTCAGATTTGTTTAGTCAAAGATATCCAGTGCAAGAGTGGGAAAAAGCAAGAAGAAATATAAATGGGCGATAAATAAAGTGTGAGATACAAACTTGTATTACACATATACACAATAGATAAAGCAACACCTGAACAGCATCAGAATAATCAATGATTTTGAATCTTAAATTTAACAATAATATAAGAAATTAGAATTATTAGCTAAACTGAACAATCTTTTTCTAAGGATATTATATACAGTCTTGACCACTGTTTCGGACTTGCTTGGGTCTAATCCCACCTTCTGACAGAGAGAAGGCAGGTCTGTGCCAACACAACCTCCTTCATCTCCTGCAAGCCCCTCCTCCATCAGCACCACAGTTCAGAGAGCCTACTACATCATGCAGAGGTCATTAACAGCCTTGTGAGATCTACGTTCTTTTCATTTCAGCAGGAGCATCCCCGGGCAACATCCTGCTTCTGGAGCCGCTGAATTGAATATTTGTGCGTCGATGACCCAAATTAACGAGCTATCGCATTCCTGGACCGAGGCGACCAGCAACACAGTAATTACTGCTGCCGGTTGACAAGAGCTCGTTCGGAGCGTTCAACACTTCAGCTGGTGCACCCAGGCAGTTACCACGTAGCGCCAACAGGACAACTCAGTCAGCACCACTTTGTCTTTCCTGATTCTCTTTACCTTAACAAACAGCTTGAACAACTGACACACATCCCTAATACCGTACATCCCTAATTCCTCATTTATACTCCAAGTTTTTAAATTCTGTTGTGAGCACATGCGACAAGCCCAAAACAACCCAAAGCTGAAGGAATTATGAAACCACAGGGGTCTCAAGATATTCTGAAGTAAAGGCTTGCCCAGTCCAAAAATAGCAGGCCTTCGTAGTACAGATGCAGACAAATTGAAAGGGGGGCACAAAAATGGGGGGGAGACTATATTCTTAAATGTCACATGATAGATCATAGTACATTGTGGGGGGGGGGAGGGGGAAACAGGACAACCAATTTAATGGAAAAGCAGATTTTTGCTAAATGTTGGCTGTGCAGCCTGAATAGCTGCCTGCAGTACTGTTGGCAGAGCTAAAACTGACATTCAGTCAAGTGGCTCATTCAATTAGAGATTAGAAATGTTTGCATAAAGTGACTCTTTCCTGGAGTGAATTTAAAGACTGGATATCTAAGAACCACACACTCCATGCCCACCGTCATTTCCTTGCTTTGCTCAGAAGGTCATTGTTGAAAGTGTGTGTGTGTGTGTGTGTGTGTATATATATATATATATACACACACACACACACACACACACACACACATATACACACACACACACACATATACACACACATACTTTTTGGGTAGGAGACCATTCTTTTCAGTACAACAAGGTTGTAAGTTCAAGACCCAAAGACTGATATGTAAATCATCCTTTAAGATGAAGCAGCTCACAATGGTGTTCTTGGGCAGTTGTCTATCTGGGAACTTTAAGTCACAGACACGTCCCAAGATTGTAATCATCCCGGATGCATTTCAGAGAAGCCAACACAGCTATGGAAAGCTAGCCACAAGGAAGGTCAGGCGATCTATAATATCAAGTGACGAACACATTTGGATTCAGGGCACCATTGGCTTGGCCTCCGTGCCCGAGTCGCATGGCCTCAGTGACATCCTTCTCTCAAGTATAAAAGGTATCAATTATGACAGCTGCTTGCAAGAAGCGGGAGAAGACAAATCAGGCCCGATCCTTAGCAAGCAACGATCCTTTAATTGAGGAAAGTCATCCATCTCACAGAGCTGACAACAACCCAAGGGAATACATCTCCTGTGTCAATCACATCTGATCACTTCCAAGGGAGCACCTACTGAAAACAGCATTGCTATAAATATTTACATGCTGCATTTCCCCTCACATTCCAGGCAGACAGTAATTCAATAGTTGTTCATTTTCATCAAAGAAAAACAATGGAACAGCTCTAAGGATTACACATGCAAATTATGGTCAAAGAGATGCCAAAAGAAGCACACAGAGTGTTCTGTTTAGACCCACAATAATATATTTATGTTTAGCTAAATCTTTTATTAAATTTCTTAAATAATCATTAATTTAAGGAGAAAAACCAGATTGCTTGGCTGCAAATGTCAATACTTCTGCATGGTCCTCCCTACAATGGCAATTACTTTATTGAAATGCAAATCTATTCATATTGCAGAGAAATGATATCTGTCTAATCTAATTTCCATTTCTAATTTAGACTGCAATCACATTTCTTTCTAAGTGAACGGATTGGCAACACACTGGCAGCACCTTGCATCACAGATGATAAAGAAATACAAAGAGATGGATTTACTTCATATATCCGCTCATACATGCCTCTTTTAAAAATAATCTGCACATCCTTGGGATTCAAAATCAATTTTTAGTTCAAGTCAGAAACACACATATGGATGTACTAGTTCATAACTATTAGGCGTAAAACTGATCCAACCATCCCGGAGCGGTCCCGTATCTGCAGTATGCCTACTGTGATATTAGTCATCTTAGGGTTAGTCAAGTTACAGATGCCATAGTTAAGCCATTTTCACACTGTTGCATTTTCCTACCCTCGCCTCTTTAACACATAAGGAGTTTATGGATCAGTAACTAGATTTTAGCACCCCCTTTTCTATCTACTTCAGTGGGGACATGAAAGACCTACTTGTGTAGGCTGTCATGTTGCGGTTGACAGTCCTGAGAGAGCAGCTCTGAAACACTAGTCTAGTTCACTTTTTCATATTCGCCCCTGTTGAAGTTATTAGTAGTCCACTAGAGTTGCCTTCCCAGTTCCCCCCCATTTCATAGACCAATGACTGTCAAAGGGCAAGTCCAGTCACCTTTTTCAATTTTTCAACAACTCTACAACCGTATCTCACGAAGGTCTACTCTAAAGCAATATCCATCAAGTCAACCACAGAAACAGAGAAAGGGTCCGGACCGTAACAAATGAAGTCCTTGGAATCAAGCATCAATAAAATGTCTCATTTGATAAGCATGCCACCCAAATGAAAAATGTACCAGCAGCAACTGTTTACACAGAAAGTGCAGCCACTTGTTTAAGTCAAATCTCTTACAGTTTCAACATTGAAGAGCTTCTTGCAGCCTCTAGCAGTTTGCTTACCAAGTACACAATGCTGCTCTAAGTCCAAATTATCTTTACAAATGAAATTAATTTCACAAGAACAGTGTGACTGAGTGTTTTCAAAGCACTGCAACAAACTATGGACAAACCACAGGCACTCATTCAGGACAACAAAAATAAATCAAAGTACTTTGCTTTTCCTGCCTAATTTTTAAGACAGTATGGCAAGCTGAAGGACATGAGTTTTCAGTATTTAAGCTCTTTCTGAAATTTGTAAGCATGACCAACGGACAGACAGAAGGTACACCAACTGCAGCATAAAACAAACGGTGTTAGGTAAATCCCAAGCACTACAAGAGATCCTCTGCACAAAATTTTTCATTTCTGGGCACAATGAGAGTAGCAGCTTAATTTCCTTATGACATGTATTCGTGGGACAGCGGATGAGGAAAGTTCACAAAGCCCTGGGTTTGAAGACACTCTGGGGATGCAATCTTCACTATAATGAGCGACAGCAAGAGCCACAATGCCACTACCACCACACCTTCAAAAGGGCTTTTAGAAAATTGCTCATTCAGATCTCTTCTGCTGCCCCCTTTCAAACATGAAGAAGCTATTTTACTAATAAAAAAGAAGCTTTCTTATACCCTTGGGCTACCCCATCAACTCCGATGAATCTGAACAACGAGGAAAGTCAGAGCTGGAAAGATTATTGGGTTTCGTTTACCTACCTCTCTCTAGAGATAAAAATGCAATACGACCCTACCGTAAAAAGCGTCAGAAGTTTCAGATTGTACGTTTCATCCAAGATTCCCTTTGAAAAAGTAAACCACCTAAGATAAATTTGGTGGGGGGGGGGGACAAGACTTTGATGTAGAAAACAAGCAGAGTGCTTTGATGTGGGAGTGCGTCCACACATCGCTAGCCTCCCATTTCCCAGTGGACAGACAGCCCTGTGAGATCACTCTACATGGACCAGGTGCACAACACACCCCTATGATGCCTAAGGTTGGCCCATCACCTAACACACCATCCACTGCTCTCTACGTGCACTCTAGTAGGCATGGAATTAATTATTCTATGACGATGTGGGATGGGGATTAAAGGTTAGGATGCAAAGTGGGAGAAGGAAGATTGCTTGTGCCGACTGATGCACACTGCTGAGAAACAAGGACTTAGAACGAGACTTCATGTAACAGTGATTCATTACAGACATTAGGGAGTACCTGTGATGGCTGACTTGGAGCTCAGCCAGAAGCTGGTTCTTGAACCACGAGTCAAAATCCACGTTGTCAAATAGTTCATATGCAGCAAGCCCTACTGCATTGTACACTGGAATGAGAGAGGAAACACAGGGGCTGGTGAGCGAGCGAGCGAGCATGGTTCATGGAAGAGCACAACTACCAGTACTGCATCAAACGGAATAAATCACGTTCAAAAATACAGCAATTGCATATCTTCAGAAGATCTTCATTCAGTTGTATAATTATAAAAATGATTCATGAGCATTCACTCTAAATCACTGTTTTGTCAGGTCTGCAATACAATGTTTAATTTAACATGCAGGACAATGTATGCAGCATTTAAATTTTTCCATCTAAACCCTGCTTGAAACCTTCAAATGTGGTCTCAGAGTGGCATCTACAGCAACTAAAACTTGAAGTGGACATGGATAAGGGTGCAAAATTTACTGAGAGATGTCTGCAATTTTAGCCATGAGAAAACAAAGTGCCTAAAATGTCATGTTCCTTAAAATTATGCCGTGAGTACATTTAAAGTTTCCAGCCCCATGAAAGTGCAGATCGGGGGAACAGCATCTGACCCAGAAACCATAATCACCACAAGCTCAGCCTGAAGCGATACCATTCACAAATGCTAGTGCATTCTAATTTTCGATTTTCTGAGACAACATGGACTGCTTAAACAACCTGAGATATATACTGAGTTATAGTATTAGAGATTGTAATGAAAGGTCTTAGACTATGTAGACAATGGCTTTAGGAAAGGAAAAAGTTATAAATCAGACTGGTCAGTGGGATGATTTAAAAGACAGAAAAATCAACTGCTATCCTGTACATTAGTGCAGTCATACGTCAATGAAAATGGAGAATTAAATTATTTGCATGCATTGTTACATATGGGTAAGCGTCTAAGTACTGGACGGAGAGAAGAAACACTCATACCCGCATCCTTAATGAGGAGTCTCACTGGATCTTCTACATTGGTTGGCCCTGAGAAAAAGCAACATGAAGATATTCTCAACATTTTCCTATGGAATACTGATGAAGAAAAGCTTTTGTGGGACACTTCTCTTGTTCGTTGAACGATTCTAAGTGATATTTACTGGTATCTGAACAGTCCAGCAGAAGAACACTCCAAAGGAAGAAAGAGTTTCACTAGTACTTTGTTGACTTTAAATCTGATAATTATAGTTATGCTGCTTTTTTATATACAGTACCACAATTTGCACTTTATGGAATCCACTGGTGGTCAAAACTGTGTGTTGTGCAGTTATAAAAGGATCCCCATGCCACTGCTGGAATTATTACCCAGCACACCCTGCTACAGAGGCATCTCCATTGCAGATTCCCTTAAATGATGTTTAACATTCCCTAGATGGTGTAGATTTATCCAGTCTATTTCCCCATTCATTCTGAAAAAAGCAATTTTATCCTGACAGGGAACAGCTTATGTATTATTAGAAGTGCAGTGCCCTATTATTCCAACACAACAAGATAATTATGATAACACAGAGACAATTATAATGATAAAATCGTAACAAATTATTTAGCAAAAACAAATTAACAATGCCTCCGAGAAGGACTTTATAGACGTTTATTCAAATAGTGTTTCATACAGTGAAGTTAAAACTGTCACGCGTGGGATGTACCATTTCAAAATGCTGTGTAACAGGAAGCCAGGTAGATTTAACAGATATGCATTTTCAACAATCTGTCAGAGGACAGTGCATGGGGGGGGTGGAAGATTAAGAAATAAGACTGACTAGCTAGATAGTAAAATGGATGAACCGATAAAACTACAACTTCCAAACATTTTGAGGAGGCTTGAGTGGTTTAATAGAAGACTGCCACTCTCAACTGCATCTGACAGATTTCTCAGAGCGCTGCTGCTGCTGTCCCACTGACAGGCTGGCTAGAAAAGGGGTAAGTATGGACTGGCATGGTTCATACCTTATGAAGGCCAAATAATTACTTTATTAGGACAGAACACATTTTAAAAAAATAATCCTAGAACAAACACCTCATTTACACAACAAGAAACAAACAAAAATTAGTCCTTGGATTATTTTATAAAATACACACCTTGAACATTGATAAAACAAGAAGTCAAAACTAAGAGTACATTATCTAAATTCACAAAACGAGTCTGTTAATGGCCTTTGTCAGTCCCACAACATAAGCTTTACTACTAAGATTGAATACTAATGTATTTTTTCTGCAAAATTCAGGGCAGCATAGCACGTAAGCAAGACACCGCAAGATGCGACTGATAAATTAGCCTTATGAAAGTGAAGGACAGCACAGCTGATAAATGACTGCATTAAGACAATAAGGTACTTACATTATCTACAAACTGCACTGTTAGAAATGCTTCAATACTTATTAACTTATTACAATACGTTTAGTCTAATAAAA
Organism: Scleropages formosus; assembly: GCF_900964775.1. Lineage (NCBI taxonomy): Eukaryota > Metazoa > Chordata > Actinopteri > Osteoglossiformes > Osteoglossidae > Scleropages > Scleropages formosus. The sequence continues at coordinate 15,243,567 of NC_041822.1, forward strand.
TATAAATTATAAGCAAGTTGGTAAGAAGGTAAATTCAATAAAATGGAAGACAGGGGCTTAATATACTAGAACACTGAGGAGCAACTGTTTTAGGATGAGATGGTGTTAAAATCATGGAGAATACCTTGCAGATTCTGTACCATGTCCAGCAGTACCGGGGTCAGTGTCTGACTGTAGTTGTGGAAAATATCGAGGAACAGAACTTCTGTGCATGGCTGTGAAAAGAAAATTTGAGTGAACAAGAACACAGCCAAACACACACACTAGCAAGTGAGCAAACACACCAGCATAAAAACAAGGGCCTCAAACCAAATGAAATAAGCACTGCATGCTGCACAAGTTTTACTTAAACCAGCACTCCTAACTGTCCGCATTGTTCTTTGCACAATAGATCCAGCATCCTCCACAGAAGCAGAAACATAGCTGAGTCCTGATTGACAATGTTCTCCACAGGACTATAGCATCTTGTTCACTGACAGCCACGTTTGAGGTCAAACATGATAAATTTCACTAAGCAACAACTTGTGGCTTAGTGTTTAAAAGCAAATGGTACACATCTACCTGTTTGAACGGCAAAATTTACCACATACACAAATTGAGGCTGACAGCTCCAGTCTGCATCGCTATCACCAAAGCCAACTGCAACTTTCTTTTCTCAGGGATATAAAAATATCAAAAGCAACCTTTTTAAAAGGTTACAGAAGGCATACTGTAGAGAAATGTATGCAATAAATCGCAACGGGTAAAAAAAAAAAAACACACACAAACTGGCTAAAGGTGAAAAAGAAAACAAGTTGAGAGAACTAATGAAATTGGCTTAAGGAAGCCTGACACAGAAGATGGCATATGTACCAGGCCGCCAGGTGAGGACATGATGGGGCCAGCACCACATGGGATCGAGACAAGAAATAAAGAGGCAGGAAAAAGGGGGAAAAAAAAAAAAAAACACGATGGCGGAACGGCGGATGGCAACGCAAGGCACATTTGAGCTCACGTGCTTCATCCAATCTAAGCTCCCCTCTTTTCCGTGATGTGATGCAGCATGCCACCCGAGCACACCCCCAGAAACAACTAATTGTGTTCATTTCTAGTCTGGTTCAAATCAGACAACTGAAGGCTGGTACTATTCTACTGTTGTAGTCTCTATATTGCTGCAATGACTTGATGAACATGCATAACTGCCTTTAGAGGCTTCAGAAATCAACTACTGAAAAAGTGACTGGAAGCTGGAACATGAGCCAGCCATGGGCTGTTTACTGTTACTGTGCACACATGAGGTTTAACTTAAAATATCGCACAGGAAAGAAATACTGAAGACTTCATTGGACTTGACAACATGAGAGGTTCATTCAATTGCTAAAAAGTAGGCTGAAAAGCTAGATTTTCTTCTATTAATCAAAGCATTTACTCTTTCTGTTTTTTCCACTTCTACAGAAAATTCTGCTTTTTACCTCCATGGGGCTGGAGTTCTACTCACCCGTAGACTGTACTTCCAGGAGTCACCCCCTGTTTCCTCCACAGCTGCGAAAGGCAAATGGAGAGAGATAAAGTATTAGTCTGGCTTTCTGCTGTAGACACAAAAGGGCTGACTCAAACACTGCAAGAAGCTTTGGCCTATGATACACAAAGACTGCAATAAAAATAAAGAATTTACAGCGCCAATTTGTTTTTTGTCAAACAGCAACTTATGTGGGTATTTTTTCGCCATGGCTACATGCTTTGCAGTATATCAGCAGTCCCTTAAAGGTGTCCAAGGTGCAGCTCTCAGAATGAAATACGGTCAGAGCAGGACATAGTCACATACAGAGTTGTTTCAGTGCTTTGTACCCTTCAGCAATTCCTACATGTCCTGGATAATACGGTCATTAAAAAATAAATATAATCAAAAGGTAAATACGGATAAAGAAGCTATGTCATATGAAGCTGTGGAAATTTGCATTTGACATTTAATGTATACACCAAACTTAATTTACATCTTGACATGAAGAATTTTTTTAAAGGCAAATTTCCTGCTTGAAGCAACCACACAAGCGCACACACAGGTGTCTAAAAATAAGTATGTGCTCACCGTGCTCCGCCCACATTCAGCATCCATGGAAATGCCCTCTATGTGACATACACCAGGTGTTCCATCACCATAGTAATCCTTCCAAGCTAAAACCAAATGACTAACTCTTGCAAATTCTACGGCCCAACTTTTACTCCGAAAGCAATGACTTTAGTAGGACACAACTGTAGTTAACACAGTCCCTCACTTTTCCCCTCCCACCCAAGCACAACGGCAACAGAGACTCCGTTTATGGTGTCATCTGCGACAGATACTCCATTAATGTGATCACTGGCACATTTCCCACGTTGGAAAAGTGCTGACTTGGCTTAGAAAGCCTGCTATCCTTCATCTCTAACTTGAGCGCTTTCTCCATCACAGGGTCACAAGTCAAAAGTGAGCTCAGAATTACATGGGGATAAAAGAATAACCTCCCAAAGCTGGGAGTCACAGGGGAATAACTGCGCTCAGAAAAAGTAAAATATACACTCTATTATTGCACTATAAATAAATTGTCACAAAATACAGATCAGCCCTACCAGTCCAAAATCCTAATATGAATTAAAAAAAATAGCCAGGTTACTCTAATTTTGACACTATGCTACATAAAAATCCTGTGGACACTGAAGCTGTAGCTGTCAGTGATCGGAGAGGGGAGGCATTAGCTGCCCTAACTCAAACCCAGTTAATGTGAAAGTAGCAAAAGTTACAGAGGTTTGAACACAGACATACAAGGCCGGAATCACATTTTGTTTTAGAGCTGAAAGTGAAAGGCAATTCAGCTGAAAAAAGTGGAGTGTCACTCTGCGGGATGCTGGGCAGAACTCTCCAGTCTGAAAACTACACACTGCAACATCACCCCTGGCGACTTGTGTGTCGTTCCTTGTCATCGCTGGCAACGTGAGTTTCACAGAAGGTCTCACTTGTCTACTTTTGTCTATGCCATTCATCACATACTGGGAGGTCTCCTCCCACCAAGTGTCACAGACCACTTTAATGAAAATGGATCAAACTTTATTCCTCTGTGCTCTCCTGGGCACCACAGAGGTCGAGTCCAGACACTGATTACCTTTGCGCTCAAACATAACCCAAAGTACATTAAAAACATTATTTATGAACAATGTTTATAAACTATTCATGAACACTGGGGCCCTGCTGAGTGAGAAGGTTTTGCATTTTTACCTTCCCTTTTTTTTTTGACATACCAAAACTTTCAGGATCTTCCTCCCACATGGCAAGCTCTTCCTCAGTTAGCAGGAAGTAGTGGGACACCAATCTCCTGCCAATCTCCGTCAGGGTAGGGTGAGTGAAAAACTCTGTCTTTATCCTATGTGCCTCCAAGATCTCTGGCTTGCTGTCTGAAAGGTGAAGGAGGAAGCCATTCTAGAGGACAACTGTATTCTCCAGCAACCAGACAGTGCAACATTTCAAAATACTGATAAACATCTATAGCAAGCGTCCTTTATCGGCTTTATTTTTCCCTGAAAACACACAATGACTGGAAATTACACATCGGACACAGGAACTGGGCAGAGGGAATGGCCTTTAAAATTGGTCTGTCAAATATACAGATTGTTCAGATGCCTTCGATAAATTTACTGCTTTTAAGCGGTATTTTCGTCTTTCATGCACTCCACCACCCTTGTGAGTTTACCAATTGAAAAAATAAATGATTTTAAAAGAACCCTACATTAATTCATTTTAGAAACCCAAGATGACTGGCATGTGGTAGAAGTCAGCTGTGACCTGCTTTTGTTGATATCTGTAGTCCAAAGACATAAACCTGGCAAAGACTACACACTTTTACCTGTTATGACGCATCTCGGCATTGTGCCAGAAACAAAGGACAGCAATTTATGTGGTCGCCAACACGTGATTTACACCTTGCAAAATGCATTTAGGTATTAACTGCTTTGCTAAAAGGAGACGAACCTTCGATGTTCTTGGCAGGCTTGTAGGCATCATTCTTGACAATCATCTTGACAAGGTTCATGCACTGCACAATAAAGCGTTCAAAAACGACACCCTCGCCAACCTCTGTGAACACATAGCTGACGGCAAACTCCAGCGAACACCGTATGAGGGGAATGAAGGGATATGGGTGGTACTCCAGGAAGTCCAGCAGCTGTGGAACAAAAACAAATCAAGCCAAAGAAAATGGTGTACCTATTACAGGATTTGGTATTCCAGAGTGGTAATCCACAGTGGTCTTTAACTAATCGTTCTCCCTTTCAACATTTACATCTCCTGCGCATAACTCCAGTCCTCAAGGGTGGGAGTCCAACAGGTTTTAAACAATACAGTTTAATTAATCTGTGCTTGGTTCACATTTGAAAAACCAAGCAAGGTATTCTCTCCACTTAACTTATTCGGTAATAATTAAGACCAACACATCCTGTGGCCCAGAACAAGCTGAGCTCTCCAACCCTGGTTTGCATTGATTCAGTAATACATGTGATCCAGGATCAATATACAAAGGTACTCTTTAATTTTGCTGCAGTACATCGAGGTTTTTGCTCTAACCTCTGGTTTGTTATTAAAACTGTCACTGTGTGAGAAGAGTGCTCTATAAAAATAAATTCAATTTAATTGAATATTAGTAAACAGGAGAACAAATTTAGGTTTTTTGGATTTTTGAGCAATAATGACTTAATTTGAGTTCATTGCACCACATATTTAACACTGTAGCATATGTGATAACAGAATACTTACAGTTTATGTCTCTGTCTTAACAGCTTTTTACCTTTTTTAAACCAATTTTACCATGAAAACCAACAAAGACACAAAATGTTGTCAACATTAAACCCAAAATAGAGAACAAAAGGGCTGAAATTTAATGAATAAACAAGTTAAGTGTTAAGTAACTAAGTAATATTGAATGCAATCACAATTCTAATACAGGCTTTAAAATCTTTTTCCCCTTAACTTACAACTTTAGTGTACAGTATTATGGTTTTCTCCAGCTTCTCTCGGCATGGATTCTGGGATCCCACTTGTCTGCCTGAGGATGAAACACAAGCCATCAAGAAACCTTTCAATATGTCAGTGCTCTAATGTGAAACTCATGTGTCTTCAACCACATCACACATGCATACAGACTCAGCAAGGCTATTTCTCTTATCTGAAGTGATTAAAACCATCTGCATTCCACAAACTGCCCTAGCTGAGTACTTACTGAAGTAATTTAATAAGCAGTTGCATCATGAGTCCTGAGGCCATCACAGCCACAGGACCGTTAAAGCCAGGATTTACTCAAACACTGCTTTGCTGAACACAAAGAGCATCGGTGCACTCCCCGAATACTGCCGTTATGCATCACAAATTATGAAAGACAATTCACAATTCCTTCCCCATGACCACGCTAACCCAAGAAATTCCCACAAACGTCTGAAGTTCCCCTTCTTCTCTGTTCCTTCTAGTGGATCAAAGCCTGCTTACTCCAAAGACCAGCCGAGAAGCAAGCAGAACTTAGCTACTTGGCCAGAGCCGAAGTCTGGAGACCTCAATTCTCTAGAGATACGTCTGGTCATCCCTGAAAATCCCTCTTAACCGAAACTGAGAACACAGAAGAGGGAGGTGATACTGGCACCTTTGGTAAACAGCAGTGGGGGGGGGGGGGGGGGGGGACGACGACTAGGCCCACATCAAAAAAAAAACAAAAAACACCAACCCTAGATTAGCTGCACTGACACCTTGACTTTGAGCACTACGGTCTGTGTCTCAATGAAAGAAGAAAAGGGAAATGAGAGCTAGAAGGCAAAGGCAGACAGAAGCAATGTTTGTTCACATCCAGGAGAATCCTTCTTGATTGAGCATGTGGGGATATGGTTTACCTCTACAATGACCTACCTCAGAGTTTTCTGGTTCACTCCGGTCACAAGCTAAGCACACCATGCATCAGGTAAACAAACAAACAAACAACCACTGTGCAAAGCTTAGAAGGTGGATGCCCTATGGCAACAGACAGCAGGATGCACTGAAAATAACTCACCGGATTTTGTTTCTTTGAGGGGGGAAATGAGACAAAATGCTCCGTTGACTTATTCCCTCCCATCAACTTCAACAGGCCCGCTTTACAAAATGCGTTAAGAATGCAAAGGGCTTCAATAAAACAAGCTAAACGCTATGAAATTCAATACATACAACTTTCATGTTCTTTTTTCTTTTTAATTTGGCAGCCATTTGGCTGTTGATTACAAATGCAAACTTTCATGTCATTACTGAGGTTAATGAGCTGCACTGAAAGCTGCCTGCAATATAAAGGCAGTCATAAATAAAACAGGAACAAAAGAAGTGGACAGTGAGGCCCAGCAGACCTGTTGACCTGTTAGAGACTGACACTTCCACACACCATTAGCTCATAAGCCTCTGTTATCACCCTTCTCCCAACACACAAGCAGTGGTGGTGGGGGTGCACGCAATAAGAATCCACACTACCATTTGGATAATGAAAACATATTGTCTGCGATACCGGTGCGCGATAGCAATGTGTCCCTGTGCCGTCCATCGAGATGAAAGCTAATCCCTTTGTCATGCTGCGATAACAAAGACCCTCTGCAGAGGGAAAAACAACAGGGATGGGCGCAGGCCATGGCTCTGCTTTGCGATTAGCCACAGATAGTAAGGTGCTGAAAGAAGAGGTAGTGGCGTACTTACAGCATTCGAGGAACTGCTTCAGTCTCTCAAAGACAGCATTCAGGAAGCCCTGCAGGGGTGAGACAGCAAGCGAGAAAGGGAGACATTCAGACAGGAGACTTACGCATAACAACTTGACCGAGTCATGTTTACCTCAAACACTGCAATATCGGAGCCGTAGGGGTGAACGCCCTCAACTCCGAGACCCAACTCCAACGGTACATTTCAACAGTTGAACGCAGCTGAACCCGTGCTTGCCTGTCACGCACCATGGCCTTGTTTTACAGAAGGAAGATGACAAACAGACCACTGAAACAACGAAGAGAATTTTTAAGTGTGTGAGCCATTATAAACTACACAAGGCAAAGTTTTCTTGGTAGTTAAAAATCACTGTAAAATGAATATGGTCATCTTAGAAATCCACACCTCCCAGAAGCTATGCAGCATTGGTTATTGTTTTGTTGATGCTTTTATCCCAAGTGACTTTCCATTTTTTCCAAACCCTTTTATTCAGCTTCAGGTTTCATCTGAAGGGGAGTACTGCAGATGATGTCCACCACTAAAGTGTACAGGGGCCAGACCTCCAAGAGGGACCCTTCAAGTTACAGATGATATGCATCTATAACTAGTATGAAATTTTCCCAATGTAAAATTTAACGTGCACCAGGTGCTCAGAAATTATAAATTGCAAACATCATTTTCCACCAACCTCTTGCTCAAGTGTTTAGGGGTTGCTCTCTGAAATGCAAACACTCCACACACTGTTAATGCACCAGACTCACCGAGCAACAGAGGCTGTGGCATTTCTCACAAATTTGCTCCTTCAACATCACCTTAGGTGACTCATCATTCAGTATTAATAAGGGAGGCAGAGCGAGGACAACCGCAAGGATTCCCAAATCCACATCCTTGAAGGGAGTGGGAGTAGTATGCAGCAGGGAGTTTCAACACGGCAGAACGGGCACTGCAATATGGCTTCCCTTAAGGCCAAGGGGTCAGGCTGCTTATTTACAGAGATGATGAACGCTGGCCTAATCTGATCACGGCTAATTAAATCTGAGCGCTTAGGGGTAAGCACTTCCTGAGCCACTTCAGGAGCTTCCAAGAACGTGGCCCAGACTACATTTTTTACTCCAATTATCTTTATTATTATTTTCATTTTTTGTAAACAACAGTTCTGTCTGGAGGGAAAGTAGATAATCTTAAAATGAAACACTGAAAGAACAGCCCCAGTGTATTTTGCCATTCCCACTGGGGACAGCTATGGAGACCTCCCCTAATGGGAATTTCAATTTTAAATTTAAAATAAAACCAGCATAGGCGGCACTGCATCACACAGCAGGTGGCCATTCCACCGCTTAGATCTAGTGGAGCGGGTTCAAATCAGAACCCAGCAGGTCGTAGTGAAGGACCTGTGACTCATCTCCAGGAAGTAACCCTGCTGTTGTACTCTTCAGCCAAGCACTGGACAGACATGCTGAACCCTAGGACATCCAGCTCCGTAAGCACTGGCCATCTGGCTTCTGACATGTCCTTTTCAGAGACACAGTAGAAACTGGACAATGACACCTGACAAAGACAAAACAGCGGATTCCTCTACCACCACTGATGTCTTCAACTCAGTGAAATCCTAACCCTTTCAAAGCCACATCTGGCTTCGGTGTCAACAGGTGAGGCGACAGGTAAACTTTATGGCCCCTCTGTTCAGAATCTCTGCCGGTGTCTGGGCAGATGGTGGGCAGCAGTGCTCTTTGCCATCTGGCGGGCAGTAAGCCCAGGGCTGGACAGGCTCATGGCCAAGCAACCTGATGGACACAACAGCTTAGGCTGCAGGAGACCAGGTTAGGATGGCTCATCTCTAATCTGAAGTGTGATGACAGATCAAACTGAGGTCCACCTCCCCAAAGTATCTTTAACAGTCATAACATTGTGTGCTAACACACAAATAAAAACAGTTCAACTAATGAAGCTCAGACAGATGGAAGAAATGCATTTTAAAATACTAAATTATCCACAGAAGGTTCCATAAATCAAGAGCCAAAAGGGAATGCTTCTTTTGTATTCTGGTTGGCTTGGTTTTTGAAAGCTAAGGGGTGGGAGGGGAGATTGGAGCAGAAGAGTGTTTTATGGGCATGTCTACATCGGAGGGAAATGACAAAGTGTTAAACAGCCTCTGACCACTGTGGTATATCACAGCTACAAACAAGAGATTACAGTGGTGTAACTCGCTAAAGATGGATGGGCAGATGTAGTACTCTGCTGTGAGGAACAGAGGCGTAACCCAAATGTCACACTTCAAAAGCCTGCTCACAGGGCTCTGGCACAAAGCTGAGAAGTAAAGGGGCAGCAATCATCTAGAATGTATTCCAAATCAAGTTTTCATTGTATTACCTTTACACTCATCTGCAAAAAACCTGACAGCTACTTTTACCCTTATTTGTATTTCTCCGTTATTTCGTGGTTTCAAACAAAGGTTCTCCAAAAGCACTACATTAATTACTGAAGCAGCCATCACCTGATGTTAATTCTATTCAATTCTGTTTGTTGAAATGTAAAACACTTGAACTCAGAGTCCAGTATCAAATTGTATAAGTATCAAGAAATTAGTCCAAGATCCTGTGCTTCTCAGTCTTCAGTGCTATTTGTATGCTTGGCAGACATGTTGATTGATGTGATGTAAGGAACCTCTGCTTGCTATCTAAATGCAATCCTCACATTTACATTAATTCCAGGGACCACATGCTGTCCATGACACAATGGAGTAGATGCTCTACTTGGCAGAGACACTTTGGTAACATGGATTTGATTAAGGAGAAATGAGAAACTGTTTGAGGACACCAGGTTTTAGGTGGGGGCCCTGCCATTGTACCCTTCAGAACAACACTTAAGTTGCTTCTCTGAAAATCCAGCTCCAAAAGTGCATGAAGCATAAGCACATGCCATACAAGTCTCTCAATGAAAAGCTTTTCTGAATATCTACAATAAGTGAACAAAATTACTAAACTGATACTATATTTATATGCATCTCAAAAATACTAGGAAGGTGATTGGGAATCGGCGATATTCTGGTAACGTTTTATGCAGCTACTTGTGTGATGAACATCAGTGCACATGGTGAAGGAAGGAAACTAACGGTACTTAAGAATCACACATCTGTAGCTATGTCTCTTTCCCCTAAGGTAATGCAAAAATTGTATTTTCTATGACATGTACGTCACATTGGAGAAAAGCGCCTGCTAAATGAATGCATGTAAATGTAAGTTGTTCATTCATTTAACAACCATTTAAAACACTATTTTAAATGCATATTTTCTGAATACACACTTTTTTGGATAGCTGTACCACATTACTGCATTACTGTTGCCAGGAAGTAGGCCTGTCTATAGCTGTTACAACACTGCTGTAATCTAATAGGTAAAGAAGCCCTGGTATAACATATATCACCTATCATTAAGAAAAGTAGCCCTACAGAGAGCAAAACTTTCTCCATAACTGATTAAATTCCAAGCAGGCCACCAGTGTTTTACCCTTCAAGCTGTAAAAATCAGTTAAAGGATACGCAAGACATGGGATTTCATGTACAACCACATAAATATAATATGAAGTCTTTTAACGCGTTTTCGAATCTGGCACAAGTTCTCTGGAAGTCAAATCAAAGGAAATGCAAAGAAAGATGTAGAGACAGCAGTTTCAGCAGCCACCTGAACAATATTACAAGTTTCTTTCCCCTCCTCCAGAGCTTCAAAGAATCTTTTTTTAAAACCAAATCCAAATCTTCTGATAGAACAACTGTCATCAGCTTTTCAGCTACTCTGATGAGGTTTGAGGATATAATTGTCTCTCTCCAAACCACATGGATGAGCTGAGCCGGGGAATTATATGTCTGTGAAGACTGGTGAAGCTTGATAGCACGGTGCTTTTCTTTTCTGGTTGATTTCTGCACTTGAGTGATCAGATTTTCTTGGAAAGGATGAGTTCTTCCATCAGTATCTGTATCAGTTCTTTCATGGGTATCTTTTGGAGAACAGCAAGTTTGCTGCATCTTCACCAGACAGCACCAAAAGCTGTAATGTTGTCTGAGATGCTAGAGAAACAGGACATCTAAGTTTCCACGTCTTCTTTAATTGGATTCAATTCTTAGAACATCAGTGTTTTAGGAATACTACTCTCCTCTGTAGAGAGGCAGCATAGTAGCACACTGAGTACTGCAAGAGAACGTGGGTTCAATCCCCGCTCAGTCTGTGTGGAGTTTGCATGTTCTCGCCATGTCTGCGTGGGTTTCCTCCCATAATCTAAAGACATGCTGTTCAGGTTCACTTGTAGTTCCACAGATGTATGGATGAGTGACCCACGGCACGTAGTGTATCTAGCAGTGTAAGTCACCTTGGTGAATGAGGTGTGTGGGCTGATAACACTACATAGAGTTCATTGAAAGTCACTTTGGGAAAAAAAGAGTCTCCTAAATAAATAGATGTAAAGATACAGCAAAAAAGGGAATGCATATAAGGCAAAAAGCAATGCAAATGGAATGCAATGCAAATGAAGGGGGGCACGGTGGCACAGCAGGTTTGGCTGGGGCGTGCTCTGTGGTGGGTCTGGTTGGGGTGCCTTGCAGCGGACTCGCGCCCCATCCTGGGTGTGTCCCCTCCCTCCTCAGCCTTGCACCCTGTATTTCCGGGTTAGGCTCTGGTTCACCGCGACCCCACTCGGGACAAGCGATTGTAGACATTGTGTGTGCGTGCGCAATGCAAATGATTTTTACATTATTTGTTCAACTTAATCATAACCTCCCGATTGACTGTACAAATTAATTTTAGTCACATCAAGGTGACAGAAGGTAGAAATAGTCTAATGTGGCAAAGTGTTTCTTATTTTTAGCACTTATTCAGAACACAACCAAAAAAGTAATTCACTCTTTCAGGGACAATAAGAAGTCTATTAAGGCAAAGTTACTTAACTGAAAAGGTAATTTAGTTCTACTTTCATAACATTATTTGATCACTTTTCATTGCCTACTGGCTTTCTATCCATATCTGACAATCTTCTGTTCAATTCAGAGTTCTGGAGTACAAATGGAAAGCATATTAAAGAACCTCTAATCACTGTTCTGAATTTCCTGGAACATTTTGCTGAACTTGACTTATAGTCCTGAATTCCACAAATGTATATAAAGGGCACAATAACGGTAATGGTGCCATCTTGCCAATATGTGTTCAGCTCCCAATTAAGCATTGTATGCTGGTTTGTCTATTTCTGGAATATATCAGTAAAAGACAATTATTTCAGGTGACAACTGATTTCGATCTCCAACAAGCATCTAAAAACTTCAAGTTTGTCAGTGAATAAGCATATGTCAGTAATTCCTGCTTTCAAAAATATCTGAATTGTTTGCTTAATAACTATATTAAATCTAATTATTTCTGTGGGTTTCAGTTTGTATTGTCTTGCTCTTGACAATTCCAATACACATTACACAGCATTATGTATATTATGTACTTTCTTAGACATACTAATCTGAATCCATTTAAATAGCATATTATTTTACCCCCTTTGCTTATTTACACAGGTGACTGTTTGCGGAATACATCCAGGTTAAGTGCCCATCTCATGACAGCATTTATCCGTGCAAATATTTCAGAAGCAGTTTCCTACCAGAGTTGGTACAGAGATCATTTGCAACAATAAAAGCATTCTTCTTCCTAACTGTCGACTCTCCAGACTCAAGCGGGAACCGCCTCTCACTAAAAGCCTAAATAAGAGACTAGGCAATGGATTTTTAATGTCTGAAGCTGCATATGCCCACACTGCTCCTTAAAAACCATAACAATTATCCACACTAAATGCAGAGCTATTTATATCCTCAACTCTTCACTATTAAATTTAAGTCGAACTGGTCAAACTGTATTACTATCAATTCAAAGTAAAAATGTATATTTCTAATGTGTTTTAAATAAGGCTATCAAACAAGCTTCTCTGCTCTCCTAAGATTTTCTAGAAAATAGGCAACACTCTACATGTATTTACATATGCTCTGGGAACTTGTTTGAGGGTACATGCTGAGACATGGGGGTCCTAAAACTGCGAAGAGCACAGATCTCACGCTGGGTGTGGAAGTAGGTAATACATTTCACTCAGACCCATTTTCCACCTGATCTGTCTGCTCCGTGAAACTGTACTACATATGTCAAAAAATTGTATTCCCTATCAATTCTATATGCAGGTTGAACAGCGAGTAGCGCTGCTGTCTCACAGCATCTTGGTGGTGTGAGAGGAAGTGGGTTCTACCCCCGCTCAGTCTATGTGGAATTTGCATGTTCTCCCCGTGTCTGCCTGGGTTTCCTCCGGGTGCTCTGGTTTCCTCCCACAGTCCAAAGACATGCTGTTGAGGTTGTTCACCCATAGTGTGAGAGTGATAGTGTGTGTTCCACTGATGTATGGATGAGTGACCGATTGTAAGTAGTGTACAGTATTAACATTGTAAGTCACCTTGGCAAATAAGGTATGGACTGATAAAGCTACATATTTTGTTGGAAGGCGCTTTGGAGAAAAGCATCTGCTAAATAAATAAATGTAAATGGTATGTCGTCTGCTGACAAAATGGTGGTATTAGACAAAGTGGCAAGAATCACCCCAGTTTGTTGGTCAAATGCACTTTTGCTTACTTTGACTTTACACTGCTTTGGAGAAAAGTGTCTGGTTAACAAATAAATGTAAACGTAAGGCAGTAACCAAACAGTGTGTCAACCTCATAGATATATAACTTCAGAAATAGACAAGTTTTATTCATTGTCTCCAGAAGTAATTCCAAAGAGGAAAACATAGGAAACCAGAAATAAGCTGCAAAGGTTCAAACACTATTCGGAAGATCATCTCTGGGGAGTCAGGAAAAAACCTCTGAATTCTCACCAAAAGTCAAATAAGTTGATGTCAGGGGGTAGTGGGGGAAAGGCTCAGGAGCAATCTCATTAACTGCCAGAGTACAGGGCTCCTTCAACACTCACCTTTCAAATTTGCAAATGATCGGTTTTGACCATGCGTGAACCAGGGATGACTTTGAAGTGAGCCCTATGTGCAAATTATGTAATTAACATTGGGACATCATCATCATCTCTCCCCTTTTTCATTCTTTATGAAAATGACAGTAGGGGTGGGGGTAAAGACGCTTGAGCTCAGCAGGGTTTAACACAGCAGCAAAGGTTAGGGATGTGACTTGTAACAGAATTACTACAAGAACCAATGTATGAAGAACGCAAGAAAGCAGAGGCCCCCACCTAACTCAACATAAAAAGCCCACTCTGAGCTGTGCTTGCACTGGTTTGCAGCCCTATTCTCTCGAGGCTGGTCCTCACTTACCATGACCTCCATGTTCTCGTGAGGTTCATTAAATCCATGAACGGTCAGCTTCCGCAGAACTGCACGTGAGAGAGAAAAAAAGTTTTAGTTATACAACTATGACACATGCCTCTGTTGGAGTCCTTAAGAAGGCAACAGCAACATCATACCACAGCAGCAACCTGCTGTTATCACTTAATGGTTTTGATGAACACAAGCATTTAATCTTGGGGTGGAATTAAATTCCTGCTCTGTTCCAGGCTCCCAAACACTCAACCAATGACTGAGGATGAGTGCAGAAATACAATGCACTGACTGAAATGACAGACATGTCCAGCACTCATCCATGTTTTTCAAATCACTAAACCACAGGAGTAATTACAAAAAAAAAGAAAAATTAAGAAGCATGCCTTTTCCTCCCCTTACCACCTCTCTGAAGGCAACGAGGGTTTAAGTTGTGGCAGAAGGAGGTTTTCATGTCTGTCCGCTTGGTTTTAGTTAATATATGTATCTGTCAGTGTGTGGGTGCCAGTCTGAGTAGAGAATGAGAGAAATCTGCAACTGGTTGTGGATCCCCAGGCTAAAAATGTGCCTCCACATCCATGTTTCTGTGTACCACACCCATTTTCTACCCAATCTATGTGTGTACCTGCAAACAGCTAAGTTTTTCTTCTCCAGATTTCCTTTGAGCACTAAAGTGAACTCTCAGCTCCACAACGCACTCAATTCTTAAGAGTCAAAAAGCACCCAAACTACTGTTAAGGTGGTTATATGAAGGTGTGTGAACAGTGCGCATGCATGCGTGTGCGTTCACAGGGAGGAGCGCACCTTTCAATGACAGTAATGTTCTCTCTAAGGAGTTGATGGCAGCTGCTTCATCGCCAGCGCAGACCTGCTGCAGGAACGTGTCAGTGTGGTGGTTCCACAGTGAACAGGCAAAGCTGTAGATGCCTGCAGCCAGCTGGGGGAGAAAAGTAAGAAAGGTTTCTATGACGCTCGCACTCACACCTTCAGCATAACCATTAATATCTCTTACTGCCACTGCCAGAAGTGATACTCTTGCTACCAATACCTCAATTACTTGTAGTACTACGATTACTGCTATTTAAACTGCTACTACTACCACCACTAATAATAAAACATTCAGGATTTGCTTTTCTCCAGTACAACTGGGAGCTGGCATACAAAATCCAATTTAAGTACTACTGGATGCACAGTTAAAACAAGGGACAGCTTTTAAAAGGTTTATTTGGGAAAAAGAAAAGCCTTATAATTCACATTTAGGGTCAAGTTAAAAGTAGTGTTTGAAAGGCACAATTTTATGGGGAACATCTACCCAATCCCACACGTCAATGCACAATAAACAATGGCTGGCATTACGGCTACAGAAAACCTTCTGAGATCACAGAAGACAAAGCATAGACAGTCCAAGTGGCAAGGAACACTCTGTCAAAAGTATTTTTCTTAAACTGCGTGCTTATTTTGTTGGTTCAACTGGACATTAACTCGGGATAAATATCTTTCTTCCACCGTATTTTGAAAACCAGAAAAACAAACCAGACTAAGAAGAAAAACAAATCAATTTTCTTTCAAATGACATAGAACTCAAGAGCTTTAAAGGACTCCGATTTATTTAATGATACAAAATTAGCATGACGTGCTCTGCGGGTGTGTTTATTCACGACGTACTCAAACATAGCTTACGTTTAGAATCATACCGTAAAAGATCAGCTAATCAATAACACAGTAAATTATTTAATACACAAACTTCATACAGCTACCATTCTGGATGACTGCCAGATACAATCATGTCAACTGTAATTACCAGTGCTACATTACATGTCTGTATTTTTTGCACTTTGTTTTGTAATTTCTGGGGCTAAGCTTGTAGAGAACAATATTATACAGAAATAAAGTTGTAAAAAGAAAAACTAAGTTATCAAGTGAACATTATATCATTCATCCATCATTAATAACCACCGGGTCGTGGAAGCATAGGATGCGAATCTGGGTACACTTTGATTATAGAGGAATGAATCAAGGACAGTGTGAACTATTTGAAAGCAGTCCATCACAGGGCAATCTCACACACACACACACACACACACACAGTTCTTAATTTGGGCTGTTTAGAGTCACCAATTTACCTAAAACACAGGTCTCTGGGCTGAGAGACGCAACAGGAACACCTGGAGGAAATCTACTCAAACACGCAAACCCCATAGAGAAAAAGTTGGATACGAACCCACATCCAAAATCACAGCCCGAGAGCTGTGACTCACTAGCACTACCTGCTGTGCCACTGTGCCTCCCCTAAACATTGCATCATAAAATATAATTATACTACGAATTAAAATCTTCCATAAATCCATCTCTCTAAGGTATGCGGTTACTAACTTCATTTTCACAAGATGTTCTCTTTCTCTCAACCAGCTAGAGAAATGCAAAAAGCGTGTGCTGTTCTGACAACAGAAAGTCATACCAGCACAATTGCATCATACATTACAATACTACGAAAGAGTTTTCAAAACAGCACATTTATCTTTAATACCAAGACCTTTTAAATGCAACATAAAAATGTAAAACACAGACAAAAAGGCACCTTGAACATTTCTTTTCCAATTCTAATGTAAAGCTGGAAAAAATACGAAAGCCACACAACATTAACCGAACCTACAATTCAGCTGCAGTCAATCAGATGTGTCCCGCATTTTCTAAACAGCAAATGAATCTTTAAAGACCTGGGAGAGCGGACCGAGAACGGTTCTATGCGGTGCCAGGATTATAATCAAACAGCATTGGCCTAATAGAAATTAAGTTGATATGAAAGGGCTCTTTCCCCCGCACGCTCTCCAGTGCTCTGAAGATAATGATCCCCATTATTCTAATGACGCAGGGACCCGATGAAAGCGCTTTAATACTTTATAAGGTGCTTGTTTTCACTGCTGGCTGCAATAAAGGAACAGGGATTCTCATTTTGCATTTCTCACTCACACACAAACACAAACGCAATGCAGACAGACATACAGGAGAGCTCACATAAAAGCAGTTCCCAGCCGTTGTTTGAGACACACGGGGGGGGGGACTCATGTGGATGTCCACAGAGATGACGACTGCTCGGCAGTCTGTGTGGACTGGGTTGCGCGGTGGGAGTTTGTCGCTGCAGATTACCGTGATCATCGTTGTGTTCCAGGATCTCCTGTGTCCAGTCTGAGACTACCGAAAGTATCAAAAAAAAAAAAAAAAAAAAAAAAACAACTTAATTTCACACAGGAGTTGTATTGGCGTTAGATTTGAGAGTACGTATCCCAACAACCTACCGGGTGTGATTCATTTTGCTAAGTTTGAAAAAATCACTTGGCAATGGCAATTCCCCAGAATTGTGAGGTAGATTTTCTAATTTCCAGAAAATGTCTACACCTTACCCAAGGCATTTTATGGCGCTTTCAGCTTATTATCTCACGTTTAATAATAGGCACACGTGGACTCTTGCTGTGCGAGCCGAATGCCATGCTTACGGCTACAAGAATTCCAACTTGATATTCAGAGTCTGTGAAACTGAAGTGTGACGGGCTGGACTGGGCGAACACAAACAAAACTCTTGTTTCAAAATGTTATAATTGACAAAACAATGAGCCACAGAAGTAGAAAGACGATGAACTTGTAGAATTTGTGCTTGCATAGAAAGGAATGAGTGTTGCTCTGTATTCCCACTAAAAGGACATCTCAGGGCAACTCACCTTCCTTATTTTTAAATGTGCAACAGGCCCCTGCAAATATAATTTATGAACAGGAATAAAACAAACAATTCCCTTGTGTTGTACCTCAGGCAACACAGATTGAGTTGCTCTAAGGAGGAGAATAAACAAACATCCATTTGGACAATCTGCTGACAGCATAATTACTCAGCAATGATAAAAGAAATATGTGTAGATTGCTGAACGATGGATGAATGTCAGGAGATTAAAATGTGCCCTTTTATAATTTAAAAAACTTCCATATGCAAATTAAAGCCATTTAACTTATTCCTTTCAAGTAAATTATGCAGTGTTTTAATCCACCCCCTTTCATATGAATCACATTCCAAAAAAAAACAGCAAATACTGGCAACTGTCCCATTTTAAATAAGATTTTGCCTTTCAATTAAGCTTCTTATTGCAATTCCATCTTAAGAAAAATACAAGACTCCAAATTGTTTGGGGAAAGGAAAACTATAATGAGGAAGGCACCTGTAACAGTGTTTCAGATTTACAACCTTGCCATTTTTCTGCAGTGGAAATCAAGACGCATGGCAGTCAGATGGTTTAAAAAAACACTTTTACATTTATTAAGACAGGAGACGTACCTCTGTTTTTCTCTCTCCCATTTGTATGCCTCACTGAGGCCTTTGTCCCAGGCGACTTCCAAAGATCTCACCATGCATATTTTTCCAGTACATGTTTATACTGCACCTGAGGCTGTGTAACCTCGCTCGCAGGTACAGTGGGAATTCAAACCCATACATTTCATACCGCTCTGCCGGCCTCCCACCACTAATTTAAAAACTCCTTGCAGCTGCTTTAGGTTGTTTTCCAAAAAGAAAAAAAAAAAAAATCTCCAACAATATGTTCCCTGCAGGCTTTTGATGTTTTTGTGCAGAATAGAAACGGAAAATTTACCTTGGAAATGTGACTAAGCCCCCAAAACAAAAAAAAAAAAAAAAAGCAGTGTGGTGGTGTTAAATCTTTAATTTTGCAGTGCAAGTAAATGTTAAGGCCAAGTCACTGAAGCCTAAACCAAAGTCCCTCATTATATTTTTGAAAGCTTATAAAAAGTTACAGAAGTATAATTCACACATTAGAATACTTCATACTACTTCATGTAATATCTTTACAGAAATTTCAACAAAAATGACTCAAAAGCAGTATCCAAAATAAACATTTGTGTTCTTTCCCTTTAAGTATAAAATTTCACTTTTTCACTGACGCTACGATACAAACTAGAGGAGCCTCATTCCGTCTACGTGGCAATTTGTCTAAATGAGCACTACTGTCCTATAAACCTTTATGCTTTCCTTTTGTGCAACTGTGTTATCTTGTTACAATCTTTGTTAGTAAATAATCAATGTAAATTTCTCCCTATAATAAGACCAAGAAATCAAATTCAAAAGGGCAGTAGGCAGCGCAACTTTGGAATCAAAAGACCCGGGTCCAAATTGCAGTCCCAACATCATACTTTTGAGCAAGGTACTCTACCTGAATTGCTCAAGTAAAAATTACTCAGCTGTAGGGATCCAGCCAACTAGATTAAAAAAAACCGTGTGATGGATGGACATCCTGTCCAAGGTATACTCCCAGGCCTTCCAGGAAGTGATTCTGCGATAGGCTCTGTATTGCCGTGACCATGAGCAGGACAAGCAGTTAACAAAACTGAATGAGAGAGTGAGATTAGCATACAAACCTAACAGTGTAAATGAGGTGTTTGGAGAAAAGCATTCGCTAAATAAAGAAATAAAAATGCCTCGCCTTGAAGCAAAATACAGACACTGACATTTCACAGCAAACTATGCTGTGTCAACGGAGACACCCAATAAAAACCTTAAGTTCAACACTAAAAGCAGTGATTAAAAGGTGAAATACTCAACACCACACATAAAAAAAAAAAAAAGAATTAAACATGCTACTCATTTCAGATTTTTGTAAGTGGTTCTTAGCACTAGAAAGGCTGGTTAAATTTTAACGCCTGTCCTTAACATTTTAAAATTATTCACATTCACTCGAGTCCAACAAGCAGGGGCAAAAGTTAGGTTTAACACAGATGCAGAGTTTTAGGTAATCTGCTTACAATAACTGCTGCAGCCAATAACAGAGGTTTCTAGTTAAAAACCAACTGGCACACAGAGATTACTTTCAGCAGATGCATATTAATATATAATATTCAGACAAACCCTTTACATATTATGACCGTGTCATCTTGGCTGGACTGTATGAGAGAGAGTGAGTCCCACCTCAACCCAGTTAGTATTTAGCCCAGTAGGATCTTTCCAAACCTCTGTAAACCACTGACAGCAAAGCAGCTCAAGGAAGGAGCTCTGCTGCTAAAGCTCAAATTAATGAAATAAGGCTGTTCAGAGACTGGCATCAGAGCCAGCCTGGTGGCGCAGAACCGAGGAAACGTTACTGGGCACAAATCAACGAAATCCTCTCAATTCATCATCACTGATTACCACCCAAATGGTTGGCAGGAGAAACCCTGCATTGTCACCAGGTGAAAGGAGGAAGAAAGGGTGATTATAGAAGTAGACGTATGGCCAGTGTGTGAATTATTCAGCAGGGCTCTGCCTACTCCTGTGTGTGAGCAAATGAGCAGAGGGACCAAGAGGTTAGCTGGAGGTTGAGATTGCACTCTTCCCTGCCTCTCTTCAACATGCACTCCTACAGTGCTCAAATCTGGACAAAAAGAAGGTCAGGTCTTCACAACCATGCATCTTACGTACTGCTTGTTTGAGAACTGCTGTAAAGTTTGCATCCCTGCAAATAAGTTACTTCTCCTCTATTCTTTATTATCTTATTTAGTCCAAGGTCACTTATGAGGTTAGGTGAGCAAACTTACAATGATTGAGGTACTTATGCAGTAGGGTACTATCACTGTACCAATTTAGTGCAAGTATCTTGAGGGAGATTCAGCAAACCATTGCATGGTATGAGCCATAACTGCAATGCTGCGCTGTGCAGCATCTCTAATTCTTGGAAAAAACCATTATTCAAAAACAAAATCATGAGAGCAAAATGCCTTCTACAGCTCACTGCTGCAGTCTGTGTCCATGTCTTTGTTCACTTCAGAGATCACAGCTGCAGTCCATGCCCTCTACTCGGAACGGTTTTCTGGGAGATTCACAATGCCGGGAACATTTCACTGTATTTGTGAGGGGATTTAAAGAGTACAGAATAAAACTTCTTAATTGCAGAACTCTTGTAAGCAGTGGCAGGCACTGCATTCTGTGGCCTACAGTAATTAAAGAACGTAGAGGCTCCTAAATGCAATGCACACTGGAAAGGGCCTCCAGCGCTCACATTTCTCAACATCTCTTGATTTTTATATCAAAATATTACTGAATTCCTCCTTCATTACAGCTTAAGTGTAGTTGACATTCATTATTAAAATACAGAGCTATTTTCGATATAAAAAAAGACGACATTTAGCGTACCGTAGTTGAACATTTGACAACTGAAATTGGACAAGTTACTGACAATAGGCTAAATGGTTTTCAAATTCAAAAACATGAGTAAAATGGAAAGAACGTTACATTTATTCATTCAGTTAATGGAATCCTATTTTCCACTAACATTTCAAAATATATTTTAAAGGATGTGAAAGGCTATTAAAAATAATCAGTAGCAATTTGTAAAGACACGAGTAGCGTGTTTTTAAAAAAAAAAAAAAAAAATACAAAGCATAAAATACTGATGGTGGTGTTTTATTTCATTCACGTACACCTTTCCTTTGAATTCAAGAGGCACAGAGTTGCAGTCTCATTTTCACTGAAGACCACATCCAAAAAAAAAAAAAAAAAATCTTGTACAATGAAATAAATGTCAGAATAATTCTGTTGTGAAATCCCACATCATATTAAGATCTGTGGCCTTATCAGTCCACACTTTCTCCATCAAAATGAAGGATGGCATCCAAATATTTCCTGTCAAAATTTCAGACAAATCAGTAAATGATGAAGAACTATTCGTAACAGAAATCCTGTTACCAACGATGTGCTTTTGAGGCATTCGCTCAGGCGCCGAGGTTACAAAGAGGCGAGTCCCATACACAGCACACAACAACGGGCAGAATTCCCATCACGTCAGAACAGGACAGTTAAGTCTGAGTATAGTGAGTTTTTGTCACCTTAAACAACAGAGAGCTGTGAGAGCTGTGCGAGCTGTGCCACCACGAAGAAATGAAAAAGTGAGGCTACCTTTCGAGGCCACCAAACACAGGAGGGCACGGAAGAGCTGTGCTGGAAGAGCCTTAGAAACCCAGAGTTACAAACCAATTAGGTTTGACGGGACAAGTGCGTAGGATGGAATGCTTAACATTCCCATCAAGCATCTTCCAACTCAAACATAAAGCTCTCCGGTGCTTAAGAGTTTTCATGGCAGCGGAAGCTGGCCGTGGCATGATAATCAGGGAACAGTATTCATTAAGGTGGAGAGCGAAAGACAGACAGAAAGAGAAGGCTACAAGCTTTGCCGACACAGCCAACCTGGGATCACCTTCCGAGTGTTTTGTAAAACAAGTTGGCTGCTCTGAAAAAAACAGAATCCTTACTTCACCATTAATATTCAACGTACAGATACTAGAGGAAATCTAGTCTGTGTGCTTATATTTGACTGGGGTGATGTTTAATCAAGAAGTATGTGATGACCTGCCAAGTACTGAAACAAGTTGACTGTTAATTTTAAGAAGCAGCACTTCTTCCTCCCCCGCATCACTTATATGATGCTCTAGACACTAATTATTGCAGCTACTATGGGTAAAGTACATTCTAAATCTTAAAGATACCAATGGCACAAAATAAGTTATTACATTCGGCAGCCTATATAGAGAAATGAAACTGATTTTATTTTCCTGAGGTTGACACGACCATAGAGAGTTGCTGCAAAAAAAAAAAAACACACACACACACAAAACAGCAAACAGGTGGGTTGCTTTGTGCCAAGACAGACAGGATTAAAAAAAAGCTCCCTTTGAGTATTCAAAGCACAAAACTGTCTGACAGCAGAATGATCTTTTCTAAAATTACCATCATTTATTCATTTATAATCTGACTAAACCACTGAAACTATTAGGTAGATAATAAAACAAATTAAATACAGAAGCAAGGTTCACAGCAGGTGTGTACACGTGGTAAATCAAAGCTGTCAAATGCTTACAGATGAAGTACTATACAGGATAGAAGGTACCGTAGTAGTCTGGCACAAGGACTTAATAGCAATGACAACAACTTTTTGAAAGGGCCCTTCTCTTGTACCCCAAGTAGTGTTTCAATAAAAACTTCCATCTTTACAAATTGATATTGATGACTTCTGTAGAACTGAAATCTGATCAGCTACACATTTCTCCTCCATGTGTTCCTATGAAAGAGCGAAGGGTCAGGACCTGGGGAAGGTATAAAGCAGATGTTTGAAAATAATTGTACCCCTTAAGTAAAACAACCCAACAATGTATACACAAAATCTGCTGATCTCCAACTAAGAACTGCTCAAAAAAATTAACAAACTGCAATGACCAGAGGCAGAGCAGCAAAGTCAAATCAAGTCTACAGCAAATAACTGAGTAGAGCCAAAAGATATGGAGCTGCATACTGAGCATCACTGCTGTGGGCCTCTTCTACAGACAGGGAGCTACAATTGAGCCATCACATTGAAGATGCTTTTTGTATTAAACTCACATTCAATTATTACAGCTGTATAATGAAACCAGTACATTAGTACAGTAACAATCAAAGGCTCCACTAATAATTTGTGCCACCTCACATGCTGTTTATATCATTTACCATTCAGGCCCCTAGCAGGCAGTGTTGCCCAGTGTCAGCTAGTGCTATACAGAGAAAATCATGGGCTATTAAAGAAAGAATCATACGGCTGATTAGGGAGAATCAAGGCTCAAATTTGGGCATTAAATTAGGCGTAAAGAGGAAAGGAATTACAGAAGGGGAACTCCAGATGAACATGCACTACGGGGGTGCCCTTGGGAGACGGCGAGAGGTCGGAACAGATCGGAATTCTAATGCTGCCGGCCAGCTCTTTCTGCAATACGTGTCGATCTTGGCACACACAGCAAGTACATGGCTAGAAAATGAGTTTTAAGATTGAGAGATTAAATGGAACTGGGAACCAACTGAGTTCGTGGTAAAAATAAAGGACAAAAATGCAAAACTCATACGCAAATCCATTATGTGCATTTGCGTACTGCGCGGGGGGGGCACTTGGCCTTAAGCACCTCTCAAACTGCTGAAAAGTCCAAACGCTTATCTTAGTTACTTCAAAAAAAAAAAAAAAAAAATTTGGTTTCCTTGTCTTCTCCATAAATGCATGTTTACGTATTCCATAATGCTAAACAACGATAAAATCCTGTTCTATTAGTGCCAGAAGCCTCCTAAAATGAACAAATTCTACCTGTTCAGTCATGACCCCTATATCTGTAAACTGAGATATATACAGAGCAATCATGCAAAGTGCACAGTAGGTACATGGGCACCTTCAAAAAAGCGGCAACTGACAGGAATCACCACACTACTACGCTCAATTGCCTCTCCGTAGCAAAAGGGCGCGGAAACAATTTCTGAGACAGAATGCCTACAGGCAATTTGAAAGCAATCTGTTTGCCCATAGCGTTTGTATGCATGGACCGGTTCGACATAAGAGCATCTACAGATGGCTGCGAAGCCACAGGTGACTTGGAAGTTGAATGGTTTGCTTTCCTCCTCCTTCTACGCGACAGCAGAGCAGCAGTGGTGGTGGCACAGGGGGTGGGGGGGGGGGGGGGGTGGGGGTGTAGCGGTGTGTCCTGGTGGGCCGCGCGGCGTTTCGGAGGATGCCAAGCCCAATGACAGCTTTGCACATATCCAGCGGGATTTAGAGAAAACCCGAGGCAAACAGAATCCTGAGTGGCGCCAGTTTTTGGCAACTTTTATAGGTGGTGTTTGAAGGTGGACTTACATACGACCGCACTACAAAGCAGCTGTGTGGGACAGAGGGCATCAGGGGGTAAAAGGAAGTGTGTGTATATACACGTGGAAATGGACTTTTATGCTTTCTCTCCTGACCACCGACTATTCATGCTGCATGCGTGAATGTGCCGGCTTCCCATCGAGAACCCACCGCAATGCCGTCAGAGCTCCTTCCAGGGGATGCAGAGAAGCAGGTGTGCGCCGCCTGAAATAGACTCAGTGGGTCATGCCATAACGCTTGGGGCAACCTTGTGCTGAACTTCAGCCAAACCCACACGCAAAGCTTGCCTGGCGGCGAACGCTTTGTTCGGAACGTTGTCTGCTGTGGTTTCGCAGCTTTAGAGCGGTCAACGATCCACACCTGCACAAGGGTCTCAGCAGCCCAGAACTGAACAAACACGACAGGAACGTGCCACTTTGCAGGGAATTAACCCCACAAGTACGTGCGCTTGAGCCTCAGGGTGAAC
The DNA here is from genome assembly GCF_900964775.1 of Scleropages formosus. Taxonomy (NCBI): domain Eukaryota; kingdom Metazoa; phylum Chordata; class Actinopteri; order Osteoglossiformes; family Osteoglossidae; genus Scleropages; species Scleropages formosus. The sequence continues at coordinate 15,268,753 of NC_041822.1, forward strand.
GTGCGTGTACTAGAAGACAGACTCGTGACGCAATGCTGAGGCTCAAAGGCAAGCCTGTAACGGTAGATAATTGCTGCCATCCGTCACGGAGGGTCAGGATGCCCACCGGTGGTTGCTGAGCGCATGAGAAAGATTTGTGCTGCAAATGTTCCAAAGGTACACAGATAAAAGCAGTCCTCCGCACACCTTTGCTGCACAAAATCAAACACCAGAAGCGTGCATTCCCCGCCGGGCCGGATCTCGTCAGCTGGCAGCTGGAGTAGACCGCATGACAGTACAACACACAGCTCACCTTCACACACGGTGTAGGCAAGGGCAACAATTCCTCAGATGCTTTACACAACACATTTATTCACACTAGTCCTGTCAGTCCCTCCAGAAAGGCGCTTCGTTCTCTTTGAAATCCCCTGATCGCTGTGAAGTCTACAGCCCCAGAAATCTCTGCGCGCAACACATCATCTTTTCTAAAACCAACAGATACATCTTTTAATCATCTGCCTTATCAGAGTTATCTAACAGCACCATACAAGACCACTTTTCAGACTATCAACCAGCTCAAAACTTTATTTTTTAATGCTTTCTACTTTCTGACTTAAAAGTAATCCATGAACTATAGTGTAATAAACTAGTGAAACAGAAGCAAGGGGCTTTGGAGGCTCAACACAATAGAGGATCTGACTCACGCAGAAGCACAAAACAGCATCTGATCTTACCACATGCCTTCGCATGTCTCTCAAGGGGGTGGACAACTGCTGTTAGTAAAACTAATTTCTAAAACAAATGTCAATCAGATTAGTTATGCATTGATTATCATCCTCATCATCACTTTGTCGCTTAGCTGATGCTTTTTACTAATTTATACAGCTGCTTCATCACAGAGTATACAAGTATATTATTCAAGGCTACTACAATGGGAACATTACGAATCTGTACACTTCCCCGACACACTAAATGCGTGCTAGACATACACCTGCAGAAGACAAGGCAAATTTAATGGATTACAATTTTTTTTATAATTTAAGTCATATGTCAGAACATTTCAATATAATTCAATGCTTTTAGCCAAACTCCATCTCTGGGATTTGAACCAACAACCTCCTGCTGGTTCAAAAATTTACACCTGGTAGCCTGCTAATAAATGGAACTGATTGTCCGTTTTCTTCTGTACTTGATTTAAAATGTGCTTAAGAAGAGTTATTTGTTCCTGTTAATTGTTGTGTGTCCTCTTGCACCATTTGTATTACATTATTTGCCTTGCTCTCGCAAGCATCTTAAAGCAACATGTTGGGAAGGGCACTATACCAAAATTCATTCAACTGAATTCCACTGGGAGGGAATGTCTTGCAGTGATTAAATACTGTACTTTCCAAACTGGAAATGCAGCGAAGAGTCCATTAAACAGCTGAGTTCCATTCACCTCGAGGATGGGCCTTATGTACGACAGCTCGTACGCAACAGTTGTGCGCACACACACACTGGCACCTGGAGCTAGGGGACCCTGCATGCATAATATACATGGGATGCAATTAATCAGAAAGTGACACTGCACATATAGCCACAAACAAACAGGAATTCTAAATTAAACCTGGGGTCTGGCTATCCTCAGGCCCTATTAAGACGGAGCAGGTAGCGTATAAAATAGAGGGAAACCGAGACACGGTTTTGCAGCGCTTTCTTCCAGCTTTCCTCCAGGTGCTCTGGTTTCCTCCTACAGTCCAAAGACATGCTGTTCAGGTTCCCCCATAGTGTGTGAGTGACAGAGAGAGTGTGTTCCACTGATGTATGGATGAGTGACCCATTGTAAGTAGTGTATCTAGCAGTGTAAGTCACCTTGGTGAATAAGGTGTGGGCTGGTAACACTACAAAGAGTTCTTTGGAAGTCGTTTTGGAGAAAAGCATCTGCTAAATGAATGTAAATGTGATGTACCCAAAAGGAGGAGGAACAGTGTTGAAGAAATTGGGTCTTTTCAACAAAGGTCGCAGGTTCAAACCCACAAAGCAGCACTGCCGTTAGACTGTTGGGAAAGGCAGTCAAAGCACACTCCCAACACAGCGAGGCAAGTCGGTGCTCTTAGAGATGATGGGTCCCGGCCCAGCGCCACAGAAAGCCAGTAATTACCAGGCTGGCCTATCTGATACCGGCCACTCTGAGAAATCCAATGTCGTGCTTCCAATTCCTGCCATCTTTTTGGGATCTCTGCCAGTAAATGGGCATTTGAGAAAAGCCACTCCATGTCAAAATACAGCGTTACACTGTGGCTAGACAAAATGTGCAGAAATGCCAGTCTCACGCTCTGCCTCCAAAAGACACGGAGAGCCTAAGAAACACTCGGATACACACGCGGGCACACGCAAGGCTGTTTGAGAAACAGATGAGTGCAAACACAACGTGCAGAAACACAGCACCACCTAGAGGTAAGCTTCAGATCCAGTACCTGTGAAAAGTAGTCCTGCACGCCAGGCTTTTCCATGGATTTTTATAATGTTAAAAGTCAACATCCAATACTTATGCTCTCACTTTTAACTATTAATTATCACAGTATCATTCATAAATCCGTTATCACAAGCTTGTCAAGTAAGAGCAGCTCAGCCATTACCAAGAAGCAGAAGGTGTTAGGGCTGAGTATAGTATGACAGACAGACAGACAGACAGACAGAGACAGACTAATGTAAACAGATTCGAGAGTTTGCGATTCACCTGAAAACCAGGTCTTTGGCCTGCGGAAGGAAGCCGTAAAGTTTGGAGAAAAACCAGAAACGGTGCAGAAAAACAACACGGACAGCTGGGGCCAAATCTGAACCCGTAATGGTGGAAGAGCGGAGCAGCAGCACCACCTGCTAAGTCACATTATAGCTGATACCAAATTAATTGCAGGTTCAGAAAAGGAGGGAGTGTCTCATTTCTTCCATTATACTTGATCTGTAGAAATAGAGTAAACCGAGCCAATAAAGAGCAAGTGCACGTGTGTGTATTACTGGGAAGAGCCTAAGAACTGTTTCTCCGCTGGAGGTACCCAATATTCCTCTTTAGCACCACTCTTTTCATGCATTCCTATTTCAGGATTTCATTTAGTTTAGCAGGCCTGGTTGCCTGAAAGGAGAGGGGGGAAAAAAAAAAAAAAAGGTGTGTGGGGGGGGGGGGGATCACAATTTTAGTCTGGCAGACCAAGAAATTGCAAACAAGACTTCCAATTAGTCTTCAAAAGGAAAAAAAAATAAATGGAAAAATATATATAAATATATATATATATATATAATTCAACAAACTCTCGTGCCACATATACCTTGTACTCACCACAGTTGTGTTTTAGAGACCTAAACCCCCATCCTTACAGCTTGACACCCGGCAGCGGTGAAAACAGTGCATAAGTCATTGACTTTCTTATGAGGGAGAAAAGGTCAGCAGTTTAGACTAATATAACCACAGACTGCTTGATGGAACTGATAACACAATACACACAGTGACCGATTCGCAAAATCGATCTCACACCATCGGCACCTAATCTCAAAATAAGATTAATACTCCTGTAACATTTAGGAAGCACAGCACTGAAAAACATTTCTAATAGCTCGGGTTACATTATATAACGGTAACTAATGAGCAAGGAAGCAAGAATGTGATCGTGCAACAGAACTAAACATTTACAAAAATCTGTACGTGGTATAATTCGTCACAGAAATGTATAGTAATGCGCCCTAATCACTTCATCGCTAATAAAGAATATCTGAACAGATCTTATCTGCTGTCTCTCTGTAAATATAGTGTCACCTTGTTCTTTCGTTTAAAATCTACAATATTTTTGTCATACAGGAAATAAATCAATGGATACATTTAAAAAAAAAAAAAAACTGTACATTTTACTTTCCCATATGTACCAAGAGTAATATTTCCTTAGATTGACAGAAGGTAGCTTTATATCTTGGAGGAATACAGGATGGGTACAAAACAACAGGGATAGTTAATATGAAGCTCATCAAAAGTAACCGCATTATGCCCTCCAAGACCCAACAAATCACTCTGGATGACTCTAGAAGACACATTTTCAAGTGTGCTTCCTAAATTATAGAATATACCGGATATCCTTGTACAGGATATTTTATGCTTTTAAATGATATCACATACTTACGGTGGGGCTTGAATAACATTTTGAGAAATACTACAAAAATATCTAAAAACCTTTTCTTAATTGAGTCCCACGAGGATATAATGCAACGAGCTACTTAGTTTGGCCAAAGACCATTTTACCGACGCACATGAGTAGAAAGAAATGAGGCCGTTGTCTAAGGCTGACTACAACCATGACTGGAGGGGCCTGACGGTTTTGTTAGAAGACAGCAAAAATCAGTGTGAAGAGGAAAAGCATTTCAAAATGCAAAGACTGCGGCTCCACAATCAAACCTTGAATGCACTTCCAGTAAGACTGTCATTACAGCCTCTGAAAATGTCATTCTACAATCTTGAAACATATGACGCAGGAATGACATCCAAGATGACTTGAGATGATTATATTTCCTATTATCAGATTCCTCAACTGTACCAGTCAGCTGTAGTAAAATGTTCATTATGATTACATTCAGATCAATAACAATAGGTACCAAATACCTCTTTTACAAAAGCATCTCCGCACTGCCGATACACCTTAATTAAATTTCTTAAATAAGCGTTGGTATTTTCTTCTAATATTAAGGGGTTAAGACTCTTCATTTTCTCCATGATAAATTTTGTGGGGGGGGGGGGGATAAATCTGCTCCAGTAGAAATTAGTTCTCAGCATAGTATGATTTTTCCAAAAAGCTAATCTACAGACAATGTGCCATGATCATAAATATGTATAGATCCAATTTCACAAAACAAACCAAATTCAGCATAACCGCAAGAGAAAATCTTGAACATGAATCATATGGGGGCGAGCCAAATGCACAAATGTTAAAAAAGGGATGTATTACATATAAAATGAGCCATTCCCAATTACCAAAAAAAAAAAAAATTGGATTGAACTTGAAAATTCACACAAGCTGAGATAGTTTGTCAAACTTTCCATGTTGTTCCCAAAAATTATTCTGGCTCCATCCTATAAGTGCAAATGAGAGAACTAGCTGCTGGGGAAAGCGGGCTATACAGTGGATTGAGCTATTCATTCACACTTTAAGAAAAGTTATTTCTTGCTCATGTACAGACTACTCATTAAACCATTAACTTCGAAAGGGATGATTTATTAAAATGGTTGCACTCTGTGATTGGTATAACAGAAGCAGAAAGTCGTTCCATCCAAACTCTGCTGTTTTGCTTCATTTCAATGTCTCCCCTGGAGCAGATGCTGGACCATCCGTTAATTTCCTCAGGAAATTAATGTTCTTCCTTTTAATAAGATTAATACTATTCTGGTAAAAGGAGTTAAAGCAGGAAAATTGATGTTGGCTTCTTCGGAACAAAAGCAACCCCAATACAGCAGATTAAAACTGTCTGGGCACAAAGATCATGTACAAATTACATCTGGTAAGCAATATCAAGTATGGCTGAGAGACATGGCTACAATAAACAAAAAAGTTTAAAAAAGCTCAGCTAACATATAGGAATTTGTTTAAATTGCTAGAGCATTTCACAAACATTGTCACAGAGATGAGTTCACATTGCATTAAAGGGGGAAAAAAAAACAAACAGGGATTAAGAACCATGTACCATCATTATTGAAATAAGTGTTACTTATTAGAATACTTTGCTATATAATTTCAACGGTAATGAAAGAAGCTGTACAAAAGCCGGGGTACTGTGGGGAGGGGTGTAAATACACTGAATACGGAAGGAGAATGTGTGTGCCCGGTGAAATTGAAAGGGGAAAAAACCCTTATGTTAAGAAATCCCCAGTACCATAAAAAAGGAAAGGCTGGGCTGGCCTGGGCTGGGCTCCCCCAACGGCAGCAGGTTTCATACACAGTCCACAGCCTGGAAAAGTGCAGAACCAAATAGAAGCATCAAGAGTCTTCGGTTGTTTCTACAACCTTCAGAACTCGAGTATTTATGATGTAGTTTCCACTAACTGTTCTGTTGGTCTTGAAAGCACTAATTTTGCTTCCAGTGGTTGTTGGATTTGGAGTCCTGATGTCTTGCAGGTTGCCCTCACCAGAACTGAGTTGCTATTCCATCAACAACCTTCTGCTGAGGTCGATGAAGAACTCAATTTTTGCCAAATTGGATGTATGGAGGCACTCCTTAAGTCAAAATGAGCCTGTGAATCAAACCTGCTCTCCGATGGACTGCATTTCAGAACATTAGGAAAGACAGAACTTTTCTCATGCATTTTCGATGAGGACACCTGCTAGTCAGCAGAAATATTTAACTTTTACAGAAACAAAAGGAAGAAAAGGTGCAAGATTCCTTCCTCAGCAGAAAAATGACTTCCATCAAATAATTTAAAAGTACCTTTCCCTAACTGCATGGGTCTGAGGTCAATAGGCAGCACAAGAGTAGCAGGGACTCAACCGCAACATAATTAAAGTTTTAAAAGCCCAAGTGTGTTTTACCATTCAGCATTAAAGGACACAAGCAGAGCACAAGTATCTACATTATGGTGGAACTACCTGTGCATGAGGAAATTAGAAAAATTTTTTAATCCATTCATTCATCATCTATAATAAGGTGTCCGTGAACTTGGATTGGGTGGGGAATTACACCTTTAACTAACCTCTAAATGAAATTCGGCATCATACCCAGTTATGAATGTAAGCAACAAATCACAGTAGTATCTGCAGTACTTGTGACTTTGTCACCAAGTGCAAAAAAGCTGGTTAACTATCAGGTGAAGTGACCTATGGAAGTTTTAATTCCATTTGCAACAACAGCAATTTTTAACACTTGTAACCATCAAAAGAAAAAAAATTTAAAGTGATTGGATGTCCAACATGACATGCATGTTGCGTTTTCAAAGGCCACCCAACAGGTTAATGTTCTTATTCAAGCTAAGCAACATCAGCCTTCACACTGATGTCATTAAAAAATAATTTAAAAAAATTATTCTAACTTGCCTATATTTTCAATGTACAGTCTTGTTATTTAATGTGGTAAGCATATGTATTTCATTACTATGCTTTCATGTTTTGATAACTATTTTAATATAATTGGTTTCCTTTGTAATCCTATGTATTTTATGCATTTAAATACATTATTCTGAAAAAGGGTCTATAGGCTTCAGTGGACTGCCAAAGGGGTCTATGGTATAAAAATAGTTAAGAACTCCTGATCTATTAAAATTTGTCCAATACAGGGTCACAGTGGAAACACAGTGAGGTAAACAGGGTACAAACCAGACAGGGTGCCAGTTCACGGCACATAAATTCTTTTGTTTCTTTAACTGAACATGTTAAATTGGAACCAACAGGAAGCTTTACCAGAAGAACACGTGCATTTTTAAAATGCAGCCCAAGACTGAAGCTTAGCTACTCCACCTCACATCACCTGCAGTCGCTGTCACAGTTGATTCCCGGCAAGTGTTTTTCAGGAGGTAAGTTCAAAGGCAGAATATGATTTACTGCTTACACGCTTAAAACAATCTGTTAAAGCACGAATAACCCATTTTGATATGTCACATGGGGTATTACCTACTGTTCTTTTTCACACCACGCTTTAGCTCACACACATAAATTGGGGGGGGGGAATTGACTACATACAAAGCATTTCTCGCCATCAGAAGGTTGTCTCATCACAGTAGGCTGAAATACCAGCTAAAAGCACAGCCCCCATTCCACACTTACATCCTGGAAGAGCTTCCTGTCTGCGGCAAGTCGCTTAGAGGCCAGGGTCTTGGTAACATGGTAGAAAGTGAGCAGGGCCCGGTGCTGTTGCAGGCCATCCTGGACCTTGACGGACTCCAGCAGAATGGGGATGAGCTCGGGCCACTGCCGTGGGCAGTCCAATCGGGCCACCTTGGCTATGAGTACTGCGATCTGGGTGGCGATCTGTGTGGTAACAGAGATCAACCAGGAATATGAATTCTTACAGTTTATTCTGAAGAGCAGTCAACCAAGTGGCTCACAAGACTTCCACTTCCACCCATTGCTGGAAGCAACATTTACGCATTGTGGGAAATATACCTTGTTATGATTGTTTACCTAAGCCTAGCCACAGTTTTGATTTGCGGCATCTCTCAATTTTAGCCACTTATACAGCAGAAAATTCAAGGACCATTCTATTGCAGAAGAACAGGACCTGGCACTCCAAAAATTTGAGCCTGTAATATTTCAGCGGGCCTGCATGTTCATACAACTGAGATGTTCCACGTTTTGAATTCTAGGAAACACTTCTTCCTTGCTTTTAAATTAACATTGCAGTGCGAAGTCAATTTTCCCCAAGTGACAGTGCACTATAAGTGCAAATAAATCTAGCAGTGCATGTCAAGTGTAGTGACTGTACCACAAAGCTATGCAGCCATCCTTTATGAATCAGACCATACGCACAAGTTGAACTATCAAGGTTTACAGGATCAAAGCCAAAACTCTGGAAATGTGGACGAGAAACACGCTTATTGTGAATTGCACAGATCCCTCCGCTCAACATTCCAACTGGCAAAGATTTGGTGTGGTTCAGAACCGGCTGCCACTCGTCTGGAGCGCTGACCTGGTTGACCGGCTCATTGAAGTTGGTAATGAGGCCAGCGCGGAGTGACATCTTCTCCTCCTCTGACAGTGCACTAAGACAGAGACAACACAGTGAGTTAGACACATTTGCCACTGTTTACAACTGTCTGCAGAAACTCAATGCTTTAAAAAAAAATTTACACCCTGTTCTTGCAATGTGTGACACATCAGCTTGAGACTTTCTGTTCACATCGTGATAAACCAGTCAATTCTGTTACAAGTGCAAGACTGTAAAGATGGTCTTATGAGTGTGTGACCTTTATTAGAGAGTGTGGTTAGCTCTCACATGTCCATACTGTGGAACATAACTGAACACGACATTGACAGGAAAAATGACAAATCCTAGATGGCAAACAACTAAATGAGTTTGTAAGTGTAAATGAAATACTGTATGTCTGATTGCTCAGCGTTTAAGGGGGGCATGGCGGTGCAGCGGGTTTGGCCGAGGCCTGCTCTGTGGTGGGTCTGAGGATAGAGTCCTGCTTGGGGTGCCTTGCAGTGGACCGGCGTCCTGTCCGGGGTGTGTCCCTTCCCCCATAGCCTTGCGCTCCATGTTGCCGGGTTAGGTTCCGGTTCGCCGCAATCCCGCTCAGGACAAGCGGTTGTAGACATTTTGTGTGCGTGCTCATCATTCTCATGCCTTTTTGCAGAAAAAGGACCTTTAACCATGTAGCATGAGATACTAGAGACAGGAACTCCGGCTTTGGCTCAAGTCTCACTTGTGCTCCAGGGGTTAAGGGCTTCGTTTCAAATGTTGCGGTGATGAGCAACGAACGCACTGACATTTTCCGCACGATCAAGAGCGAGGTGTCCCTTCTCCTTTTTACCTCTGTAAGTGGACACATCAGGTCCACTTGTAGAAGTGATGTCTGAAGGGGTCAAATAACTGGTCTCTGTCTCCACTCCAGCGTAAGCATCACAGGGCAAATCGGTGGGCTTTGAGCAGCAAATTGAACTGCCCCCTCCCGAGGCCCCGCTGAAGAAAGTAGACCTGCGATTAACTAAAACCTTGTCTGATAAAAGTAACTCGCTCAAGTGTTCAACATGTGAATCATGTTACCAAAAAAAGCTGCTTCCGGAAGATAATAGGCGCAGCATCAGCATGGTCCACTTAAAGGGCTTTCCGCCAATTCGAAGGCAACGGATGCATAACTTCAGAGAAGCTCTGCGTACGTCAGATGAGCAAAGGCAGTTTCAGCACTTTAAAGATCACTTCAGCTGAATGGCATTAAAGACCCAAACAAATGGGCAGCGGACTAAGCGCAGTCACACATTAGCATTGCCAAATTCCCATTTTGAGCTCAGATGTGGAAAAGGAGCAAGAGAAACACTGGTGCAGGGTGCAAAACGGCACACGCACTCTGTATAGCCCAACACATACAACCCATGTGTATCAAACACAAAACACGCAAACCAGAAGAGGGAAGATAAAAGAACCCCCCAGAACACAGACACTTCAGACCAAAGCTATTTTATTTTTTAAAAAATCTAAACATTTCAACCGTGTGTCAGAAACACCTTCAATAACCACAAAGAGCACTACTAATTGTGTAGCACTACCACACATTTATTTCATTGTTATGTTGACTACTGAATTTATAGTGTAATGTTGCCCTTCTATGGTACAATGTAGGTATATAGAATGGCTGTACTGCACATCCATATAACTGATATGAGGAACGGTAGCCTTTCTATTCCATTTGCATAGAGATTTATTCAGATAGACATTAAAAAGTTAGAGACCTTTTTCCCCCAGATATTGGGACAAGATCCTAAAGTAGGAAAAAATGACCCTCCAAGGCAGAATTTTGTTAAGTTGGTAGAAGAGAGCAGAGACTTACTGCGGTGCTACTCTCCTCCAGTAGCGGTCAATCCCATTCTTGAAGTACAGGACTGCCAGCCATCGAACGTTCACGTCCAGCATGTGGTTGTTGAAGATATTCTGGGGGGAAATGGGACAAATAATCAAGGACAAATGGTTTTTCGGGACAGCAGGTCACATAGTGGTACGAATACCTGCCTTTGGATTCAGAGATTACAGTCTTGAATCCCACCTCCTACTGTAATACCCTTCATCAAGGTACTTACCCTGAAGCTGCACAGGTAAAAATTACCTAACCGAATAAATGGGTAAATAACTGCAGGTAGTTTTAACACTGTAAGGTGCTTTGGATAAAAGAATCAGCTAAATTAATAAGTGCAAATGTATCAAAAATGTGATTACACATTGAATTACTTTGTTTCATTACATTCAACTTCCTTTTCCATTATAACACAAATACTATAAGTCCTATAACAACATTCTTCCATTAAGAATAAATGCTAACGAGGTTAAAAACCCTATTAAAACTGACAAGATCGATAGTGTGTTATTCTAGGCGGTGATGAGATCTATACTGTGAATCTACTCAGCGAGTGGGGAAAAAAAATCAAAAGTAGAAAATATTAAAATAAACATCAGGTTTTGTGATGCATTTAATAGAAATATATAATTCAGGAGGTGAATGGCTCAGCACTTTGTTTCAGGGTAACAGTACAAAGACCGTATCAGAATGTGGACCTGGTACAGCTGAGATCCAAAACCAAGAGTATATGCCGTGGGCTTGAGTTTCTCCCCACTGCATGACCCCCTACCGTTTGGGCCCCCCAGCACCCACCCGCCTTGCCTCGCCACAATGGAGACAGGCAAGCTGCATCACGCTCTGTCAAATGGCAATAATACCCTGCCCCCAGAGGTGTATACAGTGATGAAAAACAGCGAGACAGCAGCCTGTGTGGAAAGGAGGACGGACAGGGCACTGCAGTCCCCCTCACTCGCACCGGAATGTGCCGGAGCTCACAACATGGTGATCTCTACAGTGTGCCTTCTCTCACACCCCATGCACACCAAAAATGCACTGACTTCCAGTTGTATTTTTAAAATCACATGCAGCAGAAATGTTATACATGCATTTTTTAAAATAATCACGATAAACAATTAAGGAACAGAAAGGTAACAGATTATCCCTTACACTTTGGAGGCCTTCAACTGATGCTCAGATTTCCTTGTGTGAACCTTTCACAGTTTATCCATTCCCTGCACTTCCCATCTAACACGTCTATGACCATCAGAGGCAAGTGTGGGGTTATTATGGTCTTTGATGAAAATAAGAGCACAGTTGCGTTGGTCCCCGGTACTGTACCGAGGGCTCTGGATGGAGCCCCACACAGCCAGTTCAGTTTGCCGCGTAAAAATTTTATCTTTTGCAGCTACTGCATAGAAACCATAACCCACAAAATAGGTTTCCTGAAGCAGTGTTTTGTTTTCCAGGAACAACATTAAAAAGAAATCAGAGCAATAACTATCAAGAAAATCTGTGTATTGTTCCCCTCTCTCTCTATTCTCTCGTGTATACACACACACACACACACACACACACTCATCACATGTCACTGTGTGTGTAACACCTGTACCTGGCAGATGAAATTCAAGAGCCTGCCACCCTGAACGTGTTTCCTGACCACCCAGTAAGAGGCTGTGCTGCAAGGATGAGCAAACTCTGGCTGATATGGGCAAGGCAGACAAAGAGGAGCTGTTAGTGGTGTGGGGATGCTCATCAAACACAGAGTGTTACAAGTCAAATTATTGCAAAGGTCTGTGGGTCTGGGGCAGCAGGGAGACCTACCAACAGCACAGAGTAGAAGCCAGGCTGAGTCTCCCATTGCTTCAGCTGCTCTTCGGCCGGCTTCAACACGGCCGTGTCCTGGCTGGTGGCCTGTGTCAGGGCCTGTAGGACCACAGAGCTGGCGCTGTTGATGTCCATGGGAACCCTGAGGAAGCCAGAAACGAGGAACATGGGGAAATTAACACATTAACTTGGGGGAAACGAACGTGGAGGCCGTGGCACGGATATTCAGCTACTGGGTCTCAGTGGAATTTTATCCAATAAGAATATGAGAATAACTGAACGCTGCACCAACACTAATTTCAAAAACATTTCAAGAAAATATTACAATAGGTCAAACATGCTTTCAAAATAACAGGCCGACATAAGCTTCTGGTTTCCATGAGAAACCCCTTTAATTAAAAATGTGTAGTCTATGTAACCTTTAATGAAGTAGTTAAGGAAAAAGGAGGAAGAATCTCATTTAGTTTGTAGAATTAACTTGGCAGCCTAAGGCACTACCACAAATAGGACTATTGCAGAGTCCATAAAGCCTACGAGCATGTCAACACGTTCAGGGTGAGGTGGGGAGGGGAGGTTCATACTCCCAAAGTTCCAAAACCTCCCAGCTGTGAATGCTGTACAACAGCTGTCAACCATTACAAAAGTAAACATAAGGAGAAACAGGTGTAAAGACCTGCGTAAGAACAGTTCATGGTAAGTACCTTGCTCAAAGCAGGAGCAGGACTCAAACCAGGACCCTTCTGACTGTAAAGGAGTGACCCTAACCACTATACTAGTCACTGCCCCACTACGCCAATTCCGTGCAGATTCACAGGAACAAACAGCTAAAATCAATGGTTTATTCAGAATGGATAAATTGATAACTATATAGACCTGATTATCTGACTAGTAAAAAAATGTCACAGCTGGACACTCCTTACAGTATCCTTTCGCGATTAAGCAAATTAACTCTGCGAGGTTGAGAGGGGAACACTGCTGCACCAGAGCACTCCATATTCACTTTGCATTGCTTGGTTTAAAATTCAAATCAGCACAAACAAAAAGTACTCAAACTGCAATGGAGACACTTTAATTAAAAACGCAGACAGAACCCAAGAGGCCAGCACTGCACCGATGCACGTGCTAACATCCTGTTGCTGTATTTGTCCGCTGGGCTGCTTTGTGTCTTGACGACTTTCCAATAGGATCGTGTCTGGGGCCTCATCTGCCACACTGGACAGCGGCACTCATACTCTCTGCATAAACGGTTTACAAAAATTAATAAATTCCTCTATGAATTATTTATTACCACCATCTACCCAAAGCAGACACATTTATCCAAAACACCTTACAAAGATGTCCATTTATAAAGCTGTATGTTTAAGTGGAGTCATTCAGGCTGAGCGCAGCTCCTCATGGGACTTGAAACAGCAGCCTTCTGTTAACAAGTGTGGTCCTTTAACCAGAATGCAACCTGCACTGCCACGATTCCGCCACAAGGTGGCAGAAAGGAGCTAAAGTCAGACAGGCAAAACCAGTGGTTTTCAACCTTTTTTTTTTTTTTTTTAAGCAATGAATCCTTCAAGTTATTTGTCTTTTTTTAATGGCAGCACGAGACAGGTTCCCATTGGAGCAGTTCACCCAAGAACACTTTTGATCTTAGTCAATACAATTTAAATAGGTAATAAAGTGACTCATGACTCTTACACGAGTCAAATGTGTCAACCGACAAACTGATCACTTATTGGACAATTGTGAACAAATAAATTTATATAAAGCAGATGGAAACTGTTATATTCATTTACTTTAGCCTAATCAGCCATAATACATGCGTAGCACTATAAAATAAAGGACATTTATTCAAGAAAATTACTACATTCTGCTGTAGTAAACACTTGTCAAAAATATATGATGAAAATTAAGATGATCCAGCAAAGTCAAAATTAATGACAATCTCATGGCACCCCTGGCCACTAACAGGACTAGAGAACAGTATATGTGACAAAAACATCAGAGGTGGCAAGAAACGGAACCATTCATTTGAACTGCATTGCCATGTACGAAAAAATTGTACACTTACAGTCTTTACATCCACTACACCTGCTTCATGACTAATTGCACATATTAGTATGTAACCATCACAGACAGATTAGACAGGCACACAATTATTGCACTTTATTCAAGTGACTCATTTGTCGAGGCGACTAACATCATTAGGTAATCATTTTTTCAAAAATTTGCGGGAGGGGGGTTCAACCGGGAACGTTCAGACAAGTGCTGCACCAGAATCACCCACACGTTTAAGGAGACCTTTACATACCTCCATCCATGTAACATTTCAAGTGGGGTGCAAACAGACCTTCAACTGAAGGAATGAACTCCACCATACCAGAGTTTTTGTTTTTTTTTTTTTTTTTTTAAAAAACATTTAAGAAATCAATGATGCTACGCTTTCACTGTAGGTTAGATAGGAATATTTTTCAACTGTAGGAAATTTCATCTTGCAGTCAATCTCAATTTAGCGAAGTCCAAAAAAACTCGACACTGTGTTGGACAAAACCATCCCTGTGTTGATGAAACACTGTTTTAGGAATGACTCACAGTGCAACATCAGCCCAACACACACACACACCATTTACTGGAATCCAGTGTTGTCGAGACCACTCAGCCCAAGTCATGACAAACCACGTCAACCCTTGGCGGAGACCCCTATACAGATGTTTGTTAGTTCTATGACCCAGTTGTTTGGCAGCCACTTCCGTTCAAAGTGTCTTCTGTACCGGATGGCCTGCTGCACTCACCTTGACATCAGAGGTCCATAGATTTCTCCAGGGTACAACACTAGGCTCTGTGCAGGAACCTGAAGTCATAAATGTTGGAAAAAGCTGCTCACCAGCAGAAGTGTTTGTCAGCAGCCAGACCAGACCAGAATGTGTAGATGACAGAGCTTGCAGATTGATCATCTGCGCTATTAAAGCACATCCAACTAATCAAAGTACAGCAAGACAGAGCTGTCTAGTGTGAGGTATACCACACCTCACCGCCGTTGTCTTCATGTCGTACCATCAATGTAAGGGTACCGTCAGCTCTCTGAGGCACAGACACAGCAGCGCCAGGGACAGCTGGTACCGTAGCGGTCAGGGTTTCTGCCTTTGGACCCAAAGGTTGCAGGTTGCAGGTTCGATCCCCACCTCTGGCTGCAGTACCCTTGAGCAAGGTACTTACTCTAATTGCTCCAGTAAAGTTACCCAGCTGTATAAATGCCTAAATAACTGTAGGTGGTTAACCTTGCAAGTCGCTTGGAGAAAAGTGTCAGCTAATGAATAAATCATGTAAAAATGTAACGTAAATGTCACCTGGCTCAGGGGTAAGACCTAACAGCTCAGAAAACAGAGTAGATGATGGCATTGATTGGTTGGAGAGAGAGAGAGAGAGAGAGAGAGAGAGAGAGCCACCACCTGGATTTGAACCAACATCACCGGCGGGTCAGCATAAGCCCAATCACCATCATCATCATTATTATTATAATCGTCGCAGTGCTGCACTGGTGCAGGGGGTTGGTGACCAGGCAGACAGTGTCTCTGGGTGAAAATTTCCAGTTTCTTCTACTACTACTAGTAGTAGTACTACTAGGCAACGTCGTCCGGCCACAAACACAAGAAGAAAACAAGAAGAAACACTCGGGACTGTAGAATTGAACTTCATCATGTTTAACTACAATGTGAATGTCCCCAAACGTGTGTGTGCGCACAGTCCTGTACAGCAGGAACACACACACACACACAGCAACCGACAAAACACACCGGCCTACACACACTCACACTCACTCTGTCTCAGGCCCAGATCCACTGCACTGCGGAGCTGGAACCCCGCTCACAGCGCGAGGCGAGCGGAGCGGGACTCTGAGGCGGCCGCCGTACCCGTTCCAACATTACTGACCTGCTGTGAAAAGACTGTAGTGCGGAATGTGAGAACTGCGCTGGCGTCAGCTTCGAGCAGAAACGCACACGCGTTGTTAGGATGGCGCCATACACAAGCAGTGCGGCGCCCGGCGATGACGCATCGAACATGTGCCGCGGCGCGCAAACATGGCGAAACACACCAACCGCAGCTGTGCGCAACGATGACGAAATTGCTGCGCACAATGATGACGTGTGAAACACCTGACGCGAGTCGCGCAGGGTCACGCGCTGGTGCCGCTTCTGTTGCTCACACACCTTAAGTGCGCTGAGTCGGGTATTAGAAAATACATTATTACTAGTAATAGTTCCAGGCATTATATCTTACTTTTAATCAACACACAATGTCATTACAAAATAATTGTTTGATTTTTCATTATTTGCTTGCTTGTTTGTTTTGTAGCTTATTCTCTGTGTACCCCCGGCATCGCTTCGTCCTCGCTGCCTATATAGTTTTTAACTGTGTTAATGGTGAAGATGTGCTTTATAAAAAATGTTATGTTCGTTTCGTTGGTGAGAACTATTTGCAGTGTATTTATTGGTGAACGAACCTAAATCGGCAAATTAAAATATGTAGCGTGTGAGTGTCAATGAGTGACCCAGTGTAAGTAGTGTATCTAGCAGTGTGGGCTAATAACACTACATAGAGTTCACTGGAAATCACTGGGAAAAGCGTCTGCTAAATAAATAAATTTAAATGTAAAAAAAAAATAAAATACAATTATACGCATACGTATTTTGTTACGTGTTGTAATACCCTGCGGGACCTTTTGTTACTTGATTGTTAAATGGGTTTTCTGTTGCGTTCATGTGTTATATTCCGTTATTTCCTCTTTGCTCGGTTGTTCACTCTTACAGCGTTTGAGAGAATACGTGTGACGTAAGAAGTATCAGAGTGCGCATGCGGAGAGCTGGACAGAGAGGCTGCGAAAGTGGGAAGCGTGCGCTCGCTCTGTTATATTTGTTCTAAAAAGTGTTATGGTCGTTGGTTGCGGACGCGACCGCACTCCGTCCTATTGATCAGAACCTTAATAAAGCCCAGCCCTTTTAGAACTACCCCTAGTGTGGTTCCGTTCTCATTCGGGTCATTACAGTATGAATGAGTTCGTTCATGCTGAACGTCCCCGGACCAATTAGACTGGCTCATTAAACGTTTCCATTTCCGTCCAGCAGAGGGCGCCAAATTACAGATGGCGAGTTTCTTACTGAGGCTTAACGGAGCGGTGCGCTGTCGGAATAGCTCAGTTATTCATGGCGAATTCATTTCTGTTCGTGGGCGGATGGGGTTATAAGTTTATAGGGAACTGTACAGGTTTACCACAAGCACCATATCACTTTTCCACAGATCACACAGCAGTGGATGTTTTTTTCAATCTGCTGATGAGGAAAATCGGTAGACTACAGTTTAAAACACATTTTTTTTTTTTTTTTTGGCTGGATTAAAATTGTTCAGAAAATTCACACTGACTTTTCCTTATGTGAACCAGTTCCTTGCAGCTCTTTGCCATTTTGTCTGTCAGAAGCCCAGAAGGGTCCTTGGCCTTTCCTTTCTCTCACATTCTGAGGCCTGTAGTTAGCACGTACCGTAAATGTCAACGTTTGGAATGTTCTTACGCCCCAGAAGAGGACATAACTCGCTCCCTCGCTGAAAATAATATCGACAAATTATCGGAGTGGCTTCTCAAGTGGGGACTCCGAGTGTGCAGAGTAAAGTGCTGTGGCGCACAGCACCGTGGGTCTGGATGGGGCGAAGAAGAACACACAGACAGCGTCTATCTCAGACGTTTTGTTGAACACCGGTGCACAAGAAAATGACGCTCTCAGTCTGAGGACCCTGTTTCCTGTAGGACCTGCACTTCTCATCATCCTTCCCAGACTCCTTAGCACTCCCAGACTCTCTTTTAATATACTGGCAAACATGGTCACCCCATCATTTTCCCCAGAAGTGCCCCCCAGCGGTTGCACACTTACATTTCACATTTTCCCATAATGCAACTATTTACAATAAATGTATTCCGCACTCATGGTAAGGTGTGGTGGCACAGCAGGTTTGGCCGGGTCCTGCTGTCTGGCGGGTCTGGAGTTCGAGTCCTGCTTGGGGTGCCTTGCAATGGACTGGCGTCCCGTCCTGGGTGTGTCCCCTCCAGCCTTGCGCCCTGTGTTGCTGGGTTAGGCTCTGGTTCGCCGCAAACCCCCTCAGGACAAGCGGTTTCAGTCAATGTGTGCGTGCATGCATTCCTTGCTGGAACACCAGTAACAAAGGGTAGTTACAGTATAGCAAGTTTGTTCTTGCTGTCTGTTGATAGTGAAATGCACAAAAATGATTCGAAGTAGCTCGATTGCACAGCAAACCTTATTTTTTAAGGTCGAGGTGAAAAACACGAAAAGGTGTTTGCTTTTTTTGAGGCTGCAAAAAAATACATAATCTTACTCTGAATGTCGTCTGGAAGGGGTGTGGTGGCGCAGCGGGTTTGACCTGCTCTCTGGCGGGTCTGGGGTTCGAGTCCTCCTTGGGGTACCTTGCGATGGACTGGTGTCCCATCCTGGGTGCGTCCCCTCCCCTTCAGCCCTGCGCTCTGTGTTGCCGGGTTGGGCTCCCCCCAACCCCACTTGGGACAAGTGGTTTCGGCCTCTGTGTGTGTGAATGTTCTATGAAACTGGACCACCATGGGTATATTATTTGCATGATTGTTTCATATGTCTGCGTCTGAGCGTCTAGCGAAGGATACTTGTAAGGACACGGCCCTCAAAGTTGACATAACTACAAATATTTCTCTGTCTCTGTGCTGATAGCGCAAGATAAATATGTGGCATGTATTCCGTTTCTCAATCTGAAATGAGAAAAGGGAATCGAACAAAGTGCAAGCGGTGAACATGTCGTGTGGAGCTGGGTGTTGACAGTAATGCCTCGCTTGCAGGGAGGAGTCGTGCCGGAGAGGGTTCGAAGGGACACGTCCCCCGCCGCCCGGCGCAAGAATGCCGGTGTGGCGGTTTGCGCCTCCGCAGAGCTCAGGAGGAGCCACAGGTGGCAGGGAGCAGAAAATAAAAACAAGCCGCCTGCAGGACGGCAGCGGGGAGGAACTCGGGTGTGAGCTGCCATGGCGTTTGCGGAGTTGCTCTTCGTGTCTGTCGGGGCAGCGGTCGTCTTGTTTTATGGGTCTAAACTCCTGAGCCTGGTGAAGATGGCTTTCGCCAGGATGTGGTCCCCACTACCTAACTCTTTCTTCACCTCCTTGGGTCAGTGGGCGGGTAAGTTGTCCAAGGTGCGTTTTATAGTTATTTACACCACTGCATATTCAAAAGGGATGCAATGTACATATCAGTTACAAAAATTATGTGCTTATGTTTTTAAAAAGACAAATAAATGAGGTTTCCACTATTAATTATTGCATTAGAG
Organism: Scleropages formosus; assembly: GCF_900964775.1. Taxonomy (NCBI): domain Eukaryota; kingdom Metazoa; phylum Chordata; class Actinopteri; order Osteoglossiformes; family Osteoglossidae; genus Scleropages; species Scleropages formosus. The sequence continues at coordinate 15,288,386 of NC_041822.1, forward strand.
ACTACAGAAATTTTTGGTAGGTATATAGGGCAATAATGGCAGTAGAATTAAACATTCCAGGGAAACTGATGTGCATGGTATTCATACTTGTTTCGACAGTGCCTTCTCCTTTTTGTTCTTTTTTACGTTTATTCGTTTAGCTGATGCTTTTCTCCAAAGCAACTTACCATGTTAATCTACCTACAGTTTTTTACCCATTTTTACAGCTGGGTAATTTTACCGGAGCAATTTTGGGTAAGTACCTTGCTCAAGGGTACTGCAGCCGGAGGTGCAGTTCAGACCTGCAACCTTTGAGTCCGAAGGCAGTAACTGTAACCACCCCACTACGAGCTGTCCCTAAAGAATAAATATCAAGAGCAAACTTCAAGCTGATTTCTCAAGAGCAAATATGAAGTTGCTGTAAAAAAGTCACAGTCACCTTCAATTTAGACCATTCTGACACAATTATGCTACAGCTAGTCTGCAGATGAAATTATAATTCTCGCACAAGACTCATGTACATAAACACAGTTCAAAATCCTTTTGAGAATCTGTTTTTGGCAGGTACAGGGGTTACACAACAGAGAACAATTTCAGTGTCACTTGTTACTTTTGGACCGTTTGTGTTTATTCTTTTGTTTTTTTTTACAATGCTAAATACACTATACTAAACTATCTAGCCATTTACCCACACTCTGGACAATTTTGAGTCAAAAGTTTACCTGAAACACATGTCTTTGGACTGTGGGAGAAAACCAGAGCACTATACTCACCTTTTTTTTCTATATGTGAGTTTAGATTAAGCAGGTAGTATAGTGCTCAGCAGTGACGTTGCCTTAATCGCTCCTGTTAAAATACTCAGCTGTACAGACTGGTCGAACTGCAAGCCATTCTGGAGTTAAACATCAGCTAAGCATAAAAATAAAAACAACAACACATTAACCTTGTGGCATCCGGCTCATCCGATCTACTGGCGCCTACAAGCTGGTCAACAACGTTCCAGACATGATTCAAGACCCAGCGGCTGTAGACTGTACCATTTTGTATGCTCACAGAGACCTTGGAGTACGAGATGAGAAAGAGATTCTTATTCCATTTCGCCAAGTGACCGAGCTCAGCAGGGCTGTGAAAACCCAACATGCGTCCTTGTCGGTGAAGGAAACGTGCGAATATACTGGAGAGCAAACTCCCATTTGTCATATTTACACCTATCCATCATTAAGATGTTTTGACTTGCTGGTAATAAAGCTTACACAAGTTTATTTCTCTATTTCTAGAAACCCAGCTCTCAACCTGTCCGTCGTTACCCTAACCAATCCTAGCGTCCGCAGCCCCATGATAAGCTTCCCTGCTGCAGCCATTACGCTGTACCACGCTAAACTCAGTCCCAGCAGGGTGAAAGTCCATCTCCAGCTCTGCTGGCATTGACAGATCATGGCACAAAACTTGGAAAATGGAAAAACCAACATGGCAGTATGGTTGAAATTAAGTGAGCTAAGTAGCTAGCGGTGAGATAAAAGTCAGGGTCCCATACCCACCTAATGTGCATGTCTGGTCAAATTGTTCCTGAGCACTTGAGATTTTCCGGAATGGTCTCTGCAGCAGGTCCTCCAAACCAAACTTTCCTCAAACTTCCAGTCAAGGGATGGGGTGCAGACAGGGAGTGCTGGTTTTGGTTCTTAATTAGCTTAAAACAGGGAAATTTTCCATGATATTTGGTCTTTGCAGAAACAGATGTGAACTTTACACCACAACTTCAAAAAGAGAAATGTTTTTCTATACTAACATTTTAAATGAGAACAACAAAATCTTTCTGGACTGCTACAGTGCCAAAATTTGTGCCAAAGCCAAACTTTTTTTTTTTTCCCCATTTGCTAGGAAAACCAGACATGAACCTTGCAAAAATATAGTGCCTGACAAATTTGATTCATATTATCACAAGTAAAGCTTAAAACTAAAGAATTACAGTAGATGCAGTCTAGCAATAAAAACGTCTTTGGGGGATAGAGCTGAAGCGATCGAGTTTGAAAAGACACAAATTGAGCACTAACAGGCAAAGCGGTCGATTTCTCTGTATGGTTCGGTGCGCTCTTCATCCGGGGAGACCCGAACAAGATGCTTATTTGTCCTTGAAAGTACGAGATAACTCTTGTTATTCAGTGTCACACTTAATGTGTGTGTGTATCTTTTTTCAACGGACCGCTACAAACCAGGATGTTTAAAAAACACTGCTCAAGGTAAAGAAGACCAGTGTTTAATTCCATCCCCGCTACTGCTCAAATTTAAGCATAAATCATAGTGCGGAACAACAAAATAGTATAAAATAGGCGGGAAAAAAAAAGAAAATCCAGCATCATGTATTTGCTTTACGGTCTGGAGAGCTTTCACCCTGTTAGTGTTGTTCCAGTCTGCTCCGTCACTCCTAAACTGGAAATACATGTTCGCTTTTGAATTTCCCTTCAGGAACGTCTCAGAGCTGAGAAATAAAGATGTACACATCCACATCAGGGTGGCCCATGGTCTCAGTAATAGCCCCACCCTGCAGTAAACATGCACAGGTGTGGGAGGCGACAGCAAACCGTTACGTTCACGGCTCATTAATATCGATTTTTTTATTTCCAGATGTGGCTCTGCTGTTTTTGGGATGATTGCAGAAAAAATAAGATTTTGAAATGAGGGCAGTCTAACAGGTTCGCAACGTCTTTTTTTTTTTTTTTCTGTTAAAAATGAGAGCCGAATTCTATAAGCAAGTGTACTGGGCACCGATTACGGTAAAATTCTCATCCGTTCAGCATTTCAGAGGTGGAAACGATTAAGCAAGATCTCCACGGCTGCTTTGAAAGGCTGGAACTTGTTGGTTGGTATTTATTGAAATACCAAAAAAAAAAGGGGGCAGCTGGCAGCACAGCGGTAAGAGCTGCTGCCTTTGGACCCAAAGGTTGCAGATTTGAAACCCACCTCCGGCTGTAGTATCTTTGAGGTACTTACCCTGATTGCTCCAGTTAAATTGCCCAGCAGCGTAAATGATTGTTAGTAGTTTAACATTGTAAGCTATGCAACAAATATATTTAGTTTTAATCATTTGCAAAACCTCAAGACAATAAATAATTTTGCTTTTAAATATTTCCTCTTGACCACATGACTTTGCAGTACCTACACTGACTTCATTTGTGATCCAGCAGTATCAGAAGATATTTGAAGTATCTGGATAATTCCACAAAACATCCTAAGTGTCCTTGTTCAAATGTCTACTTGAATAAACGGCTGGAAAGTTAAAAATGGCACTACGCAGTTTTTAAGATGCCGAGTCAAAGTATTAGCTTAGAGGCTGGAGTACACAGAGTAAAGCACTGAATACCCCAGGAAAGGACAGAGTTCCAGATCTTCGATGTGAAAGAAATGCTATGGGCTGGACCCGGCCTGGGAGGATGCTGGAACGGAGCCCAGCCAAAGTCCTCTGCCTCTCTGCCTGTCTGCCATTGTCCTTGCTGCTCCTTTATCAAAAAGCTGCGCGCAGACGGAGCCTGTGGGAACACCGCATTAAAACAAATGATACTCCGTCCAAAGCCACACAAACAAGGCACAGTCCGCAGAATCGCATCGTGCCCCAGAGGGAATGTTGCCGGGACATCCCTGCAGGATCTTCGGTGTTCTGCTGCACAGCAAGAGATTCTCTTGTTCTGCACCCCAACCCTTTACATTTCATTCACATGTTGTGAGAAAATACACAGATGCTCCTCGACTTACGATGGTTCAACTGACGATTTTCCGACTTTACGACGTTGAGCTGGCGATTGACATTCAGTAGAAACCGTACTTTGAATTTTGAATTTTCCTGGGAAAGGTGAAATGCGGTGCGATATTCTCTCGTGATGCTGGGTAGCGGCAGCGATCCGCATCTCCCGGTCTGTCACGCGGTTGTGTTTTGCGCATCCATAACGTCACAGAAACGCCCATCTGTGTCTCCTGCTACTGGTGGGAAGAAGAAGAGGAGGGCAATTACCCTTGAGGAGAAACTCAAGATAATCGCCTGGTATGAAGGCAGCAAGACCCTAATGGTCATTGCACGAATGCTAGGCTATGATGTTCGGTAGGGTTAGGTGTATTAAATGCATTTTCGACTTACGATATTTTCGACTTACGATGGGTTTTGCGGAACGTAATCCAGTCGTAACTTGGGGACCACCAGTATCGCTGTGGTTCATATGTTGGACATTGGGTGTACACTGGATATATGATATTGTATATCTGTGCTGTAATATACACTGAAGATCAGCAGTAATTCACAATGCATGGAGGATTCTTCACTGTGCCCTACTATTTTAGTTGTTTCGTTGAATTACTGAACAAATACCAAAGTAGGTAATCACTGTGTATTTACATGGATTTTGTCATGCAGCGTTCGGACTGAATCCACGAGCGGTATTTTTCTTCGTTGCAGTGATATCTGGGGGATCTGATGGCATCGGGAAAGCATATGCAGTTGAGGTAATCGTCACAGCACTGTCACAGCAGGGGATGTGATCCAAGCCTGGGCCCTTTGGGGATAAAGTGGCTGCTCTTACCACTACAGTACCTTCTGTCCTATGTTAAATTTTGAACCAGAGTTCGGTTCCTGCAGAAAGCTACAGTGATCGCACAGGATACTGAGAAGTTCTAAAAAGGAAAAATTTCTTCGAATCATCCCCATTGTTCCATTTCAATGGCTTGGTTACAACCATAATTTCTACATTGGGTCATGGTCCCCTCAATGGTCATTGCTCTTTGAGATGAACCTTTGTGGGCCTGTAACTGAGCAAACACTGGAAGCCAAAACCCAAAGCAGCACATTGGTTGAGAGCCTCAGTGCAACAGGAGGCCCGTGTCCGATGGCCATTGACGGAAGAACATTCCCTTGGATTCACAGATGAATTCCACACACACACACACACACACACACATTTTCAGAACAGCTTGTCCCATACGGGGTCACGGGGAACCAGAGCCTACCCGGCAACACAGAGCGTAAGGCTGGAGGGGGAGGGGACACACCCAGGACGGGACGCCAGTCCGTCGCAAGGCACCCGAAGCGGGACTCGAACCCCAGACCCACCGGAGCGCAGGACCGTGGTCCAACCCACTGCGCCACCGCACCCCCCTGTAGATGAATTCCAATCTCAGTTATTTATTTCATGCAGCAAGACCAACATCTGTTACTCTCATATGTGTCGTGCAGCTGGCAAAGCATGGAATGGACATAGTACTCATGAGCAGAACTCTGTGGAAGCTGGAAAAAGCCGCGCAGGAAATAGGTGAGGGGACTCACAGCTTCAGCAGCTTTCGCGCTGACGTTCTGCTGTCATGGAGATCTGCGCTATGACTTTCAACATGTTTTCTGCAGGGGCTCTGACTGGGCAACGGGTGAAAATCATCACAGCCGACTTCACTAAGGATGACATTTATGAGCACATAATGGAGAGCCTGAGGGGCTTAGAAGTTGGTGTTCTAGGTACGTCATTCTGACTTTTGGGTGTACGCTGACCTGCGCATAATAATTGCCCTGCTTAATTGAACCCATCCATTCTGCTCCCGCAGTGAACAATGTGGGGATGCTCCCTAGTGCAAAAGCTTGCCTGTTCCTTGAGCAAGAAGACTTGGCCCAGGTAAGAACGACCCGCTCGGAAGCGTCCACATAGCAGGCGGTCTGGTGGGCACACCCCATGCCGTTCCCACGGACAGGTGGCAGGAATGGGGCATCCAGGGAGGAGACTACGTGAGATCAGAGCAAATTCCCCCTGTGAAAAAAGGAGAGATTTGAATAAGTCTCTGAGTTTGCCAGACAAACTTAATTGTTCAATATTTCTGAACAAAATACACACACACACACACACACACACCTTCAGAACTGCTCGTCCCAGACGGGGTCACGGGGAACTGGAGCCTACCCAGTAACACAGGGCGAAAGGCCGGAGGGGGAGGGGACACACCCAGGACGGGACGCCCCCCCTGAACAAAATACTGCAATGAAAAACGAAAGTTATAGGAATTCCATTTCTGATTTTATAAAACTTGCCAGTTCTACTGGGGAGTATTTCGCAGATAGGTTTTTACTGTGAGGGGGGCATGGTGGCACAGTGGGTTTGGCTGGGTCCTGCTCTCTGGTGGGTGTGGGGTTCAAGTCCTGCTTAGGGTGCCTTGTGACAGACTGGCATCCTGTCCCGGGTGTTGCCAAGTTAGGCTCTGGCTCCCCGTGACCCCGTATGGGACAAGCGGTTTCAGACTCTGTGTGTGTGTGTTCTTACTGTTTAGCAGTTACAGTATATTTACAGTAATTGGCAAATATCTCTTTATTAACAGAACAGAGAAAGATGTGCTGCCATGAGTTTTTGATTGCCTGAGTAATTTTTTTTATTTATTGTTCCAGAAAATCACAGATTTGATCAACTGTAATGTAAAGAGTTTAACAGAGGTGAGTTCTGATGACTATGAACAGACAACTGGAGCAACATTTCTCTGTTTTTTCCCCTCAAAGTCTTTTTCTTTTGTGACTGCGTTTAAATGGACCCTGGTGTTTTACTAGAGCATTTGAGAGTAAACACCCTACTCATTGGTATTACAGCAGTTGAGTTGATTAGATAGGTGGGTGGATGGATGGATGGATGGATGGATGGATGGATGGATGGATGGATAGTCAATCAGTTAGTCAGTCAGTCCAGCCCAACTTCCACAATTGTGCCAGGCCAGCCTTCCCAGCAAGAATCATGGTATCAGGCCAAGGGAACTCTTGAGTGTGTTTGCCTTCACTGACATTAAGCCCTGAATCCTAAATAAGGCACAGCTGTCAAAGATTGCGGTGGAGGTATACCTCAAGTTGCCTGAATAAAATCATAGATGTGTTAGTTTGTTAAACAGAATACAGGATAAGGACAGTGCTGCACTATGTGCCTTCAAGGACTTACCTAAAAAACACCTGGGCGATGGGCAGAACAGGACAGTCCTTGAGCGCCATTTCAAATAAATGTCATTTCCCTCCTCCTATATAATCTGAAAATTAAATTTTGAGGTTGCAGCTGCAAAAGCTATTTATTACTCATGATACATACCTCAGAGTGCCAAGCCCTGTTCTAGCAGGACTGGACGTTTAGGTTCGCTCCAGGGAAATTTATTGCACGGCTGGCTTTCGTATATTTCCCTAGCGCCAGCTGTGGCATGGCTTGCCACACCGAGTGAAACTTGTGAGCATCCCGGACCTGGATAGTAATCCCACCGAACTGTTCAATGTTCAAAAACCTGTTGCTGACAATGCAGAACTAGTCACTTCTCCTTAACTGGTCATTTCCCTGTTACAGTTGTTATTCCACCAGGACTGGTAGGTCACCCTATTAATAAACTGTAACATTCTCTAGAGTCTGCAAAAATTCCAGATTTATAGAGTCATGGTTCATAAAGTGGAAGGCCCAAAATCCAAAGACATACGCCATATGAGAATGTAAAAGATTTCTTTTATTATTAAATTATGACCTTTTTAACTCAAACACCTTCATTTTACTTCACAGATGTGCAGGGTAGTCTTACCAGGGATGGAAAAAAGGTAAAAGCTCAGACAGCATCATGCAGCTGAACCAAAGGCCTTTTGATGTCATATTTATTTCCATGCAAAATATTATCACTTTTCAGTTTACAGCAGTACCACTTTAAACACCCAGCTAAAATTTACATTGGCTACTTCTTGGTAATAGTGGCTCAAATAGCAGTACAAACAGTGTTTTGTTAGTTGTGTGTCTTTTTGAAGCTTTTTGTCAGTTTTTTTTTTTCTGAATATATTTTGGTATTTTTTTTTAAATTGTAAGTTTGGAGAAAAACATTTGTGAAATGGGTAAATGTAAATGAATAAGACAAGTAAACTAAATTATGTGTTCCTCTCAAAGGAAGAGAGGATTAATTCTCAACATTTCATCTGGTGTGGCTTATGTTCCTTGGCCGATGTACTCTATATACGGAGCGTCAAAGGTCAGTGCGTTCAGCTTTTATTACCACACGTCCAGGCTAAAAAGCTTAGCAATGCATCCAGTGTCTTCCATGAACACTTTCCCATTTAGACTGTTTTAAACTCTCCCTAGGCTTTCCGTGATTTTGTTTTTCTGGTTTTGAATAAGTCAAGACATGGTTGCGTATCGTTATGTTTTAGAGGAAACACACAGTTAATGTGCTTTTAAAATGTTTACATTACTCACCGGTTCATTTAACGCCCAGGTTTTCGCAGAGAGATTTTCTCGTGGTCTCCAAGCTGAGTACAAAGCAAAAGGAATCATAATCCAGGTAATTGAGCTCCGCTTATTATTTATACAGTATTCTTAACTGGAAACTAAAGCATCTTAAAATTTTACCCATTTATGCAGCTGTGTATTTTACTGCTGCTGTTTAAGGTGTATCACCTTGCATAAGAGTACCATACAAGTGCCAGTCTAGAGACTGGAACCAGCAACCTTGAGGTTTCACATCCCTGTCCTTATCCAGCATACTTCCTTGCTTTGTACACATTTGCAGACGGTGACCCCCTTTGGAGTCTCCACGGCAATGAGTGGTTACCAAGAGCCCAACTTAGTCACATTTACGGCAGAGGAGTTTGTGAGGACGTCTCTGAATTACGTGATGACAGGAGACCACACGTATGGCAGCATCTCTCACTGGATCCTGGTAAAGGACACACAGTTGGTCAATAGATCCTTCCTATGTGTGGTCAGTTCCAGGGCTTCATGTTCAGTGTGCTGATCTTGCTTGCCTGTTGACCTGGCATTGTTCACGTATCTTTTCTATATGTAGAACACAGTCCGAAAACAAAACAAATCAGATACCAAAGATTTAAAACTGGTCAATTGGTATGATTTGTTGGTAAACGATATAAGACAACCTTGCCAAACAATTATTTTTTCCAGTTTTTTGGCATAAGGAAAAGTAGCAGTAACATACTGGAGTTCCAAAGGTTACTGCTGATCAGCACCATTACTTAACCTGAAGCTTCCAGACAATATCTTGCTGTGTTGCTGGTTAGATAAAAAGGAAGAGAGTAATTAATTATTAAGCTGAAAAAATATGGTTTATTTTTACCAAACATCATAGTATAATTTTAGTGCATGAAGTGCAGTAGTCCTAGAATTTTGATAGAGATTGTGGTGATTACAAATACTAGGGTGGTGGGGAAATGACCAGTCTCACAGCTGCTCTTCCCACAGGGTTCTATCATTGGAAACATCCCAAAGAAAATCTTCCATAGTGATGTCATGCAAGAAAAAATGGAGGCTTATATTAACAGAAGAGTCAGAACTCAGGCTCATAAAAATGACATTTAAAACAACAGCATTTGAGAAGTTTCATAAAGGTTTGCTGCTCTGGATGGTTGAATAATAGGTACAATTTCTCAGTCGATTCAGCCTTGTCAGTATATGCGGTGGAATATTATCGCTATGATGCAGAAAAATGTTTTACGAATTTTAAAACTTACTGGCCATTTTAGACTGGTTTTGAACTGATTTGCTATATTTTAATTTTTTTGATGGTTAGGTGTAGAAAAGCGATCACAAGTCCAATCAATGTTGGCTTTTTTAATCATGAACTCAGGGAAAACAGAATCCATGCAGTTAATTACATAATTGTGTTGCGGAAGCAAAGCAGAGGATTTCCTGGTAGGAGCTTCCTTTCAAATAAAAGTTTAATGTGAAAAGGAAATATTTCTGTAGATCAGTGCAGGTAACTTATGAGGCAGTGCTGTACGCGGTTGGGATAATTCCCACAATGATTGTGACCGAGAGCGCGTTGACCTTGGAGGTGAACTCCTCGGCCGAGGCTGACAAGATGTTATATAAATATTTGTTTAAAGTTCGGTCACATCGAGCAGCCTTCTGCACCTGACCAGCCGGTTCAGCACGGAGCCCTTGGGAAACACAGAGCAAAAACAAAACCTCATCGTGAGGGTTCAGAGAGCCAGTGGGCCATGGGAATAAAAATTTCCTCAGGTTGCTCTAAAGGATAGGGGGCACAGGGTTGTTCCTTTGGGCCTTTTGCCTCCCTCCTAGGTTCCTGCCATACAGCACATTTGCAGACAGCCAACCTACACACACACACAACTTTCCCCTCAACCTGTCTAGATCTTTCCTGCTGAACCACTTGTCCCACATTTACATACGTTTATATTTATTCGTTTAGCTGACACATTCCTCCAAAGCAACTTACAACATTAAGGTACAGCTGGGAAATTTTTGCAGGAGCAATTTTAGGGTAAATACTTCGCTCAAGGGTACCACGGCTGAAAGTGGGAATCAAACCCGAGACCTTTGGGTCCCAAGGCAGCAGCTCAAACCACTACGGTACCAGCTGTCCCTGTGTCCCATGTAGCAGGTGTTGCCAGATTTGAGTGAGATTCTGCGATTTCGATGCGAGTATGCGATTGACGGAAGGTCACACGTCCTGAATCTCAAGCCGACCAGGAGCCCGCATCCCCAGGTCACGGAGAATTCGGCCGAAAGACTCGAGAGACACGGCGCAACCGCTCATCCCCCGGCCTTTCCTCCGCAGCAAAACAAGGGCGTTCTCTGAGGCGTCCATGCCGTTGTGCTGAAGGACAAAATTAACGCTCAACACGAAATGAGAAAACGCTACCGGCCCGCAACGCAAAGTTCTTCAATGCTGAATGTCACATTTTCCTGATGTGCAGCTTCTTGACGTGAAATCAATTCACCAGTGTCAACGAAGTGCTGCGCAAATAAGCCAAGGAGGCCAAAGAATGAGGGCACGTAACCCCAAACGTACGGCCACATAAGGAGGAAATTGTAAAAGCTCAGCTGCCAGTTGACGAAGTACGAAATGGAGACGTTACACACCATCTAGCGACAAGCGCCAAACGGAACCCGGGGCTCCAGCGGTACCTCCCACCGCGGCGCGTGCCGTTTGCGCGGGAACACTCTTTGCTGACGTCATTGTTTCCGTGGGCGGGAAGCTGCGACTGAGCCGAGAAAAGCGGTTTAATGTTGTAATTAACGAGTCTAAATCAATAAAATGTATTTGTGTAATAGATTTAAACATTTTGTATTAAACATGAATACACTCTTTCAGTGTCCAATGATTTGAGTGCACGTTTCGCGGGATTTTTTCTGAGAGTATTCTGCCTGTGTATGTGACGTTTAAACCAAGATCTGGCATTTGAGGATTATGTTTTATATATTTATAAATATGACTGAATATATAAAAGCGCGTATAAGATGACTTCTCTACTAAGATATACACAATATGTCTGTGTGTGTTGTTACACTTGTATTAGCTGTTATAAGGGTAGATAAAGATTTTATTACTCATATGTATAATTTTATATATTATTATAAATATTAATCACATATATATAAAATTAAGATTTTATTAAGTCGTCGCCTAAATGACACCACCAGTTGTCCGCGATGATTTTCAGCGAATAATTTGTCCTGAAGAGCAAATTCTTGACAATACCTGAAACTATACATGTAAGTTAGAGGTATAAGTTAACAACTAGAAGCGACACAAAAAAGGCAAGTGTCTTTGTGAATATGAAAAAAAATAAAATGTTTGAAATAAATGTTTGAAAATTACTCCAATATCGAACGGCACTGTAAACACTGTTCGGGACTTTTCCTTACAAGCAAGTTTTTTTGTTTTTATTACACAAATATATAGCCTATACACAAAAAGAAGCTCGTTCTCGACGTGTGAATTCTTGGGAAATCTGTTCACCCCGAAAGTTAAATGACTCTGCAAAGCTGAACCGGAAGTAAAAAAAAAAAGCCGCGAGCACAGGTGCTTAGTCTTACTGTCAATATCATTTGTAAAGAGTTAAGCGTAGATGATATTTCAACATTTCAGCCCTAAACATAATGCGATGTATTGCAAGTTTTAGTGTAACATACATTCTTTCTTCTAACCCTTTCACACAATTTTTCTTAGTTCTGAGTGCATTGTTATTAAACAATAATAATAATAATTTCCGCACAGCACAAAATTATTTCTGGACTGTATTTCTACCAAACTCACCTGTACAGGAAACTGCACGAGTTGACCACTAGGGGGAGCTCGTCGAACACAGTTGTCAGTCGGGCCCCATGGAACGCAGCGCAACTAGAAAAGCGGGTACTAGGAACAGGCGAACGTTTCCCACAACTAAAAACACATTAAAGCCTCCTAACAGGCAAGAAATAATTGCGGAAGTTACAAAATTCTCTACACATGAGACAGGTCCCAGAATTGGCATTACGAAAGTTTCTCGCAAATTTCAATATCGCAAAGCCTTTCTCATAAGTAGGTTTGACAAACGGGCCGCGCGGGGGAAACAAAGCGCGGCGAACCTCCCGGCCCGGGGCCCGGGGCCCGCGGACCGGACAGCAATCCGAGCCCCACGAAACGGCTTCTTCGGCCCTTACGGCAACTTCACGCCCTCTCCCTATTTCCGACAGGATAACTATTAGTCCCAAACTTAATGATAGGTGTTCTGCTGACGGGAATTTCCAGCACGATGAGAAACGATGTTACGAGCATGCAAAACATTTCCTGTCTTTGTAGGAACGCTTACACAGGAAGCACATCGCATGAACAGCTCTTCTCTTCAGCAAAGAAGCGCTCGGTGCCATCGTGTTCCTCGGCGAGCGTGCACTCAACCGCTCTATCTACTCTGTGGTCACGGCTGCGACGTAGCTACACGTGCGCCCGTTGAGCGATAAGCCTCGGAGGGCCTTTGCGGCGGAACCCCGCGGCACCCTGAATGCGCGCTTCTCCGAACGCCTCGCGTTTCACGTTCAAACGGACGAAGCCGAGGCGAAGCGGCTCGTTCCGAACCTTCCCTCCAGTCCTTAGAGAGAAGACAGCCGCCGGAGCCCACCCAAGTCGTTCGTCAGAGCCCGGCCACCTTGCGCTCGGGACCAAATAAGGACACGGCTGCCCTCGAAGCCGAATGTCTAAGAGAACCGACTGAAACGTGACTGAGCTTGGAGAAACATCAGCGTCCCTAGAGAGTAAAGAAACTGATCGCGCTCACTGTGTTTTGCGTTGGGCTGCCATTGGACTCCGCAAAAGAAACGTTATCGCTCGGTCACGTAGCCGAAGACGTCGAGTCCTTCGAACAATTCCGCCCGGTCGCATCGTCGCACGTTTGCGCATTTTCCCTATTATTGTCACTTTAACTATTATCAGTCTTGAGCTCCTGTCATGTCGCCAAGTCCCGCTTGGCCGGACTGCGGACGCACCAGATGAGGGGTGTTAGCAGCACGAGGGGCACTGTGTGAGTGTTCAGCTCCACCTGTTAGACCTGCATACGTGTAATATTTAACAAATACGCGTCACAAATTGGAGCACATCTGCTTGAATCCAGCTTTTCTCACCAGGCATTCGGTTAGGACCTCCGAGCAGGAAATGAAACGCCGTGTGTTCCCAGATGTGGGACACTTTTAGGTTGCTCTGCTTTCAGTCTTCTGTCCAGTTCAACTTTTACTGAGGTTATCCAGGTACATTCACACTTTTCACTCAACCTGTACTGTACATTGCACTCTCGCTTTACATTTCCCAATAAGATTGTCTTCGGTTGCACTGTAACCTTTTACATTTACTTGTTTAGCAGACGAGGGGGCGCGGTAGCGCAGTGGGTTGGACCACATTCCTGCTCTCCAGTGGGTCTGGGGTTCGAGTCCCGCTTGGGGTGCCTTGCGGTGGACTGGCGTCCCATCCTGGGTGTGTCCCCTCCCCCTCCGGCCTTACGCCCTGTGTTGCCGGGTAGGCTCCGGTTCCCCGCGACCCCATCTGGGACAAGCGGTTCTGAAAATGTGTGTGTGTGTGTGTGTGTGTTTAGCAGACACTTTTCTCCAACGCGACTTCCAATGAACTCCACGTAGTGTTATCAGCCCACACACCTTATTCACCAAGGTAACTTACACTGCTAGATACACTATATACACTGGGTCACTCATCCATACATCAGTGGAACACACTCTCTCTCCGTCATTGTCACTCACACACACTATGAGGGAATCTGAACAGCATGTCTTTGGACTGTGGGAGGAAACCCAAGCAGGCATGGGGAGAACGTGCAAACTCCACGCAGGCTGAACGAGGATTGAACCTTTGACACCACCCAGGCGCTGTGAGACAGCAGCGCTACTCGCTGTGCCACCCTTTTAAACTTTGTCATCTTTTCTTAAGGTCATGAAAAGGAATCAAAGGACTATTTAGTTGAACTTAAATGGACATTTCATTCCACTTGAAGGTTTTAGCATTTTTCCTCTCACAGCTGATAATGAAAATGTGCTGTCAGCAATAATGGCACCCAGTCCGTGTCAGGGCCGGTTCCCCTGAGACCCCCAGCATCCCCACGAGCCATTCGGACGGCCTTAGAAAACGCGTTGCCATATGGAGGACAGGGTTCTGCTCGTATGGCAGCCCTTGAAGAGGCTATAAAGATAAACATGGAAGCAGACAGTCAGATCGCAGCGCACGGTCCCAGATGCACTAAACAAAGGCCAGAACGACGCGGATCTTTGGCAGCGCTACAGAGGACTCTTCATACATTGCCTCTTTGTTTATGTTTACTTCTTGCTGCATTAAATATTTACTCGAGGTTCAAAACTTTCCATCCTTTCTGTATTATTAAAAATGACCACTTGGGTTTACACGCACACTTGATCTGTTGCAGAGGCTCATGTTGTCCAATAGACCCAGAGAAAGAGGTCACTGGTAAAGTAAAACTGATATGTTGGCCTTGCAGTTAGAGCGCTTGCTTGGACACCATAGTTTGCGAGTTTGAGCTGACAAAGCCATGGACTGTATTTGTAGCCACTGCCTTGCGTTTCACGCTTTGGCCCCAGAAAAGAGATGCTTACTTGAACCAAACGTGCATAGATCACATGTACCCATCTTGAAACCTTGTTCTCTACTGTTTTTTTCACTCATCCGTGATCAGTAACCACTTGCAGGGCCACGGGGGTCCAGAGCTCATCAAGCATAGGGCATAAGGCAGAGTACATTTACTAAATGTTTACTGCTTGTGTGATCTTACAGTTGGAAGCGAACAGATGATATAGATAGTTTTTTTAAAATATTCAAAAACGTCACCATTTAGACTCGAGTGGACTGCCTTCAGTAGATTCTTCTCTTTTTTCCTATTTATTTAGCAGAAGTAATCAATATATTTTATTTTACAATATCTTCACTCACTTTGGCCACACGGCTAACCAGCAGCCTGGGGTCATTTGGAGATAATATCATGAGAGGTGAGTTCATGGGCACTAGAGCCTTTCAGTTGTTTCTGCATCTGAAAACTGGACTCCGGGAGGTGTCTCTCACTCCTCGGAAGTTTTGTTGGAATTGGATGCTGTCGCATTGCGGGTGAAGCCAGAGGCTGTATCTTGGTACCCTCCGGTTGTGATTTCCACCCTCGAGTCCTGGCATTTTGCCTGGTAGAGATGGGCATGATCAGTTAGATGGTATGATGACAAGGTCATGCTCTTTTGCTCCTGAAATGAGGTTAATGGCATGATGTGAACAGGTATTACAGGTATACAAGTTTTTTTTTCTCTCTCTCTCTCTCAAAATCAGACAATTACCAATCAATCAGCCAATGGTTTCCAATGCACTGTGCATACACTCAAGGACAAAAGTGCTCATTTCCAGTTCTCCACATGAACGAACTGTGTTCCACGCGACACACGTTGCACGCTGACAGCTGTCAACTCAAGAGGCGAAATAGTGCCGCCATAAGAAGGCTAAGCTCATCTGAGGCCACAAGCCTTTGCTCATCTGCAGCAAACCCTAAAGCCTCGTAAGTATGACCCAAAATATGATCCGCAACGTTGGGTTATAATTACAGTTTAGCTCTGAGCTCTCGGCCAGGAAAGCAAGCGAGCAGCCGAACCTCCCATCACCGCGGCAGCACGTTGCCTTACGCAGTGCTGCGTGCGTCATCGGCTGTTCAGTGCTGCTCCCACCATTACCCTCCAGCACAAAGGGGGGAGAAATTTCCCAGAATTGCACACTGAAGTCGACTTCATGCGCTTTTTGATCAGCCAGCTGCTGATGAAGTTGGAGAAAATGTGGCGGTGAAATATACATCCTAGTAAAGAAGAAAGGTTTAACAGCAAAGGACTTAGGACCTTGCTGGGGTCGAGGGCTCTGTGGCATGGTACCGAAACGGGGAGGTGGGGCTAACTCCCTCGGTAAAAGGTGAACCCATTCAGCGAAGATGAGTCCTGCTAAATTCCCCCAGCAGGACAAACCCCCACTGCTGCCCATCCCACCTGCTGTCTTGTCACGGCACTGGCCTTTGCCCTTCGCTGGCTGGGGGACGACCGTAGTCAGAGATATGGTCCTTCTCTGGTTTCAACTAGTAAAGCCGGCAGAAATACGTGAAGCTAAATTGTGATCGTACATTTCCCTCTTAAAGAATTCCCATCTATCCTTTGAAAATAACACATTATAAACAACTAATTATTAAAGGAGGAAGCGGTACTACAGTACACAGTATCATTCCAGTGAGTAATATCGCTGTTGCCTGGTCACTGGAATGAAGCAAAGCAAACGCATTCAGAAGACACAAAAAATAATTTTTTCAAACAATCAATCAATGTATATTGTATTGTTATTATGTATAGCTCTGTGGTTATGTCAATTTTACTATGATGCATTCTAGATCTTTCAAATGGGTCAACAAACATCTGCATGAACTTGCTCTGTTCACCATGATAATGTAAGCTTCTTGAAATATTATAATAATAAACATTCTTGAAATATGACAACGATGTGAGGTCTAGCTCTGCACAGGGTTATGAAATAGATGTTTCATAAACCGAACAAGTGGGTTTTGTGGTGTTTCAGCCCAAAAGGAACCCCTAGCGAAGCCCTTCACGTGCTGGATTGGTCCACGAAGGACGGCAGCCTCGTACCAATCCAGCTGAGCACCCCGTCTGCCCCTGACATCTACAAACAAGCAAATCGACCAAAGGAAAACAGCCGCGTCCTGCGCCCTGACAGCCGGCGCTGGCTCACGTTGTAACGACACATCCGAGGGCGAAGGCTCGGGAACACGGAGAGCGGCCGGGACTTAACGGTGGACACGTCCAAGAGCCGAGAACTGGCCACAGTCTGGTTGTAATCAGCGTTTCCGCACGTCAAGCAGCTGGATGTTTTCATTTCACTTTTAACCGTATACGAGACGTTCGTACGCATTTCGGGACAAAGCAATCATTTTACCTACCTACAGTCTGAAAACACTCCTTACCTAAAATAGGATTCTTTTCAGAAGCTAATAAAACGAATGCAGTACAATTTTGGAACTGTGCTTTTCTGTTTCTGTGATGTTCACATTGTTTGCCCGGAGGAAAGGATTGTGGCTTCATACTTTCCGTAAAACGTTGCAGGTAATTGTAAGAAAATGGATGATTTTCCTTTGAGACAATCTGAATCGCTTCAGAAATCAGGTGTATAAGTTATAAGGTGCTTTACAAACACCGGGAACAATGTGACAAAAGAGCTGAGCTTCTGAAGTGAGAAGAGAATATTTTAATTTAACAAATGTGGCCTTTAGATATTTAAGGCAGAAGTTTAGCTTTTTAATTAAAGCAAGGTGTGGATGCAATGAAGGGGAGACGACACAGGTGTGACCTGGGATAAAATCCAAACCCACTAGGCCGTCTGGACTCTAAGATGACCCCCCTGAT
This sequence comes from Scleropages formosus, assembly GCF_900964775.1. Classification (NCBI taxonomy): domain Eukaryota; kingdom Metazoa; phylum Chordata; class Actinopteri; order Osteoglossiformes; family Osteoglossidae; genus Scleropages; species Scleropages formosus. The sequence goes on from NC_041822.1 coordinate 15,306,061, forward strand.
ATCTTATGACAGTTCTGTAACTATTGAAAACGAAAACATGAACTTCTTACACGTCAGTCGTCATTTGAGACAGACCGTTGATAGCACGTTATTGCGAGGAAAAAAAAAAATCTCCATCTCACCGGAGCAAAACGATGACGAGAGCCACCCAGGCACTTAAGTAAGAAGGACGTAAGTCTAGATGTTACTGTCCAAACTCTGTACACTGTTTCCTGGAGCAGACGTATGAAAACGCTGCTTAATTTGCAACATAACCGCTGTTGGATGAGGTCAAACATGAAAGGACCACGCTCAGTAACAAGTAAAAAAACAGATTCCTAAGATAGAAACACTACATCCAGCTGTCTATCATTTTGCTTAAAAATGTTAAAGTAACAATAACTTTTGAGTTATTATATATGTATTTCATTAAATTCAATTCATTTTGATCGAGTGCTCTCACACTGTGATACAGAGCACTGAACAAAGGCATGAAACGAATGAACAAGTAATACAGTTGACTGTATATTTGAGTAATACATTATCCATGCAGTTACTAAAGCTATAAGTATGTCTACTGGCTACGGAGAAAAGGAACGAAAAAACTCCCAACTGAAAGTCAAGGGAGGGAAAAAATAAAATAAAATAAAATAATTAAATAATAATTTTGAGCTGCCAGCTACATTGGAGAAAAGTGTCTGCTAAATAAACATAAATTGCTCCGAAAAGATGACATTTATTAGAGTAGACGTGCAGTCAAAATGGCAACGTCCCTTTTCTCATTGTGACGTAGCACTCGTTAAACTATATTACTCATCGCCATAATCACAAGGTAATACTTGGGCATTTTGCCTGTAGATACACCCCAAACTGGTGAAAAGAAATGGATTAAAAACAATGTATTATTTTAAAAAACCAGATGTGAACAGAGGCTACAGAGAGAACCTAGAAGCGAGCAGGGATTAAAACCCTAGGCGGCCCCTCGGGTTTGAACAGGTGTGGGGATGGATGGCCTGTGTGTCGACGGACACAGATGGGTGCATTATACCCAGCAGTCCCAGGTGGGAGCCCCCCGCCCCCTGCCCATGAAGGGAGGGGTAGGGGGTGCTGTCAGGACAGGTGCTCACCTCTCTGTTTACCAAGGCCTATCAGCACTCTCTCCTTTTTGCCAAACAAGAGCGTGTCGGAGCGAGGCTCTTTGCCCGCGGTCTTGGGCCCCGGCGTGCGGCAGCTGAAGGGCAGCGACCGCGGCTGTGCTCACACACATCAGAAATCAATCCCCCTGGTACACAAGCGAACACACACAGGCACACAAACACACCTGCCCGCTTCTCACACGAGCAAAAAAAAAAAAAGAGAGAAATATTTGCAGTTAGTCCCCCCCCGGACACACACACACAGTGAATGACTCTTACACAACGGCTTTTCCACATCAGGTCATCTTCCGATTGTAACTCGAATGGGGTTTGACACCTGGCTTTCAGGTTAAAACAGAGAATCTGCTTCTCCCATAACGGGACAGGGTGGCGCAGTGCCCAAAATGAGCGCGTTGGCTCTTAGCGCGGTCAGCGCATCGCTCTGGGAATCATTTCCGCACAACTGCACGTTCATTCAGCAAGCTCTCTGCAGTCCGCTCGCTCCCCAGCTTACACCAGTCTGGAGCCTAATCTGATGATGCATTCTGTTTACATCCATCCTTTCTGCCTGGTGGCATTTTGATTTATGATATCAACATTGTTTCACGCCAACAAATATTTTCTTTTCTGCTCCATTTTCTTTTCTGAAGATGGAAAGAAATATAATAAAATGCAATTAGGTCATGCTTTGGAAGGTACCGTTTCATGATACTTTTCCAAATTAATTACAGCAGACCAATAAATGGACAGGCATATGTACAAACAATCTTGCGCACGCTGACACACTCTCACGCTTACAAAAATGTACATTCTGGTGCTGTGCTGAACTGCGTGCAAACTATGACAAAGGCACGGCGCTGAGATGAAATCAGCCTTAGGGATAATGACTCATAAATGTATATCGAATGCCATAACTTCATATTTAAATGCCTCTTTTATGCAGCACCACATGGGACATCTGCTGTGTTGCTCCCTGGTGCAGAGCAAAGTGGAGCTTTCAGACATTTCTGGTTTTAATTGATTATTTGCATGTCTGTCCCAGGGCTGCAGCTCTGTGTGCCAATACAGTCTGCATGTCCCAGTCCTTGGCCAGGTGTCCAACCCGAACGCCAGTGCGTCCGCTGCAGACCTTGGTGACAAAAACCCGTTTTGCTGCAGCCCGTTCGCCAGGGCCATAGGGAGAGATGGAGCATGAGAGGTGTGAATGAAAGTGATCGGGATGTTCACGTGTCACCTGGCAGACCACCGACAGCAACCTCCTTTAAACTGCCCTGAGACTGGAAATGCCACAGAGTGTTAATGTGGCCACCAGGTTGGGCATCTCACAGAAGGGCACAGTCACGGCGTAATTGAGCGTAGGAAATACCTCCCGCTTCCCAAGTTAACCTCATTGCTGCGGCGTGACGTTTGCTCCCAAGGGGCGACCTGACGAGACGCACCAGTAAGAGTTTGATGACACCAGAAAGGTGATCTCTGGATAAACACCTCGCCCTTTCTGCCATCCTCAAGACTTCACGCATTTCCTACATTTACAAAGCAGATTCTCATTAGCACCAGCACTCCCTCTGACACTTTACTTACTCCCCTAGTTCCAGATCACGTTTCAGGTCAATACAATATTAACTGAGGGTTAGATCACAGCGGAACTACTCCATTAGGTAATCATTGTTGTCTTTCTTTCCATGTTTCTAACATTAGATAATTTCATCTGGGCACGCCGTTTATTTTTATGTATTTTACGTTGTTAAAACAAGCACCGACTTAGTAACCACTTGTTCAAGTGAAGGTCATGGGGGTTCAGAGCCTGTCTTGGATGCATAGGACACAAGGCTAGTCAGGTACATCCTGTACAGGTTGCCAGTCCATCGCAGGGCAGCCACACACAAAGTAAAATTTTGAATCACTAGGTAACCTAAAAGGCATCTTTGGACCCTTTGAGGAAACCCATGCAAAGACGAGAACATGTAAACTCCACATGGCCTGAGCCAGATTCAAACCCCTGCTGAAACAGCCCAGGTGTTGAGAGGAAGCAGCATAACCCACTGTACCACCATTAGAACAAACACCAGACTATAATTAACATAACTTACAAGATATAAGAGGGTCAAAAATAATTACAGTACTCGATGGAGTTACAAATGTTGGGAAGACATGTAAGGTTTGCTACCAACACTGAAGACAAATGAAGAGGGGTAAGGAACGTGTGTCTGAGGGTATGACATAGCAGTTAGAGCTGTTGCCTTCATAGCTGAAGGTCACAGGGTTGAATCCCACCTACTGCTGTAGTGCTCTTGAGCAAAGTACTTACCCTAAATTACCTAACTGTATGAATGGGTGAATTGTAGTAAGTACTTTAACATTGTAAGTCGCCTTGGAGAAAAACATCTGCTAACTGAATAAACAAACACGAAAACCAGTTGCTTGCACAGTCCAGGGAAGAACATCAGGCAGCTGACTTGAAGGCTGTGAGCAGCACTGGGAGAACCCATGTGGCCATTTCCTTGCCTCCCTTTGTCTTGCTGCGTTTTGGTCTTGGGTTCAAGGAGGTCACATCTGTTTTCTGTTTGCATTTTTATATGAATGACAGTCAGCTTTGTTGCAAGTGGTGCGGTCCTCAGCCTCTGCCCCACCCATGCAGCCACCTTCACCCCACATCTACCACAGTTTGTATGTTTAGAGGTTCAGACAGCGAGGGCCGCATTGCACGGTGTGGGCACGGCCATAAAAACGCTGGTCTTCATTCTTAACGTGAAGCTCAGACAAGGGAGGGAGGTTGTACTGTTGGGAAACGCGCTCTAGTTGTGCTGGCTTAAACTAGAATCAAGCTGTGCAAATATGTTAGTTTTGTGTAATCCGCCAAGCAAACAGGTATCTTACTCGCCTTGAAATGCTATGCAGATCAAAACGGAGACCTTCCATTCTATCGAAAAAGAAAATCCACAACAGGTAAGGAATGCGAGCAAAGCAGCATCTAAGGGTATGACAAAGGGGGTTTAAATCTAATCACCTCCTGCTGCCTTTCTTTCCAGGATGGGTGTTGAGTGGTATGACAGCAAGTGGTCGGCGTGCGTGCAGTGAACGAGACCACACACGGAGAAGGGGGAGTGTGGCTAACGGTGAGCAATCCCTGCTGACAGAGGCGCTCAGCTGCCTTGTGAACACACTGACGAAGTTCTGCGCAACCAGAGGTGCTGAGTACACACTCCAAACATTACAGATGCCCACACACACACACATTCAGACCACTTCTGGCCTCTCCCTTTTCAAAGACACAGCCTGCACTGTGTTCATGTTTGTACATGAGGGCCAAGACTAAACAACTGCATCAGAGATGAGTCTTCCCACCTTTTCTCATAAACCACAGCAAGGGTGGACAGCAGGAGTGTGGTCCATTGATCATACTGAATAACAAAGATGTCTAAAAAAGCCCCACTATAAGTTTTTTCCACTCGGACACATCGCTTTGACTAGTGCTTTCCATCTTTGCGGAACAGACGTCACAGCCATGTGCGAACTTTGGATATCATGGCTCATTCAAGCTCATGCATCATGAAACTGCTCAACTTAACAGGCAAGTCGTCCAGGAGAGCACCACTCTGTTGGGGGGCTACTGGCAGGCCATCTGCGGGCCAGCAATCTGGTCAACCACAGCAGTAATGCAGGGGATTGTGGGTGTCATCTTGAAAAAGATTTTCCAATTTTGAACAAAAACTACTTGTTGCACTTTCGCACACTGAACTGATTAAAATGGGGCACTTTTCACCCCTTCCTGCATCTTAGCTTCTTTTTTGCATGTCTGCCGTGTTGTCATTTTAATGGGAAAATACTGCTGTGCAAATGCACAAATAAAAACATTTTACAGAAATGATCTTTTGTGATCTGATGCTGAAATTACAGCATGTTAGATTTTCTACCATTTTTTCTTTTAGCACACTTATAGTGAAACTTTTGTATCCGCAGCTACTCAGTTTGTTTACACATTTATAGAGTTGGGTCATTTTTACTAGAATAAATCAGGGTAAGTACCTAGCTCAATGGTAAATTAGAAGCAGGGATTAGAACCTGGGACATTTGACAGCGAGGCAACAGTTACCCCTATTATGAAGGACAAAAGCAAAAAAGTGCCAAAAAAGCATAGTTTTCTTCTTTAGTTTTCTTTAGTTTTACAGAGACCCTTTGTTACATACTTCCCCTGTCGTTAGCGCTAACCACATGGAGAGACACACGTATTCCATGTTGTCAGGCTGAACAAGTGAAAAAATTAAAGTGCCTGACAAGGATGTGAGTGAGGCCCAAGGATGCCCAGAGGTGGAAAGGAAGAGTCGCCATGTACAGTTAAATGCAAGTAGTACTTCCCCTGGGCTGTGCTGTGCCACATGTACAGTACTGTTGTGTTCAATTATTATTATTATTATTATTATTACTATTATTAAACCGTTGCTTAGCTGAGAGTTATCCAAAGCAAATTACAATATTTGACCCATTTACACAGCTGCATACTTTAACTGGAGCCATTCAGTGCAACCACATCACTACCACTTTAAATAGAATATATGCAGCATTTTTGACTAATTGAACATGAATCTAATTACACTATTTCATACGACCGGTCATATTTCAGCCTTATAATGCATTTTGACATTTTGTGTAAACACAACTCCAGGAGCTGTTCAACTTCAATGGAAACCACTTCCAGCAGAAATAAATACTAATTAATTAAAAAGACATAATGCTTCTGGTTCTGTAAACAAGTGGCTGGGTTCAGAGCATGTCTCGCAAGTCAGTATAACCATATGCCCTATTTCTTCCACAGAAACTTCTCATTCTTCCGCCAGAGCTGAGTGCCCTCGCTGTTTTCTATGTGTTTAGCTTTGCCAGCTACTTTTGCATTCTTGCACATCATCTCCACCTGTGACAAATCTGTCAGCTTGTTTATGCACTCCTCATTTCCTTCATTGAGGATATCCCACACATCCCTGCAGCGGTTCTTCGATCTCTCTCCTCGACTCGCAGCAGGTAGGCCAGTGGGTTGGGCTGTCTTGGGCTTCCTTTGGAAGAAGTCATCCAGAATGGAGGTGTCTCCTATCAGGTCTGACAGGAAATGCTTATGGCTCCTGAGTTCTGAGCCTGTGGAAGAAGAGAAGGTTGGGGGGTTCTCATGTCCCAAGAGAGCTTTGTTGTCATGCAAGGACCTAGGAAGGTCTTGTGTGGGTACAGAGGTAGAGGAAGGTTTGTTTGATTTTTTACACAGTTTGTTGGAAGGTCCAGCCAGAGGACCAGACTCAGAAGTGCCTTTCAGATGAGCATCATAGCCCTCAGGGGTCTCTACAATACGTGAGTTTAGACACCCCTTGTCCCTCTCTCTCTCTGGTGATGTCTGCTTGGCAACATCTAACTTCTGGTGTATAATGCAGGATTTAGATCTGGAACCATAGCTCCTCACTGCACAGCTGGTCTTTTGCTTCCGTGAGACAGAGGACAATGAAGTACGAGGCTGAAATTGTTTGGCTGTTGTAGGAGAGCTGGGCTGTGCCACCACTGGGTCTGGAAGAATCCTGCTCAGAAGAGCCTTCAGATCTGGGCTCCGGCTGCTGTAGAAGTCCTTCAGCATGGCCTGTCGCATGTCTGAGGTGCTTTTCAACAGATCTTCTGCAAAATCCTGTACGGATGCAGCCTTGAAGAAGGTTGCCATCTCTTCCAGTTCCCTCCTGATGGAGAAAAGCATGGTACTTGCGTGAAAAAGGCAACAAAATTAGGTGAACCAATTTCAAGGTCTTTCTGCAATTCATTGACTTTCTTTAGGAATGGCAAATAAAAAAAACTCTGTCTAGACTTAATTGAAACAGCAATTTTAAGTTAGGGATTTAAAAAAAAAAAAAAAAAAAAAAAAAAGGTATAAAATTAAATCCTTTTCCACTGTGGTAACAAACTGTGGTCTTGGGGTCTATAAGCAATGAGGACAATTCCAGGGCCTCTTTGCCCCGGGGGTCGGAAAAACTACCACAGCAGGATAAGGCCCAAATGCGGCCATTGCTGGCAGCATGGGTCACTCCAGGGTGGTCCCGCCCCCAGGACCAAGCAGGGGGTGTTCTCACCCACAGCTGCGGCAGGAGCTGGCATGCAGCCTCATACTGCCGGGAATTTCCTCCTTGGGCTTTTTCACTTTTTTATGTTTTTTTTTTTTTTTTTTTTTTTTTATATAATTACAGGATGTATTCACTAGATGCTTTTTAAAATTTGTTTCTGTCCTACGGGGGTCCCCTTTCCAGACACATGTGCAAGTGTGCCATTAGTCATTGTTTAACACAGGGTTAAATTTATCATGTTGTGCTTATATAGTTCTGGTCTGATGGAGTATGTTTAGCACTCTCAAGCAATAGACTTTCCAGCATTCCTTGGAGGAAAACGACATGAGCACAGAATGCACTAGGCTCTAAGAAAGAAATGGTAATCGGTGGTTTTTTGATGCATGAAGTCTAAACTTTGACAAAGTTTGGTTTTAGAAGAATGAGAGCAGTAGCATACTTGCCATTTTACAGAAATAAATTTGTCCATGGGGACACACGAACCAACAAACATAGTAAAATGTGCAGAACAGAACCAAATGTGACCGTACCAATGTTTGTTGGATACAGGTAAAATTATTTTCTCAGGTGCAAGTTCTGCAGCTGTGGCTATTTTTTATGGATTTCAGAATATTTTGATGACACTGGTCCTGGAAGGCACCAGTGTATGCCGACTTTTGTTTTACCTCAGCCCTTTAAGGCTTTATGGAGGTAAAAATCTAGGTCATAAGACACTCAAAATGGTTTTTCAAGTTCACATCAGATTCTAATTATTATGTTTCCCCAAAAACTACCAAAAGTGTGGGTCACCCCCAGCTTAGCACACGTCCCGGACCTTACCTACGAATGGCGCTAGGTGTCTCCCCAATGATAAACGTGACATTTCGAGTACGATGGACAGTCTTCAGGGTCTGGGTAACCGGGTGTTTCACAGAGGGTACCTGTGGTCCAGCCCCTGCATGGTCTATCGCTCTTGCCTCTGCTGATAGTGTCTGAAACCCAACGAAAAGAGCACATACACATTATATCCGAGATTGCTGGAAAGGCGCTTTTTAAAATTTATATTAAAAAAAAAAAATCTTTCCAAGATTCTCTGACTTACTTAAACACAACTGTTTTAGTAATAATGTGAACCTGATTCTGAAAAGATCTGATGCATCCAGATAATAAGAGATTTACGGGAAAACAGCCCAAAAACATTTTCATGTCATTATCTCTAACTTAAGGGATATATTAGCTGATATTACTTTGCAATTGTATTGCCTAACACCAGTATGGGTGGCCCTAACCTACACTGCACATCTGCAACAACGATTAGGCTAGCAGAAGCTCACCTCCATGCTCTCCAACAGCTGATTGGCCGGAGCCTGCGAGTTCCTCCGATAGCAGAACACGTCCCGGATGGCAGCACGACTGAGGCGCTCCTCCACTTTACTGGAACCCACAACATGCTGATTGGAGTGTATGTACACAACTTCCTGTACTCCATCTGAGGGTAAAAGTACAGTCCTTTACTCAATAATGTCAGTGGTTAAACCGTCATCAGAGTAAATAGTAAACCATGCATTTCACATGTTTAACAATGGCTTTTCTGAAAGTCAAAGTTACGAGAGCCACACCTATGTCATTTTATGAGAATATCTGAAAAGCTAGCAGAACAAGCAAGCTTAAAATGATCAACTGATCAATGGACTCACAATGAAACATAGCTATCTGTGCAAAATATCAATGTACACACACACACACACACACACACACACACACACACACACACACACACACACACACACACACACACACACACACACAGAGTCAAACTGATTGTCCAAAGTGGGGTCACAGCAAACTGGAGCCTAACCCGGAAATACAGGGCATAAAACTGGAGGGGGAGGGGACACACCGCGACCCCTCTTGGAACAAGCGGTTTCAGTGTGTCTATAATTGAAAATACTGCCAAGTCTGTAAAGCCTGTAAAATCTATGGATCCAGAATAACCTTGGATGAGCAAACTGTTACACAGCAAATGGTTACACAAAAGCAACTGACAAACAAGATGTGGGCTAGTATTACTGCTAGTGCCATTACCAATATGTCGTTTTGGTGACCTTTTATCTAAAGCATCTTGTAGTATTTTATACTTTATTGCAATATTACCTAATAATTTGTCAATGGATCCAACATGATGATCTTTGCCAGGCTGCACTGCATCTTCACTCGTCAGTCCCTTGCATATGGTTCTGCCAGTTTTCCTTGGATCATTAGTAGTGAAAGCTTTGTGCACTGAAGCCTCGTAGGTGTCTGCCTGGGATTTATTTGCTTTGAAGAGACCTTCATGCCCTGAACAGGTGAGGTCCATCCCTGCCAGTGGCTGACACAGATGTTCTGCTTTAACTGAGCCCAGTCTATAGTGTTTCTTCCCATTGTCAGCGGTACCACTTAGATTGCTGGCATGTGTCTGACCCATGGGTTTTGGGGTTTCTGTTTCACCCGTCTCATCAGCATTGTGCTCTGCCTTGCATGCACTGCCAGGCAGGCATTCAGTGATGCGTTTAACGTCTTCAGCATTGTCTGAGGAGGACTCTGACTCCCAGGGATCCCCCAGGCCTAGATTTTGGCCCACTCTCCTCCTCTTGGCTCTCAATTTCCTGCAAACAGCTGCTGAAACTTGGGGACCTCTGGAGACATTATTTGGATCCCTTTTCCTAGCACCGGACACCATCCTGTTCTCACACTCATTTTGGTTTAAATCCCCCTCAGAATCACTTGAAACTGTCCACTTGGGATGTGTTGAACAGGCTGGGTGGCCTTCTTTTCGATGAGCATCTTCCTCATCCATGCTGCTCTTCTCACTGGCACTGCATCTCACAGTACTTGCCCCATTACCTTGGAGGTATCTGGAAAACCCATGGTGGAGGAGGCTTAGGCCACCAGACAAGGAGCCACGAGGATACTGTTCTTCCTCCCCAGTACTGGTCGAAGGCTTCTTACGAGCACTATGCCCACCCTCATCCTCACTGGCACTGCTGAAATCCAAAACTCCTGCAGCTCCCCCTACATCTGTCTTGCTGCATTCCCCTCTAGGAAACGCCTCCCTTGGTTGCTCTTTAGCTGCCTGCAGCAGAGAGGAAAAAAAAAAAAGACACCTGAAGGTAAAATTTTCAGATTACAGAAACTTGTCACTGGAGTTACTATTCATGGACACCGTATGTAGGCAAATCATTTCCATAAAATCATTAGGATTACGTGTACTAGTGATATCCAAACTGTGTCTGTGTCCTGGAACTGGAGAAGCATTGTGCTCACAAATGAGGTAAACAGAAAAGATTCCCTAAACTGATGTTAGTTAAGCAATAGCTGACAACGGCATGAACATAAGAATGGTTTCCATGGAGTTTGTAGGTGGCAATGTCTACATTCTGATTTCTATTTCATCTGTGGGAAGAGACATATTACAAAGGGGTTTCTTAACAGAGACCATTATAAAAAAGAAACAGTAGCGCAAAAACACTGAAAACCTGGGTCACTGCAAAGAAAATTACTCACGTTCTCTCTCCTCGCCACTGCTGCTGTGCGAGCCATCATGATGCCTGCCTCCAGGTGTCCCTCCCTCTGTCACACAAACAGAACACGTTTGGCTCAAAGTCTGAATGTTGGTTGACACACTTTTTGCCTCCATAAAACAAAGTCTGAAGAATGTATTTTAATGAAGAACTTCAAAATCTGGGTAACGCTATTTAATATAAAACAGTTGACTTATGAACTTGAGTGACAATTTTTTTCATTGTTACAAACTTTTAAATCTACTATTTATTTTTTCTAAAAAAGATGACAAGCATACGAATCATGCACCAATGCAGTATTCAATGTACTGAGAGAAAGCAAACACAAATGGTAAGTGCTGCAGTTTTTCAGAAGAGTGGAAGCAAAAAGAGAATATGAACATTGTGTAGATAATATGCCTTCTACATCGGCCAGTTTTGAGCCACAAGTGAAGTGCCAGCTCTCAATCATCCCACACCTCTATGCAATACCTATGGTTCCAACTTAATGTGCAGTTGTCTGCACTTAAAGGTGAACAACATATACTGCTTTTTTCATTTTTTAGAAATAGTGTTGTATTTCTAATTATTTTATCTTGTCTACCTCTGGACAGTGTTCTTTGTAGGAATTTCTTATTTATAGAGTATTCATGAAACAGTGATTATGAGTCAAGAGTCAAATGGACAGGAGCTGCTGTTCTTGTACCTTTTAATAAAGTACATCTGATTTAAAAATTTGGATTAATTGGAGTGATCTCTACTCTGGTCACTAATAAGTCTTACTGACTACTCGGGCCTGAGTGTTCTGTAGCAAATTTTTTTGCAAGCCCTTCTCTGACACATTAAATTGCTCCAGATTAATGTTCTGACACAGACCCAATGTGGTATGTCACATTAGTAATACAGTGTTGTTTTCCAGTATCCTGGATATGACTCCAATGTTCAGACTTCACAGAAATGAGCATATTGCTTTCAGATGGTTCAAGAAGAGGAACAGGGTGTGTTCTCAGAATGCCAATAGTGTTTCACACATTCACATTACCTCCAGGATCTGCTTCGTGAGACAGGTGCCCTGGGTCTGCAGCCGGAACAGGTTGCGGACCCCAAACAGCTCCCCAGAGTGGCCATCTGGCCCCTGTATGGCTTCGAAATAGCGCCGTGCGTGCTCCTTCCCTACCACAGCTGACTGCAGTTGCTTCATTACCCAAAACAGGAAGAGGGGGGAGAAGACACAAAAAAACAACAGCAGTCATTTCTACCACTTTACTGGACAACAGAAAAAACTGCATCCACACACGTCATTATTCTTCCAGAAGAACTGAACAGTTGGCCAAAATGATATCACTTAAACCAGGAGCATTCTTCTCAAATAGTACAATGATGGACATGACACGAAGGATGGATTATTTCTGAAAAATGCTGAATCTTCATGAATTATAACCAAAAACATAAGTGATTCTGTTTTTTATAACCTACAAAATGTGTGGGTCTTCAGGATTAGTTACAAACACGACAAGACTGGCTGTAACACCAACAATCCAAGCTGACTGGAGCTCATGACTTTATGCCATAATGGATGTGATAAGCACAGCTGCACACAGACGTCAATGTATTCACTCTAGTGACTATAGCAATGTCAGAAACAGTTGCATAGTTTTGCTTCTGTTAACGGTCACTACTGGCATTCTTTTTCTTTTTAGAATCCCCAGGAAGGGTGGGCAGCCACTGGCACTTGGACTTTCAGAAGTTTATTTTCTCTTGTCTTTTTGTTCGGATTTTTGTTTTTCTTTCCTCCAATGCCAGTTAACTTACTTAATAGCTTTACTAGTGGGTGTAATTCTTACAGTCATTAAATGTATAACTAACATTTTACCAATGCTACTGTAACTTGTGATCCTTTGTTCAATATTCTGTGTCAGAGTGTGAGTAGAGCGCTCTATTAAAATAAACTGAAACAAGCAACTGATAAACAGATGTTCAGAATTACAATTAGTGACATATGTAATTTTTGGTCTTGGGAGATCCTTCCACCCAAAGTGATTCACAGTGCTTGAACCACTTATATTGCTGGGTATTTTACTCAAGCAATTTCAGGATAGGTGCCTTCTTCAAGGATACTAGTGTAATACTGTGGAGCGAGACTTGAACTCCAGTAAATTTACTCAAAGTGTAATATGGCCATAAGTTCATGGTTATAGAAACTACTGAAATTTGATGTTTCCAGTATAATGCTGGGTGGTAATATCATGTTAATATGATATCACACACAAGAATATCAACAAGACAATTCAGACCTGTTTGTAAACCTGTCGCAGATAAATGATCTCCTCTACCGTGCCCAGCGAAATCAGCCTGAGCACTGTCACATCTCTATACTGGCCAATGCGATATGCCCTACAAAGGGAAATAGACACAAGAGAAAGCCTTACTACTTCCCATCATCTGATGATATAAGACTGACAGTAATGAAGAACAAGCAACAGAATCAATAAAACACATAAGACACTAAAGACCAAAGAAAAACAAGGATAAAACCAGTACAGAGATAGGGAGATACAGTGAACCTGCATGTGTTTGTCTATAGGTTGGGAACAACACAATGAATTTAAAGAAAGGCAAATGTTAAGTCCTGAAGGACAGAGACCGGTGTCAACATCAACACATCTCAGAGTTCATGCCACAAGAAGTACCCACCTATCAACAGCCTGAAGGTCACTGGCCGGGTTCCATGTGGGGTCAAATAACACCACAATGTTTGCACCAACAAAATTCAGTCCTAGCCCACCAGCCCTTGGACCACAGAAGAGAAATCAGACCACAAAATTGTGGGAATTGACAGGGGAGGTAAGGTAAATTATTATAAGATATACTATTAGCTACTCAAGCAAATGTGTGCCCTCACATAGTGGACACCAGGCAGATGTTGATGTCCAGTGAACTGTTGAACTCCTTGACGATTTTAACTCGGTCCTTCGACTTGGTGGTACCATCCAACCTCCTGTACTCAATCCCAGCTGCCATGCAGTAGCTCTCCAGGATGTCCAGGAGCTGAGGGGTGCAAGGAGAACATCGATCCCATTAACCTCTTCCTGGCCACCGTATGGAGCACCTCATCTCACCAACTCCACATTTCATTTAGTGTCCTGACATCTCCTTCCTCCATTACATTTACCTCATAGTTTCACCAATCTCTATTTATTGCTAGTTTACTAAATAATGAGAACACCAGTTCATATTATTAAAGCAGTTTAAGAAACACACCATCCAATATTATTCAGACAGTTTATATACAAACATTAGTTATCCAGACTTCAAGAATTTGCACCATTAATATCACAATAATAATTATGTCCCTGGTCATCTGGTGTCATCTAATCTATTAGTGGACCTAGTCTGAGGCAAAACATCTCCAACCACATGAACCTCCTTTTCAAATTAAAAACTATTCCATGCAAACAAAGATTTTTGACTGCAGCATAAAACCTCACCTTTGTCTTACAGTACTGTATTTTAATACATCAATGCAAAAATGTGCTGAATTGGTAAAAGGCTTTTGATCATTATTGTGAATAAATACATGTGGGAGAGACAAAAAATATGAGTCAGAGACACCCAAGCTTCTGTTAGAGACCCCCTCTTGACCATTCCACAATATAATGTTTTGGGGTGAACATAAACTAAACTAAACAGAAAGTGTACCGAAATGACGTCACAGGATACAGCTCATCAAACTCCCTACAAAAACCTTGTGTTTCGTCATCACCGGGGTTACACTGCTGGTCAAAGTAAACACACACACACACAAACTTGCCTTGGTGGAGATGGAAAAGAGGAGCACTTTGTCTTTGTTCTGTACATAATGATTGAGCAGCCTCTGCAGAACCTGCAACAGACAGCAGAAAATGGCACAGAAAAGCAAAAATCCATTTATTAAATATTTCAGTTTATTTTACCCATGTTATTACTTAAATCATGACACATTTTAAATAATATTTTCAATATCTTCGGATATAAAGAAAACTGAACAATGAAGAATTTACTAAAATTTCACAGGCAGTTAAATATTTGTATTTAATTTAGTATTAGTATTTAAGGTTTTGACTTCTTTTTTTTTTAATCTTTTAAACTTTTTTTTGACATAATCACATTACATTTTCAAATGTACTCATTCTTTTAAAAATAATCAATATTTATTTTTCAATTCAATTCATTTTTATAGAGCGCTCTTCTCACGCAGTGACAAATATTTCAGATAACAATATGTTTTTCAGACATGAGGCAAGTGTCTAATAAACTGATTTAACAATCACATTATTACAAAATAAAGTTAGAACATATTAAAATTCAAGATTAAATTAAGGCTTATAAATTATGCATAGCGGCAAAATAGGAAAACTTGGAAGCAAGTAGGCTTTCTATGGCTGCTCTGTGCAGGAAAGCCAAAGTCTGTCCTGGCTTCTTCTGCACACACTGAGGTCATCTTTGAAAGTGCAAACCAAGCTACCTTTGATTATAATCACGGGCCACATTCTGGCGTCCCAGCTGAGTCCACATGTACAGTGTTGCATATAGTGAAAAATGCACAAAATGGCTTCATGTAAGGATTTTACTTTGGGTGGGGGCAAGGTTGTGGTGTTGATTTTGGAAGCAGCTCTCATTCAAAACACCCTGGCAGTATTACAGAATATGCCATTTGCTTGAGGGAGCCTGCAGAGAGCCATGCTTGCCAATCACAGGTCCTTACTCCACGACACGCCACTGCAGGGACAGATCAGGCCAGGGCTCAGAAAAACGCTGCTCTGGTCATTTTCAAGGGATGCGTCCACACGCGCCCAAGTGGATTCAGGCCAAGAGGTACCACTCCGCCAAAGGAGGTTCTACATGAGAGCTTTGTGCACATTGGAAAAAAAAAAATACTCCCATGATTCAGCCTAAAAAAGGATTGGTATACAGCCAAAAAAAGAAACTCTGAAGCTAATTATGTTGGAGAAAAACCTTTATAACTTTAAATTAAAGTGGATGAGATGAAAGGAATTCCATACTTGTTTTCAAACATTTATAGTTTGAAAGCGGTCATATAAAAAGAAAAAAAGGCCGCTGTTGTAAAGAATAGGTTTGCTATGGCACCGAGCTCATTTAGGCCCATTACGGAATTATCACCATCACCAGACCCACATCTGCTACTTCCTGTACCTTCATTTTTCCGCTGTACACTGGGTCTGACATGGCCTCGAAGGCAGCCTGCTTGCACCTCTGGGTGAAGCCTGGAAATTTCTGGAAAACTTTCTCGCAGATTTCATTCACGTACTGCTCCTAAGATGTATAAAATAAAAAAATTTGAAAAATGGTAAGTTAATAGATAATACTGCAGACACAGTATTACTGGGGCAAGATCTGTGACATAAATATGAATAAAAATATGTGATTATTATTATTATTATTATTATTATGTAATTTGATGACAATTTGGCTACAAATGCTCCCATTCCAGTACCTAGTAGCAGTACTACTACTGCACTATTTACTCCAACTCCTGTGGCTTGAAAAGTCTGCAGGCTGTAATTCAGCAATAAATTAGCATGTTCCTCGCTCCCTGAAAGAGATACCTGCTTTTTACTGGTGCTCCCTCTGGGCTGCAGTAAGGCCACATGGTTAGCCACCTTCCTCAGTATGGCCAGGTAGCTGAAATACACATCTTTCACTGGTACCCCCTTTGAGTTGTTCTGTCCACACAAGAAAAGACATTTTAGATATTTTATACTGGTTTACAATTTGATATTGATACTGGATTACTTCAAACATTAATTTCATTTTATTAACAGAAACACTGATTAAAATTACATAACTCATAACATACAAAGCATTTTTATAATGAGTCTTTTTAAAATTATTACAGTATTTGTAATAAATAATAAATTATCCATAACAAAAATATGGAAAAAAATGGCACCATCTATTGACCATGCTGTGAAAAGTATACATCAGGTATACATTATTAGGAGCATATCTTAAAGTTCTGGGATTTCAGGAGCCTGAAGACCTTCATCTTCAACAGAATATAAAGTCATACAAAAAAAGTCTTAATTACCAAAATGGAAAAATTAACTGCTAATGCCATTAGGTAGCATTACAACTGCATGACAAAATGCGATGACCCTTAATGAGAGGAAGGGATAGTTACACACGCCTATTAAACACACATGCAATAACCACAGATTACAGAGTAATATTTAACAACAACTTAAGTCAACAATCAGTTCAGGCTTTCAATAAAACGCTCCAGATTATAAATTAAGACATTTAAACATCGATAATGGGAAAGGGACTCTTCAAGTTTTGTTTCAATATGGTAATCACTGAACAAGCATTAACAGCATCCATCAGAGTGACGCGTCTGGAATTCACTGACGGATGTCCAATGTTTAAGTCAGATGAGGGTAACATACAGTATGGAAAACAAGATACCTTAAAGCAGCACTTGCTCCTGGTTCGTCCACTGCCACAACAGCGCTCTCCACTGCGCAGAAGCAGGGAGACATCTTCTGAGTCCAGCACTGTGCGGTACACCGTCTCCTGGAAGTCCGTCAGGGAACAGAATACCACCTGGAGAAAGGAGAAGAGTGGCCACGGGGAAACCTTAACATTTGACACTGTGACCAGAAACCACACTTGCTGTAACTGAACAAAATAGTTGTACACCTTAAGCAGCAATGCAAGCTAACCTTACAAAGACCATCTGCTGATACTTTAAAGCACTGTAGGATATTTTGAAACGATTGCAACACGTCACTTAGCCCCGAAGTCACCCCCTGCATTTTGTATTTAGTTTTTCAATACCATTAACACAGCTTAACTAATGTGAATATAACAATAACCAAAATCAAACTGTAAACAAGTATTGTGAATGTTCTGAATCTGTAACTTGGGAAAAGTAACATTTTTCACTGTGAATTTAATACATGCACGTTTTATAACTAAGCTGAAATATTACAACACAATGTCTTACACACATCTGTAGTAAATGTGCTGTTTTTTTTAAACTGGACAACACATTGCCATAAGATGTATTTCCAAACATGCAAATTCCAAAAATTCATAATTATTTTGTTCCTTCAGTGTTCAGGTTCTTTCAGTTGAACGTCCAAAACTTCCAACGGTTTAGGATCACAAGTAGTCATCGTTACACGCCTTCTAAGCAAACTTCTTCTGACTTTATCTGACGAAATCAACGTGGAAGACCTGTGAATCATTGCTGTCTCTGCACTCACCCTGTCTTCTTTCTTGGGCAGCTGGCTCCAGATGAGAGCCTTGGTTCTCCTGAGAAACCAGCGGATGAGCTGCCGGGACAGCTGGCGCACTGCCTCCCTGCCTAAGGCCAGCGCCCGCTTGGTGGTGCTGCGCCTCTGACCCCGCTCAATAGGTTCAGCAAAACGGTTTCTGAAGCACTCAAGGCTGCCCAGGCAGCCCGGGTTAGCCCTGCAAATTCCACATTGAAAAGACAGCAGCAGAAGAGATATCTGGTTATCAAAAAATGAATAAATGGTAAACCAGATTTACTTCAACCCTGGACCAAACCTCCAAAGACTGGCTACTGGAAGCTACAATTATGTTGGAACTTTGCATTATCAATATTATAATTCTATTGCAACGACAACTGTTTAATAGTTGTACTGGATTATTTATCCAAAGGGTTTTAAACAGTTTGGTGCTTTTAGATTGTTTGATGCATTTTCATGGCCCCGTGGAATGAAACATTACAACAACTAATGAAAATATATATCCTTTTTCATATAAAAGGTTTCTTATTCAGTACAATGGCATTTTAGCTTGGTTTACATGGACATTTTACTTTCACAGCAGGCATTTTATTCACTAACATGCAAAGTATGAGGACACTGTGCTTGTCCTTTAATAAAACCAATTACACTCATTCCCCATGATTTGGTCTTTTTTTATTTATTCAATCCCCGATTATTAATACCAGTTACCATTTTTCGGTCCAGATTTTCATTTTTTATTCATCCTGTTTTCTGTCTGTCACATTCAGCCCAGAGTGACAAACAGACTAACAGCACCAAAAGGCTATGTGACAGCACTATGGGAACTGCATGCCCAGACAGTCACTTGTGGTCTGGCACCCCACAGTCTCATGTTTGTAGCATCTCTTTTGTACCACTGTGCTTCAATTTCCAAATTATTCATTCGTTCGTTTAAATGCAATAGATAGCCTTTTTCTTCTTCAACTTATTTCACAGACACTATCATTGTAACTTTACATTATGAAATCAGTAGTTTATACACAATATTTTTGTGATTCATTCTATTTTAATGTTACTCAACATTTTTCTTGTGATATTGGGCATCATTCAGAGTGATTTTGGGGTGATTGTAAGATGGGCTTGTAAATTTAAATTTTCTTCCCCCCATAAGAAATAATAGAGTACGTCATTTCTTTATCTGTTTTTTCAATACTTCAAACTCTCAGTTAAGGTAAATATAAAATCACAATTGGAATAGTTGACTCGATACTATTATTAATCTGATTAGCTGATACATTTTTAAAATAGCTATTCATACAGCAGAGCAATTTCTACTGGTGACAGCTGGATTAATTCAGGCTAAATATCTTAGTCATGTATACTACTGCTGCAGCGGGGATCAAATGGTTAGGGGGTTATATTATGCAGCACCTCTATCGCTGTACTGTCCATGTGCTTTGCAGAGTGAAAGACATGGTGATTTTGAGAACATTATTTCTTTACAGCAGAAACATCTGAGAGACAAATTATCACAAATTTCCAGGGTGTACCCTTCCCCATGCCCCATGGGATAAGTGTAAAACCAGAACAACTCTGCATTAAACACTCTGCAAGTTGTTAATGGATAAATGAATGAAAATATTAACATTAAAAACAAGGTACAAATATTTTTTGTTACAAATCTTACAAAATATACTGAAAATATATTTTCATGCATAAAAATACCTTTAAATTTTGGTATTTTAATGAATTTTATCAAACATTATCCAGGACCTGATTTTTCCCCCCATATGAGACAATGATAATTCAACCCCCCCCCATCAGAAACTCACAGAAAGTGTGCTTCTTAACTCCAATGTATGAGCAAATATGTATGTAGTCTTAAAAGTACTGATGCGCAGCAGCTATCCTTCCTTTTGAGTCTAAATGTTTGAAAATGTGTTTGGTGGAGAAGGCTCCAACATTCTGTAGTCTCCTTAGTTCACTGTAGGAGACTCACCAGTCCATGACGCACCACAACTCCTCCAAGTTGTTCTGCAGAATGGTGCCCGTCAGTCCTATCCGAACCTTACATTTCATCTCCTTCATGGCCTGGGTGATCTGCGAGTTGGGATTTTTAAGCCTGTGGACCTCATCCACAATGATGGCAGACCAGTTGATACTGCCAAGGAAGCAGAGGGATTTGCCAGGTTACCACACAGAACACATTTATAAAAAGGAATCTGATCTACAAGCCACAGGCATTAATAAAATTTAAAAGCCAATAACGTAAAATGTCAGCTCACAATAATGCATTATTTGAAGCATTATCCACGTCTTCAAGAATAGCCATTTATGTTATTTAATAGGCAAATAAATAAGTAGAAAACTGCTAAATGAATGAGAACAAGCTCTATTCTAGCTCCAATAAATCATTCCAAACACTTAACACTCTATGCTAACCTTGCAAGCACAAAAACAAAAAGAGCAGGACAGGTCCAGGAAGACCAAGTCCAGCTGGTTTTTCCACCTCAACTTATAACAAAAAGAGCTCTGAAAAAGGTATTAAATTGGTTCAGCTACGAGTGTAAACTCAAAGAGAGCACTGATTTCCCATCTGCTGTACGCATTCACTATTCATCTAGAAAAAACAGTTCAAACGCTACAGACTAGGGTTTATATTAAATGTCATTTAGCACTGCAGTCACCACTATTCACTTGAAAAGCACCTGTTGAACTGGTCCATGCAAAGTCGAAGTGTTTCATAGGTAGTCAGGGCAATTTCACACCTCCCCCTCCTCACACGGGCAAACTCTTCTTCCTTCCTGGTGCCATGGACGACAATGATGCGGAAGTGACCCCAGGTGTCAAGCTCATCCTTCCAGTTGTAGAGTACAGAGAGTGGAGCCACGATGAGGAACACCTAAGACACAGAAAATTTTACATGTTTACAAATGACTGACAGAGTTACAGTCCATTCGTACTTTAATGAAATTGGAAAGATCTACTGTGTTTGGGCCTTGTCCATTTTCAGACAGGTGTAAACCCATTGACTGACCCTGAAAACTTCAGATGATACAGAACACATACAACACATTTTAAAGATCAGTCCTTAATGGTTTCTAAAGTATCTGCAGCTCATCACAGAAAAAATAAAATTACCTTACTGATTCTGCATGGCTTAGAAGATCTCTGAGACAGTAAAAAATGTGGAACATTGTTTTCAACATCATCCCATGTTCCTGTTTTGTGCAGGACAGCAGCCAGAAAAGCAATCACCTGTATAATGTCAGAGAAAAAGGACCGACAAAAGCATACCTGTTGAGCATGCAAAGAAATAAACACTGCACTTAAAAAATCTCCCATCATCAGTCCGCTGCTCCAAACAAATACAATTCAAATAACTGTAAGCTTTTTTAAGGCTCAGACAAATTATGGCATAAAGCCAGCAAAATCTTTCACAGGTTATTTACCTGTATGGTCTTCCCAAGGCCCATGTCATCGCCCAGAATGCAGCCTCTAGAGTTTACATAATTGTTGTAGATGAAGCACACACCCTCCCGCTGATAGTCCCGTAGATACCGATTGATGGTGTATGGAATGCTTTCTCCACTGATGGAAAGCTTGTATGGCACCGAGGCGCTGGGGGGCCTACGGCTGTCATGGAAAAGGGGCTTTTCCTCCACTGGTGGCTTGAATGTGGGGGGCGTGAGGTCTGGCTCCTCAACTGTCTCATGGTCAGTGACTCCCATTGTCTCCTCCACATCATCATGCAGTAATTTCCCCACTTCGGCAGTCTCCCCAGAACCTGCAGAAGAATCTATAAATCACCAAAAGAGCTCTGCTGTGGCAGTGATACCCACCTCCTCCATTTTCTACCTAAACATAGGTACTCAGCAATCTGCTAAGTTTATTCTTGTATTTATCATTTGTTTTCACACTTCTTCTCACACACACGTTTGCTGAAATTGTGGCGAGCCGGAGCCTAACCCGGCAACACAGGGCGCAAGGCTGGAGGGTGAGGGGACACACCCAGGACGGGACACCAGTCCATCGCAAGGCATCCCAAGCAGGACTCGAACCCCAGACCTACTGGAGAGGAGGCCCCGGTCAAACCCGCTGCGCCACCACACCCCCCTACACTTTTTCTCCTGGTACAGAATGAGTTATGTTTACCAACAAAATGATAAAACCAGGCAAACAAGCTGTGCTTTGACAATAAACTAATTTGTATGGTCTGAGGTGTTTATCACTTTGGAGAAAAAACATGCTAATTAAATACAAATAAGCGTTAGTGTTAATGTGTCACATTCCAGCAGAACCCATGCAGGCAGCTTTCTGGAATCGGACAAAAAGCCTTGTATGAAACTCAGTTTTTCTTGGTGTATTTTAGGAGATGCATTTTCTTAAAATAAGAAATTTTCTTAAAAATAAAGGTAAAAACCAACATGAGTAATTAAGGCAAACATAGCTGATGGAAGTGAAAACACAGTGACAGTGAGATACAATCACTGAACTCACCAGAAGCACTAATATACCAGCCACAGTAAGTCTTAAGATACTCCTAATTTGAAAACAATACCAATATTTTGTTTTTAATAATGTCTCATTATTATAAACATTGTAAGGAACTCTCTCTGATATAAGTGTCAGCTGAGCTAAGTAAGTAAAGGTTAAGTATACACTGGTAAAAAAGTGTTTTTTTTTGCTGTGACTCTTTTACAAATATTCCAAAAATGATAGTTTATGTAAATAATAATAGTAACACTTCGACAGAGGGAATGAATGCCCTCAAACATTTTATGTCATACTAGTAGTGTGTCTAGTTACCTCAGCAGAAGTCAGTCAGTGTTCGTGTTAAATTAATGTTAAACGTTTATCAAACCTTGTCCATCCGATTGTGATGGTCCCTCCAATTCTGCCGCCATTGGTTTTCATTGCTGTTTGTATGTTTTACGGTACGAGAACAGGATTTAAAATACAATTTTTTTTCTTTAAAATCGCTTAAAAACCTAGCAGAGACGTCGTCGTAAGTGCCGGGCG
Source organism: Scleropages formosus (assembly GCF_900964775.1). Lineage (NCBI taxonomy): Eukaryota > Metazoa > Chordata > Actinopteri > Osteoglossiformes > Osteoglossidae > Scleropages > Scleropages formosus. The sequence goes on from NC_041822.1 coordinate 15,329,061, forward strand.
GGCCGATGGTCCATCTCTGGACGCGTTACTCACTGCTGCTGCACTTCTCGGGCACAGCAATTTAACTGCTACTCAATTTAAACTGCAAAAAACAAACTTCGCTTGTGCAAATGTACACGATTATAAGGCGTCTGGAAATATGTATTTTAAAAAAGTTATTACAGTTTTGGGAAAACAAAGCCGTCCGACAGAGCTAGCTTAGCTTGCTTGCTACTCCTCGGCTAACTACTAGTAACTAGTGAACGAGTTAAAATCTTCATAGGACTAGTATGTTCAGGCTCCGGAAGACAAGTCCGTGCGAACGAAAATTATCTGAATAATTATTTTTAAAACACTGCCCTGTGTGTCGTAATTCATCAATAAGAGAAATAAAATAAACCTGAACGTATGAAATGTGCATGATGAGTAAGCAGCCCGGTTGCAGCCGTTGCTAGCTGTTACGCTAAGTCTTCCGTAAAAGGTGTCTTTGCAACCAGCAGCAGCACTTTCCACACTTTATTCCCTTATTTCTAATTCAAATAATAATAATAATAATAATAATAAGAAGAAGAAGATAAAATAACAATAATAATACATAAAATAATATACGAACAAAAATAACATTATTATTATTATTATTATTATTATTATTATTATTATTGTTATTATTATTATGTTGTTGTTGTTGTTATTGTTGTTGTTTATTTTTCTGTACCTTTCTTAAAGCTTCTGCTGACAGTGCCTGACTGTTTATACTGATAAAGAATATGAATGAATGAATGAATGAATGAATGAATGAAACATTATTCATCCCATACATACATACATACATACACAAATAAGTAACCACATCTATGATTAAGTAGAAAAATAATTGCTTGGTTGCTTATGTGTGTCTATATAGAGTATGCACATATAGGCCGATGTCATATGTGTGTATGTGTATATCTGTGCTGAACCACTGTGCTATCTGTAGAGTTTGTTTTCTTAAATATTTATGTATTTGTTCTGGTAATGTGTTCTATATCGCTGTTGCATTACAACCTGCATGTTCCACATTCCGGGTTTAAATCTCACTCGTGCTGTTGTACCTTTGATCAGGTACTTTACCTGAGTTGATTTAGTAAAAATTACCTAACTGTACAAATGGGTAAAATCATTGCAAAGTCCCTGGAACAAAGGCATCTGCTAAATAAATTTATATAGTAATTGTTTTTTCACAAAGAAGAAGAAAAAATCTAATTATCTAATCTAGTTAATATTGCCTGAAATATCTGACAGTGAAACTCTGAATTTATCACTGTTATCATTGAAAATAACACAATCTTTACCACATTACAGTAAACATCACACTAGCTCTGTTAAAAAAAAGACTCATATTCTGTTTTATTCAGTTCCAGTTTGGCTTCTCAGCTGCAAAAGACAAGTAGAGCTAAAGTAAAATATTACTCAAAAAACTGTTAGTTTCATGAAATGATATTTTTCAATGTTATTTTAGTAACTAGTAATTATATGCTCAGATGTGATGACAATGAAAAATCACAGACACATGAAAAATAATGTATATGTTTATAATTCAAATTTAAAAAATGTGTCTGCATGTTTCCATAAAATTGTCAGATGGAATTATGGTCAGTTATACCAAAAATTCAGACTAGGATTAGTTTACATTATCAGTTGAAAAACTGAGTGAAAACACCTGTTTTCATGTCATAACACTGTTAATTGAAAAGATAATTGCAGAGAATGTGTATACTATAGGAAACAAAAGTACATTCTCATGTGGATAGCAGAGCGCAGCTTTCTTCATCCTTAGTTTAGTGCATATTAAGTGGGGAAGAAAAGCAGTACAATTTTACATTATTTCTGAGAAATTGGGTCTAGAGTAGACGATAGAAAAACAATTTCCGTAAACACAGCAAGTCTATAAATAAAATACGGAAAATATCTTACGGCACATTTTGTGGTGTATGCATAAAATTACATATATTGTAAATTTCTTAAACATGTAAAATAGTTGACTAATCTGTTTTGTTACTAGAAATGGGTTAGAAATTACAAAAATAATTTGTATATGAAAATATCAAGATTTTATGCCTTTTTTTCGTTCTTTGAGACTTTAGAAAGTCTGTGAATCAGTGGAAGAACAAGTGTGTGATCTAGCACAGTATGTAAACGGATTGACATCAGTGTTTGGATTTCTCTCTGGGAACATCTGCAGCAGCTGCTCTATAAATTCGCACTGTTGAGAAAGCGAGAACAAAAAGTTCCATTTTTGTATAGCAGTGTAGCATGGCCTAGTGCGTGGTTTCATCTGCTCGGCTATGTACCGAAGGGGAAAAAAACATGAATTAAATCCATGCCAACAAAACATGTTTCAATGCTGGCTCAGTGTTTATTATTCCACATTTGTATCCCATACTTAGATGGTTTTTCTGTAAACACTCAGTTTATGTATTTTTCCCAACATATTTCTGCTTTATAACTAGCTTCATTGTTTTATAAATTTAATTTCTTACTTAGAGTTTTGTTTCTGAATGCAAAGTCAACTGTTTTTCAAAAAGTTGCGAGCAGGTTGTATCTAACCCTGAGGACAATGTGTTTGCCGCTGAAAACAGTGGGACAGTTGTGGCTGGACTCCTGAATTTTGGACTTTTCACGATTTTTCAATCTTCAGTCTTCAAATGAGACCTTGAGGCGTTCCCGAATGCCGGAGTGTCCATTCTCTAACACCTACAATTATTATGGGACTTCTAGAGTGGGCAGCTAATTGAGTACATAGTCCAGAATTAAAATATTTACTACAAGTTTGTTGATGGTCAGAACCAAACATTTTCACAGAAAAAAACAAATGGTCCATTTGTCTTCTCCTGCTGCTTATGAAATGGTCCATCTCTCGCCTGCCATTCTCCCATGAGTCACTCGGTGACGAGGGCCAAAAGCAATTACATCCATGCCAAAAAGGACAGTTTGAGCTGCATAAGCATTCGTTGCAAAAATGGAAAACGGGGATGATGTTTCTCCTTTGTTCTGTCTTCAGTTTTGGGGGGTTTATGGTATGAGGATGGGTTTCATCACTGGACCTAATGGATAATTACACTCCATCGTGCAATCATGCCTTATATAGACAAGTCAAGTGTAACTTCTCATTACAAAATTGACCCCAGGGTAGCAATTTGTGTTTTACTCATGTGAACTCAACTCTTGAGTTTTACTGTACTGGATAAACATGGTACAATACAGATTAAATTTATAATGACTGGCAGGAAGTATTTTTTTGCAGGGTGCATATAACTTTTTCATATCCATATTCTGCTGTCAGTGTTCTTGGCAGTATTGGAGGGTCAACGAACTGAATGCATGTCAGTTTTATGAAAATCTTTGGAGTGCAGTTTAGCGGTTAACAAATGTGTTTCCCTTGAGCGATGGGTTCTAGGGTGAAGTGCCAGAAGAGGACCAGGTTAAATGTGAAATTGTAAATGAAGTTACGTAAGACCTTATACTAAAGATAGCTATTAACAGGCCAAGCGAATTGTTTTCATACACGTGAAAAATAGATTTCTACTAATTCGTCAGCAAAAATGATTCAGTAAGTTTGTATGTTTCTGTAATTGTGCACAATTTTCTCTTTGAGGAAAGAGGCTGGACTCCTGTACTGGCAGAGTTTTGTGCTCTGTTTTGTGCAACAGAGCAGCTTAATATCTTTTTTACACAATGACTGTCTTTCTGCACTAAATTGTTTGTGTTAAAAAAACTGAAACATTGCATAGTCCTACCGAACTATCATACTTTATCCGTCAAGCAGATGATCGTGTTCAATAGGAATCTGAAAAAGATCTCCCAAACAAAAAGTAGTCTATTTACATAATTTACCCCAATGGCACTTGAGAGCAAACATGGGTGCTGCCATGCTTTTTAATTAAGTTGTACAAAACTTGACTCTCTTCCAAGCAGCTTTGAATCGGATCCAGGCTTTTTTCTTCTTTCTCTTCCTTTAGAGAGACTCCATTAAAAAGCCACAAAAGAAAACCACGCTTGAAAATCCAACACGGTTCATGTCTCTCTCTTCTCAGACAGGGCAATGCCAGGAGAGATCCCACCCTCCGCTGCAGTGTCATGAAACTCGCATTCCCTGCGAACAAGAAAATTAATCTGCCAATGACTAAAATGATTTTGCCCAGTAAAGTGCTACTCTACAAGAGACCTGACCTGGATTTGAAGGCTCTTCCCTTTGTACTGCAGTGGGACGGAAACACTGAAACAACATATCTACAACTGAACTGGTGCTCATTATACAGTAACCCCATTGAGGGGCCTTTTGTTTGCCAGGCCTGGCTACAATAAGCATGTCAGCCATAAAGTATAACTCCTACTTTCTGTCTCCTCAGCCTGATGGGCCTCTTTTGGCCAGCAATGGAACCAGCTGATCTGAGAACAAACACAGTGCAAGAGCACGGCAGAATGTTCTGCCTCCCATTCCCACATTGAACACAACAAACAAATTGTGGGAGGGGAGGGGTGACTGCATAGCGCTTTATGGAATCACCACATTCTTTTCCCCTAAGATAAGTCATACATACAGTATATACCACATAAGAGCTCAAGGAACTGCAGAGGAGCTCAGTAGAGCTGCTCTGTAAAAGCTCAGAGATGCTTCTCCAGTGCATTATGGGTTCGTGTTCGTCTTTTGGACTGGTACTTTTCGGTGCTTTTTTCAGTCACGTCGCAGTTCTTTGCAAACAAAATGATCAGATGTTCTAAAATGGCTAATATGTTTGATACAAGTTCAAGACGTGTTGCTGTTGCAAATTGTTCTTCTTTGAGTTATGTGATGCATGGAGCTAAAACCGCAGGGATGTTAGCCATATGGAGGCCTAAAGTGCATGCCAGTTCCAACATTGCCCATGGGTCATTTAACACCCCTTGCTTTCTCCTACATAGCTGCAAGCCACTAAGAAAATCTGGAACTGGAAACACTTGCAGTTTACCTAAGAAGGTCTTGGGCTCGGAAACGTCTCATGAAAATGCATGGCTATACAATACATTACTGGCCTTGGTACCAGAGTGGGAGGACTGGTGGAATCCCAGCCTTTCCTGTTTGTTCAGAAATGGACCATTTGCCCAGCGCCGTGGCAGTGATGAAGGAGGGCCAGAGAAAAGTCTTTGCTTTCACATAGTGGTTACCAATGGAAAACTAGTTTGGTTTAAATACGGTAGAAAGTGAATGGGTGTTGAATCATAAAGACATGAGGCATGAGGCCTGGCTTTGATGCAAGAATTGGTGGATGAAGAGGAAGCACACATCTTGGATTTGCTTCTGTCCACAGTATTCTCTCAGTTTCCCTGCTTCTACAGATATTTCACTTATTTAATCTTTGCTAATCTTTCTTCTTCACTTTATTACTGGATGACCAGAGTTGTATAGAGATGTGTACAGTATTAATTTATAGCAAATTTGCACCCTTGCAAGAGTGCTGCACTCCTCTGCCTTTGGCTGCTTGGTGGTCCCACTCTAAACAGATCACAAAAGTTAAAGTTCATAGGTTATCTTTTGCCTCTGTTGTAAGGAATGAGTTCAGTCTCTCCCTCAGAACTGCTAAATCTCATCCAGCATTTTAGAATGCAGATTTTATCTACTGCAGACCCACTTCTTTCCTGATGTCCTGACAGTGTTCTGTATCCTGCCCTTTTTGTATATAAAAACGTCGTTATTTTAATACAAAAAAAAGCTACAGAGTTTGAACCAGTAATTAATTATATTATCTACTGCTGTTTATCCAGTACCATCTCCAGCTGAGCGTGGCATCTTGCCTATCCCTGAATTCCCACTGAATACAAGAGACACAAGATCACTGACTGCCAGTCATGCCAGTATGTACCTGCATCTTCTCAGTCAGGCTACACAATTGGGTTATGCCTATGCTATGGAGAGAGACTATGACAGGTGACAAGGACACCTGGATCTCTTGAGAACCAGATGTGCAGTTATTCCACACTCTGCCAGGTGATCCAGTTGAGAGAGGGTATGATAGCTGTGGGACATAACATAGGAATCTGTCAAAAACCCTCCTTACAAACTGGGCCCAGGCTCCTTTAAACATGTGCCTGGCTTAAGGACTCAATTTAGGTGTCTCTCACAGGTGAAATTGCTGTTTAGCGACTGGCACAGTTGAAAAAAGATAAAAAGCTTCTATGAACCTTTTCACTGATCTGTATTAGGTGACAAACCCTTAAGATGTATAGCGTTAAACACCATGCCTGCTCTCATATCACTTTCAGCCCGGAGAGACTCTAAAGAGCAAGGTGTAATTAACCAGAGAGTCTTCTTGACCCCTGCACAGAGAGAAAAAAAAACAACAGCCTGTAATTTCCATGAAATCTGAAACTGGCGCTTTTGAAGTACAGGGTGGTACATATTAATAAGAGGCATTCTGGAATGCTGCTATGTTACTGCTCTACGGGGGCCTGTTGATGGCCTACTGCCCTCAGAATCCACTCATTGTCGCGTCTCTGAAAATGCTGTCTGCTGGGCTACTTTCCAGAGCAGGTGCTCTGTGATTTGAATTCTCTCTCCCTCCCTTCCTCTCTCTGTGTGGTCCCCATTGTAAAGCCACATCCCACGCACACTCAGAGCCAGACTGTAATGCCCGATGACTTTCCCAGCCGATATTGCATTGTGCTTTCTCGGTCCAAATCACTGTCTTATTGTTCGTATACTGTACTCAGTCAAAATAAATGCCAGATGATATAATTCTGCAGAAATCCTTCTTAATGGATGAACTGTTTAGGAACAGGTGACTGAATTGACCTAGGTCTATCACAGTTTCTTCTTTGTTAATTCAATGTCATAGATAAGACATTCACTGGATATTTTCAGTCAATGGACATTGTCCAAGGTTTACTCTGTGGGTGTCCCTGTAGAGATTATGACCGTCCAAAAGGAGAGTTAAGTAGTGATACAGAGATTGTAGCTTTCCTGGAGGAGGTCTAAGTACTTCCGAAAATACTGCTACCTCTCTGCACCAAATCTGAGGCATTCAGACACGGTGCTCATTCACTGTAGCTTTGTAAATCCCACAATAACACTGAAAATCCTGCAGACACTGTGACCCAAAGCTGAACAGATATTAGATACTCTAGTCTTCAAGGTTAAAGCAATCCTGTAAACACTTTGACCCTCCGAGACCATGGCAGAGCAATCCAAAATATACTGTGACCATGCAGGCCCACAGCTGTATAATTCCACAGACACTGTGGCCATCCAGGAGCACAGCAGAGTAATCCCACTGTGACCATGCAGGACAATGGTTGAGTAATGCTACAGACACTGTGATCGAGAACCAGGGCTGAGCAGAACCACAGACACTGCGACATTCCACCAGCAGGCCTGACTAACCCTACGAACACTGTGATCATCCATGACCAAGGCTGACACTGTGACCACTGCAAAGTTTCAGAAGTCACCATACAGGCTCTTACATTGCACGTTCAGAGCAAAACTGCCCTGGAGATTTTATTAGCGTATGTAAATGCAGTGAAATGTGCAGGAATTAGATCGGGTGATTAATGGAATTTTAACGTAGGGACACAAACTTCTCACTTGTTTAAACAAAATTCAACTATTTGAAAGTAACGCTTGAAAATGTCAGTCGCCAGAAACAGTAGGAAAGCGGAGAAAGATTTGCAATTAAGGGACCACGTTCCATAGACATACACTTATGCAACGGTTACATTGGAATATGGCATGTAGGACCTCTCCGTAGTCAATTCATTCACGATAAAGCACTGACTGAACAAGCACAGCGCAGGAAGGTTTCTATTTCCAAGCGCCTGCCAGCTGGGCTAGAACAGGACCAAGAAAGACGCATACCAAGCTCTAACAAGGGTGATCTCATGGAGAAATGACCCGTTTGACCCATGTGAAAGTGTTTGGGTCAAGTGTCTGTGTTCCCGTTGACTAACTGGCTACAGCTGCTGTAATCAGTCACTCTTCATTACCTAGTTCAGAGCACTCAAAGTTTACTTTTCACTGTGTTGTCTTTTAATAATACAGGCAGATGGCTGTTTGGATGTTTCCTCCAACCTGGGTGGATGATTCATGGCATGGAGGATTTTTCTTGATTTTTATTGCTTCATTATTATTTCCATATTCATTTGGATGAGGAAGGCAGGAAATGAGTTTGCCAAAAATATGAGAATAATGTCAGTGTCAGAGTGCGAAAGAAGTCACTTATCACTTTACAGGTCTATAAAAGACTTTCGCTCTGGGCTCGATTCAAAACTAAATCCTCGGTAAAAGCTGAAGATTGGGGGCACTCCATGAAAAAGTGTAGGGACAATTCTCTGAAGAAATGGCTAAATCAGTTATGTGATGTATTGAACAGGTAATAAAAAGTTCATCAAGCAATTAAGTTGCCATGATTTAATACATCTTTAATTGCATGGAGGGCCGTGGTGTACGTTATGCACCCATTTTATTTGGGAAAACTCAGCGTATAGTTGACAATGTGTTGAAGACCTTTCTCTTAGAGCATCTTTTTCTATTTAAAATTTATTCCTTTAGCAGTTGCTTTTCTCCAAAGCAACTTACAATGTTAATCTACCTATAATTTATACAGTTTGGTAACTTTTACTCAAATAATTTAGGGTAAGTACCTTGCTCAGAGGTGAGATTTTAACCTATGGGTCCCAAAGGCAGCAGCTCTAACTACTGCACCACCAATTGTCCTTTTTCTGTCATGATAGTATACTCGGTCATAAATAAGTTCAAAATTCTCCAGTCAAAAATAACAAAATTCTGCATGCTCTGAATGGATTTATTCATGGTCATTTGTATTCTGGTATGAATTTGTATTAAATATTGACAGATGGGGGGCGGGGTCCCGCTCTCTGGTGGGTCTGGGGCTCGAGTCCTGCTTGGGGTGGCTTGCGACGGACTGGCGTCCCATCCCGGGTGTGTCCCCTCCCCCTCCAGCCTTATGCCCCGTGTTGCCGGGTTAGGCTCCGGCTCCTCGCGACCCCGTATGGGACAAGCGGTTTCAGACGGTGTCTGCCTGTGTGTGTGTGTGTGTGTGTGTTGACAGATGTCTCACAGAACCGCATTTGGTGTAGATGTTGTTTCACTTCAAAAAGAAGTATTGTGTAGTCTTTTACCTCGAAGTCAAGCAGGACCATGCAGGAGGAATTAGAAGACCGCTACAGTTCAAATGCTCGCAAACCAAGTTTGGATTAAATCATATTGGCTCATGTTGAGTTTCCTGTTTGGCCACTAGAGGGAATTACTTTATCTACCAGCTCATTAACTTCTCCTGCACACATCTGCTGGACACCGATCATTCTATCATCGCCCGGAAAAGCGTAAAAACACATTGCTGTTTATTAATTATCATGTATATTACCAAGCGTCTTTATCCCCCCCTCAAACCAGAGATGATCAATGTTGCTGCGCCCTGCTGGACTGAGGGGGGGGGGGATAGGGTGCGGAGGAAGGTCGTAAGGGGGTTAAGATCCTGAGACTGGCGTGGGTGGGTGGTGACATGGCTACAAAGATCATATTCCATGACAGGCCCCCACAAAAGTTCACTTCAGCACGTAAAAACAAACAAAACAAAAAACTGTTAAACAAAGGGACTGTGGGGCCTCGCCTAAGCCAAACAGCATTCTATTTAAAAGCGGTGTAAACTAAATAGGGCCGCGTGTGTGGTCTGAATGCCTGGCGGGGCTGTTCCGGGGCGATCGCTCCCTTCCCGGGCTTCCGAGAAGAAAAAAGCAAGCACAATAAAAAGCGTTTGCCTTTACTTGTACATGAGAGGGTTCGAGGCATTCTTTTACGTCTAATAACCAAGCAAACACTGGCATGTTTGGCAGTAGCCTATGCGCGGATTATTGCGTTATTTGCAAATATATTAACTTCCTCACAAACAAAGCATTCTTTCCCTCTGTGCCATTGTGCTGGGGCAGGGACAGAGTAAACCACCCCATTCTGCTTTCCTCTCTAGTCAAACACCAGTGTTTTTTACAGTACATGTGCACGCACGTTAGGTTTTTCTTGTGCAACATGTACAATTTAGAAGGGATTGGAAAATATCTGCATGCATCTCGGCTTTGGTATGTTGACTGAGCATACTGTGTGTGCGTGTGTGTGTGTGTGAATGGCAGGGAGGGAATGTGGATTCGGTTGAGGGGCATTGGTGGGTATGCATTTTCTCCTCCAGTAATGCCACTGACCCCTCTGGGCCTTTTCCCTGAAGTTGGCTCCCACTGAACATCTTTCATCACCTATTCGCACTGCCTGCTGGAAAACAATTTTTTAATTTCCTTTAAATGAACGGTGTTAAAAACAGCTTGCGGGGAGGGCCGTTATGTCGTACCCCACAAAATACTGAAGATGGTGGCATCTGTACTGGATCATTTTCCGGGGTGTAATTTCTCACTGCTGTCCTGGGATTCACTGTTCTTCTCTGAATTGTACAACCTGGACAAGATCCGTCCAGAAAGGCACCTGTCAGATCTGCCCGTAGTTTAAAGACCAGCGTCATGGAGGTGTTTCAGTGAGATCATCTACAATGGACACACACACCTGCCCACTGTTGACAGTCTTTGGGTGGCCACAGATAACAGTTTCATCAGTCACCGCAACAACGTCAAATGCATCCTCACTGAAATACTCTCTGTGTCATCAGAGCTATCCCGGAGAGAGTGGAATTTGGAGGAGTTTTTCTTAAAAGGGGCAGCTGGTATTGTGGTTTGAGTTGCTGCCTTTGGACCCACAGGTTACCCACCTTCAGCTGTAGTACATTGCTTTACTCACCCCGAATCGCTCCAGTAAAATTACCCAGCTGTATAAATGGGTAAATAAGTATAAGACGCTTTGGAGTAAAGTGTCACCTAAATGGGGGGGACGCAGTGGCACAGTGGCACAGTGGGTTGGGCCGCAGTCCTGCTCTCCGGTGGGTCTGGGGTTCGAGTCCCGCTTGGGGTGCCTTGCGGCGGACTGGCGTCCCGTCCTGGGTGTGTCCCCTCCCTCTCCGGCCTTACGCCCTGTGTTGCCGGGTTGGTTCTGGTTCCCCGCTACCCTGTATGGGACAAGCGGTTCTGAAAATGTATGTGTGTGTGTGTGTGTGTCAGCTAAATGAGTAAATGTGAGTCAAAAATGGGGGGAAAAAAAAAAAAACCTTGCAATGTGCTACTTATTTTGTTTAAAATTGCTTTTCAGGATTTCAGATTCACGATCGAAATGATATAAACCATTAAAAACCATAGAACGTTTCATTAGAGATGCTACATCGCCTTGGATTGCATTACAAATGGTACATTCATTTCACGGCAGTTTCTACTGCAGGACACTTAACAAACATGAGTCAAGACCATGAGTGTCTTTGCTTTGCACTGTCCCAAAAAACTGCGTGCGCACGCACGCACGCACACACACACACACACACACACACACACAAATTCACCAGGCACAGGCCTGACAAGGATTATGTAACCTCACATTGTTTCCTTGCTCGGAAGACTTCCAGTTCCGAGCAATTTGCAACATTCATTGTTTTATTCTTTACACATTCTCTCTTTGATCCATTTGCAGACTACGGTTTAGACAGTGTGAACCACTGTGTCTGGCTCACTGATGTGACTGCAGTCTTGCTTCCAGGTATGGTCTGGCATCCTAACCCCTGACCGATACCAGACACCAGGGTGCTTGCTAGGAAGAAGGAATCGCTCAGTCGACCTGCTGGTCATCCATGTGTCCACGGGCAAAGGAAGCAGCAATGGAGGTTATGGTTACCACTCCACACTTACCAGTCTATGGTTACAGACCACTCGCGGGCAGCACAAGCTGTCATGGAGGTCTTCTCGGTTCTTGTAATCACAGGCTGTTTCCTTATGTCCAGTCACACCCGCAAAGTGCATACCAGTGCTCTCCTGCGAAACTTCTAGGCATTTTAAATAAACAGTTTCACATCTGCCTTTGTGTTTTTCTAGTGGCTTAAATATCTGCTGCTTGCATCTCATAGTCAGTCTGGTATGATTATGGTTGTGACTGTCAGCAACATGTCAAAAATGCTAAATCCAGCGATACTCTCTAAATACTGACAAGAGGCAGTTTCTGTGGCTTCTCCTGAATGCAGGCTGCGCGTAGCATGAGCCGTTGTCCTCGTAAGTTGCTTTCCACGAAGGGCTCAATGTTCTCAAGGGTTGCTTCCCTTGGTAAATGAAACAAACACCTCCGTGCATTTCGACGAAAAGGGGTAAAGCAGTCTTCAGCCGTACGGCTTCAAATCAACTCGCCTCTTGGCAAGCGTGTCACCTGTCTACAAACCATCCGACACCTCTGGAGCAAAGTGCAGGTGACTCTTCGCTCCAGTCCACAGGAAGAAGCTCCAGCTGACTTGCTCAGGAGCTTCAGCAGAGATCACCAAAGGCCAGACAGCTACACGTGGAACACACAGAACTTTGAGCTAAACTGTGTGTCATCTTCCTGGGGACAGTTAGCCTGAACCCATCTCATTGCGAACAAACTTTCAGGTCCAGTAATGCATCATCAGACACAACGAGCCTTCCCCAAGTTCTTTGACCTGCTTAGTTAACTTTCTAGAAGTTTCTGTTGTCAGATAAATAGGATCCTACTGGTGGCATGGGTAGTGCTGGGGCCTCATGGAACCCATGGGTGTGGGTTCAGACATGGGTTAGAATCCAGCTCAGTCTGCGTGGAGTCTGTCTGCTCCTCCCATGGTTGCGTGGGTTTCCTCCAGGTGCTCCCATTTCCTCCCACAGTCCAACACATGTGTTTTAGGTCAATTGATGACTACAACTTGGCTGCGGTATGTGACTGTGTAAGTGAACCGATGTCTGTGAGTCCCCCATGATGGACTGTTGTCCTGTCCAGGGTGTGCTCTGCCTCACACCCAGTGTTTCTGGGATAGGCTCTATACCACCACAACCCTGCACTGGAGAAAGTGTTATTGATAGAATAGAATGAACAGATGGAGTCGTATCTTGTTATTCAGCAGTTCTTCTGCACATAGTATAAAGCTGCCCATATAAATTAATCCAGGTGTAGATATACATATAAGAAGAAAGCACTACTAATGATTCTAGATGAGAGTGCCTGATAGACACACGTGAATGTGGGAAAAAAAAAAAAAAGTTTGTTTTTGCAAAGTTTACATCTGGGAAACACAGCTCGTGCCATGAGCCCCGTACCATATAGTGTGCTCGTGCCTTGAAAAATGTCATGTTTGACAGAAGTAATCTGACTCGTTATTCAAACAAGCCCTGGCACCATTTCATATCAGATTACCACGCGAGAGAGAGGGAAGACAGGGCAAACGACTAAGGTGCACCTAACCAGATAATAACATGACAGACCATTGCTTTATTTTCATATTGGAACTCAAACAAATCCAACCCGTTGGCCCCGAGTCCCGCGCCCTGCCAGCCGGCCGGGGAGGCAGATCAGGGAAGCCGTGTTTGGCTAAACGTCATTTAAGATATGAAGCAGGGGCGGCGGGCCGCTGTTAGTCTCTGAAGCCCTGGGGTCACGTGGTCGGTGAGAAGACAAGCGAGATCCAGAGGACAAACTCATCCAGCATCTCGGCTACAAACGGCAGCAGCCGTGCACCTTCGAGAGGCAGCTGTGCTCCCTCGCTTTGTTCAGGGAGGCTAGATGCCCTCGCTCTCAGACTGTTCACTTTCCCAGGCCAAGCACCAAGGTTGTCCAAGTTTCTAAGCTCTGTCAGTTTTTTCTGAGACCTTTAAGATTATCTTTATGCCCCACTAGCCAGAAGCCTGCACATTTTGGATCAACTTTAATTTTACGCTTCGTTTAACTGCCGCTTTCCTCTAGTGACGTACCCATTTATACAGCCAGGTCATTTTTTACCGCAGCAATTTAGAGCAAGTACCTCGATAACGGGTACAATAGCACCAGGTTGGATTCGAACCTGTGTCGTTTTAAAACTTTTGTTGCACTTCTTCTAGTTCTTGGCTGCCAGTGAATCTTTTGAAAAATGACTGTGCATTTGATGGGTTCAAATAATTAGTGAAATTAATATTTTAATGAAAAAATATATATACACACACACACATTTTCAGAACCGCTTGTCCCATACGGGGTCACGGGGAACCGGAGCCTACCCGGTAACACAGGGCGTAAGGCCGGAGGGGGAGGGGACACACCCAGGACAGGACGCCAGTCCGTCGCAAGGCACCCCAAGCGGGACTCGAACCCCAGACCCACCGGACAGCAGGACCGTGGTCCAACCCACTGCGCCACCGCACCCCCCATAAAATATATATATTTAAATTAAAATTAAAAACCTCTGAATGCAGCTACTGGTTTATATTTATACATTTTATACATTTATTCATGTCACTAACAGACAGTACTCAAGTTTCATGTTTCTGCATCCAAGTTTCTCCTTCTGCTGGTGTTGGGCACTTGCGTATTGTTTTCCGAGATGTACGGCGCTTTAGAAGAAAGTGCCAGCGAAACTGATAAATGTAAATGCAAATTTAAATGCGTGTATTGATGCATGAAAATGCATTTATTGTTCTGTCTTTAAAACACACACATACAGATGCTGAGCGGAGTCTCATGCCTCAGCTCTCTCTTCTTTCCTCACGCACTGTCCCCCCCAGGGGAAGGCAGGCCCCTGCTTCGACTCAACACTAAGCAGAGCAAAAGCGCCACGCTCAGGCTAAGCACCGGACCTCCGGGAGCCTGTCTTTTGTATCTTTTCATCACAGTTCTTTTTCCCCCTCTTCCAGGGGGAGTCCTGCCAGCAACGGCGGAAACAAACAGCCCTGGCGTGAGTGAGCCCCCTGGTGAATTCAGTCCCCTTGTCCCTGTGCGGGGGGGGAGGGAGGTGGGGACGGCTCGGTCAGGGTCCAGGATGTTCATGTGGTAGTGTGGAGGGGGTGGCACTTTCTGGCTTCCCTCTTATGAATTCCCATGCAGATCTTTACCAGTGTCACACCCTCATATGGAAAAGAAAGAACACCAACACACACACACATCTGTATACTGCCACACATATAGCCACATTCAGTCACAGACACAGTACACAGTCATGGGTGTGTCCCCACAGGATCTGTTTTTCAGGGTTTACTATTGTTGTGGAGACATTTCCCCCAAAAATATCTTCACAAGGTTGGCAAAACATCTTCTCCCACACAACATACACATCTGGATTTGGAACTGAAAATGACTCACTCAAGAGGTTATCCCAGTCAGTGAAAAAAGAAGTCAACAAATTGTTTGAAATGTGTGTCACTGAAATATTTATTTTAATCTTCGGGTGATCTTCAGATTTGACATGCATAGATGTTCTTATCTTCTCATCTAGCGGCCTCTCAAATCCCATAGGTGTTTTGCTGTGAAAAAATAAAACATAGAACAGTTTGAATTCCCAGTCTCTAAGAATCTCCAAGAATTCATTTAGAGTGAAAACAAGAGTATGCCTATGTACGGAATCCATTAGATATAATAACACAAAGGCAAATTTGCATATAGTGTTTGCATATGGGGGGCACGGCGGCACGGTGGGTTGGACCAGGTCCTGCTCTCTGGCGGGTCTGGGGTTCGAGTCCCGCTTGGGGTAGCTTGTGATGGACTGGCATCCCGTCCAGGGTGTGTCCCCTCCCCCTGCAGCTTTACGCCCTGTGTTGCTGGGTTAGGCTACAGCTCCCTGTGACCCCCGCATGGGACAAGCGGTTCAGACTGTGTGTTTGTATATAAAATGTGCAGTTTTGGTGTCAAAATTAAAATCAGTTCAGATTCAGTTAATTTTTTCTATAGCTCATTTCCTAATAGGCTGCCCAAGGGCATCTAACAGAGATTCATAGAAACAGCAAAAACCTGCAGCAATTAAGTAAAGAATTACCCTTCTTAACATAAGAAACATTTTTAAAAACCTTACATTTTTACAGTTTAACTTTCCTGAAATAACTCAGTTGTTTCACAGATGTCTTTTCTCCCATTAAAAAGACACATAGATAGATACAGTTACATTTCTGAAGTTCAGATTTGCAGATACAGAAAATATTTGCACAAAACATTTTTGGCATGTACTGTACATTCATACTGTATGTAATGTAAGGTCTCACCAAAGAAATTAGCTTTGCCAGTAAAACTCAAAAAAACTGAGAGCTGGAAATTGAATGTAAACACAGGACCGCTTGTTGTAGTTAATTGAGGAGAAAATTGAATGTTTGCCATTACACACAAAAACAAAATTATTATAAGCCTCAGATGTGACCACACACACAGTGTCACTCATGCACACACAAATCTGACAGCATGTGGAGTCATTCAGTGGTACTTTCTCTCACAGCACGAAAACACATTTCACTCTTCATGTGTTTTTTCTCAGGCATTTCTGTTTTAATGTGTTTCACATCTATAGAAAAATGTCCTGTGCTCATATTTAGTTCTGCTCAAATAAAAAACTGGAGTAACTAGTGTTTCTTGCTAAACGGTCATTTGATCAACAGGGGAAAAATGTTTTGTTTCACTGAATGCAAGCAAACATTTATATGTTAAGCTTTATTAAAAAAAAAATCTTATTTACACACACACACACACACACACACACACACACACACACACACACACACATTGACTGAAACCACTGGTCCCAAGCGGGGTCGCGGGGAGCCAGAGCCTACCCCGGCAACGCAGGGCTTAAGGCTGGAGGGGGGAGGGGACACACCCAGGACGGGACGCCAGTCCGTCACAAGGCACCCCAAGTGGGACTCGAACCCCAGACCCACCAGAGAGCAGGACCTGGCCAAACCCGCCCCCCATAAATCTCATTTAACACTTATTTAAATCAGCTTAATGAAAATCGATAAAACAACCTGTAACTAAATATCTACATACCTGATTTCCTTTAGTTTGGAATTCTGTTATAAAGTAAAGTTCACAACACCCATATTCTTTATTATGTAAGTCACGAGAGATTTAGCTCATCAAAAGGCAAAGAATCAACTCAAGAGATATTCATATGAAACTGCTCAAGCGTGAGACATTTTTTTGTGTGTTGAGATATGGTTTTAAGACCTCTTCTAATTGAAGGAGACCTGTTGTTTAGCATACCCCAAATTTAATGCAGGCCAGCAAAATGAATATGAATCTAGGATTTTCAGTTCAACCTCCATGATGTCTCTAAGATTATGTAAGCAATATTCATTATGTAAGCAATAAAGTGACTTGTGTAAATACAAAACACGGTCATGCAGAGATGAAGGGCTATCATTGGATGCAAACACAAGTGCTTGCAAAAAGCAAGAGCGGCATTGATGCAGTGTAGTCATAGACAAAGTTTAGGTTGTCTCTTGACGTTCCAAATGACAGTTCAGCTCAACAAATAAAACTTTTCATGATCTCCAATCACAGAGCGCAACCCTTTCTTTGAAGGGGAGATTCCTCTTCCAAATTAAATTCAGATCATATCCAGATGTACTTCTCTAAATTATGGTTACATTGTTCTTGTTTGTAAATGCAGCAATGCCTTGGACGGAGAAATAGTTAAGCTTGAACTCCACTCTTTGCTTCATCCCATGTCTCCCCCAACAACTTGTGTGTCCAATTTTAATGTTGCTTCAGCTCCTAGAGAGACAGGCATTGCAAGATCCTGCAAATTATCCAGGAGTTAACAAACTTTCAACTAACTTTACTTTTTAAAATAAGCAAAACCTTTATTTTAAAAGTGCCAAACAGTTATGGATAGAAAATTCAAAAGAAGACCTGTTGTCTAATTTTGCCATAAACAAATATTCACATTATTCCATTACATTTACTATATTGTGTGGAAAAAAGTGAACTAAGGGAAGGCTGATGTAGCATGAAGAAACCCTGCTACCGGCAAGAAAAATACCAGCAAGTCGGTATCACATGAGGGGGTGCGGTGGTGCAGTGGGTTGGTCCTGGTCCTGCTCTTTGGTGGGTTTTGGGTTCGAGTCCCGCTTGGGGTGCCTTGCGAGGGACTGGTATCCAGTCCTGGGTGTGTCCCCTCCGGCCTTACGCCCTGTGTGCCGGGTTAGGCTCCAGTTCCCCGTGTCCCGTATGGGGTGAGTGGTTTGAACGGACAGTATCACATGGGGAATATATAAAATACTTATATTTGTAAAAGTATTTATAACTTTTTGTAATATACACACACACATTTTCGGAACCGCTTGTCCCATACGGGGTCGCGGGGAACCGGAGCCTACCCGGTAACACAGGGCGTAAGGCCGGAGGGGGAGGGGACACACCCAGGACGGGACGCCAGTCCGTCGCAAGGCACCCCAAGCGGGACTCGAACCCCAGACCCACCAGAGAGCAGGACCGTGGTCCAACCCAGTGCGCCACCGCGCCCCCATTTTTTGTAATATATTCAACATAAAATAGAAATGAATAAACAATTAATGAATAAGCAATCTAAGATATATTTAAACTAGTTTAAAAATGTTTTTCAAACAACATTTAAACTGAGTCATCACCGGTTTTAAATGACATGGGAATGTATTTTTGAGGAAATTGCCTCCTAACAATTGCATTCTTACCAAATTGCCATTTTATCTTCTAAATGGCCCTTTTAACATTATTTACAATACTAAAAGAATTAATTAAAGGCCATTTCTGCTTTTCTTGTCCCAAATATCATTTAACATATTATTTAAAAGAATATATATTATTAAAAAAAAAAAAATTGGTTGGAGGGTATGAGGATTTGTCTATCCTGTGTTTCATGCACCTACTTGAACGATGAACCTCGGTGCAGCAAGTGGTAGGTAACAAACTAGGTTTGCTTGAGACTTTCATGTCTGCAGCTATGTCTCCTTCTCTTAATGTAATGCATAAATTGCACTTTTGCTGAGATGTACGTCGCTGTGGACAAAAGCGTCTGCTAAATGAATGAAGGTAAATGTAAATGTAACGTTGCTGAACCTTATTCATTTTGCAGAACATTATGAAAATACTACAAAGTAGCAGAAAAAATAAAGTAGTACAAAAGCAAACTATCTGTAAATTCATCACTGTGAAAAATGGCAGAAACTTATGTTAAAATGACCAAAAAATGATCTTTGGGGCAACTGCTTTTCTGCTTGGGTGCGATAGGGACATTCTGCTCAACAAGAACAGCAGCAGGAGGAGGAGCACTGAAAAGAGACATAGGACAAGGAAATAGCACCTGGAATGCTTAGTTCACTTAAATTACTACGGATTTCTCAAAAGAAAAGAATTTGAACTGTTTTTCAACATACACAGCACACTGTATGTAACCTCAGTCTTATAGCGAGCACTCGCAGTACATGAACCTAAATGTCAACGCTATTTCGAATTCGCAATGTAAATGTCTAATTGACAGGTACCTCAACACCTGTCAATTAATGAATAAATAAATTCATGTCCCTTACCTGTGATCAGATCAAGAAATAAATCCAGTCTAGAATGTAGTAAAGAATGCCACACAGAGGCTCACACACACACACACAGTCTGAACCGCTTGGCCAATACGGAGGTCGCGGGGAGCCAGAGCCTAACCCGGCAACACAGGGCGAAGGGCCCGATGGGGAGGGGACACACCCAGGAAGGGACGCCAGTCCATCGCAAGGCACCCCAAGGGGGACTCAAACCCCAGACCCACCGGAGGGCAGGACCCGGTCCAACCCACTGCACCGCTGCGCCACCGCGACTCCCCACACAGAGGCTTTCTGTAACAATTAAGTGTCAACTAAGTCACACATACAAAGCAGTGGCATTGGATACAGAGTGCATAAAGTCAAGTAAACCACAGTGTTAATTCACAGATTCAAACAATGGATGTCAAACTCCATTTAGAGGCAGATAGCGAGCGCACAGAGCATGGGATACCCACAGTCCTTTGCGTTTGTTCAGCCTGCACCCCATGATTGAAAACATGAGCATGCAGAGGTTTACACAAATGGAGCCTCAGACTAAACGGATCTGCAGTCCCCTTGCATTTTTCCAAGGGTGTCTGTGTTTTCCAGTGTGGTGTCCGTAACCATGAGCCACAGAATGACAGTTTAATTACTTTCAAACACAAGGCCGCAAGTTGTAGTCCGCGCCCATGGATCAGGGGCTGTGGGCTGGTTTGAAAGGGACAAGCCAGAGGCATTCCGTCTTTACTGAGGACCAATCAAGAGGTGCTTCCATTTCCATCTTCTGTACGATGACGATAAGTGACAAGACTACAGACAGCGTACATGATTGTTTTCTCAGATATCACTATTATTAAGACTGTGAATAGTAGCAGTTAACCAAAATATCCTGCTCTGAGCCTTCGGGGTTGTTACCCTCTTTGACAAAACTTACATTTGGTTTCCGAAATAATATTTAAACAAAGCATGAACTGATGTTGAATATAGATGTAAACTAATAAAATAGGAAAAATTAAAAGTAGGTGGCCAGAGGAAGACCGTGAAATAGCATGGAATTTTTTTTTTTTTACAGATTAGGTGCAGATGAACTACTTTGTAGCTTCAATGTACACTTTTTTTTTACATTCCCCAAACTGCAAGATGGTGGTGGTTTTCCTTATCAGTCATTCCACTTCGGCAGCATTCGGACCTCTGCAACTTGATGTCGTTTGTCTTTGTGTACCATAGATGCCCTTTTGTATGGGAACTCACCTCTAAGCGCTGTCTTGCCAAGCACTGAACCCTGATGAGGATATCTCATGTTGGAATACGTGTTGCATTTTTTTTTTGCCATTGTTTAAAAACAGAGACTAAACCTCAGATTTAAAAAAAAAAAAGAAAAAAGTTTTCGTACCGTTCGGGTTTCTCACGGCAAGTTCGGCACGACCAGCCCTCCTCGCTCTCGCTTTTGAATAGATGCGTAAGATGGGATCATCACTGTGTGATAAAGAAGGTAAGTGCATAAAGAGGATTTTCTCCCTTCCCGCGCGTCGAGATGTGTGATATCCATGGTTGGGAAGGATCGGGGAATGGCAGGTGTACAAAGGGAGGAAAATTCAGAATTTTTTTTTCCCCCGAAATTTGACAACGGTCCCAGGGAAAGTGAATTGGATGGGAATATTGTTGTTGCATGCCTACAGCACAAGCACCCTGCTTAGAGCCCCTCCACACAGTAGCATTTACCCACAGCCCGGAAACCCGCCCGGACTTGTCATACTGAACTTTAAGTCAAGCTGGCAGCAAGCGTTAACAATGTAGTCACTTAGCGACGGTGTTTGTGCGCTGTTTTAACCATCATCCTTGTAAACAAACAGAGTCGTGAACTCACTGCATGATGAAACTCTGTAGCGCTTATTAGTGAGTTTACTTTCAATATAGTTAGATTCTGCATTCACGCTATACTGAAATGAGTGAAAAAGACAAAGTTTACGCAGCGCTGGAAACGATGGGGCGGCAACATGCAGTTATTCTGTGGACGTGATTCAGCGTTTGTTAGCTTTTGTCAACCCTCCTCTGCAAGGAAATATCAGACGAATGAATCGTTTTATAATGAATTCATCCATTTTTAGAATGCATGCTCCTCAGGTGGGGGTGGGGGCTGGGTCCTGCTGTCTGGTGGGTGTGGGGTTCGAGTCCTGCTTGGGGTGCCTTGTGCCAGACTGGTATCCCGTCCTGGGTGTGCTCCCACCACCCTGTGCTGCCAGGTTAGGCTCCGGTTTGCCGCGACCCCAGTCAATGTGGGTGTGATCCTCAGGTCACAGCGTCCTTCTCTCCACTTCCCGTAAGAATGTTACAGGTGTGTAACACGCCGGGGTGGCGGGGACAAGGGAGCCACAGCTGGGACTAATTACTACCACTATTTCTTCCCCCGGGCTCGACGGAGGAGGAGAGAACGAACACGACCCCAACTCGAGCCCGTGGACGACGCCGACAAGACCGAGTCGAATCCCCTTTCCACCCGTTCCCGGTTCCCCTTCTCCCCCCCTTGCCTCCTCACTGATGATGGTGTAAATAAAATACTCCAACAGGCGAGCCCTGCACCTACTGTCTGGCTTCGTCTGTTGCAAGGTGTTATGGTCAATCAGCCTCTGACAAGTTCCATGAGTCAAATTCTTCTCTCATCAGCTGCCATGCCTTTTTACCCATCCAGAAGTGTTCATAACTCACCAGATTACCTGCTGCTTCCAGCTTTCCTTGTATGATGAACAGGCAAATACACAGAATGAACTCTCTCCTGATACCGAAAGTCTGGACAGGTGTGGCGCTCCATCAACCCCTAGTTTATCCCGAACCACGGAGGGAGACCGTCCATCCGCACCTGAAGGCTTGACTGACTTTTTGATGAAATTCACATCTTCGTGCTTCCACCATCACCACCACCCCCCCCCCCCCACTCCCCATCATCTACCCTGCGGCATATTTATACAGTGCACATGTTTTTACCAGGAAAAGAATGGCATCATTGTGTGTTACACATTCTACAAAATGTTGGGTTGAGGATATCAGAGTAAATACTGGGCGGCTGCAATCTGGATAGAGTAAATAAAGTGGCTGAAATGAAGGCCTTTGTACAAATAAGGCCTTTTCCCCTTTTTTTTTCTCCTCACTCTCTCCCTGTGGCATGTGCATTCCGCTGGGCTGCGGGTAATGAGCAACAGCTTTCAGAGTGCCATCTTCCAGAGATGGTCATGGAGATGCGATGACAGAGGCAATGTTCTTTAGTCGCAAGATTATAGTTTGCAGCCCGGCAGATGTTTGTATTAGATTTAGTCAGAGCTGTCGTAAATGTGGAGTGGTACCGTGGGAGCACTTATGCCTCGTGAAACTAGCTTAGCCTGTGTGGAGTTTGCATGTTCTTCCCGCATTCGTGTGGGTTTCCTTTGGGGTTTCTTGGTTTCCTCTCTCAGTCCAGAAACGTGTTTCAGGTGAATCGGTGACTCTGAACATTTTGCGTGTGAATCGATGAGTGTGTGATCGCCCTGTGACAGCTGGCACCGTGCCCAAGGTGCGCCCTGCCTCATGTCCTATGCTTCCAGGATAGACTCCAGGCCACCGTGACTCTGTAATGGAGAAGCAGTTAATGATGAATGTTGTGAATGGGTGCAATGAATATGCCCCCTTTTTAAAATACTCTTTTCACTTTTCTTATTTATATAAGAAACTCACCTTTTCCAGACCCATTTCGCACAAGATCTCTCCAGCTCATGTACTGTGTAAGGTTCATGCACCGTAACTTCATGAGCATCACCAGACAAGCCTTCATTCAGCCATTACTCCGGCATTGCATTTGCTTGCTTGTGTATCTTATAATATTATCAAAAAAAAAAAAATTTCGGTAGGAGGGTATGAGAATTTGTCTATCCTGTGTTTCATGCACCTACCTGAACGATGAACCTCAGCGCAGCAAGTGGTAGGTAACAAACCAGGTTTGCTTGAGACTTTCAAGTCTGCAGCTATGTCTCCTTCTCTTAATGTAATGCATAAATTGCACTTTTGCTGAGATGTACGTCGCTTTGGACAAAAGCGTCTGCAAAATGAATAAATGTAAATGTAAATATAGCTGTATATTGCCTGAAACAGTTCCAGTTATTGATCTACAGTCCAAAAGCAGGGAAGTATCCAAAGCATGAACCAATGGCCTTCTGATCACATTTCCAGATGAAACTTAACAACAAGTCTGCAAGTATGAGATCCAATTATGTTCTTATGTGTATCATTATTTGTACATTTAAAAATGTCTGAACGGTGGAGCAACAGTCAATGTTGTATTTTCCATTATAATAACGCTAGTCTCAGTCTGTGGGTGATGTCATGTAAAGAGGGAAGGTGCTGGTTTACTTGTATAATGATACCATCCATGGTTAGATTAAACATCCCCTAATTTCTGATTTGTTCTTCTCTGTTTCCTCCGTCTTATTCATGTGCTACATGCAGTACATATATATATATATATACATTTGTCACACACAATAGATCAGCAGTCAAATTAACTCTAGGAGAGTATTTCTGGTCGTTGTATGTTTAAACTACTCTTTTCAGAGCTAATTTAAGTTGAATACTCTGAAGGTGAGTTGATACTGACGGTTTTTCTGAGCAAATAATGTTTATCCATTCAGCAGTAAATCCAGGGGTTATTGTCTATTTCACTTGCTGCTTGGCGATGCACGTATAATCAGCATGCCGATGCAAGTGTTCTTCTTGCCCGATTCTTCAGTCAGAAGCCATCCATTTCAACATAGTAACACTGGTACCAGATCACTTTGAAATGTTACAAACTGCCAAGAATTTTGGACGCTTCTGTATACATATTTGACTTTGGCAGTCGATTTTGAGGCAAAACAATAATTAAGACGAAGCCAATAAGTGCACATAATTATATTACAGCCAGCTGTGTTTATGCTAGATGTCGTAAAATGAAGAAAAAATCTACATGCTTTCAAGGAGTGCGAAATATCTTGGAGTGAGAGCTAAACACTCTGGACTAACTTGGATGGTCTGGGGATCATTAGTATTCTATGAGGTCATGTTGTTTGAAGATGGCGTACTGTACCATGTTCCCCTCCGAAGAAAGCAGGTGCCAGTCAGCAAACACTCCCTACCAAAAGTGTGCACATGACTCTGGTTTTTTTTTTTTTTTTTTTCATTTTATGGCTAGTTATGGTACTTTCAGGGTCACCTTAAGGTTGGCAGTGGTGGCAGGAAAGACGAATGACCGCGACCAAAAGGAAACAAATTCTAGACACACACACGGGCACGGGCTATCTTTATTCTTTTTTTCAGATTTGCATATACTATATCTTGAAGCTTACATCTTGCTTTATAAAATTGGTCTGTGTCCTTTTCTTTCATTGGATTTTGTTCATTTTGCTCCTCTTCTTCACACAGTCTAACCTCTCATCTCTCTACCACAGTGAATGTGTTTCTGTTGTCAGTTCCATTTTTCACACACACACACTGGCTGAAGCCACTTGTCCCAAGTGGGGTCACAGTGAGACGGAGCCTATCCCAGCAACACAGGGCATAGGGCTGGAGGGGGACACACCCAGTATGGGACACCAGTGCATCACAAGGCACAAAGTGGGACTTGAACCCCAGACCTGCCAAAGAGCAGGACCCAGCCAAACCCACTGTGCCATCACATCCCCTCTTTCATTTTTTAATAAAATGAAAACCTGAGGATCATCTTAGTGCATCGCTTTCTAGCAGCGCTTTGCAGCACTTTTCCCAGATGCAGAAAACCCATTCATTCTCACACGTCTGTGGATGGATGCACGCACACACACACACACACACACACACACACACACACACACTCAGACGTTGCTCATATTGGTTATGTTTACAAATATATAACCAGAGGAAGTGTCAGCCTTGCACAATTCACAAAAGGTGATCCTTTGGCTTCTACTTCCTAAAGACACTGATTTATGCAGTTTTGTATATGTGGAGTGCTTCTACTGGGGAAAGAGTGACTTAAATGTGGACATGTTACTTTGCAGCAATGTTCTGAGCCAAAGGGAGGACACGGCGTGTGCAGCTGCGCTTGGAGTGTGTGCTCCCACTTCCCTGCTCTCCTCCTCCAGGGAAGTATAGGGAATGCGGCGTGAGCACCTGCCGGCTGCGGTGCCGTGACTTCACCGCACGCTGGGGGGAACAAGGGGCCATCAAGAGCAAGCTGTCTGCCTCCTTTTTGGACAACAGGCACCAGTGGAGCACGTACACACACTTTAGGTGCTGGGTACTGTGCTGAATAGAGACACGGCTATGGCAATGCGAGAGCGCTATGAAGAATCGTACAGAAAAAACAATTCGCCGGAGCAATATTTCATTAGTCTGAGAGTATTAAAGCTGTGTGGATATTTTTTTAATCTGGTTTCCTCTTTTGACTTCACATTCACTGGTCTTGGTATCCCAGATGCACACCGTATCCACCTTTGCTGCACGTTCCTCGTCTTATAATTGGACAGATAAATTACCTTGTTTCAGCAGCCTAGAATAACCTTTTCAGTGGACCCTAAGCCAAACACAGTGTGCTGATACACACACAAGACATCCCCATAGATCCCCAACAGGTACACCTGTGACCTCACTCTGACGTACTGACACTAATTTAAATTCCATCAAAGCACATTTTTTATAAAGTACAGTGTCATGGATGGGGATGGGAGACCGAGGAGTTGGCGAGGACCCAATCGCGGGTTGATTTATTGTTTGCGCAAGCAAAGATCGTAGTCGGGGACAGGCGCGGGTCGTTCGAGGCTCCAACGTTGCTCTTGGGACAAGACGGGAATTGAAGTTGATCAGGCGAAGCAGGGGATCAAGAACCGGGAAGACGGAGACCAGGGAACCAAGGGCAAAGGACGGAGAGGGATTGGAAGGGTGAGGAGGTAAGCAGGAATCTTTTGCTGTCACAGGAGAAGCGAGTGGACTCAATGAGGTTCCGCAACCAGGTGAGCCGGCACGGCTTCTTGTATCCCCTGCTGCTCTGATTCAGGGCAGGTGCGGTCCTTTGGTGCGTGGTGTGACATACAGAATCTCTGTAAGGAGGAACAATTTTTTGTCTTCATTTAGTCTCTGAGTAACCTCTACATCTATATAGCACATATAAAATAAAAGTTTTACATGCACAGTAAACCAATCCCATATCACCACAAATATTAGAACATGATCTCAAGTTCTCACAATGACATATATGATGTGATTCTACATTCTTATTGTTTTTGCTCAAGTCTTGTGAAAAACGAGTCGAGTGAAAAAAGATCAATGTCCTGGACCTCATGTCCATATCCCAGTGATTCTACAATAAACTGTGCAATTATTATTATAATTTTAATGATCTGAAAGTGTTTTCAATTAAAGCAGTATACTATTTTAACTCATTTACCTAGCTGGGTGTTCTACAGGAACAACTCAAATCAAGTACCTTCCTGAAGGGTAATGGAAGTAAGATTGGACTCGAGCAAAGGTAACCTGGGTGTTGTGCTCAGAAGTCCATAGTACAAACCACAGTGACAAAAAGGATGCAGTTAAAGGTGGTGATATCTGGCCTACTCGAGCAACGAGTGAGGAACACCATGTGCTAAGCGTATATACGTCTAATGGTGTATTTGTGTCATTTTAAGGCATCCTTCAATAAAAATCTCAGGTCATTTTTTACGTTTTCTGTCTGACCTTGGAGCACAAAACGCCACGAAAAAGCACGAGTTCAAGCCTTCCTTTGGAGATACACAAGCCCACCCTTCACCGCAGCTGGACAATGCTTTGTCGCCAAGCAACTGTGCTTTTATAGTGGATTTCCATGGTTACTGATGTAAACAAAATCATAAATTCCACCATGTAAATTAACACCGGGACAAGTCCATTTTTTTAGAAAGAGGTCATGTAAAGCTAAATTACATATCAGTAAAATTATTTAAAACATCAAGGGAGCACACAGGAAATGGCTTGTTCAAAATGATAAAGTGAGACGTTAGACAGCTTTTGATAAAATCTGTAATTTATTACCTTCGCTTCGATGTTTTAATGGGCAGACCCAGTATCTCTCGGAGTTGAAGCACATCCATTACCATTCCAAAATCATTCTGTCATCTGGCTAAATGCATTTTGTTTGCACAGATAACAGAAAGTCACCCGCAAATCTCTAAAAGTTAAAAATACCCATGAATTCAGGAATGTTTTTAAATTTCATTACTTCATGTTTATTTCCTGCTCTATATTTAGTCAATATTAGAAAGAGTATTAATATTCAGCTGTATTGTATACATATGAACTCCCTTATCCTCTTAAAAGAATTTTTCTGCAGTTAGTTCATCTCATGAAACAACAAAAGATGGTTCAGTCTTTGGAGCCATATATGAAATAGTACATTTCATATGAAAGTTTTTTTAAAATATATTTAACATTGAAAAAAAATTGGTGGAAAGGTCAATGTTTCTTTTCCAAATTCAGGAACAAGAACTGTAACTGATCATACAAAACTAATGTATTAAAGCTAGTATAATTCAGAGGTAATTTAAGTTGAATACTGTGAAGGTGAGTTGATACTGATGGTTTTACTGTGCAAATAAGTGTTAGAATAATAGACGTTTTCACACAAGAGATGCTGCAGAATAGATATATCATCACTGTCATTACCTGTACAATAGTAAGCTACTAGGGACAGCTGGTTCGACTGAAAGGCCACAGGTTCGATCCCCACCTCTGCCTCTAGTACCCTTGAGCAAGGTACTTACCCTAAGTTGCTCCAGTAAAATTACCCAGCTGTATAAACTAGTAAATAATTGTAAGTCGCTTTGGAGAAAAGTGTCAGCTAAATGGACAAATGTAAGCTTGTTATTAATTTTTAAGCGGTGTAATGGTGTACATAGTAGAAAAATACACTGAATATAGTACAAAGAGATACACAGTATATTAAAACTACTTAACATTTGTACTAATTTTTCCCAGTTTGTTGTCAAAAATTATTCATAAAGTTTCTTGAATATATGAACTAAAACGGTAAGGCACCAAACTATCACACCCACAGCTTACAGTATGTTAGGTGTGTATGGCATTTGTAGGCGATGATCACAGATTCCGTTCCTTGATCACAAAACCAATATGTCTGAATAATGTTTCAGTAAATGTTTTAAGTCATCTAGCTGGAGCTTACAGTTCCTTAGGAGCAATGTATGGAAGAGGATAATGAGAAAGATGGAGAGGTAGCAGGAACTGATGGAGCAGTGCTAGGGGCTTGGAGGGAAGGGGTGTTCCCACTGAAGTAGGTGTTGTGGGAAAGGGTTAGGGTTGTTTTAAAAGCTTTTATTAAAGTGAGAAAGTAGCGCTGCTGTTTCACAGCGCCTGGGTGGTGTGTGAGAATGTGGGTTCGATCCCCGTTCAGTGTGTATGGAGTTTGCATATTGCCCCTGTGCCTGCATGGGCTCCCTCCGGATGCTCTGGTTTCCCCCCACCCTCAGAAGACATGCTGTTCAGGTTTCCCCCATAGTGTGTGAGTGAGAGAGAGAGAGTGTGTTCCACTGATGTATGGATGAGTGACCCAGTGTAAGTAGTGTATCTAGCAGTGTAAATCACCTTGATGAATAAGGTGTGTGGGCTGATAATAATACATAGAGCTCATTGGAAGTCACTTTGGAGAAAAGTGTCTACTAAATATGTAAAGTTTTGTTGCCATGTTTTCATGGTGCGGTGTCTGTGCTTAACTGAACTAAAAAATGAATTAATGGGAAATATGAAGCCAGAACAGGGGGTGTGGTGGCGCAGTGGGTTGGACCGGGTCCTGCTCTCTAGTGGGTCTGGAGTTCGAGTCCCGCTTGGGGTGCCTTGCGATGGACTGGCGTCCCATCCTGGGTGTGTCCCCTCTGGCCTTACGCCCTGTGTTGCTGGGTAGACTCCGTGACCCCGTATGGGACAAGCGGCTCTGAAAATGTGTGTGTGTGTGTGTGTGTGTGTATGAAGCCAGATGAAATTGCATATAAATTCCAATTACTACTGCTACCATTATTATTAGTAGTGGCATAACTTCCTTTGTGTTATCTTTTTGCTTTATAATGTAAAGCTAGATAATGAAGAGGTACTGATAACAACATACTCTCAGTTTAAGGTTGTGTGACCCGTCCTTGCAACACTTGTCAGAACAATGACTAATCTCAACTGGGATGTTATTTTTTAAGGAAATATTTTTCTCTGTTTTAAGGCCTTTGTGGTTTTCAAAAACACACCAATTGGACTCTTAACAGGTACAAATGAAGTTATAATCTTGTTAAACTCAGTTTTGTTAACTGGAATGGAATAATTATACTTCATTATTCAGGAATTGTAAACCCTTGCACATGCAACTGAAAAGATGTTCCACTAGAAACACCGTGCTTGGCATGTTTTTCCGTCTCATACGGACAACTTGTTGTCTTGCAGCTTACAATTTAATGTATTGAATGAAACAGAGAAGGTAACTGCACCACACTTAACTCAAGTCATGTTTATTTTCCTTAAACATTTTGTATCATAGTTGTCTCACAATGTTTAGATTATGTTTTAAGGGGCTGAACTCTGTTCTTAACAATAACACGTTCATCCGTTGAGCATTTAAAAAAATGCCGAAGGAAGAAGTGTCTGGCTAAACTCTTTTTCCATACACAGTATTACTGCTGTTCTTTTAGTGGTGAAAATATCATCAGAATAAGTTCAAATATTATATAATTTAGTTATTACAGCTCTCACTGAACTTGAAAAGCTTCTGAAGAGAATCTTCTAAAACACAACTGTACAACTTCGAGAGTCTGCTCTTACTATAACTGACAAATGCTATGTTCACGAATCTTAAAAATATGATAAATCTATGGTTTCTACTGAAGCGTGGAATATGTCAAAAATTGTGTAAAATGTCTGTCTACAAGGTCTGATCATCTACTACACCCCAACCAGATTGCTACGCTCCTCCATATCTGCCCGCATGGCAGTCCCACACACGAAAGGTAAAGCACGAAGGTTCTCGATTCTGACTCCGTTGTGGTGGAACAACCTCCCCCTCTCGTTCAGAGCTGCTGAATCTCTGTCCACATTTAAAAAAAGGTCTTAAAACTCACCTTTTCCAGACTCATTTCACCTAGGATGGGGAGGCGTGGTGGTGTAGCAGGTTGGTCCGAATCCTGCTCTCCAGTCCGTCTGGGGTTCGAGTCCCGCTTGGGGTGCCTTGTGATGGACTGGTGTCCTGTCCTGGGTGTGTCCCTTCCCCTTCCAGCCTTGTGTCCTGTGTTCCTGGGTGAGGCTCCGGCTCCCTGTGATCCTGTATGAGACAAGCGGTGTGTGTGTGATTTCACCTATGACCTCTTAAATTCATGTAATGTGTAAAGTTTCATGCACTATAACTTTGAGATGATGCCTGTTAAATAATGGCTAAACCTTTACGCAGCTACTCCTGCAACATAATGTAAATATTTATATATACCTACCTACCTACCAACCAACCAATATCAACAACCACTTGTCCTGAGCGGGGTCGCAGTGAGCCGGAGCTTATCCCAAAAACAGAGTTCGCAAGACTGGGCGGGACACCAGTCCATCACAGGGCAACCCAAGCAGGGCTCGAGCCCCAGACCAGCCACACAGCAGGCACTGACCAAACCCACTGCACCACCACACCCCCCCCTTTTCATATATATATGTTTTTTTTTTTTTAACTATTCCTAGGAAGGTCATTAGGAATCATCAATAGGATAAAGTTTTATGCAACTACTCATGTGATGTACATTGGTTCATATGGTGGAAAGAAACAAACTAACTGTACTTAAGGATCACGCATCTGCATCTATGTGTCTCTTTCTGCCGATGTAACGTTCACATTGTATTTTCTCTGAGATGTGTGTTGCTTTGGAGAAAAGTGTCTGCGAAATGAATAAATGTAAATGTGAATGTAAACGTATGTCGCACATCTGTGTTCTACCTCCATAGGCATCACATTAATGGTACAAGGAGAAAGAAGTGAAAGTTTCCCGAAAATTATTTAAAAGTGTTTAAACTACCTTTTATTAATGTTGTAGCGCAAGACAGTCTCTTCCGCAAAGGCTATTACTCACTCCGTGTTTCTGGTTTATAATAGAAAATGATTGTTTGCAAAATAACCTTTGAAAGCCATTAATAATCATTTACTTCCACAGGCAGTACCTCCTTTTATAGTAGGGAACTGTGGGATTATCGTTGGGGGTGTTGGGGAAGGGTTCCAATGAGTGCATTCACACAGCCAATTACGGGGGCTTCATTTTCTATCACGGAGATGACCTCAAAGGCGAAACTGTGGCCATCCTGTCTGAGTCACGCTTTCTGCTTTTGCTGAGCCATCCAAGTGCCCGTTTGTTCAAAGCTACGGAACCCAACAAGCTCTCCAGCGGCTGAGGACATACCGCTATTTCTCACTTTCTGCACAGAACTGCAGTGGACATTATTCCAGTAGTGTCTGGTTGTGAGTGGCTATATATCTGTAAAAGAAAGAGTGAGGGCTGGACTTAAGAAAGTCACATTCTTCCAGTTTACAGCATTGGGCAGAATAAGGTAAAGCTAGAAGCAGATCTTGCTTGTTCAGGGCTATGACACTGACACAGTATTATTTTTGTTGCGTGTTATATACGTAGCGGGGCCGTGGTGGTGCAGCGGGTTTGGGGTTCGAGTCCTGCTTCGGGTGCCTTGTGATGGACTGGCATCCTGTCCTGGGTGTGTCTCCTCCCCCTCCAGCCTTGCGCCCTGTGTTGCCGGATTAGGCTCTGGTTTGCTGCGACTTCAGACAGTGCGTGTGCGTGCATATATCAGTGCAGAACATTCCTGTTAATTCTGAGTGCTGTGTTCATGTGGACTCCTACAAAGCTACTGTACGTCCACAGGCATTGAAAAGCAGCTGAAATCTTGACGGGGAGCTTTGACACTGACACACATAGAAGAAAATATACATGAATGCATATGAACGTATGAATGAGCTTGCAGTGACATCTGAGTTACCTTTCCGTTGTGTACATCATTTTTGAAGTAAAAAAACACTCAAAGAGAGCAATTTCCTCCCACAAACCCAACAATTTTGTTGTTTTAAACACAAGACACAGTGTTTTAATTAACCTGAAATAATCCTCCCAGCACGCTTTATTTAAGGCCAGTATTTCTGGAGCTTTCCTGTTCCCCATGCTGGTGCGATTAAGTTGCAGGACACGCTCCTGCGGAGGGGCTTCAGAGAAGCAGACAGATGCAAGGCAGCATTTAAAGCTGTCAAACAGGCTGGCATGATTAAAGGCAACGTTTGGCTGTGTAGTAAACAGGAGGACGGCCTGGGCCAACAGCTTTTAATTCATGAATCATTAAAACTGAGAGAATGTGGGCCTTTCACTCAGCAATAGTATTTGCAGCCCCACTGGCATTAAGTGCTTTGTTACCGCGGCACAGTGGTTAAGTAATTCCACATATAACTCAAATGTTTAAGTTCTGGGAAGGGTACTGCCGTTGTGCTTTTGGAGCTGCCTCTCTGCCCGCACTGGTTCAATAAAGTGGATAATGCTGTATTGTGAGAAACTCGAGCTACAACTGCAAACCCCATACACAGATAATGCATGGGTATTTTAAATATAAACAGTCTTCTTACCATTCCAGGTCCAGAACAGATTTGAAACTTTAAAATCCTTTCACTTCACCAAAAATAAAGCGTTTATACTACTTATTTCACCTATGAAACCTTCATAGTGTCTAAGGACATACAACATGATTTAGCTGCAGCAGGCAGCGGGGTCCAGTCATATGTGTTAAATTGACAAATTCATAACGTTCTATTGATATTTATAGATATATTGTTATATTTTTTAAGACGTTTACAGACTCGCTAAATATTTTATAGAACTTTATGTCCTGTAGTGTGCACATTTGAACTAACACATGCATAAATGATATATCTCTTAACTGTGACCCTAACCACAAACAGAGAAGAGGACTCATCTGACTTGATGCCTTGACAAAAAAACAGTCTGTTGCCAGAAGAATTGGTCTATATCCAAAACTTCTTATGGCAGAAGTTACTAGTGGCCATTAATGGAATGTTCAGCACAATCTAAATACTGTATATGATCATAAGAAATCAAAGTTCCTTTATTTCTGTGTTCTGGGTGTATGTTCCCTATATGTTGCTGGCTACATTGCTAACTAGTGATACAACAAAACACTCCAGTTGAGATGCATGTAAAATCTTGGTTAATTTTAAAAGCTGACTTTGGGCCTCTGGATTCATTGATGGTGTTAATAAACTTTATTGTTCCACATCTGGATGGGTTGTACTGAGGAGTGTAAATTAAACTACTTCCTGATGGAAAAATGTCACTAGTGAAAGGATTTCAGTCAAGAATATCTCAAAAAAGCCTTCCATTTACTGCTCAGATGTAATGTTTCTCATCATTTCTGAAAAACAGGAACTGGATCGTATTTTCTAGCTTGGTGCTTTGTTACCGGCACAATCACAATCAACTGAGGCCATATAAGAAGAAAATAATATAAATGCCTGAAGTGGAGGAAGGGTATAGGGTGTAGAAGCATGCCATTCTTCAGACTTCTGTCCCTATACAGCCAAC
This sequence comes from Scleropages formosus, assembly GCF_900964775.1. Taxonomy (NCBI): domain Eukaryota; kingdom Metazoa; phylum Chordata; class Actinopteri; order Osteoglossiformes; family Osteoglossidae; genus Scleropages; species Scleropages formosus. The sequence goes on from NC_041822.1 coordinate 15,363,059, forward strand.
TAAAACAACTTTTGATGGTATAATCATTTGTAGACCCCCTCCACTTTGGTCACCACAAAGCTTGAGCTAATGCTGCGTACTTTTAACTCACTAATAATGAACCACTAACTAAGGTTTCCCTAACTGACGGACCAACATAAACTCATAACATCAATGACAGACGTGCATTTCATCCAAGAATCTATTTAGTTACAAATAATGTATGTTTGTGCGTCTGTTGCCGTAAAGTAATGCGTTTTCAAACCAAATGAATGAGTCTTTCATAAGTTAAACTCACTCTGAGTGTGGGGAAAACATCATGTGACCAATAAAAAAAACAAGAGTCAAAGCAAAGAGACTTGCCTGAATTTGTTCCCAAACATCAGCGTTCTTTTGCTTCCTTCCTTTAGGTTTTGAATGCTTACATTCTTATTTAATTAGGTCTCAGATACATTTGTTTTTAATAAAGAGGTGTGCTTTGTTTGCATTCTTGGTTTTTGCTATGGTTCCTGAAAGCAGTCTTGAATGCAAGGACACTCTCTTTCATTGATCTTACCCAACTCCTTAGCTGTAGGAAAGAGAGAGTGAACAGCTGTTCCATCGGTTCCTATACTAACCAAGCCAAGGAGCCAAGGAGCCAAGGAGCACAGCTGAGAAACAACTTGCTTCATGACTGCATTTATTTTTACACATGTGCCATGGCTTGATGATTCTTTAACTTGAAATAATGAAAATGTATTTACATCATGTGTCATAAGAAAAAAATTAGATGGGAGAATGAGAAACCTTTATTCAATGAGGCACCACCTGAAATTTTTCCATAAACGGATGAGATGCACATTCATATACATTCTGACCAGTTCTAATTTCATGATATATAACAAGCACTAATGTTTTGGCACCACCTTGCTGGAAGATCCAGTTTGACTCAGTTCAGCTAACTCAAGCAGGCAACAAGCCTGCACATTTCAAACTGAATTGTGAAACCAGGATGGTGGTACAGAGAGACAAAAAAAATCAGCTGAACCATCATCCAGCTTCACCAGTTTGACCATTTAAACCACCTGTTGCTGAACCATCTACCACTTGCAACCATCTACCGGCTCCATCTGATATCTGATATGAGCAACTGGTATGTTGCTGTTCTACTTGACCACCACACTCCAGAAGGTCATATCTGCAAATGCTGGTAGATGATGGTAAACGATAAATGACCAAGCAGGTAAACCGGAAGGTAACTTAGTTTACACCAGCTTCACTAAGTTGGTTAGCTAGCTTAAATGTTTCCACCATCTAGACTCAGCTGGTCACCCAACTGGTGACAAGCCTGACCAAGTTGGTCTGGCAGCTCAGCCAAGATTTATGTTTTACCTCTTTCTTTTACATCATGAACAACTTTCAAAATTACAGCATGGACAGCTGCTACTGTAATGGCACTGGACCACACTTACAAGGTGAATAGTGCTGACTCAGGTCTCTGAAAGGGCCTACTATGGTATCACACAAAACAGGAATGGAGCTACTCCTGTGCAAGACAGAGATGTATAAATTTTAATTAACGTTTCATAAAAAATGCTGGATGAACCATAAAATAAAAGCATTTTATCAGTCTGGCCCATCAAGATTCCTCAGCTGTCCACTGACTGTGAAGGACTGGTCATCTACTTTTTATTTATTTCATTGCCTCTTGTTGGGTTCTGTTCATTCATACAGTGGAATTTCATAGCACTAGGCACATCATGGTGTGGAAACCATGTTTCGTTAAGGTGGTATAGCCTGAAGTTAGCAAAACATGTGTGCATCATTGATACATGATGAAATATCATACATCAAATAAATCATTCTTAACAGTAAAATGCCATTTGTAGATCTGCCAAGGATTCCTCTTGAACTGATGGCGTTACATAACAAAGTCGAGTATTCTGGCTTTAGCATTCCCATCTGGCATTTTATTACTGTAAAAAAAAAAAAAAACCCATCTACAGCTATTCAAACAAAAAAAAATTATTTATGATTTTTGTTGCAATCACTTCAAGAATTGAAACGTTTTATATTTATGTGCCGTGATTTACATGCATATTGCGAACACTGCATTTCCCTTCACAGAGAAAAGTTTAAAGAAAAAACTTTGCACTTGAGTTGAGGAAAAAAGCAATAACCCAAAGAGAATAATTAAACTGAGGAGTACCAGTGATGTGTAATTTCCTTTTTCCTTAAGGTAGAAGTCTGGGAGAATGATGCCAGAAGTGTTAACAGGAATATATGTTCCCTGTCCATGTTCTTGCTATGTTTCAGGTCTGATTCTTGGGGAGCCGTGCACTTTTCGCCAAAGCTGATATCTTCATGTTTGGATAAACTGATGATGTGATCCTGCTTATGAGTACATGATTGTATTAGGAGTGTAACTTACAAGCAACATAAACTTGCTTAAAGTACTGGGTGACGCTGAGGGTGCTTTTACTGCCTCCCAGCACCTGGGCTGTATTGACATAGGTTCAAATCTGCCTGTTGGTGTGGAGTCTGCATGTTCTCCCTATGTTTATTTGGGTTTACGCTGGTTACTCTACTTTCCTTCCACAGTCCCAGGAACTGTGCTTCAGGTGATCTTGGAACTTTAAATTGCCTCTAATATGTGTGCATGTGTGGCTACCTTGTGATGATGCCTGGTGTCCCATCTATGGTGTACTTTGTGCCCTGTGCTTCCAGGGGAGGCTCTAGACCCTCTCAAGCTGGTCTTGGACAAGCAGTTAACAATAATGACTGAGTACTTTGGAACTGTTTTTGATCGCTTTATTATGATTTTAATAGGCTAAATGAAGATGAGAGCTTGTGTAAATGTGTTGTTAATTTTTAGATTAGTTGCAGCTAAAGATTTTTCAGCCAGAGTGTGTGAGTTTGTGAAACCACAAACTGACATCCTGCAAATAAGTATTATGTCTCATAGTCCCAGAATGCTCTATTTCTGTTTTATCTTATACAGCGGACAAATTTTCAAACCAAACAAAAATAAATTTTACCTTCAAAAAATGACTGGCCTTGCAGCAGCATATATTGGACGGTCAAATTTTCGTAGAGGTTCTTGTTACACGTAACTTCTATAAAAGAGTAATAAATTGCCAAATGTGTGAAACCCTGAAGGGTTTCATGCACCACATGCAACTAAGTATCAGCATTTCACCTGGTGAAATGCTGATACTCAATTGCATGTGGTGCGTATGAGTGGCTATCCTGTAACGTACTGGCGTTGCATCCAATGCCAAAATTAAGCTTTGACTCACTGTTATCCTGCTAAGGACATGTGGTTATTGAAATTGGATGGATAAATCCATGTAGTATAAACCCATATTTGGGTTTGCATTTGAAATACATTTATAGGCTTTCAGTATGGTTTGAACCAGGAGGTAGTGTTCTGAGATCTTAACACCTGTAAGAATTCTCACTTTAGGCAGAGATGCACTCAGAAATATCAATTACTTTGTTAAAGCTCATGTCAACATTTTGTCATGCATATCGAACACCCAGTGTTTCCTTCCTCTTGCTCTAAAATCTGACTTTTCCAGGACTTTAAGGGGCAAACTGTGATACAGCCTATCAAACCTGTTTCTGCTTACAAAAGAAGCTTGTTTCAATCATTGCCACATTGTCGAAGCAAAGGAAAAGAAAGTGATTACTGAAACAGAAAAAATTCAATTACTCGTCATGTGAATGAACTGTCCAAACGCTCTTGAAAACTGTCTGTCAAAACAATTCCACTCCACGGAGTTCCTAAATGCGGGAGATCTATGGAAAATACAATTGCAATCAATCTCTTGTGCCAAAACATGTATTTCAAGTGTTAGTCATGCCATGCTGGGCCTGTTTTCCAAACCCTGTCGCTTGCACTTTGCCAAATCACTTTTCTTGTGCCATGGGGTACAGAGAAATCGTGCATTTCCAGTCCAAACACAGCCGAGATATCCGTTAATTCTGTATTATACTGTTTCTTCTGCATACACAGTCTTAATACACTTTACAGTGATTTGCTTTATTTTGCCCCAGCAGGTTATTCTCACAAGTGCAATTCGGAGCAAGTCCTTGAAGACTGAAGCATACAGAAGAGTGGGATTCGGATCGGCGGATCTTCCGATTGCGGGGAGACAACCCCAGCCACTACGCCACCTGCTGCTCAACCTCTGCAACATACGGTGGAGGGACAGTCCGAGAAAACGAGAACTTCTGCAGCAGCAGCAGCAGCTCACCCACGCTTTCTGGATTCCACGGATGTCTGGCGTGCTGGGAACCTGAAGGATGAAGGACACTGGACTCGGTGTACTTGTCCATTTTTTTCATCCGCTAGTTGGATGGTGGTGATTTTTTTTGGGGGGGGGGGCTGGCGCAGATCACGTGACGTGCAGAGGTCCTGCCCATGGAGACTCGGACCACCCACGTGGAGGCGAATGGAGCTCCCTAATAGAAACAGGCGTGTAATTGTGGATCCGTGGAGCACTGAGCAAAATGCCCGCAGCCGAGAGGGATTATCACTCCTCGAGTGCTTTTCTGCGCTGAAGAACGAGCGAATCTTCTTCTTCTTCTTCATCATCTCCGTCGTCCTGCAGTGAGAGAAAGAGCCGAGAGAGACTGTCGTCGGACTCGGAGCCCCGCACCGCACGAAGTTTGAAGAGACGCGCCGTTTCCACACACACAGCGGTCGGAGGAGGATGGTGAGTCTTACATCTCCGCACGTATATATATATATATAATATTCCATATGCCAGCCTGCGATGTGTCTTTTCAGTCTAGCGCGTGTCACACACTCTCTGCATGTAACCCGGTGATAAATTTGGAAACGAGGCAATGATTTATTTTTTTTTTTTGGTCGAACATCTGCAGTGCAAATACTTGCATTCAACACACTGCCGCGTATTTCCACATAATAATAATTTCGTCCATGATAATATGTTTATTTGACAAATGCAGTGTTGCTGCTTGGTTTGCAAACATGAAATTAACGATAAAATATGGACAGAACATCGAACTCTTGTGGATAGACTGCAGTGCTGTACCCTGATTTAATTAAAATAAACAACAGTCCAGTTCAGAATGATGTTTAACGTGTTAACTAATGCACGACGTTTTAAGTGCTTTCTCTTCATGGGTCGGATATCATTCGACATTATTATTCATATGTGCATCTGTATTTCTGAGTGACAACTAACCAGAATGTTATTCTCAGTCAAAATAATGCCAGCACACAACTGCAGCTGCCCTTTTAGAGCAGTCAAAATCAGTGCAGTCATGAAGAAAAGGGGTACAGGAGGAATTAAAATATGGTATTATCTTTTTAGGTGCATTGTGCTGCAGGGCTTTCTTGGTTCTGTTCCCCCTGCCATTTATCTCAGTTGCTAAAAATCTTACAATTTGCTTTTAGAAGTGTAATAGGGCTGTGAGAGCAGGCCCTCTGCTGGAATTCGAACCTGCAACCCTCCAGTAACATGTCCAGAACCTTAACCTGTGGACCACCTTGGAGCTCCAGTTTATACTCTCAGTATCGACATGGGAACCCATACAAGTGTTGTATAAATTCACTGTAGCTGTGAAATATGATTTTGGACATTATAATATGTACTTTAGCCTGCAGTAAAGTCACTTTTGTGTATCAGCAACAGCAACGCGCCGTGTTTAGGGATGTCACCTTGAAATGTAAAAGTTGCTGGTACTAGTTGGGATAATCAACGAATCAAAGAATACCGTGCTGTACAAATAGCTGAGAGCTGTTTAATATTGTAAACCTCCTCAAAGGCATCAGTTAAATAAAGATGAATAATGATAATAATAATCTGTTTAATTGTCTAGTATATCCTTGTCGAGCCAAACCATACAGGCAATGTCTTGATTTAGTTTCCATTGTCAAAGACAACATAATAAAATGGCACTGTGTCATAAGAAACTTGGAACTTATTATAAAGATTCACTTTACTGGATCTGTCAGGAACTTCTGAAAGGGTTGGCATTCAGGTTTTGTTTTTTTTTTTAGGCTACTTTATTGTCACTGACTTTTTCAGTTACTGTCTGTTGTTAATCTGCACATGAATTCATTGAAATGTATCTGCTATATGCAGTGCAGTGCTCAAACTTGGAAAATAAATATCGGAGTCTGTGAATTGCCAAAAACTGAAATCTGCACATTCAAGTTCAGTGTGTTAATGGCAGAAAGTAACAGGATGCAGACAAAACTGAGATCTACTGTAAACGCAGCTTGTTGGTCCTATAAAACTGACCCTGTAAACCTGTCAAAACTTAAAATCATTGCATTCCCAGGTTGTTTATCTCTGCACCGCAGACTGAAGTTCTGCCATAACATGATGTAAAGAATTATATTAACAAGGCTATTGATGAGAGTAGTAATAATAACTTTGACTGGTCTTTCTGTTTGGCTTCTGTCATTTGTCAGAGTAGATGCTCCAAATAGTGCTTTGCAGCTTTCTTAAACTACAGAAATACAACAGCCACACTGTATGCTCAGCCCGGTGCTGGTCTTTTTATTAGAAGGCAGCTTTCCACTGTATAGTTTTAGGAACTTAGGTGACAACAGCAAATGTCCTTAATTAACAATTATTTTGGTTTTAAAGAATCTGAAAATGAGCAGTAATTCATAATGGTCTATTCACTTTCCACAAAAAAAGGAACGTGACTAAATGTGAAGTTTTCTTGCGCTCAACTTCTCATGAACCCCCCCATTGTTTTGTAAAATGATTTATTAGCAGAATAATTATAAACAGACGATATTTTAATTTTCCATAGGAGTGATTGATTTCCTGCAGTAAACATGGACCTGTCTTTGTAGATACACATTGAGCTAGCAATGTTTTCCTGGAAAGCCTGGTAAAAATAGTTATTCACCATAAATGTTATGGTCATGTATGCCACAGAACAGTAATGTCCATCTTTTGCTGGAGAAGTATAGCATTTGTACACTGATTCAGTGGGTGCAGATGTTAGCACAGAGGCCAGTGCTTGTGTCACTGGGTTGTGATCATATTCCCTCTGGCCTTCTTGTCCCTTCCCCTTTCTAGTGGAGCCCTGCTCACATTCAGGGTGACCCCTGACTGTGCCCGAATAGGGAATTCGGAGAAATTCGTATCTTCTGCAAGGGAGGTTCAGATGGCCCCCCAAAAATGTTTGCTTTCACACTAAAGACTCACAAAAACAACTATATAAATCATCTGATCAACAGTAATGTAATTAAGAGTACCAGTGCAGCTATAAACACACACACTGTATGAAGCCGCTTGTCCCCAGCAGGGTCACTGCGAGCCAGAGCCTAACCCAACAGCACAGGGCATGGGGCTGGAGGGGACACACCCAGTACGGGACACCAGTCCATCGTAAGGCACCCCAAGCGGGACTCAAACCCCAGACCCACCAGAGAGCAGGCAGAGGCCAAACCCACTGCGCCACCTCCCTGTGCAAAAAAAAAACAAAACATTTGTGCAAATGCTCCAAAGTAATTCTAGTCAGAGAACAGCAAATGACAAATTTGGTTCTGTGGCAGATTTGGTTGGGTTCCAATCCCATCCTAGGTCAAGGTACTGAACTGATACAGTAAGAATGCCCTGGTGTATAAATGTAATGTAAAATAAATGATGTGACAACAATGTATGTGTCCCCCTGGCCAAAGATGAACTAAAGGAAGTCTGAATATAATTTTAAATTCGCCAGAATTTCGCTATTGCTTTTTGACAGCGGAGTGGGACGGTGAGGATTGAGCCCCCCGAGGAATGTACTACGGATTGCGTGGAATTTCTTTCTTAATAGCGCTTAGTAACACATCATGTCGCGTGCGCAGAGATAGGAGAGTTAACTGAATCGTCCCCCCTACGCCACACACACGCACACACAACGAGCTCGTGCACACACGTGACATGCGGAACCAGGACCGAACTCCGACCACCACCCGCGGGCGCACGTGCGCAGCTTCCCCCGAGTCGTCGTGGGCAACCAGCAAAAAAAAAAAAAAAAAAAAATCCAGATGTGACTGATGCAAGTTTTTATTATATATATAATTTCTTGCAGAAATCAGTTCGCTCAGTTTGGTCCTGTTCCACAAGTAAACCTAGTATCGCAGATTCTCGAAATGTGTCTCGTTTGACAGGATAAACAGGACTAATGTTTCGGATATTCTGATATGACACCTCTCTTTCGTCGTCTTACACATGCTTTCACTATAAAGATAACCTGCACAGTGATCAAAGATCATTTCCGCTGAGCGAAAAGTGGGTTTTTAAGCAGCTGACGACGTTCCTGCAGGTTCTACAGTAACAACAGTGGCAAATAAAATGATCCAGAATGGAAATGCGGGGGAACAAAAGAAACCCGCGCGTCCCGTCCCTCCGTCCGCAAATGTGTCAAATCTGTCGAATGAGAAGCGGAACCTCCCCGAACTCATCTGTTAGTCACCACAACACAAAATAAAATGATTTAAAAAAAAAAAAAAAAAAAAAAACAGTATATCATGTACGCGTGTATAATAATATGTGATCAGCTCGGATTGACAGTGTTTGTTGGCCGTTTCGTGCTTCGCTGAAATGCTGTGGTTTGATGGAAGAAATTGTGAATGGTAAACGGTGGAAGGGAGAGAAGCAGGGAAAGAGGAAAAACAGAGCCGAGGAGCGGAGGCGGGCCGGGCTGCTTTAAGGCTCCCCCGAAGCTGGGGCTGCACACACGGAGCCCTCCGCCTGGGTGGTCCCTCTACTTTGGTGAGCTGTTGCTAAGCAGCTAATAATAGTCGTGTTTGCTGAGTAATTTTTGCCCTTCTGGAACCAATCAGATGCGAGAACGGCCGGCCATCTGACAGCTCCGGGGGCGGCGTTTGGAGCGCTGCGTGCCTCTGGCCCCTCCTCCCCGTGTCTCCAAATGGAGAGAAGCTCTTTTTTTTCCTCCACTATTGAATCCCGCAGCTCGCCGAGTCCCGCGGCCCGAGGAGCACCATATTGCACGCAGAATGGTCGGACGCTCGAGCGATCGGAGCTGCACGTTTGTACGAGGAGCTCGTTCTTCCCCTTTCCTCTCGTAATACGGCAAGGCTCGAGAGAGAACGCAGGTCTTGAATGCGGGAAACAGCGGAGACCCCCCGGACCACGCAATGTTGGAATGGAAGGCGCAGATTCTGAGTCGCCGTCCCGAACAGGAGCATGAAGGACTTTGCGGGTCTGCGAGCGCCGAGAGTGAAACTTTGTTGCGCCGGAACGTCAAGAAACGCGCTGGGAGGAATATAAGAGTGCGGATATCAGGACGCACAGCCCAGTCTCTGCACCATGGCCTCGGCTGTTAGCGCGTCTCCCGAGCAGGAGAGCGGGGAGCCCGAGCGGCCGAGGGGAGCGCGCCGGAGACGGGGGACCTACCGCACCTCGGCGGCGGCGGTGGCGGCGGTGGATCCCGAGTATCTGCAGCGTCCGAGCTACTGCGATGCGTCGCTCGCGCTGGAACAGATATCGGAGGTGCTCTTTGCATTTATACCGAGAGCGAAAACCTGTGGTGGAGTTTTTTTTTTTTTTTTTTTTCTTTTTTTTGGTCGAGTCGCTAGGTAACGGGATAGCTGCACACGGGACGGGGAGGGGGCACGGTGTCCTGGGAGACCTCCGCATCCACACACGACACGTCCACGAAATACACACGCCTTCGGAGAACGCGGCGCGGCGCGGAGCTGCGCTCTCCCCGAAAATGTGGCGAACGAGCCGCTCTGCCTCGTGCATGATGGGGGGGGGGGGGACGACGCACTTCCACTTTGATGATAATCGTGGTAAACAAGCTCCGATCGTGGAAATTCGCTGGAGCGCGTAATATTTCCCCCCTAGAATCATGCAACCTCATTGTTTCGCCTTATATTGTTGCATGTGCTGCCGGGCTCGGATTGCTTGTTGTGGCTGCAGTCGCGCGGATATCTGGCAGACTCGCTGCTCCCTCCGATAACCATCTTTATAGGGAGCAGTTTTCCTCCCTCTCCGCTAAAGCTAAAATCCATGTGGCTGCCCTCTTCCGTTCACAAACTGTGTGTAAACTCCGTCCGCGATGGCTGCTTCTCTCCCTCGCTCATTCCGAGGTCCGTGGAAGTGCCTCTGCGGTCTCGCGGCGCACGTGGGGCCCCGAAGAGTGCCGCCCGCGCCGCATGGGTTCGTCAGCCCCTGGCGCGCGCCACCGATCGGTACCGCGCGGTCGTCCCTCCCCGTTACCGTGTTTTCCCATGTGCTCAGAAGTAGAGGGGTCCCGCCGCTCTTTGCAGTCAGTTAGCCAGCCCCCCCCCCTCCTTCCCCGAACTCCTCCACGTAGGAGGTCCACGTTCTTTTAAGGGGGGGTGGCAATAATAACAGGGGAAGTTTCATCTGGGGGCAGCCTGTTAGAAATGCATGCATTTATATAACGACAAGTTAAAGTAACTCAGATATTCTCTTCTTTCGCAGTAAAGTCGCGGTTATAACGCGTTTAAATTTGACGGGTATTATGAACGACCCTCCTTCCTTCCCGCACGAACGTAATGGAAGGTTTTGATATTTTTTACGTTTATTCACGTACACACAGCGGGACGTGGTCTGTCCTCCGCAGTGTCCCGTGTGTGTGTGTGTGTGTGTGAGAGAGAGAGAGAGAGAGAGAGAGAGTGAGGTTATGGTGGCCGGACAGGGGGCTAACCCGCTGTGTGCTGTGCTGTGTGTGTGTGTGTGTGTCAGGGCACGGCGGCCGGACGGAGGGCTCCGCTGTGGCTCCGGGCCCGTTTCCAGGCGCTGCTCTTCAGACTCGGCTGCTACATCCAGCGGAACTGCGGCAAATTCCTGGTCGTGGGGCTCCTCGTGTTCGGCGCGTTCGCCGTGGGCTTGAGGGCGGCCAACCTGGAGACGGACGTGGAGAAGCTTTGGGTTGAAGGTACAAACGACCCCCGCGCGCTCGGCTGTCGCTGCCACCATTTGCTTTCAAGAGTTTTTTTTTTTTTTTTTTTTTCCCCTTCCAAGAGAATAATCCAAGTGGGAGGTGTGTGTGTGTGTGTGTGTGTGTGTGTGTGTGTGTGTGTGTCGGGTTGGGGGGGGGGTTGTGCCAAACGGACTGGAGGGATTGTTTATTGTATAGCAGTCTGGCATCGAGCCAGGGCAAACTAGGGAAGAATTTACTGCACTTGGAGTTTTTTTTTTTTTTTTTTTTTTTTTTTTCTCTCCTCAGGGGAGGGGCGGCCGAGACCGCCATCCATCCGTACAGCTCCTCTGTGTGTCTGCTGTGTGCCCCTCAGAGGGACCTTCCTAAAAGCTGCCGATTGTGTGTGTGTGTGTGTGTGTGCGCGCGCGCGCAAACATGTATGAGGGTGTATGGTTGTGAGGGAGTGGGTGAGTGAGTGTCTGAGACAGAGTGCAAGAGTGTGTGTGTGTGTGTGTGTGTGTGTGTGTGTGTGTGTGTGTGGGGCAGAGCCCTCAGCAGTTGAATTCGATCCGCGAGGCTCTGCTGTCTGTGTGTGGTCCTGTTTTTGGACGCCTTTCAACTTTCCAAAAAAGATTTGTCTCTCTGGCTGAGGGGGGAAGAGCAGCGAAACACACACTGAGGCGCATGTTTACGGAGCCCAGGAAGACCAAGTGTTCGCTGCTTTCTTTTTTTTTTTTTTTTTTTTTTTTTGAAGCTTTATCTGAGAAATGGCCTACCTGTGTTCGAGAACGTAAATGGTGACTCCCGGGCTTGTTGTGGCCGGAGAGCCATTGAGATTTTTCCCACCTTGGGTGAACGTTCCAGCGCTTGGAGTTCACACACAGCTTCCAGATAGAAGAACACGAGCAAATTGTGATGAAAAGCAGCGACCGATTCCATTCGTCCGTTGTGCTGAAAATATCTTATCTCCATCGCACGCACCCCTTTTTGAACATTCTACATATCCTGTCAGTAACAGTTCTTTAGTAAAGGTTTTTTCTTCAAATATGGCATTTGGAATAGATGGTTTAGGTGTGTGGGTTTTTTTTTTTAAAAGCATTTATTCACTTAGCAGACACTTTTCTGCAAAGCATTGAATACTATGTAGTGTTACTAGTCCACCCACCTTATTCACCGAGGTGACTTACACTGCTAGATACACTATTTACACTGGGTCACTCATCCATACATCAGTGGAACACACTCTCTCTCTCTCTCTCTCTGTGTGACACTCACACTATGGGTGAACCTGAACAGCATGTCTTTGGATTGTGGGAAGAAACCAGAGCACCCACAGGAAACTCACACAGGCACGGGGAGAACATGCGGACTCCACACAGACTGAGCAGGGATTGAACCCACGTTCTCTTACGCCACCCAGGCGCTGTGAGACAGCAGCACTACTCACTGTGCCACCGTACCACCTGCGCTTTAATTTGAATAAGTTATGTTCTGGAGAAACTCACCTGTGTGTTGGGACACAGCATGGTTCTGTCTGAAGCTGCATGTGTGATCCGCAAGTGTTTGACCGCTGCCGGGCAAAACCATATGGCCTTTCTTTGTTGTGAATGATTAATAACCTGTAGCCACAATGATTTCTGATCAACAATAATATGATCATTAGAAAAGAACTTGCATTTTGTTTTTCCATTATCATCTCTCTTAACACACACACACATTGTCTGAAACCACTTGTCCCGAGCAGGGTTGCAGCGAACCGGAGCCTGAGCTTAACCCGGCAACACAGGGCGCAAGGCTGGAAGGGGAGGGGACGCACCCAGGACGGGACGCAAGTCCATCGCAGGGCACCCTAAGCGGGACTCGAACCCCAGACCCGCCAGAGAACAGGACCCAGCCAAATCTGCTGCACCACCATGTCCCTCTCTCTGTTAACGATGAAGAAAAGTTATTAAAACAGTACATAAGACTAAAAGGGGGGCGCGGTGGGTTGGACCAGGTCCTACTCTCTGGTGGGTCTGGGGTTCGAGTCCCGCTTGGGGTGCCTGCGGCGGACTGGCATCCCGTCCTGGGAGTGTCCCCACCCCTGCTGGCCATATGCCCTGTGTTACCGGGTAGGCTCCGGTTCCCCGTGACCCCGTATGGGACGAGCGGTTCCGAAAGTGTGTGTGTGTGTGTGTGTGTGTGTGTGTGTGTGTGTGTACATAAGACTAAGCTTTGAGTACATGTCCGTTTGCGGCGCGGGATGCGTCTGGCTTTGGTCTCTGTGCTCGTTTCCCTGCGAATGTGGAGTGGTGCACACCTTCTTGCTGAAGTGAACTACCACGGATGAGAGGCTGAGTTGCGGAACTTTGTTGATTCGCTCGTTTCCAGTACTTTCTTCACGTGGAAGGTAGGCCTCAAAGCAACACGTAGCCCAGAAATGTAATTACGCGCACGCTTCGTCGCAGCACAGCCCCTCGCTTTCCGAAACCGTGAGATGCCGGCGATGTTTACGGCCGAGCGGTGATTCACGCTTACGGTTACTTGGCCTCCGTTCGCCGGCTTGTTCTCATTTAGATATAAATGAGATTCGTCGTCAGCGCTGGGTGTATGCTCTGCACTTGAGGTCTTCACTGAACTTGGGTTATTGGCGTCACCGTTCCAAAAGCAAGAATGCTTTCCTTCCTGCGTGCACCAGCGGAGGCGCACGAGCTTGTCGACGCAATCGCAGGCCCGAGTGTGCTCTCGCTCCGCCGCGTATCTCAGGTTTAGAAATATGACAGCTTCCAGATGCACGGATGGGGTGATGCGTTTAGATTCCGCTTCACAGCTGAGGGATAGATCAGTTGTGGCTGGACACCATTGCGATGGGAGATGTCTGTCAAGAGTTCCACGAGAATGCTTGTTTATGTTATGTTTGGACGGGGCTTTCGGAGGCGACCTCCGAGTGACCCCACGGACGGGCTCCGCCCTCGGGGACACCTCCTGGCTGGTCCGGTCAGCGAAGCCCCCGGGGGACCGAGAGCGGTGATCTTTCATAGCCTTTCACCAGGTTGTGTGAGCGGAAGAGGCCTCGCGGTGCTGCAGATGAAAATTGGCGGGGGCAGAGGTGCAGAATGGTAGAACATCTTGCGCCCTCTTTTTTTTTTTTTTTTTTTCTTTTTTTTCTTCATCGCCGCTTCACTTGATTATTATTATTATTATTATTATTATTATTATTATTATTTTTTTTTTTTTTTTTTTTTTTTTTTTCCCCCTTTCTTATTTATTTATTTTTGGTACGGAGCAGGAGGAACCCTTTGCCAGCGATTCCAAGCGGACTGTTATACAAGAAAATGTTTCCAGACATCCTGGAAAAGGGGTTTAATTCCTTTAGACAAATTGCTTAGCTGATTTGTGATACAACCAGATGTACTCTGCTTTAGTAGAGCAACTGAAATGATGCCTTTTTTCATTCATGGTCTTGTAAAACTGTGTGTGTCTGTTGTTGGGCTGTATCCGCTGTCTGCGTATAGTGCGTATCTGAGCTGTGTGCGTTCCTAAGTCAGTGGTGCCGTGTCCTCTTTGTCGTGCCGCCATGTGCCGCTCGGGTTTGGACCTTTTCCAGCCTCTTCTTTAAACCCTGGAGATACTGTTTACACGTAGAGACAAATATGCTGTTTGGTGAAAGGCAGAAAAATGTGTCTGGGATTGAAACGGAGCGAGGTCTGTGAAATTGAAATTGGACTGTGAGGTCTCGGTGTTCGTGCTTCTGCCAGGGGTTCGAGTTGGGTGTAACTGTGGACAAGATGCACTGAAAGATTTATGGATCTTTTGGCAAGTTTGGGCCAGTGTGACTAGTCGCTGATTACTTGATGTACAACAAAATTAGACTTTGCTTGTGGAATGCGGGGTGCTTTCTCCTTAGAATTCTTGAATATTTTGTTTTTAACCACACGCTATATTGTCTCGAGACAATTAGGCATGTGCCGAAATTCATACACAACTCGCATACATATGTTTCGTATCACGTGCTCGGTTCGCATTGGTAGGAATATACGTACCCAGGCAGGCAGAGCAGCAGCAATTAAAAACAAAGAAAGTAGCTAGTTGTCTAAAATGTTTGCATATGTTCTTGCAGGGTGTAAGTACTTTGATTTTTCTTTTTTTTTTTTTGGACCAGAGCAACTTGTTGTAGGAGATGGTCAGGGATGCATCTTCAGGTCCACTTCGTGGGTGGCTTTTCAACCGGTTTGAAGCAACAGATGAGTTGTGCACGTTGAACTCAAGCCACATGGGCTAGTTGTACTACTGCTCAGCTGCTCACGTTACGTGTACAAGACAACTTTCGTATCGAGAGAGAAGCGATTTGTTTTTGGATAGTTGCATTAGGCTTTAAGTCCAGCCCAGAGATGCGAAGAAGTAGAGAGGTCGCAGAGGGAAACTTCAGCACCTGGATGTGACGATAACGATGATGCGAGCGGTCAAAACCACTTCAATGACTGCAAATCTGTGTTGTGGCACAGCGAAACCACCGCAAAGCATCAGTCAGTGGGAGAAGAATGTCTCCGAAGAGATATTTCCTCAAGGGACGCCTGATGGCAGAGCATTAATTTGTTTTCAAAGGCAGCAGCAGCATTTGTAGTGAAGCCCATAGGTGCCGTGACTAAACATCGACGTGCTGGAGAAATTCTAATTAAAAAAAGAAGAAAAACACAACGCTGGGTCCCTTGGGTTCTGTTCATTCTGTCCTATAGATGCGGCGCTCTGGCTATAGGATCGGTCGGAAAGAAGGCTGGAGTCCTCGCCCCGGCTCACGAAGACTCCTCGCCCTGAATCGGCTCTCGTCCGATAATCTCGACTCGCATCCGGAGCTCCGCAAGCCTTATGTTAGGAGGACTTGAGTTTTGTGCCTCCGTGAAGTTTGTACATCATAAGTATTTTTTACTTTAGATGATTTCCACCAGGTGGCAGTGTACTTTTGTATTTCTTTAATAGCAAAGTATAGTTAAGTGTTTTAATTAAAAGAAAATCTCTAAAGAGCTGGCATATTTAGCTGGAAGTGAATTTGCACATGCCGTTCTTGGTCATTGCTACGTAGAACTGTTTGCCAGTGCGCGCGAGTTCAAAAGCTGTGGGGGTGGATGGATGGATGGATGGATGGATGGATGGATGGCTGATGGGATGTTGAGTGTTTTCCTGGCAATTACAGGAGCGGTGCCAGTCTGCTTCGCATGTGAAGTTCATGTGCTCTAAATGTGTGGCATCTGTTGGAGGAATGCACTTTCTTTTCAGTGGGGAACTGCGTTCGGAGGTCCGCTTCCATCGCTTCGGCTTTCGTGCAGATTTGGATGCTGCGTCTCGTCCCGTGGAACCCCCAGAGATGTTTAATGGATTTTTGAGGAGCGTTTTGTTCTCCCTGTGCTTCGAGAAGTGTTTTTGTTTGTAATAAATTGTCACCCTCTCCTCCTGCTTTATCACGCATAGTAAAGGATGGTGATACCAGGAGGCCGTAAGATCTCCGTCTCTCCCAGGGTTCCCTTAAGGAGGCAAGAGACAGTTGGAGCATGCTGCTCCTCCCAGACTCCCAGCATCTCCAAGAGAGACGTCCTCCCGGTAGAAGCGTGCGTGTTTCTTGCGCGATTTCTAGTCTTGACCCCAAGCTCTGCACACCGGGATTGTTGGTGGATGTCTGATAGTCTCCTGGCTGTAAGTTTGAGATTTGAGGTTTCACCTCAGGGTTCATGATGCTTAATTTGACTCCACACTCATCCACAACTGAGTGGAGTTTCTTTGGCAGCTGGAGAGCTGTACGTCGGGGGGGGTGTGTGTGTGTCCCATTTGTTTATTCATTTGGCTGGCACATTTGTCCAAAGTGACGTAAGGTGTTAGGATTGTACACTGCTACGAAGGATGATTTACCCTGTTACATAGCTGGGTAACTTTTACTGGAGCAATTAAGGGTGAACACATTATGGGGGGCGCTTGAACCTGCATCCTTGGACTGTAAGTTGACAATTCCAAGTACTGTGCTGCCTGCTTGCCCATCCAGTGTTACGTAAGCGACGCGTTTTGATCAGATTATTGTGTGCAGGAGGATAAGAACACGGGAGTTTGCAGTTTGCCGAGGTGCTGAGCTGTCTTGCAGATGGATATGATGCACGCGAAATTATTCTTACGTGAGCTGCGCCGGGCCGTTTGCCACTTCACCTGTGGCGTGTGCGGAAATGGCAGGTTTCGCGCTGCCTTGGCTCCCCCACGTGTGCCCCCGCCGCCCCCTCGCCCTTGCACGGCCTCCTTCGGTTTTTAACGGAACCTACCGTTTCAGAAGCGCTCGTGCAAAATCTTGGCCATTTTTGTTTCTTTCTCACACCAATTGATTTATCATTTCGCTCGACGGCCGAGAGTTTGGGCATGAGCACGCCGGCAACCCCCCGGCCTTCACCCGAACACACCCACATACCACCTCACTTTTTTATTTATTTTTTTTTTTTTTTTTTGTCCCAAGCCGAATCCAGTTGACTTGAATAGGGTTTTTTCGGGGGGAAAGGGAACCTGAATGAAGGCAGCAACGTGGAAAAATGCGGCCATTCAGGGCTGGCTGAATGTACATCTCTGCCTCACAGAAAGCTGCATTAGCGGGCAGTGGACTGCTAAATACGCCCATTTTTCGGCGTGGCGAGTTAGACAGGTGATTAGCATAATTAGGGGAGTGCGTCCATACATATGGAAATGGAAAGCGGCGCAAATAGCAGCTGTGGTGTAAAATGTCTGTCAGGGGTCGACAGGGCTGGGCGAGTGTATTGTGTCACAGCTGTGGGTCAAAGCTTCTCCTCTGCCTGCGCCCCAACCCGACCCAACCTCTTCCCCCACCTCACCACCCGGGCCCCCCCCCCCGCCCCCGTCCCGGCCCTTGCTTTTCTTCAAGCACCCGAAAGCAGGAAATAGAGGAAGAAGACAGAATTATAACTCATAACGCCTTTGATGGGCTGGGCACGGTCACTGTGTGCAGTCTCCTATGGGTACTAGCCCTAGGGAGTGTGTGTGTGTGGGGCTGAGAGAGAGAGAGCGAGCGAGCGCAAGCTGAAAAACGGTGATTAGTTTATGATACCCCCCCACCTCTTCATTCATTGGTTTGACTTTTTGTTCAAGGGATTTTTTTTTTTTTCCTGGGGGGGGGGGGTTCTTTCAAAGGCACGCACCCTGTCACACACAAGTGAGAGCTTTTAATATTGGACTTAGCGCTCTTAACTCTGTTCGGAGCCCCGTGTTAACGCTCCAGAATCGTTGGTAAAGGCATCGGCCGTGAATGCTCCGTCGTAATAGGAGCCGTAATGCGCCGGCGCTTAGGTACGTCTCGTCGGAACTCGGGGTGGAGGCGTAGCGGAGCGAGAGGCTGTGGCTGGAGCAGAAGAAGGAGGCGATGCCCAGGGCGAGGGCTTCTCGCGACCCTGACTCTCATGGTGGGACTTCCGTGGGACGGCAGGGGGTCCCCCTGAATCGAGGCCTAATCCAGCTAATCCTGACGACAACACAATCATGAAAGTGGCCCCCGGTGATGTGTGCCTCCCTACGCTGATGCTGGCCCCCCGCGACGAGGGCTTCCCTCTCGTTCCCTACGCCGTCCGAACCCAGACAGCCCGACACGGAGGGCTGTTCTTATTCGGTGTGACTAACCTAACCCTAGTGGCGCCCCTCTCGGGGTTCCCATTTAGCCGCAAATATGCCTCGTCTAGATCTATCCAACTGTCAGGGTCTACTTGGGCGTGTGGTTAACAGCAATATCGTGTGATATAAAAAAAATGTGTGTGTGTGTGTGTAGGATGTAGGTGAGGCTCTGCCTGTTTTAAAATGTGGTGAATGCAAGTTTCTCTGAGAGGGAATATGAGGGTGTGTGCGCTCGGGGCCGGTGGGGGGGCAGATGGGGTGGGACCGGTCTTTGTATTTCTGCCCATGCAGCCTTGAAGGCAGGGCCAATGAAAAGGGCCTCCGCTGCTCAATGCTGTGCAAGGGAGGGGGGGGTTGGGGGGTGGATGATGTCAGCTCCTTAGAGCCCCCCAATCTGAGAAAAGAGGGACCAGGGGTTAATGTTATGCAACAGCCCTAATGCCCCCAATGGAGGCTGGAATATGGCCAGCCGAGGCCTTCGGTTTAAGTCCCAGCCTTGGCGTTTGGTGACCGGGATGCTTTTCTATTGAGATATTTTTGTTTGGAGAACAAGTGAGATGCTCCTTTGTGTCCTCCTCCTTTTTACCGTTCCCGTCGTTAGGCGATTAAACTATATCGTAATTCCGAAAAAATGGAAACGTCGCGATGACGGTTCGTTTCGGAGAGCGGAGGTTTTTGATTTGAGGCCGTGCGGTGGATGCCGATAGCGTGATTTTTCAGGCCAAATGTGTAAAATTTGGCAGCCGTGCCTGTAAACTCACTAAAATAACAATAGGCCGAATACTAATTTGGGGTTCTTGCTGTGCTTTGGGACCCCCCCCCCCCCCCACACACACACACACACACACACACACACACACACACACCCCATGTCCTGTGAGCAAATCCTACCAGTAGAACACGTCTCTCAAATTCTGCAACACGATCCAGTTGTCTGCTGCTTTGCATTTAAGAATTGGAAAAAATATTTTGAAGAGCTCCATATGCCGTTCTAGCAAAAGCGTTGTCAGTTCAAAACTGCAAAAAATAGCCCGTTAAAATCAGGGCGGCAAACTGTTGGCAACAACTGTTAGCACCCAAAATACGACACTTTCTCTTAATATGTTAAATGCGTTTACCTAATATATTAATGTTTCCACATTGCGTTGCCATCTTTTAGTTCTCATACGCGTTCTTTAAACATAACTAGAAATTATGCTTCTCGTTGGTACGGGAAATTGTCAGAACACCAGTCCAGTTCTAGCTTAGTAGTATGATACGTTACAGTTTAGGGCATGAATTTGTCCCAGAAAACAGCATAAACTTATTAATAAACTTATTCATTTTTTTTAAGACCGCATTTTCTCTTTGCTTTGGTGGTATGCTTAGTTTGTATAAAAATCTTGCCCGGTTGGGTACCAAACTGTAACGTATAAAAGTAAATTCACCAGCAACATTTGTTCAGCGACTGCGATGGATGGTTACGATTTCTGCACGTGTGTGGCGCTTCTCCGCTACCTTCGTGTTTTTATATCAAACCTGAAAACAAAACAAAAAAAGTATGTTGTCATTTTTCCTCTGAAAGCCACTTTGATTTTTAAAGGCTTTTTACGAAACGGTTTTTGTTGTTTTAAATGAGAACATATTTATGTTCGGTCCAGTGAGGAATCGGAATTCCGCTTTCTGCCTGCTGCTTCTTTGAGAACAGATCAATAATTGGTTTGGTATCCCAGGCCATTTTTTTTTCCCCCTTCCCTGCAGCTTAACAGCAATTTAGCTGTTGAAGTCCCCCGAGTTTTTGCATAATTGAAGTTGGAGAATATTCACAAAATATTCTTCTTATGCCTTCCACCCCTCCTGGGCCGTAGGCCACCAACAAGGCTTCTCCAGGCGTCCCTAAGAGCTGAGATGTCATCAAGTTTCCTTGTTGGAGTTTCTGTAACTGGCAAGGTTTTCGCGGTGTGGGGTAGCTAACCCCACGCCCAACCTTCCTCCTTTCTCAGCCGGGCTTGGGACCGTCCACGGCAGAGTTCCAGAAATATTCAATATTTAAATATTCCTTAAAAAACTGATGTTCTGCTCTGTCTCGGCAGGGTTCGGTCCCCACCGTCGCTGCCTTTTAATTTTTTTTTTTTTTTTTTTCCCCTCTTAAATAAGTATTCCTTTTTAAAATAAATTGGAAATGACTTATTTAAGTGGAGCACAATTCGATGACTCGTTCGTGTTGAGCTGCAGACAGCGGCGTGCCCCAGAGCTGCGAGGATGCTGCCTGGAACGGCTCGCCGATCGGTCTCCTTTGCTTTGTTACGAGTCCCCTGTTCCCTGTGAAATCGTAGAGTTTAAATCCTTCGCTAAAACCGAAGCCCTTCGCACAACTCCCACTAGTCCTGATGCAAAGGTCCTACTCGGTGTCCCGGTTAACCTGTCAAAGTTCCTGGTCAGAGCCTAGTGTCACAATAATTAAAGTGTAATGGCACAGCTGGGGAGAGCAGACGGACGGGTAACTGCGTGTCCTGTCGTACAACTTGATTCTCCAAAGTGATCCAGCTCGTCCAGGCCTCCGTCCACTGTTGGATGAGTTTGGTTTCACCGGACTTTGAAGAACGAAACCACTGACCGGTTCTGCTGGACGTTGCCCTTACTCGGCTGCTCTTCTCTCCCCTCGTCATCCGGAAGATTTCCGTTCTAGATTCACGCTTTAAAAACCGTGGGTTTTAATACCGAATTCGCTGTCCTGTTGACGAAGATGAAAACGCCGGGAAACTGTTCGCAAATGTATGCGTCGTGCTTGGAGCAGGCGGGCTCGAGACAGGTAGGCGGTGGACCGAGGTTCGTAGGGCAGGACGGAAACGAAGTCGGGGACAAGCGAAGGTCTTGCAAGGCACGAACGTCGCAGTAGAGGCGATCCGAAGTCGGTAGTCGGGAAGAACGGGCGAGGGTCAAAAACCGGGACCAGGGAAACGAGCAAGGAAAGGCCGCCGAGACCGCAAAACCACAAGGTGTTTGCGAGAATCCGCGTCGTGGTGTGGACTCGGAGCTCCTTGTATCCCGGGGGTTCTCGATTAGCCGCAGGCGTTGCCGCTCCGCTCGTTCCCGGGGGCGTGACGGTACGATGCGTAGGTGTCTCTTATTACAGAACGAACCGGCCGGCACGTGAGGAGTACCAAATTACTGCACGGTTGTTTTTATTTCCACTTCCCGCTTTTTATTTCCAAGTCCTTTTGGAATTATTTCATGCCATAAATCTCTTCATCTTTCCAGGCTTGTTTGGGATGTAATGGACCTGGTTTCTTGTCCATGAAAAACGCAGCAAAGACAGGTTCTGGTTAGCTTGAAGCTGCTATTAATGATGGATATTATAAATGTGCTCTAAACCCATATCAGATGTGGGTGTTTTTTGGTTCCAGAAAAAAAGAAATCAACTGGTTATGCTTAATTCTTCCAGACATGTCTGTCCCACCCACATATTTTCCTCATAGGTGGCCTTTCCCAGTAGAGACGCATGTTTATTTTCGGATCTAATACGGTTACGACGAAGTGGAAATATTCTTCCAAAGTCCGTTTAACGAACGGTGCGCAGTTGGTAAATTGGATTAAAGCATAAGAAGCAATGGCTTTATCTACAAATTCCAGCTCGGAGAGCTGCTGGCTTTGGATACAGCGAGGACGCTTCAAGCTTACCATGGCTCCAGACAGCGTACTGGCGAAGGACGTGGACCCGAGGGTTTCCCGATTCAGCTTCCGTTGTAGAGCCTGCTGTTGTACCATTGTCAAAGTAGTTATCCCGAGCTGCTCTCCGAAATCGATCGCCTGTGTGTGTGGGTGGGTGGAAATTTGAGTTTTTTTTTTTTTTAATTATAAAAAATATTCATGCCTTTAGACGTGTGAAAATGTCAAATGTTGCACATGAATGCGGACACCGGGACGGTTTGATCCCGGAAGTTTTCATCGCAGCGCTGACCGCCGCCGCTGTCGTCTGATAGCGTGAGCTCACCGAGGACCGTGCCGAATGCGAGAGGTGATCTTATGTGAGCATCGGGGGTGCCGTTCACAGATGAAAAGTAGCCTTTGTGCGCAAACACCTGCGCTGCTCGAGTCTGGGCTCAGGATGCGCACGTGTTAGATCTGGATGAATCCATTCCATAGATTTTGAAATGTGGGGAAATTCAAATGAAGTAGAAAAGTAAACGCAGGGATAAAATTTTATTTAGCCATGCCGATCATGTGCCAAGCATTGCAGTGCCAGTTTCTAAATCTTAAAGAAATGAAATGAAATGATGATCTTGTTTAAGTCTCAAAATAAGCAGCGTGTTAATTATTGCCTTGAAAATGGGCATTTAACTTGCTCGGCTGTCAGATGTCACCACAGTTATTCGTGCAAAGGGTGATGCTTGTTGGTGTTGCTTTGCTATGGTACGCAGTTCGTACGTCTGACACACTGTTAATAGAGAATTTGTGCTGCTGCTGCCTTGGCTGAACTGGCAGGCTTGTGCTGGCCAGCAAACTGCAGCAGGGGAAGGAGGATTCCTGCGAAGCCAATCGCCCTTTTCCCTGCGACCGGCTGGGCTTCTCCAGCCATGGCAGGTACAGGGTGCGAGGGAATCGATGGCCCTCAGAAGCAGCCTTGGATGCTTTTCAGCAGCCAATGAATAGCCACTATTGTTGGCCAGGGGCGCAGCGTGCACGCAGTTGGTTTCAGTGGTGCAGCGCCGAGGACATCGGAGGCCCGGCTCGGCTGGCGACGGGCGATGCGGTGGTAGAGGGGGGGCAGCGGGGACCGAATACTGCCGGCACGGAATGGAACGCTGATCAAGTCCCGCCGTCCTGCCTCGAGGCTTGCGCTGTGGTGGGTTGGAGGGGGGGTTCTGGGTCATGGACGGACCACCCAGGGTAGACGTTGCATGGCATAAGATAAGGAAGCTTTGTCTACGGGCTCGTCAATCATTCATCCGGTGTTTTACGGACAGACGTTTGCTTCCTGGCGAATTCCGCACGTATTGTGTTCTTGCATGTGGGGGGGCATGTAAGTGCATCCTCCCTCAAAACTTTCCGAAGCTCTGCTGCAGCAGCAGCGTCTGATGTAACGTCAAGAACTCAGACCCTACAGGAAGTATATATTTTGCCCATAGCAGAACATAACCACTTCAGGCTCATTATTGTCTCCTTGCTGGGCACTTGACGTTCTCAACCAAACACTCCCCCCCCCCCCGCAGCATGGTTTAAAACACTCGTTAGCTTTTTTTGACAGCTGAAGTAATGCAGTAATTTCTTTCTGTCCTTTTGAAAATTAACAGCTTGAATGCTGATCGAGTGGTTTATGAACGAGATGAAGATGAAGTTCCCTCGGCTGTAGCTGTGCCGTCCGTTGTTGGCAGTGTTGCGTCCGCTGTGGCGTCGACGGCAGACGCTTGTGCCGGAGGTTCCGTCCGAGAAGGCTTTTGGACGCCATACGTAACGCGACCTGCCTGGGGAAGAGCCACGGTCGACGCTCTGCGTGTGATGGTCAGGATTTGCAGGTCTGATTCACGGCATCGGTGATTCCTTCTCCTGCAGTGGGCGGTAGGGTGAACCAGGAACTGAAATACACGCGGCAGAAGATGGGCGAAGAGGCAATGTTCAGCCCCCAGCTGATGATCCAGACCCCACGAGAAGAAGGCGCCAACGTTCTGACCGCGGAGGCATTGCGTCAGCACCTAGACTCTGCCCTCAAGGCTAGCAGAGTGCACGTTTACATGTATAATAGGTAAGGACGCCTGGGTATCGGCTGGCTGCAGTGTAATATGTGCTTAACGTTGGATTTGACTTCCTGTGTGAAGATGGTACCGGATTTCATTGTATTGCATAAACTTTGTGCTTTCAGGCAGTGGAAATTGGAGGATTTATGCTACAAATCAGGAGAACTCATTACTGAAACAAATATTATAGATCAGGTGAGAAAGAAGGTTAACTTGAGTTTATGACTTTAGTCAAGTTTGAGAAAGCGAGTCGTGGTGTCACTTGTCATTTTCTCGTATTTTTCAGATCATTGAAAGATTGTATCCTTGTCTGATAATCACACCATTGGATTGCTTCTGGGAAGGTGCCAAACTACAGTCAGGAATAGCCTACCTCCCGTAAGTACTTTGCCTTATTGTCCTCATGACACGTTGACGGCGGCTCTGAGAAAGGAGCCCCCAGCCAAACGCTCTTGTGTTCCTCGTCGCTCTTCCGTTTGAGTGAAGGCCTCTTTTCCCTACATTGGGGCTAGAGTTATGTCAGCGCTTAGAGCAGCAGTGCTTGAAGTTTGTAGCACAAGTGTCTTCCCTGGAACCACAAATGAAGAGCTTGTCTTGTTTTTTTTGCTCTCTAAATGCCTTGCCTTAGAGTGTTAACTAGAAGCTCTCTCCCCTTCGTTTGGCAACCCTGGAGTCAGGGTCCTTCACTGTTTTTCATTGCAGCACTCTGGTGGTTTTCAAACGTGCCCTGCGTGGTTCAGTCTGCAGGGCCTCATCGCAGCGGCAATATGGGCATTCTTCCGGCACACCGAGAACCCCGTTCCCACACGGCAAATGAGGATTTTAGTGTGTTCTGGGTGGGAGACTTTGAATAATAACTCAAGCCTGGTTAGGCACATTCACCGTGCTCCCAGACCGCAGAGCGAGGAGGCCAGGAACTTCGGCAGCGAGGCAGCTCTCAGGGAATGGCCAAGTGGACGAGAGGGAGCGACATGGACACAGAGCGGGGACGCAGAAGGATGAGGAGAAGGAGGGAGAGGGTGTCATTGATGGTGGGGGGGAGCAGACAAAGAGGTGGTTGAGAAGGTGAAATGGATGGAGCTGTGAATGGGGTGTGAGGTAGAGGTGTTGTTGTTTTTTTTTTTTTTTTTAATAAAGCATTGCAGAGTTATTTTAATTTGCATTCTTGGTTTATTTTAATTATCTAGGCTTATTTTACAAGCTAGTAAAAGTCAGATAGCCGTATGGATTTAATTTTTCTTTTAATGATGCGCGGGGCAGCAGGTTGCATAGCAGCTGGTGCCGTTGCCTTCTCCTCAAAGGTCCCACATTTACATCATTCCTCCCTCTAGTACCATTGAGCAAGGTACTTTCCCTTAATTGTGGGTGTATAAATGTAAGTAGCGTAACAGTGTAAATGGCAAGCTAGATGAATAATGCTCAAGTCCAACGTTCAACACAGCTCCCAATAAGAACTGTTCTTTTCGTACTCTATTGTTACGCTTTACGTTAGTCTCCACCCCCCTCCCCGAAGCACTTTGACCTCAAGCAGAAGACGACATATGTCGCCGAAAAGTGTGAAATGCCTCGGTTTTACGTATTTTCGTTGGCCCGCTCTCTCCGGGATCTAGAAGACAGCGTTGACGAGTTCAGAGCTGAGGTATCATTTGTGGGAACAAAGGTCAGTTCTTTTCACTGATTCAATTTCGCTAAGTGGTTATTATACAGACCAGCTGTAATCCACTAGATCTGGGCTATCTTCGTCGGTGGCTGTCAGTCAAAAAAAATCCATGCTCCTTAAAGATGATGTTGGAGGCATTCTGCTGTGTACTGAGGATTGTGGTATGGCGCTCAGTATGATAAAAGGGGGTAATTACAGCATGGTTTCGACTCAAGAATGTGTTGCACGAAACCGACTTAGCCCTCTCTGTGTCCGCAGCATCACGGTTGAGTTCTGTGCCCGTGTGTGTCTCCTGCATCCTCTAGGGGCAAGCCGCCGGTGCAGTGGACGAACTTTGACCCCATGGAGTTCTTGGCAGAGCTGAAGGGCCTGAAGGGGTTGAAGGATCAGAAAGGGCTGATGGACACGGTGGACAGCTGGGAGGATCTTCTGGTCAAGGCGGAGGTGGGCCACGGCTACATGGACCGGCCATGTCTGAACCCCGCTGACCCAGACTGTCCCCTCACGGCACCAAACAAGAACTCCACACGGGTGAGAGTGCCACCCATGTTGTCCCTTTCTGCCACCCCCATGAACAAGGCGCCTGGAACATGACTTTGCTGTAGTCACACAAGCCGTGAACTTTAGCTGGTTTCCAGGTGTCCGTGAACCATTTCTTTTTGTTAATCTCCACCTTTTGCAGTATTATTTCTATTGTTCAGGACCTAGAGGCCTTGGTCTTTTATACTTTTTGTTCTTTGTTCCGATAAAGAAGCACCTGGGCTGTGGTTTTGGATGTAGGTTTGAAACCAGCTCGGTCTTTGTGGAGTTTGTATGTTCTCCACATGTTCATGTAGGTTTGTGCTGGGAGCTCTGGTTTCTTCCCATAGTCTAAAGAAATTTTTCAGGTGAATTGATGATTATAAATTGCTCATAGTGTGTGAGTCACTGCTTTATTATGGACTGGCATCTTGTACAGAGTGTCTCCAGCCTTGCGACCTATGCTTCTGGGGTAGGTTCCGGACCATCATTCATAGAGTTCATTAGTTCATTATTCCAAAGAGCTGTAAATGCTAGTACAACACCGAAGGCTGTTAAGGGGCGTATGGTTGATTTCATGGAGCACTCCAGTTATATCTTCTAAACAGCCTTGCTTTTGAGTGCTCCAACTTGTTTTGTGTCTCTCATAATGTTACAGAACTTGTTTATTCATGAGAGCCCTTCTCTGACTCTGGACTGGAGCTCATGTTGAAACCATTCTCGGTCTCCCCACAGCCCTACGACATCGCCCATGCGCTCAACGGCGGCTGTCACGGCCTCTCCAGGAAATACATGCACTGGCAAGAGGAGCTCATCGTGGGCGGGACCTCCAAGAACGGGAGCGGGAGACTCCTAAGGTGAGGAGAGGAGTGATGGCCAGTCCACTACACCGTCCTCCTTTGTTTATGTCAGACCGAGCACTCCCAAGCCTTGTAAACTGTCCAGCTGATACATTAGTGGATTCCTGCACAAGAATATGTTGGACTCGTGTGGTTCACCTCACCCTGGACTGCAACCATGGCAGCTGATCAACTTGATGTGGACAATTGAATTTGTGCGCTAGTTTATATTATATGGGAGTGTAAAATAATTCATTGGTACCTCCAAAATACCATGTTCACGGCATACAGGCATCAGATCTTTTTTTGGCCTCATTACTTAGCCGCATAGGAGATATACTATATTATATTATTCTTGACCTGCATTTAGGTGATATAATTCACTTAATGCACCTTCACTTAACGACTTACATTTACCTTATTGAGCAGATGCTTTTCTCTAAAGCAGCATACAGCTTTGCATATACAAAAGTGCATTTCACAATATACCAGCAAGTTTTAGATGAAGGCACATGGTTGGTGATGTACCCTTAGTTTGCCCATTACCATCTTTTTTTTTTTTTTGACAGCACGCATTATACAAGTAGCTGTGTGCAGAATATGTAGGAGATACCAAGTTGACTGTGAGTGATGATGTAGGGGGACAGCTGATAGTGTAGTAGTTAGAGCATTTGCCCTTGAACCTAGAATTCTCAGGTTCAAATTCCACCTCCAACTGTAGTGCCCTTGAGTGAGGTACTTACCCTAAATTGCTCCAGTGAAATTTCCCAGCTGTTTAAATGGGTAAATAGTTGTAAGTACCTTAACGTTATAAGCCGCTTTGCTAAGTGAATAAATGTGATGCATGTTTGTGGAGCACTTACAAGATGAGAGTTATGTTTTAAGACCATTCCTGAATGTTGACAGGGATTTAGCAGTTCTGAGGGACAGAGGGAGCTCATTCCACCATATCGGAGACACAACGGAGAACGGGCGGACCGTTGAATTTGGAATTTTTTGAGGGCTCTTGCTGTACTGATCACACCTGCAGGTGGTGGAATTTAAAGCAAGAACGTTCCCATGGCAACGTGACTGTTCCATTTACCATGCTACCTTGTGTATTAGTATATAGCTTCATCCAGTACTTCTAGTTTGGAGATGTATTCTTTTATGGACTGTTCTAGAACTTATGAGGTCCTAAAAATCACCGTGTCCTTGTTTACACCCCTTTGTCATCAGGAACTCTTCTGTTATGTTCAGACATGACAATCTCCCTCTCATTCTCTCCTCCCACACCCATCTGTGTTTTATTCCTCTTATCTTCACCCAACCCATTTCATGCCTGTCTTTTCATCTTTCCCTCTTGCGGCGCTCCAGTGCTCAGGCCCTGCAGACCATGTTCCAGCTGATGACCCCCAAGCAAATGTTTGAACATCTGAAGGGGTACGAGGTTGTCTCCCACATCAACTGGAACGAGGACAAGGCAGCCGCCATTCTGGAAGCCTGGCAGAGGAGATATTCCGAGGTACGGTGCTCCTCTCCCGCACCAGGCCCTGTGGAACATCTGTGCCCGGGATTGCTCCATATAGTACACGGAGTATCCTTTGTGACCTGTCCAGCGTTTAAATCATTGTGAAATCTCAAGGTATTCCCACAAAGTTTTTAGCTGACGCTTGTGACGGTGCCGTGTGGCCTATTTCCTCCTGTTGAGGTAATTCACTTTTCTGCGTTACTCTCCGAGACGTATGGAGAAAACGTCTTTGGAGGGAAAGGTCTGGTAAATGAATAAATGGAAACGTAATGGAAGACCCGTCTTTCCGTATTCTCTCAGATCTGATGTGAAACTAATATTTTGAGGATAGCTGGTAATAGTTTAGAGCTGCTTCCGTTGGACCCAAAGGCTGCAGGTTTGAATGCCACTTCCAGCTGTAGTACCCATGAGAAAGGTACTTACCCTAAATTGCTACAGTAAAATTACCCCGCTGCATAAATGGGTAAATAATTGTAAGTACCTTAACGCTGTAAATTGCTTTGTAGAAAAATGTCAGCTAAATGAACGAATGTAAACATCCCATGTCTTTTAATGTTGAGACATGGAAGGATTTGAAGAGGAGGACATTGAAGACAAGAGCAGGTTAAAAAAAAAAAAAAAAAAAGCCCATTTTCCGCTATGGAAGGGGCCGCTGTTTTTTTTTTTTTGAAAAAGGGACACGGGAAGGCTGGCCTGGAGGCCGCACGCCCACCCACCTCCACACGTGCGCTGTGTGGGCCCAAGCTGAGTCCGGGACCCCAGTGACCTGGAGCGGCGTCTGAGCGCGCCGGCATCGCCGCGGAGGCTGGCGGTCTGGAACGCATTAGTGGGCCGCCAAGTCCTCCGCAGCTGCGGTCCCATTGGTGGTTTGTCTGCGTGACATCATCTGGTCTGCGTTTTCCAGGCCCTGACCTCTCCTCGGAGCAGCAAAACCCATGTTCGCTGGGGATATGACTAGCCCGGTGGGGGGTTGGGGGGCGGGGGTTCCTGCTCACGTAGTTCTGGGAAGTCCGAATGGGGCATAGCCGTGAGGCGTACAGTAGGAGGGCAGAGTGCGAATTGTTCCTCCTAACCACCATAGGGTCCTACTTGTCAGCTGAACGTGGGAGCGGCGGCAGGATTTTTCACATTTCATCTACGAAATCGTGTGAAAGCGAGAACGCTAGACGGGGCCGGGCACAGCCGCGTCTGGCCTGCGAACTTGGGACGGAGGGTGGGAGTGCGGTAGCACGGAGTCCCGACAGCGAGCCGTCCAAATTGCGCTCTTATTTTCTGGTGGACAGTCGCTGTTTGTCTTTGACTCTCGGAGAAATGCATTTGCTCTCTCCAAAGAGCACTTTGAAACCATTCAAACTGTTACTGATATGAAGAATGTGACTCTTGCGTCTGGCTCTTTCGCATTCTTGAACTGAAATAAGCGGACCGCGTCGTTTGCCGAGGTGCTGCCGCTGCTTCTGCGAGGAATCTAAACTTTGAAGCAGCGGTGCTCCTGGTACCGGCAAACACGTGTGAGCGGGCTGTCGGAACCACCCCGCGCCGTTAACGGATGCAGTTGTTATTCCTTGTCGATGTTCTTCTTGTCCTCTCTGAAGTATTTGCAGAAGCGCTGGAGGTGCTGGAATGTGATTCCGCTTTGTGCGAGAGGTGTGTCGTGTCTACGAAATCCTGGCTAAATACGGTGCCCTCTCCTTTGACACCCCCCGTCCCCCCGTCCCTTTGCTCAGGCCGTGCAGCAGAGCGTGTCCGTCAACTCTTCGCAGAAGGTGCTTTCTTTCACGACTACTACTTTGGAGGACATCCTGAAGTCCTTCTCTGACGTCAGCGTGATCCGCGTGGCCAGTGGCTATCTGCTCATGGTGAGCAGGGCGTTTTTTTCCACCTTCTCAGTCGTGTGTGGGCTAAAGGATATTAAATGTACTTTACATACATTCGTTCACTGCAGGGCTTACCTGGGTTGTCTTTTTTTTTTTTTTTTTTTTCCCCCCTCCTTAAACACTCGAAGTCTGCCTTCATCCCGCTCTCGATCAGAACAGCCCCAGCAGGCATGTGGGCCGCGGGGGGCGAGTGCGGGGCTGAGGGTGCGATTGGTGTTGATGAGGCGCTCGAGCCTGGAGCCGTGTGAGCGTCCCGGTGTTCGTTTCGTGTCCATCTTACCTTATGCCTGCCTTTGGTTTGCAGCTGGCCTACGCCTGCTTGACCATGCTGCGCTGGGATTGTGCCAAATCCCAGGGAGCCGTGGGCCTGGCGGGGGTCCTGCTGGTGGCGCTGTCCGTCGCGGCAGGGCTGGGCCTGTGCTCTCTCCTCGGCATCTCCTTCAATGCCGCCACGACTCAGGTGGGTCAGTCGGTCACCTTGCCCGTGCAAGATGCCGCGCATCATTACTGCCCTCTAAAAAGATTTTGCTCCCCTCTCGCAGGTTTTGCCCTTCCTTGCCTTGGGAGTCGGCGTCGACGACGTCTTCCTCCTGGCTCACGCCTTCAGCGAAACGGGTCAGAACAAGAGAATCCCCTTTGAGGTGAGAGCAGGATCTCTCAATCTCTAGACAGGATTGCTCTCCCCCCCCCCCCCAGAAGCCCCAGAAGCCCCAGAGGGGACGGCTTCCCGGTCCGATTCCCCAGATTAAGTCGGCGTGCGGCATGGGAAGCCGACGCAGAGTACGCGCCCAGCTCCGCTTTCCCAGTTGCGCGGAAGGTGCTCTGAAAGGATTGTTGCTGTTTTAATTTCCTGAGAGTCTGTCGCCGGGGCCCCAGATTGTTGTCAAGACAGGCTGTACCAACACGAGAGGCAGAGCACGCCATCTTATCTGATCGGGAGGAAATCTCATTCATGGGGAGGAATGCGCGCGAGCCTGTCTGTGCCTGTGGCCGACCCTCGAACGCGCGTTACGAGCACCGAGACGCGCGCCGAGGAGGGGAAGGGAGCTCGGTTCCGTAACGTTTCGGGGAGACTTGGAAAAGGAGCAGTTTCCTCCTTTGTCGACGCGTGTCCGCGCGGGACGTTTCGTGCGCGTTTAGTTCGTGCTTTGCCACGGAACGGCAAGCGACGGTGGGGGAGTAAAGCATGAGGGAAGGACGAAGGGCGAAGGCCTCGGAGGGGGAAAGGGAGAGAGGCATGTATTTGCTTGTTTTTGTTTTGGATTTTTCGACGTTGGCGCTCTGGAAGTGGAGCGGCGGGAAGTCTCCGCCTCGTGGGCTTCGCGCGATGAAGATCGAGGAGCGAGCGGCTCCCTCTCCGAGGGAAGAGCGCGGGTCCCTCCCATCGACGAGCGAGCGGGGCAAGACTCTCCGTGTGTGGTCCTCGACGCGTTCTCGCACACAGCCGCCGCTGTGG
Source organism: Scleropages formosus (assembly GCF_900964775.1). Lineage (NCBI taxonomy): Eukaryota > Metazoa > Chordata > Actinopteri > Osteoglossiformes > Osteoglossidae > Scleropages > Scleropages formosus. The sequence continues at coordinate 15,395,114 of NC_041822.1, forward strand.
GGTGCGTGTGTGTGTGTGTGTGTGTGTGTGTGTGTGTGTGTGCGTGCCTGTGTGTGCAGGCATGCGTGCGAGCCAACAAGTGTGTACCGTGGTTACATTATGTTTGATTAGTCTGAAGCGCTTTCTCTCCCCCCACCAAAACCCCTTTGAATGCAGATTAAAACCAGGAATCTGTTTAATCAAGGGCTGCGTTCATTAAATTGTCATTGGAAATGCGATGGATTTGTTGTTCCTTGCTCTTATGAAAGCGCTCGAAACGCTCCTCTCTTCGCCCATCATACTGTGCACCCTGTTCTGTTTCACACAGCGTCACGTTGGTTATATTACTGCTGGAAATACCGCCGCTCTGGTTCCCTGGGTCTTGCCTGTAAACCTCTGCGGGGTGATACCTGTAGCTTCATATGGAGAGTCAGCGAGGGGTGTGTGTGTGTGTGTGTGTGTGTGTGTGTGTGTGTGTGTGTGTGTGTGTGTGTAAATGATCCATTTACCCTTTTTGAGTGTGTGACTTGAGCTCATCGGGAAGGCCATCTGTGTCCGGGCACGTTTCCAGCCGTGCGTACAGCACCAGTCAAAAGTTTGAATACACTTGTGTAGGACAAACTGGACAGAGGAGCAAAAGCAAAGCATCACACTCTTGAATGGGTCCTACATCTCTGGGAACTGCTGCAGAAGAGCGGGGAAGACATGCTGACTGATTCACATGAATTCATTTAGCTGATGCTTTAATCTACCTACAATTATTTATACAGCTGGGTAATTTTACTGGAGCAATTTTAGGGTAAGTACCTTGCTCAAGGGTACTACAGCCAGAGGCGAGATTTAAACCTGCAACCTTTGGGTCGGAAGACAGCAGCTCTAACCACTACACTATCAACTGCCCCCTTTTCAAACCTGTTTACCAACTAGTTTCCAGCAAGCGTTGTCAAGCCTTTGATTTGTGCTGTCTGTGTGTGACCGTCAGTGGACGTTTCTGTCCAGCCAAAAGCTTCAACCGGGCTTTTTTCTCCTAGTAAGCAGTTAGAGGCTGGGACACTGCAGTGGGAACAAAGATGGGTGAACAGGTGCTCCGATCTCTCACTCTCGCCGTTTCCGCGTGTGCCCCGCAGGACCGCACAGGGGAGTGTTTGAAGCGGACAGGGGCCAGCGTGGCTCTCACCTCCATCAGCAACGTGACGGCATTCTTCATGGCTGCGCTCATCCCCATCCCAGCACTCAGGGCCTTCTCCCTGCAGGTGCGTATGTGGGCCTCTCCTCCTCATCCTCACGTCCTCTTCTCATTGGCCTCCACCCACGGCGAGGCGGCGCCAGCAGCGGTGGCCCTCTCTGAACCCCGGCCTGTGGGCTCGGGGTTCCGTCGCCGCGGATTGCCGGGCCGTTCCCGGTAACCCTATCCTACGGGTCACGGGGGCGTACTGGGTTGCTTGGTGGGAGGTGGTTGGCTGAGGAACTGTGGGTGGGGGGTGTGGGTCACGCTGGCACGTCCCGCATCTGCACTTCATTTGTGACGGCAGGCAACCCTTGGTAGCGGACAAGCCGGGCCTTTTGTTAGAGTTAAAGTGCCTATGGCTGAACAGGGTGTTGATCGGGTAAGAGTGCCAGCAGCAGAAGAAAAAGGCAGAGCAGGGATCAGCAACTGCTTCCCAGTGCCAATAAGCATGGGCTTATTTGCTATTTGACACTTCCATATATATTCACATGTACTTTTGTTACTTTGGAGAAAAGCAGCCTGCAGTGTGGCATTACTCATGTTTATGTACAGCTGGATAATTTAAGGTCAAGGTAAGTATGTTGCTCAGGGATCTTACGGTAGGAGGTGGGATTTGAGCCTCGGACTTCTGACTCCAAAGGCAAAGGCTTTAACCGCTACGCCACGTGCAGGACTATGGATGAGGTCTTATTTTCATTGTGCCAGGGAGGGAGTCGCTTTCAGATTTTTTTCATTTCCAGGCCACTTTGACTATTTATATGCATATTCTATTTCATCACGCATTTGTGTCCCTGTTTTTCTGGCCTTTTTACTGTTGTGTCAAAGGCTGCAGTTAGTGCAGGCCAGAATTTGAGCACCGTACCTGCAGCTGACGTGTGGGCCAGCTGCTTTAAGTGGCACTACTGTGGTCACTCCAAGGACAGTATCCTGCCTGGTTTTACTGTGTTGTGAAGGTGAACTCCAGCGTAGGTAGTGTTTCCTTGAGAGGTTCCAGGCAAGCTGATGCAGAAGGACGAACGGAGCTCCTGACTGGCCCATTAAAGCTTCAGATATCTTGGCGATGTATGTATCAGGTGTTAAGGTGTTAAGGTTGATGAGCTGTTCGTTCACGAGCGCTTGCTCCGAGATCACGGCCGTTATCTCCTTGGCTTTGATCTCGACCGCTAGGGAAACAAGCTGGCATGCGCAAGATTTACGACTGGGGTGGGATTATGGGGTGGTGCAGGGATTGGCCTCATGGAACGTCTATAGGTAGCCATCCCCATACCGCCCAGCCCCAGCACTCGCCACCCTATCATTTTTCTTGCCTCTTGCCCTCCGATTGCTGCCGGTGAATCCTGCTCCGTGTGCTCTTCCCCAGCTGCACAGCCTGCCTTCACCGAAGATTTATGTGCTTGCTTGGCTCCTTGGCAGATCCTGCGGCTCGCAGTTTGGTACATTTGTGAGGAGCACACCCAAAGCGTTGGGGACAAGGCCATTAAGTCACACAAGCCAAATGTTGTGGGTAGAGCTGCTTCGTTGGAAACCCAGAGCTGTAGGGAACCGTACGAACCAACAGACACGGAGAAGAGAGAGTTACAATTGCGTCGCGTTCATTTGCAGCGTGCGTTTATTACGACTCGTCAACGGGACAGTTTGGGTCGCGTTCCGCTTCCCCATCGGCAGAAGGACCGGTGGAGCAGGTCACCGTGTGTAGACGCTACTCGGAATCCTGGCCCGTCCTCACTCGCGCCCTCATCCCCTGCGCCACGTCCCCTGTAATTTGGAATGCCTGTTCCTCCGTGCCTTGCACCAGTGCCAGTCGTGTCATGGCAGATTTTGTGGTTTTTGGTCCCACCCTCTGTGGCGAAGTGTGTCCTGGTTTGGCTTGGGGTCCAGTCCCGTCTTTGACGCGCTCCCTGGCGGCGGGACCAGATGGAAAACGTGACCGCAACCAAGGGTCTGCACCGACAGGGCGGGCTCACGCAGATGTTACTCGGCACCGAAGCGACGGAGCACGGTCACCCGCAGGAGGCGAGATCTGTTCACCACATCGGTCGATGGTGCGGAGCAGCGGGGTTTCTTCGGCCGGCGGCGTAGGCGAGCGGGGGGCTGCGGAGAGACGCGAACGTGCTAAAACACGAATGGAGCGGTAAAGGAGTCCACAGACAAGAACACAGAGACAACGTGCAGGTGCGTGTGTGTGTTAGCGCGCGCAAGTGTGTCTTGTGACATTACTAGCCCATCGTCTTGAAGAGGGACAGGTGACATCAGTTTTAATGGCCGGATTTGTGGCTTTCTCACCCGTTTTTAAAAATGGAGGCATTGGCCCACGAAGTCCCCATCCCATCATTAACACTCAACTTCTGTAGCTGCTTTCTTCTGTGTGTGTTGGGGGGGGAGGAAACATGAGATGTCCCTGTGCATTGCCTGTGTGGGGTAGCGTATGTGCGTCAGGGTGGGTTTATTTATTTATTTCCGCCCCCTCCCCTTTTTCCCTTGCCCACCCTGCGCTGGCTTTCATCTCCGCGGTGTGAGCACTGGGCTAGCAGGGGAAGGGAAAACATTCCAGCGGGGAATTACCAGGCCTCAGCGAGGGGATTAAAGTGGGGCTCGCCGTGCCAGTCCCAACACAGCCCTCCTCTGAAGAGAACCCTTCGCATAGCTGCGGTCGCCCATTCCTGAATTGTGCTCTCCCCCCGCCTTGTTCTCTCATCCCCTCTTTTATATATATGTGTGTGTGTGTGTGTGTGTGTGTGTGTGTGTGTGTGTGCGAGAGAGAGTCGGTCCAGGAGGAGGAGGCGTGCTGTGGTTTCCCAGAGGTCCAGTGTCACGGATGTACAGTTGGGTTTGCGCAAAGAAGTCGGGGAGGATGTATTGCACGGCAGGGATGTGTGTGTGTGCGTGTGTGCGCACGCCTGTCTTGACCACTGCAGCGATGAAGTAGATGTGCGGGGGTGGGGTGCTGCTGTTGCGGGTTGCGGGGGGGGGGCTGTATTACTCTAAGCTGGCAGCGGTGAACGTGGGGGGGGGGTGCTGTATGACAAGCCTCAGCGCCTGCTCATCACCTCCAGGCCCTGCTGGCCCCCCACTCCCTGGGTGGTCTGGCAGCTGAGAAGGATACAGATTGTACCTTGGGCAGGGCCCCAACTCGCCCTCCCCTCCCCACCCCACCCCGCACCACACCACACCCTCCTTCCTGCACATGCCGGTCTCTTTGGTTTCCCTCTCGCTCCCTCTTGCTCTCCGCGCTTTCTCCCTTGTCCCCCCCCCCCCTCGTTTGCTCTCTCTCTCCCCCGAATTTCCAAGTTCCCCTTCTGTATTCTCTCCCTCTCTTCTATGATGCCTCTGTTTCCCTCACTTCTCTCTCTCTCTCTCTCTCTCTCTCTCTCTGCCCTCGAACTGCGGGCGAGTCGGACAGCCTGTAGCTTTGCACTTCGGTGTGCGTGCGAGCGGTTACGAGCGCTCCATCGCAGCAGGACTCCGAGCCAGAAGCATGGACCGGGCCAGCAGCGGCACCCCCCCCTCCCCCGGTATCGGCCGAGTTATTGCAGCCTCCCGTATCGCGCGCCTGGGTGGTGACACCCCTCGTTTTCCAGGAACGCTTCTCGCACGCGGGGGTTGCAAGGAGAGGTGCCTTTAGACGTCCCACCCGCCCATTCCCTACATTCTGTTTGAAGTACACCGAGCCCTGGCCTGCGCTTGGGCCTACATGGGTTTGGAGGGTTTTGGGGCTGGCAGACTGCTCCATCTGGTCCCGCCTTCTTTCCGCGTGAGCTGGTCTGCGGTCAGGGGGTTGAGCCAGCCTCTTTTTTCTTATCTCCATCCGATCATCCTCCGGGTGCAGGTTTCCCACAGGCAGGTGCTGCAGCTCCCCTCCTGATTGTTGTTCTGATCCGTCATGGAAGCAGCTGCTCCCCGCAGTGGGCAGGGAGGCCCCCTAGTGGCGGGTCAGTCTCTGCGGGGCGTAGGTCCGCCGTGAGCTGCCGGACTTCAGTCGGACCTCTCTAGTAACTGGCAAGCGCTGTTGGGTTAGGTTTTGACAGGAGAGCTGATTTCCATCCAGCTCCGTGCGCACGCAGGTGGGAAATTTAGGCTATGAAGCATGCAAGCTTTGAGGAGACCCGCGTGGCGCGTAACGTTGTCGCGAAACCCGCGGCGATGGCGGTTTGTCTTGTTGCGTTGCTTCAAAATGCCCTCACGTGTTTATTGCTCCGGTTCCCGTTTTTCTCGCTTCGTTACGAAACGAACCATTTACGAGGCTCCAGTTTGTTTGGGTGTTGAAAGATGTTCCGTTGGTTTCTTTCCCCGACTTGAGATGTGGGCCAGCATGGTGGCTGGCTTCGTAGCACGGATTACATTTGGTGCCGCCTTGTTTTGTTTGTTTACACTGCAGCGACTGTAGTGAAATTAGATTTGTGGCTGGGATTTGTTTGATTCTTGAGCTTCACCTGCTCACTCCGAGGACACTGTTGCCCCATACCTGTCGGTTCCAGGTGCATCCACAGGACTCTAGTGTCACTTTGTAAAGCCCCCACCCCTGTCTTTCCTCCTGGCCAGGCCGCGGTGGTGGTGGTCTTCAACTTCGCCATGGTGCTGCTCATTTTCCCCGCCATCCTTAGCATGGACCTCTACCGCCGTGAAGACCGCCGCTTCGACATCTTCTGCTGTTTTGTCAGGTAAAGACGCGGCGTAGCTGCACGGCCTTGCGGGCAGACGTGCACCGTGTCTTCGATGCACCAAGTGTCAGATGGGGGTACCGGGTCACTTGGTAGACGTGTTGCTGCCGAACGTGGCTGTGCGAGGCCATGCGGCCAGGCGGCTCCAACCTCAACCCCAGGGCAGTTCCTTGCCGGTTTGTTGCTTCCTGTACGCCGTGCTTCTTGTGTGGAAGTAAGAAAGGGGGTTTGACCCACTGGGCTGCTCCAGGCACATATTTTCTTCACACAGTCATTGTGCCGTCATTTGTAGGAAATTAAACTTAATGAACAAACTTTCCCTTCCATCATTACGTTTTTTCTTTTTTTTTTTTTTTTTTTTTTGGTCAATATCAGCACTTAAAGTTCCAGTTGGAAGGTTTCAGTGTGCTCCCCTATGGGGGCCTTAATGTGGGCTTACCGCTGATGTGGTGATTTTCTCACGCTCCCGCTGCACTCGCACATACGTGCATTCGCGTGTGTCCTCGCACAGGGCAGTACACGCTACCCTAGCTGTCGAGGTTAACTCGGACGTGCGCGTTCTGTGTTGCGCTACTTCTGTCGGAGGTGATCGGGAAGCTGTCGCTGACCAAGTGGTTTCTCCTGTCGCTCCCGCGAAACAGTCCATGTGCTAACCGGGTGATCCAAATGGAGCCGCAGGCATACGTGGACAGCGTGGACGGCAGCCACTACAGTCCGCCCCCTTCCTACAGCAGTCACGGCTTCGCCCAGCAGACGCAGATCACCATGCAGTCCATGGTGCAGCTGCGCACCCAATACGACCCGCGCACGCAGGCCTACTACACCACAGCTGAGCCACGTTCAGAGATCTCCGTCCAGCCCGTCGCCGCCGCCGGCCCAGCCAACCTCAACCTCAACAACAACAATGGTAGCTCTTCGGGTCCGAGCAGCTCCGGGAACGCCCCTCGCTCCCCGGGCGGCGCCTCCTCGCTGGACCCCGGGAGCTGCCAAAGTCCCGAGAGCAACAGTTCGACTAGGGACCTCCTGTCCCCTGGTTCGGATCCTGCCCTGCGCTGCATGGAGCCTCCCTGCTCCCGCTGGACCTTCTCCTCCTTTGCCGAGAAGCACTACGCTCCCTTCCTGCTTCAGCCGACAACCAAGGTGAGTTCCTGCCGTGCCTGTCCCGCCTGCTAGAAGACGGCCGTAGGCCGAGGGTCTATATGCTCTATGCCCCCCCGGCAGCACCTCTTGGACAGTTAGCAGCTGTGGACTCTGACTTGCTGGATGGTATTCAGGTGAAATGTTTGGTAAGCAAAACAGGCCCAAATCCACATCTGTTGCAGCCCTTGCCCATGTGCACCTAAGCGCTTTGGAAACACATCCCCTTAGCGGCTACAGGTTTGCTTGTTTGCCAAACAAACCAGTCTCGTTGGACAGCGAAACAGGAAAGTCCTCCTTTTCAGCAAGGTACCCTAACCCGTTCAGATTCTCGGGGATGGGATCCTGCTGCCGTACTGGTTAAGAGGGAAGTCGATCCGGATTGGTTCGGCAAACGTCGAACGTTATCCATCGATAGAAGCGTTAAAAGAACGTAGGCCTCTAAGGTGATACGATGGGGTTTTTGATGCCGTGGTGGTGCTGTGGTTGCCACCCTCCGTGTTCCCCCCATGCAGGTGGTGGTGATTCTGCTATTCTTGGGCCTGCTGGCGATCAGCCTGTATGGGACCACGCGGGTGCGGGATGGCCTTGAGCTCACCGACATTGTACCGCGGGAGACCAGAGAGTATGACTTCATCGGGGCCCAGTTTAAGTACTTCTCCTTCTACAACATGTACGTGGTGACGCAGAAAGCCGACTACGCCCGCATCCAGGGCACGCTATACGAGCTGCACCGCCGCTTCGGCACCGTCAAGTACGTCCTGCGTGAGGACAACGGCCAGCTGCCCCGCATGTGGCTGCACTTCTTCCGGGACTGGCTGCAGGGTAAGCGTCTCCCGTCCTGCCTCCCGAGTCTCTTTGTTGAGAGGTTCGCACCCTGGAATGTGTAGCACAGTGTGAGTTTTCCACTCCAGGGCACAAGCATTGGATCAATTTGATCTCTCACTTGTTCCAGTTGCTGTTCTGACATGTGGCCGTTTACGGTCCATTATCCCTGTGACGTGAAATGATGTGTGCGCAGTCTACAGCGGGACTCCTGCCCTCTTGTTCTGCGCTCAGCTGTTTTCCACAAAGCGAAGGCTGTGGGTGCGCCGCTCGGTGTGTTTGTCGGGATTTCAGAAATAGTCGGTCGCCACATCCTGCGCCACGCGCTCACGAAGTGCCCTAGGCTTCAAGTGAGGGAGAACGCGCGTTCAGCGGGAGTTTGTACCCCTGACCGCGCGAAGGTGAGCGGTACGGGCAGCGATCTGCTCCTGTCCCTCACGGCCATTATTCCAAGTGGCCGTTTTTCCTTTCTGAAGGCATAATCGCGAGAGTCTTGCTTTTGGGGGGCGAACGATACCTGGCAGCAAATAGGGACGCTGATTGTTCCTCTGTCAACAGGAGATCAGCGGTCAGACGCGTTTAAAAGAAGAGAAGTATTATTGTGCCGCTCTTCCATTTGTCTCTGTCATCCCGGTGCTAAACGCTGGAGCCGCCAGATGTTTGTGAGAATGAGGGGACGGAGAGGGAAGGCAGAGGAGGAGGGGGAGCCGTGTCTTTTATACTGCAGTTCAAAACGGCTTGACAAATTGGACGCAGACCGGGAGACTGAAAACATTGTGTCTTGCAAATGGGCCACAGGCAGTGGGAACAGGAGGTCTGGGGGGATCGAGAGGAAACCGAAGTATAGAGCAAGACAGGATAGAGCGAGATCTAATGGAAAAGGAGAGAGCGGATGAGGGAGGTAGAGTGAGAGAGCTCCAAGAGTAAAGAGCGTAAGCAGTATTGCGGCTTTTTATTCGTCCAGAAGCTGCTGAGAGTTGGCCAGCCTTGTCTTCCAGGTCCTCCTTCAGTAGACACCTGGCTGTTTCTGAGACCCATTACAGTGAATTTGCTGTAAACGCCGTACTGACGGTGAAAAGCGTGTTAAGATCTGTACCGCTCCCGTACAGAACGTGCAGCAGAGAGCTTCCCGTGACGGGGTGCTGTCCGGTCTGGTCCGGCGCAACTGGCTGCAACTGGGCCCAGTCTGTCGTCATACAGAAGACTCACGCCGATGATGACGATAATGGCTGCTTTCAGAAACGTGTAATTTTCGAGCCGTTTTTAGCTTGATTTACACCTAAACCTTGATGTTTTCCTGAAATCTTCGAAGGTTGTGTGAGCGGCGTAAGGCCGCAGATTCGGCGTAATTACTCGGCGATTACCCCGCTTCTCTCTCTTCTCTCTCCATGGTTGGAACATAAATGCATTCGCTAATGGTCCGTGGACTTAAATCTTACAAATAAACCATTTGGAAAGAGTTTATGGCTTTATGGTTTTGAATCGAAAAGCAAATCCAAGCTCTGCGGCCCCTTGGAAAAAAAGTGGAAAAAGCTGCGCTCCAAACTAGTGTGAAATGAGACAAACAAAATAGCCCGTGAGTTCTCAGCATCGAACTGGCATTCAGATGTGGCTGTTTGCAGTGTTTTTGCAGATGAGCTTGTCAGAAAGCGTGAAGGACCAGGGAGCGATAGAATGTTCCAGAAAACCAGACAACAGACCAGTAAGTTAGATGCATTTTGATGTCGCCGCAAAGTTTTCAGGGCGCGAGGTCTCGTGCACTCGTTCCGCTGTGAATCCGTAGACCCTCAGCTCAGGAGAAACGGTATGCGAGTCGGGAATGGACGGAGACGCGCTCGCAGTTGCCCTCGTGCCTCCAAAGGCTGGAGAGGAGCGGACTTGAAAGACGTGTCAGGCTTCACCGGAGGGCCTTCCCAAACCAGACGGGTGAAGGTGAGGAGGCGGTGGGGGGGGGTGGGTAAACTGTCTAATCCCATGGAGGATTAGGACACAACTGGCAGAAGAGGATCAGTCCGTGTTTGGGGGCTCATTGAGGAGCACTAGACACCAAATTTGCACAAATTGACTCTTTGCTTTTCTAAGGGCAGTAGGCGGCATAATGGTTAAGAGCTGTTGCCTTGGAATGAAATCCTGCTTCGTGCTGCAGTACCCTTGAGTTTTAGGTACTCGCCTTGAATTTCTCCGGGGGGGGGACAAGCTGTGTAAATGGATAAACAATTTTAATTTTGTGCAGCCCTAGCAGTGTATGATTCCTTGGAGGAAAGTGTCCCCTGATCAGTGGTTAATAAACCAGAGTCCCGGTTTATTAAGTTTCTCACCCCTCAACACTCCCTGGGGGCCCTGAGAGCCTTTTGCTCCAGTAGAACAGACTACGATTGAACTTGATGAGATTGTAAGTGATGCGATCATTTCTGGATGAACCGTGTATACATACTGTATTGTACAGGGATGTGGGTTTGGACTGCTGAGCTCTCTTTTTGGTGTACAGTACAAAGGGATGTGAGCGTGCTGGTGTTGCGTGGCCCTTGATGAGCTGCGCCTCATCGATGGAGGAATTGGGTCCTGGGGAGCACCTTCGTGTTGCTGCGCTACGTGGTCGCGCATTTGTGCGTGCGTTGTGTGGGTCATCTTAAGGTCGGTCCTCACGCGTTGTTGCATTGTGTGCCGCAGGTCTCCAGCAGGCGTTTGACCGGGACTGGGAAGCAGGGAAGATCACTCAGGCCAGCTACAGAAATGCCTCCGATGACGGGGTCCTTGCCTACAAGCTCCTGGTGCAGACCGGACGAAGGGACAAGCCCGTCGACCTCAACCAGGTGACTGCACGGTCCTATCCTGGTCACTTTAACACATACCACTTCTGTGAGATTCCCGGAACCGTGTGAAATTATCTTGCGTTTTATTTTGAGCGTTAAATGTTGTGAGGAGAAGCGCGCTGTGAACGGAGGGGATGATCGCCACTCGCCCCGTTCGAATTAAAATCCGTCTCCTCCCGCGGAGCCGGGACCGCAATTAAAACCGGAAGGGAAATGCTGTCGTGCACGCTTGCCGCTAAGGAAAGGGACGCGCGGTTGCAACGAGGTTCCTGGCAGCCTTTCCAACGCCCGGAGTTTTGAGGAAGGCTCTCGGAGCACGTTTGCGGTCCGTTCGTGGGAACCGCACCTGGCTTATAAACGCACTTCGCTCTGATTGCCTTACCAAGCCCAGGAATTTAGGGCCCTCGCCGGGATTGCGATCGGCCTCTGAAAAAGCAATTAGCTCTTCATTTAAACCAGTTGTCCGATGCTCTTGCCGAGGGCTCTGTAGCCGCTCACTGCTTTGCACAAGTCTCACCATCTTCCAGACCTCTCCTTTCCAGCATTAAATATGACAGTTTAACACATTTCCAGTGTTTCGAGTTATAGCTCAGCGTGAAACGCCAGGCTGAAGGGGCAGAAACCGCTCCGCACCCCGCTGCCTGATAGCGAGGGTGGGGGGTGGGGGCCCACAATGTTGACTTTGTGGGGTCTTGGAGAAGCATTCGAAGGAAAAAGATCTGCCCGCCCCCTTCTATATTGGCCGGACCGAGAAGGCTCCGCGTGCCAGGTTTAAAAAAGAAAAAAGAAAAAAAAAAAAGCGCAAAACAACTGTGCTGGCGTGGGGCCCGTGATGTCATTTCCTGTGCCTGTGAGCAAAAGCAGCGGCGTCCGCGCGCCGTGAGCTTCCAGTGACAGCTTCAAGACGTACAGTCACCGCGTATCCTGCTGCTTAATTGAATCCAGATTCCTCGTATCCCGACTCAGCCCCCACCGCCCCCCTCCGCTCTCTTGTACTGGCGCTGTCACTACTGTCTCTTCATTCATTGGATAGGAAACAACTGACTCGAATGGTTTCAGGCGTGTGTGCGCGCGTGTGTGTGTGTGTGTGTGTGTGTGTGTGCGTGTGCGTGCATGTGTGTGTGTTTGCATGTGTGTAGTAGTAAACTGATCTCCTCCAGGTACAAAGAGCTCAACACCGAATGACTTAAATTTAATATAGAATGTCTGTGATTTTAGACATGGTCTTTTCCTTTGACTTTCATAGAGCACGGTAACATGTCATTTTATGTGAAGTCCTCTCTCTTTTTTTTTTTTTAAACTATTAATGAGTACTCAGTCTGAGCTGTTCGGTCTGGAAGGATTTAATTTTTCTCCTAAAGTTATTGTTCCTCTTGTCAAGGGCCATTTTCTTCACCGTCCTTCACCGAGCAGAACCCCACTGCGGCGCTTGGCATTGTGGGTATCCATAGGGGTCAGAAGAAGCAAGCGTTAGCAACATTTGTACAGATGTTGCTTTATTTTTATAGCTTTCCTCCATTTGCTGGGTGGCATTCCCATCAGTGTTAACAACAAGGTTAACTGCGCACAGGCGTGCTCGGGGACCCGGGCCAATTTTTTTTATTGTTACGCTAACTCGAGCAATTTTTCTCCCGCAACCCCCACCCGCAGTCCCTCCCCCGAACGCCGTCCCTCCCGACTTTGAGAAACCCGGGATTTATGATCCTGGGACCCGCGTATGGCATGGACTGCGGTTTTCCACCTTCTCGGGGGGTAGCTGCTGGCAGACGAACGCGTCTGAAAGACAGGGTGGATGAAGGGAGTGGAAAGATTAGCACGTTTGCGGTCGCTATTCTCTCCGTTTGCCTTACCTACAGCGGGGTTTCGGCTCGGGGTGCGAGGACAGCCTTTCTGGGGCGCTGCAGTTTGCGGCGGTACCCCACCCTCACCATCTCCCTCCGGACATGCTGTATAATTTTATTATCCCCCCCGCCCCCGACACACTTTTGGTATGCAAAGAAAAGTGACTTAAACTCCTTCGCACATGACATGCTTGTGATTGTTTGCATAGCTTCGAAGTATTCTGCATTTATCAGTTAAAATGTCGCGGATTGATAGTCGTCTTCCGCGCCTCTGACCGCGTGCCGCGCTTGTTTTCCTCAGCTGACCAGGCAGCGTTTGGTGGATGCCGACGGCGTCATTAACCCCGCAGCCTTCTACATCTACCTGACCGCCTGGGTCAGCAATGACCCCGTGGCCTACGCCGCCTCCCAGGCCAACTTCAGGCCACACCCCCCAGAGTGGCTCCACGACCGCACCGACTCCATGCCCGAGACCCGGCTCAGCAGTGAGTGCCGCCGCTCCTTAACTGAAGCTGCCGTGGCCAAGAAAGGTCGAGACCTCGGCTTCCCGTGAGCCAGCTGAACCGTCTCACGTTCTCGCTGTGTGGCGTTGAGCCGTAAAAATCTTCTGTTTTTAACACACACACACACACACACACACACACACACACACACACACACACACACACACACACACACACACTGTATGAAGCCACTTGTCCCCAGCAGGGTCACTGCGAGCCAGAGCCTAACCCAACAGCACAGGGCATGGGGCTGGAGGGGACACACCCAGGACGGGACGCCAGTCCACCGCAAGGCACCCCAACCGGGACTCGAACCCCAGACCCACCAGAGAGCAGGACCCGGTCCAACCCACTGCGCCCCCCCCTGTTTTTAACACCTGTCAAATAATATTACGTTTCTTCATTTAGCGGACGCTTTTCTCCAAAGCGATGTACATTTCATAGAAATTACAATGTGCGCATTAGATTAGCGGGAAGAGACACTTAGATACAGACTGTTTTCTCCAAAATGAATTCCAGTGAACTGTAGTGTTATCAGCACACACCTTATTCACCGTGGTGACTTACGCTGCTAGATACGCTACTTCCACTGGGTCACTCATCCATTCAATCAGTGGGAGAACATGCAAACTCCACACACACTGAGTGGTGATCGAACCCATGTCCTTTGGAGAAGGAGTGGGGTTTGAACCAGCAACGTTCGGGTTACGGTTCCACATCCTCGATCACTACGCTCCCCATGGGCCAGTAAACTCTACTGCCTGTGTGGCCTTTTTCCAGTGGCTGTTGCCACTGTTGTTTTTTCAGCTGAGCTGAGGCCGCTGCAGCGATGCTGTTGTTGGCTTCCAGGCGCTGACCCCGCTTTCTACCTCTGCTTCCCAACCCGAGCATTCGCAGAGCTCCCGTCAAACCCCTGTGCCGTGCGCAGGGTTTGTGTTCATCCCAGCAGGTGCTTAAGGAACTATGCTTGTCGCTTAGCTTGTTAATCAATGTTTTGGAAGAACTTTTTTTTTTAAAAGAAACACACACACACACACACACACACACACACATTTTCGGAACCGCTCGTCCCATACGGGGTCGCGGGGAGCCGGAGCCTAATCCGGCAACACAGGGCGCAAGGCTGGAGGGGGAGGGGACACACCCAGGACAGGACGCTAGTCCATTGCAAGGCACCCCAAGCGGGACTCGAACCCCAGACCCACCGGAGAGCAGGACCCGGCCCAACCCACTGCGCCACCGCGCCCCCAAAAAGAAACATACAGAGCTCTATAAATGAGAAGTGTGTGACATGTCCAGTCGCTCTAGATAAACTTTTCAGCAATGAAAGTCTCTCAAATTAAGTACAGCCCTACATGTAGCAAAGGTTGTATGACACAATGCCTCTGGACCAGTGGGGGGCAAACATTTGGGTTTGTAGGGTGTATTAAGTCATCCGTTTTGAATCGGCAGCCCCGCGCTCTGCGAATGTGTGTTCTGATGAGTGAAATTGCTGTGGAATTAATTGGCACAAACAGCATCAGCACCTTTTACCAGGAAATCATTCTTTCTGTGTGGATTGTGCCAATCGTGCGCTTCGTCGATGTATGTTGGAGGTTGAGAGAGAGAGAGAGAGAGAGAGAGCGAGAGCGAGCAAGAGAACCCGGATTGATTTAATTTGCGTCAAAGTCGGGAGTTATCTGGCTTGAGTGCCTGGTCGGGGTTATTGAGCCTTACAGCGGGGCTTGGGGAAATGTGATTGGATAACAAGCGGAAAGTGCTTCCCCACACTTGGACCCCTGGAGCGGCGCTGGCAGCCAGCCAAGTCTTGTCTTAATGGAAATTTATAGTGGAGGTTATAATGGGGCAAGTCATGTTTAGCAAGTGGTGCTGTATGACCCTGCAGGCATTGGAACACACAGCGGCAGGCCGAGGGAGGGGGAGCGGGGTGGGAGGGGAGGGAGGCAGCGATTTTTCCCATAGAATCGGACTGGACAGTGGAGGTTGATCCCCGATACGTTTCTGCAATGGAAAGAGGGGGTGAAGAGAGCAGTGACTGGGAGTGCGGCGCCGCTGCGTCTTACCCTGTGATTGCTGAAGATCGGCGTCAGGAGTAACGCCCAGGTTATTGTTGCATTCGGATACCTGCCCGTTTGCCGGCCAGACGCATTCGCTGGGCTGTGCGAGGCAAACCGTGTGACTCCGTTTTACTCTTCCCTCTGTCTACGTGGGGACCAAGCATAGCCAGGGTTGGGTGTAGTCACTCGGCGCATCCCGTGTAACCCCTGTTTTTGGAGGTTCATCTCACGACTAAATTTTAGGTGTTGCCAACCTGTTGCCATGGTTACCAGGTAGCATGAAGACGATGAAACGTTATCCGTTTGGCTGACGCTTTTTCCCCAAAGCGACTTAGTGTTACAATTCTTTACCCATTTATACAGCTGGGTAATTTTACTGGAGCAATTTTAGGGTAAGTACCTTGCTCAAGGGTACGGCAGCTGGAGGTGGGAATCGAAACTATCCTTTGGGTAAAAAGACAGTAGCTCCTAACGGCTACGCTATAGGCTGACCCTGTTTGTTGTGTGTCTTGGCTATATTTATTTATTGATTGATTGATTGATTTTCCTGGCATTCTTTTTCCAGTTCCCGCTGCAGAGCCGATCGAATACGCACAGTTCCCCTTCTACCTCAATGGCCTCCGAGAGACGGCGCAGTTTGTGGAGGCTATCGAGAGTGTGCGGGCCATCTGCAGCAACTACAGTCGCCAGGGGCTGCCCAGCTACCCCAACGGATACCCCTTCCTCTTCTGGGAGCAGTACGTGAGCTTGCGCCACTGGCTGCTGCTCTCCATCAGCGTGGTGCTAGCCTGCACCTTCCTGGTGTGCGCGCTCTTCCTGCTCAACCCCTGGACCGCAGGCATCATTGTGAGTCACGCGCCGACTCGCACGCACCTGTAGCCGCTCTCCCCCATCCGCATCACGCAATCACCACCATCGTTGTGAGTCACACACAACACACACACGCTCTATCCTGTTTTTTGTTCTTTGTAATCACAATATCACACACACCATCTGAAACGGCTCGTCCCACGGGGGGATCCAGAGCCTAACCCGGCAGCACAGGGCATAAGGCCGGAGGGGGAGGGGACACACCCAGGACAGGATGCCAGTCCGTCGCAAGGCACCCCAAAGCGGGACTCGAACCCCAGACCCACCGGAGAGCAGGAGCCGGTCCAACCCACTGCACCACTGCACCACCGCACCCCCTGTAATCGCAATATTGTAAGTCACAATACATGTTCAGGCACACTCTCGCACGTTCTTTCCGCACGAACCATGGACCTCTGACCTTGTTTGATGGTACGCCTATGCAAACACACACGACTTTTGAAGCGCTGAATGTTAGAAGGCGGTTAAAGACCAACAAAAGCATGAAGTGTTCAAAGAAAAAATTACACATTTTTTGCCTGCCTTCAGTATTATCACATTTAGTTAAGAGTATCAATGACCCCACAGATGTTTGTCTCTTTAGAGCCCAAATTGCAGCCCTTAGACAGTAGAAACCTCTGTACGTAGTTTCCGGAAACATGCAAATTGGTGAGATTGCGGGAAACCTGTTTTCATACCACTGCGTGCGTCTCACTGTTTATCTTTGGCTGTTTTTGTCAGGGGGAGTTTGTTTAGTCTATGTGAGACTCTTGAAGGGTCTCGTTGAAAATAGATGAGGATACGAGAGAAGCTACCCAGAACTTGTTCGGGGGAGGGGGGGGGGTTGCTTTTTCTTGAAATTCTTGCAGTTATATGTACCAGCATCCCCTCGGTCCTTCCCACTCCTGTCTCCATCTCCCGCGGGTAGGTCTTTCTCTCCCTCTCCCTCTCTCTCTCTTCTCCCTCCCCCCCCCCCCCCCCCCCGGTTCATTTGATTTGTGTTTTACTACACTCCGTGTTTTACCCATTCGAACTCCCTAAAGCTGGATGCCGGATTCCTTGTTCATCCACGTTTTACAAGTTGGATGAAAGAAAAAAGTTATGGCTGAGCGTCAGGTTTAACCGTTTGGTTTGACCAGACCACTCCCTCATTCCGGCCCCCAAACCATCCCCCCACCTGCCCCCAGAATCCCCTCCTGAATGCTCTCTGATCTCGCGCGCACAACCCCACCCACCCCCGGCCTTCTTCAAACGCATTGGGGCCCCTGGTAACCTGAGAGCCATCAGCTGATAATGGCATCTGCTGTGCCAGTGGATGTAGGCCCACCTTGGACACGGATCAGCGTGATAGACGCGCCAACAGCCGGGTCTTCGCTGTCAGCCTGCTGTATCGCATCTTCCGTGTTTCTTTAAGCCTTGAAATGCAAATTTGGCCATTATTTACTAGTTCCAAAAATGTGATGATTTCCACTTCACACCCCCCCCCACAGCTCTGCACTCGCGTGAGATTGAAAGAACAAGTCGAAAGCTATAGAGAGTAACTTTACGG
The DNA here is from genome assembly GCF_900964775.1 of Scleropages formosus. Taxonomy (NCBI): domain Eukaryota; kingdom Metazoa; phylum Chordata; class Actinopteri; order Osteoglossiformes; family Osteoglossidae; genus Scleropages; species Scleropages formosus. Next base: position 15,412,553 of record NC_041822.1, read on the forward strand.
TAGCGTTCTCCAGCATGTTTGTTTTCTCTGGAGCTGCTTTACTGTGGTGGGGGGCACGGTGGTGCAGTGGGTTGGACCGGGTCCTGCTTTCTGGTGGGTCTAGGGTTCAAGTCTTGCTTGAGGTGCCTTGTGATGGACTGGCGTCCTGTCCTGGGTGTGTCCTCTCCCCCTCCAGCCTTACACCCTGTGTTTCTGGGTTTGGCTCTGGATCCCCGAGACCCTGTATGGGACAAGTGGTTCAGATGGTGTGTGTGTGTGTGTGTGTGTGTGTGTGTGTGTGTGTGTGTGTGAGCAGCAAAGGAGCTTCCAAGAACCATGATGTGTCCCATAACCCCCGATCCTCAACACTGCTCTCCCTCCACCAGGTCCTGGTCCTCGCCCTGATGACCATCGAGCTCTTTGGTATGATGGGATTGATCGGAATCAAGCTGAGCGCCGTCCCTGTCGTCATTCTGATCGCCTCTGTGGGCATCGGGGTGGAGTTCACAGTTCATGTAGCATTGGTGAGAGCAGGGGAACGGGTGGCTCCTCATTTCAGTGTCTTTTCCAAGACAAATGTGCACTTGATAAAATAACAGGCGGAGAGGGAGGTAGCCCAGAAAAATGTGAAATGTCCCCAACGATTTCTGTCTCTTCTGCCGCGCAGGCCTTCCTCACGGCTATTGGTGACCGGCACCGGAGAGCGCTCCTGGCCCTGGAGCATATGTTTGCTCCGGTTCTGGACGGGGCGCTCTCCACCCTCCTTGGTGTCCTCATGCTGGCTGGCTCGGAGTTCGACTTCATCGTCAGGTGAATATACGGAGGCCCGTCCACGTGCTGCAGAGCCCTTGGATACCTGGATGACTCACCTTTGTCGGTTTTATTCATCATGTTACCTTCTTCACGTAGGGAAACGTTATCTTTTAACACCGACTCTATTTCACCTCCGGTCATCTCTGTGCGGGGTCATCATTGTCCTCTTGTGACTTCATGTTTTCTAAGATATTTTGCATCCTTTGGTCTTCCAGCACACAGCATGAGAAGCACTGCACTGATAGTTTGATAGTCACTGATTGACAAAATTTTCTTACTTTGCCTCTTCAGATTAATAACAGCAGATTTGTATACTTAGCTCCTTTCAGTCCTATTTAATAGCACACTAGTCTGAATACATAGCAAGAAACCAACAGCACTTCCTTGTCAGATGTGGAAAATGAGTATTGGGTCAGTTTACTGCTGAGTGGAGTGGAAGGATGGAAAAATAAGTCTGCCTGTTCTGCTTTTGGGGGACATTGGTGCATTTCTTTTAATTTATATTATGTGGACAAATTTTAAAGAGTTCTGGCTAATTGCTTTGTTTGAAGTAAGAAGGCGTCACGCGAACAGCGTTCCTCTGTATTGATATCATAAGTGAAGAAGTTCATCAGGACGTGCTGTTGGGTTATACCCAAACCCTGGCTCTTGGGTTTAGCTGTGTGCTCGGCTGTGCACCTGGCAGCAGCGGAGTAAAAGCAAGAGCTTTGTCGGTTGCTTTGCCATTTACAGCTGTGTGGGAGGGAAATCCATTGAGGGGAGGAGCAGGAAGCGCTGGAAGCCTGGCTTGTGTGATCTCTCACACACACACACAGGCTGAAACTACTTGTCCCGAGCAGGGTCGCGGCAAACCGGAGCCTAACCTGGCAACGCAGGGTGTAAGGTTGGAGGGGGAGGGGACGCACCCAGGATGGGATGCCAGTCTGCCGCAAGGCACCTCAAGCGGGACTCGAACCCCAGACCCACCCGAGAGCTGGTTCCAGTTAAACCCGGTGTGCCACCGCGCCCCCCGTTGGTGTGATTTCTTGTACCCAATTTAACTGCTATCTGCAGACATTTATGAGCGAACGAGAGGAGGTGAGGCTGCCTGTGACGCACCATACAGGAGAGATGCTCAAGAGCTGTAGACGGTCCTGGTGTTACGGACACCCGCAATCGTATTAGGGAGATGAACCGGATGGAAAGCAGAAAGATCTGCCATCGGTGGAGTCGTAGGGCTGGTGGGCCAGTTTAGGTCCACGCCGGTCAATGAGATGCAGGAAGGCAGCCAGCCATTTGGGGACTACATTAACAGTTGTGCCCAGTCTGCAAAGCGTGATCATGTGGAGGGATGAATGGCACAGCCGTCTTCCAGGGGTATTCCGAGGGTGTCGCTGTGACAGTTCAGAGCAGTCAGCTGCCCTTTTTTGACGTTTCGACGCATTCTGCAGACAGCCGGTCGCTCCCCGGACTCATTCTGAAATTGCAAGTTCTGCTGAGGTTGCTGGTGGTCCTGCGCATATTGGTGTGTGAGAAGTTTATTCAAAGAACCTGCTGCGAAAGGGAAAGAAAGTGTGTGATGCCGGCCTTCGGCGAGGCGAGTGTTCTCCGCCGGACGCCCTAATGTAACGCAGAGGCGGCACCTGCTGGGCGGCAGCTTTCAGAAGTCCAAAGGTCCCAGATGTGGTCCCGGTGACCGTCCCCCGAAACAATCGGAACTCCGGCAGAGTGGAGGGAGTGTGGAAGGGCGGGGCCGGCAGGCTGCCCCAGCCCAAGGTCCATCGCAATGGGCAAAAGTGTTTCGGGAGGTTGGAGGTCTTAACCCGAGGCAGATCTTTAAGTAGACTGAAGATTGCAGTACTCCTGAGCTTAGTTGCCCGGAGAGAAGAGTTGGGGCGAGGGGTAGGCTGACGGGGGGTAGCCTTCTTCCTCCAATCCTACTGGACTAAACTGTTTAAATTCTACACCCCTCATTCCACTGTTTGCTTCTACTGGTCTTTCAGGAGCGAGAGCCCCCCTGCTCCCTGCATCACGGCTCCAGTCGTCCCGTTTCCTTTTGCTTTGCTCGTGTTTGCTTGTCGGAGGGGGAAAAAAACTGTCATTTTTCCTTTTTCCGTGTTTTTTGAACTAACATACTAATCATTTGTTTTTTTTTTTTTTTTGTCCACTGCATGTAACCACCCTAACCCTCTTTGGTGACTTAGCCTCACGCAAGGTAAATTTTGGTTTGTTTCCACTAATCCCTGTGGTGTTTTTCAGCCCTTTTTGTGATTATTTCAGCCGTTCATGTCGAGCACCCCCCCACCCACCCATCTGAACACCTTTGTTTCAATCTGTTTTTATACAGGTATTTCTTTGCTGTGCTGGCCATCCTGACCATACTGGGTGTCCTCAACGGCCTGGTGCTCCTTCCCGTTTTGCTGTCATACTTTGGCCCATATCCCGAGGTAAAGTCCCTCTTACTGAGTCACTTTCTGAAGTGCATTCTGTTAAGTGCCAAGCTTATACTTCCCCACACATCAGGTCTACAGGAGTCACTTTAAGTTTGTGTGTGTGTGTGGGGTAAACCCCTGGGCAGAGTTACACAGAGGTCAGCCCTGAGAGCCAAGTGCATTCCTAACATTTCAACAGGCAGTTTTTAAAATGACTTTGTTTTTTTTTTTTTTTTTTTTTTTTCCTCTCTCTCCGTCTGCCAGGTGTCTCCTGTTGACGGGCAGAACCAGCTGCCTATGCCTCGGCTGAACCCGCCCCCTCGCGTGGTGCATTTCGCCGCGCAGCCTTGCCGCAGCGCCACGGGAACCGGCTCGGACTCATCGGACTCCGAGTACAGCTCCAACACCACGGCGTCTGGCCTCAGCGAAGAGCTGCAACAGTGCAACGCGTGGCCCGCCAGGGGTGGCCATGTCTGGCGGGAGGTTCCAAGGCAGTACATCTCTCCCCGTAGGCCTGGGGGCCAACCCGCCGGCAGAGTGAGACCGACAGAACGCCAGCTCTTTCCCATGTCCACGGTGAGCATCGGATTAGTGCGGCTTTCTTGGTTGCTTGTTATACAGCAAGGAACTCAGTGGGCTTCAAAGGGCATTTAGTGGAAGGCAAGCTTTTTCTGCTTGTAATTTTAATTGCGCATACGAAATCTTAAAAACGGGGGGAGGTCATTATATTCGTGAAAATTCCTTCCTTGCAGCACATTCATCGAGACAGCAGGCAGCAGCATCAGAGACCCCACCCTAGGGAGGGGCCCCAGCCCGCACGGCGGTGGGAAACGGGGAGGGCGAGCCAGCAGCAGCCACCACCCCCTCGCAGGCCGCGCACAGACGCTTTCGAAACTGCCGCCGATTGCGGCGGCAATTCTGCCTCCAGCCACAGAGACCGCACAGGGCAGCGTTCCCGCTCCCACAGCTCGCGCACCCATGCTTCTTTTGCTACCCCCGGACCCACCTACGGCCAGCCCATCACCACGGTGACAGCCTCTGCTTCCGTGACTGTGGCGGTCCACTCGGCCCATCCAGCCCAGAACCCCACCTACTTGACGTTCTCCTCACCAGATGGGTATCAGCCTGCCAATGCCGCTGACCCTGAACCTCCCTTCTCGGACCCCCACGTGCCTTTTGAGGGGTTCTCTGATGAGAAGGACTCAAAGATGGAGGCAGTCGAACTGCAGGATGTGGAATGTGAGGCTCACACTGAGTACAACAGGAGGAGGTCAGATAGCTGAGGTATGTCCTCCTTGACAAAAGTGCCTGATCAGGGGATAGGGGATATCTGGTAGCAGAGTGGCTAGAGCGACTGCCTTTGGACCCCAAGGTCGCTGGTTCGAGTCTCACTTCTGGCTGTAGTACCCTTGAGCAAGGTGCTTATCCTGAATTGCTCCAGTTAAAATTACCCAGCTGTATAAATGGGTAAATAATTGTAAGTTGCTTTGGAGAAAAGCATCAGCTAAATGAATAAATGTAAATGATTGCCTAACACTGACATTTAATTTGCTAAATATTTATCATGACTATTATTGTAATAGCAAACAGCAGTTGATTGATTTTTAGTTTTATTTTTCATTTAAGCAGTGCGTACATTCAGTAGATTATAGAATATAATATGAATATTCAACGTACACAAATATATTGTTTATACCTATGTCAGTGTTAGATAGGGATTTTCTCAAATTTTAGTTCTTTAATCAGGGACATCGGTCATAATATTTTTTTCCAAAGCGGAATGTTATTTTTAATATTTTTTTTTGCCGCTGAATGAGATACTCTGTTGTGTGATTTATTTATTTGTATTTTGTGTTTCTCCAGTGAGTATATGGCGATACTGCAAGGCCAAAGACTGGACCTCCTCCTGATTGACAACAAGGAGGCAGAGCAAGGCACGCAGATGCAGAAGAGCAGCACTGCTGGGTGTTACATTTTTACTGTAGCTTGTAATATTATTTGATACTTTTATAAATATTTAAAAACTGTATACTTGTAAATACAACAAAAGAGCTATAACTTAGGAGCAGTTCAACTGTTCAATAGCCCGGGATATTCTGCGCGCGCGTGCGTGCGTGTGTGTGCGTGTGTGTGCGTGTGTGTGCGTGTGTGTGCGTGTGTGTGCGTGTGTGTGTGTGTGTGTTAGAGCGTGAGAACTTTTCAATTCCTCTATCTTTGCCACGAGAAAGCTACATCCACACAAACGTTTCAGCATATATTTTTTGCTGCTTAAAAAATGTATAATTGTATAATTCTATGCAAATATTGCTTATATGTGATATGAGTGTGTTTGCCTGGATGAGGTGTGTATGTTAAAGCCCTGACATGGAACCGATATCTGGCAAAGTAGCACAGTTCACCTTTTCTTCCAATGCACAACAAAAGTGCAGTTAAGGAATCTGTGGTTTATCTGAAATAATGTGATGTTCCCACACTTGAGAAATTAAACAGCGAAACTCTCAGTGAATCGGTACCCAAAAGCTGGAAGTCGGGGGGAGAGGTATCGTTTGATACGCAAGAGAAGCGTAACATTTCGACTAGAATTGATAGGACTTTCAGTCTGTAAACCACTAGATTCCACAGACCGGTGATAAATACTGTAAAGTTACATGTAAAAAGCAGACTCAGGATGCCCATTGACAGGAGAAAATGTTTCCTTCCTCTTGTCAGCTTTTCCATTAGTACTGTTGCCCAATGTTTTTGATACTTCTGTAGAAATATGGTAGTTCATATTTAAAATGCTTTAAGACTATTATTTCGGATGTTCCGCGTGAGAGAACGTACACGTACGGCTTAAAAATATTTCATGTAGGGCTTTAGCCTGTGTGTGTGTGTGTGTGTGTGTGTGTGTGTGTGTGTGTGTGTGTGTGCAAGTGTAAATGTCTGTGTATAAAGGTACGCCTCTTTTTAAAGGTAATTTACATATCACAAACCTGTGGTAGTTATGACATTACTGTTTAACTTTGAAACACGCTATGCGTGCTATTTAAATGGAGCAGATATGAAGAAAAAAAGAAAAGCATGTTCCTCTTTGGCTGTAGCTCCCTAGGTCCAGTGTTTCCATGTTCTCACCAGAACGGTCTTCACTTTGGTCCATTTGCTCTTGTTTTCTGGAGATGTTTTACTGTAAGCATCCCTTAGTGCACTCCGTACCAGCCTCACACTGCCGAACCCTTCAGTCCTGCTTTTTGGAGGGACTCCCTCGCCCGTCCGGCCTGCTCGGTCAGATGACCTTCCGAGAAGGAGCCGCTCCTTCGACGCGTGTCCTGGATGCTCTTCGGTCAATAGCGATGATTTTCAGTCATCGTTGATGCGGGCTAGCTTCGCCCCGGTTCCGACTTTTGGGGGGGGGCGGAGTTAACGTTAGAACGCCGTAGCACTTCCGGGTCCGAAGCCTCCAGGAGATCTCCTCCACCCGGTTCCCTCCTTTCCTTTACGGACGTTACTTCAGATTCCTCTCAAGAGTACGACATCGGTGCTGTTGATAAATACACTTATAAGCTAAGTTCTGTTGTAGCTAAGGCACTTGACTGCACTGTTTGTTGCATTGTTCAGAAACCTCCTTTTATTCCGTTTGTTTTTGATAAGCTACTATGAAAAGTGCACTAAGGGTTTAGCACTATATGGCCACATTCCATAAACTAATTTGCCTACTTCTTTTAATTGACAACGAGACGGCCGGCCTCGGTTTAGCACGAGCGGTCTCCGTTGACCTCACTTCGTAAAAATCCGCGAAACGGAACACCGTGACGCTAATTGGAAGTTCCCCCTCGGCTGCCAAACGGTGTCAAATGGAGCACACAAGAACTTCAGAGGTCAGAGATCCCGGAGGTTCCCCGCCGGTGCTAGGCCAGCGTGCGTGCGTGCCTCTGTCCGTCGCTTTTGCCAGCTCCCCCGAGCCCTTTGAGTTTGACTTCCCGTTGAACGCGCATTTGTCATCTTTCTCTACATGTGACGTTTGCTCTCTTTGTGTCTGCTGCTTCTTCTATTTTATTTAGTTTTTTTTTTTTCCCTCCTAATGTCACATTGGCAGAAGGGAGGAATCCATGGCTGGCAACTATTTTTTTTTGGGTTTTTTTTTTGTTATATTTTATTATTTTTTTACTTTTGTGATATTTATATTTTTGTATAATAAGATGGTCGTTCTTACATTATTGTTCTTACATTATATAATGCCAGTTTATAACAAATGCAGGGATTTTTACTTTTTATTGAAAAACACTATTACAGTTATGTATTTACTTTAATGGATTTTTGTCTGTATAAAGTGCGTACTAATGTTAAATAGGAAAAAAAGAGTATATAACATTTACCTTACAGATTCATCATAGCTGTTAGTGAGGATTTAAAAGGAAGAAAATATTCGAAATGATCTGCCAATTTTCTTGGTAGGAGTTGATGTATGTCATTTCAGTTACAAAGATAAATGTATGCCATATAATTTATTTATATGAAAATTTATTTTTGTAGTGTACATAGTAGTTGTCAAGTTATTTGACAGAAGTATATTTTTAAAGAGTTTATATGTATTGATCCTGTTTTGTTGGAACATAAGAGAAAATGTTACAGTGTACACTTTCATTGCTAAGTTTTTTTTTTTTTTTTTCTTTTTTTTTTTTTTAAATAAAGAAAAAGCCCCTTACAGTATTATGAGTGAAATTCAAAAAGCTGTTTTGGGTTTGGAAAAATCTAGCCATGAAAGTAGAAATTGTACTAGATCTCTAAATATTAATGTTCAAACACTGATAGAATTCTAACAAATAAAAAAAACTATAACTTATTTGTCTTTTGTTTGTAACTTTAATAAACATTAATGTAAAACAAAGTGGTTGGACTATGTGTGTGTGTGTGCGTGTGAGAAAGTGCGAGAGCGAGTGTACATGATGTTCAGAAGTTGTCTTTTTCACACTAAGCACACTCACCTCTGCGTAAGCTCTACTTTTGACAGAAATACATTTTTACTTCCTGGACTTAATACTCCCTTCATAAACCTGCTGCATTAAAAGAAAGTCCAGCCACAGTGTTAAGTCGTTCAGGCTTTTTAAGGCTCTGATGCTTTTTGTGGGTATAATGTTATGGATGAGGATAAAAATGGGAGAAAAACAGGAATGAATTTTCTCTATCTCTATATCTACGGTCAGAAAAAGCAGACTCAGATGTTTCCATCTCTTGACCTGCAGAGCACAGTGAGTGTAGTACAGTGGCTTTAGGCCTTAGTGCCTTATTGCTAAATAATATTGAGTAACAAGTGATTCATTCCATTTCACAGCGGCCGTAGACAAACCATGGAGTCTCTTTGTCCTTTTAGTTATTCTGGAGCAGGACTGCTGGCAGTGCAATTGTTGGCTTTGTTTAAATTTTCGCTGAATTTATTTTTCAGGGCCAGTGACCATAAAATTAGTTTTTCCAGCCAATAAATTGTGATCCATTGCTTTAGGCCATTTTTGACTCGCAGTAGTTAGGTGGGAAGTAACCAACTCGGTACAATGGAAGAAAATGCACAGGCAAAGAAATTCTTTGCTATGACAGCAGAAAAAAATGCCGCAGTTCTTATATTAATCTGTTTTGTGTTTGACCAAGGTGATTTGACCTATAGTGAATTATACTGGGCAAAGCATCCTGAGAGAAACTCAACTGTTCTTTACAGTGTGGATATTGTGTACAGATGGGTTCCTTGTGAACGCTGATTTTTCTTTTTTCCCCCTCAGCTTTGAGCTTCTCATGAAGTCATCTCATTTAAACACACCTGCCATACTTACGTTGTGTGTGTTTTCAAACTGTAGAGGAAAATAAAAGCAGACGTGTTTCAGTTAATCACAAAAAACAGGATGGGTAACAAATGAGCCTTTGTGTCTTTAATGCTTCAGTAATTTGAAAATACTATTTAATCTACAGATTTAGAGTTAATTCCATGAGGGTAATTAAAGAGTTTTTGGTTTTAGTGAAGGAAGACAAACCCCGACAGCGATGTTCCGAACTTATGGACCGAGTGTCTTTGCATTGCACTTTGGGTGAATTAGAATGAGACCAAATCATTTGACTGGAAACTAATTTTTGTCTAAGCAGTTTTGTCTTTCACGATTTGCTGCTGGTCCGGTGTTGTATCAGGATAACAGCTGCCGTACAGAGCATCAAGAAAAGACAAGAGCATATTCATTATAAAAAGATCTGAAACAATCTGGAATGAAGTGATCCAGTATGGATAGAAGAGAGCAAATTTAACTTTTTCCAAAGACGCCTCTGCAGCATGAGCAAGTTTTAATAAGAGCAGTTAACTTTCTTTTTTGTTGTCACTGGTTTTAAGAGTGAGGCTGTGAGCTATAACTGCACGGGTTATGAAGACATTGCTTATTTTAATGTAATGTTAATAATATAGGGATAGTTCAGATATGTTAAGTACTCTATGCCTTTTTTTATTCCTGAACAATGTTCAGTTTGACTATTGTCGCAAAGAGCGGACCAGAGCCCTGGGTGTGGACCCGATGTGGGATTGTTTATTGCAAAGATACAAAGAGGAAAGCAATACTCGTAGTCGGGGACAAGCGTAGTTCAATCCGAGGTGCAAATGTGGTTGGAGAGGGGAATCCGAAGACGTGACCGATGAAACGAAGCCCAGGTACAATGCTGCAGAAGACAGGAACACGGACAAGGAGACAGTCAAGGGAGATCCATGGAGAAGGACAGGTAAGGCGTGGTGGAAGTGTCATGAATGCAGGAGGAACGGTTGTCTCAAAAGAGATTCCGCAACTGAGTAGCGGTGGACTGGTGCTCCTGATACCTGGCTGCGTTGATTGTGACCAGGTGTTTTTGGTTGTGCTGCGGGCATGGGCATGACAACTATTTTTGTAGTTGTATCTTCTGATTTTTGTGTGGGTGAGGCTGGATATTCATACAATTGGGACACAAAATTACTGAACTATGAAATGAAATCTTTTAAATGGATTTTGGCCTAGAACTCCTTAGGCTCTAACCCAACAAATGGATGAGAAAGAAAATTACAATTCTGGAACTATAATCCTTCTCTAAAGAAGTAGTGGAAATGAAGTAAAAAAAATGTTTCTTTTTCCATTTTAGAGGCTTACTAAGTGTTTTATATTTGCAATAGTATTGCATATAATGGCTCTTGCTGTTAGCAAAGTTTTGAAATTAGTTGAGTGGAAGCAACACGTCATCGTACCACGTGAATTATTTCAAGCAAGACCGCTTAAATATTTGTAAATATTTAACGTTTAAAATTTGCTTTGAATGAAATAAAATCATACAAGTATGAAGATTCGTATTCCTTTAATTTGCGGTTTTCAGAGAGAGTGAGAGTGTTCGCTGTAACACGCCGTTCGTGTGTTTGCCCTGTGATGGACCAGGAGAGCCTACAGAGTGTTCTTTTACACTTTCAGAAACGTCTGCCGTTACTCCCTAGAAATATTCTGCTGGTACTCGACGGGGAACGTTGCCGACTGCTGTGAGTTTTTTTTCTTTCCCACAGGAAGGTCTCTCGGATCAGCAGAAGACACAAACCAGGTGGCAGACACATTTCTCCTGCGTGTGTAAACTTATGGTTTGCCAAAAGGGAAAGTTATCAACAGTGCTCAAAAGTTATAAATTTCAGGTTATGCCAAATATAATACTATACAGAAAAGACAGCATAGCGAACGTAAAAGTAACGACATGAATAAAAGAATAGAGCGACTGAACCGCTGTTTATTTGAAATTTCCTGCGGAAGGTCTCGTGTGACAACTATACATGTTTCACTGCTTTGTTTAGACGTTCTTTTTTGTGGCTTCACAGCATGCCGGACCGCATGACGACAGAAATGGCGCTAACATATTTGTCTCAAAAAATTAAGTTTATATATTGATTGAGGAGATGGCGAAATAGCAATGTCCTGTTCAGGCTGGGAGTACCAGCGATGCTGTCCCCGGCATCCTTCCTCTTGTTTAGAGAAATGCTGCTCGTCTTCGCTGTGAAACGGGCAATAATGTACGGAACATGTGCCTCACCAAGGGAGTGGAGGCAGGATGGAGAGAGAGATAGAAAATCCTTAAAGTTAAATACTTTCATGTGTATTTTGGAGTGTTGGGCGGACATACGCATGCTAATCCGAATCTAATTATAGTGTTACAGTTGCACACACGGCTTTGCCATCAGCACTGCAGACAGGCCTGCTTTTATGACCACGGTGACAATGATTTGTATTCGTAATACTAAACCGCGCTCACCACCGATAATAATGATAACTTGTTAAATCCGCAATTTATTAGGGCATTGCAACTTATCCGCTCATATTGTCAGAGTGGTTGACAGCAGAACTTCTTGAGGTTGCAGTTGTGCGTTCCGAGATGCTTTGGTCTTGATGACCTCCGTTTTGATCACGAAAGATAGCAGGGCGTAAAAATGGGATCTTTTAGTGTCCAGAAACTCAGTTACTATCTGCTGCCTTGGCCAGTCTGATCAAACATGTTCAAGGCAGATGGAATTCATGTGGGAGAGGCGGTGAAGGCCTTTCCTCATCCTACGCTTACACTACAGCTGGATAACGATACGAAAATGGCAAAAAACGGGGATCCGCCCTCAAACTCGGCTCACCTGCACCGTGCCTCCTCTTCAGCGTTTCACAGGCGTACCGCTCTTAGTGAAATGTCCTTGCAACCTCCGTGTAGGCTGGAAAGATGTCTGAGCTGTGCCTCCCTGAAAGAGGACGTGAGCTCGGTAACGCACCGTGATCGACTCTTAGGCGACCGACTCCAGTTCCACCTGAAGCCCACAAACTTAATGGAAAACACACTTGTCCCAAGGCCTCTTTCCATTTAGAAAAGCGATGTACCGGAATCCAAGGGTGCAGCGTAGCTAAAGCAATCAGGACAGGCCTCTATCAGACACGATTCACTTCCAGAGTTAAAAGGGGAACTTTGGGTGCTTGTTTGATTGCTCCTCTTGGCATCTATGCTCATCAGTGGACAGCGCCAACGGAGAAGCCTTCACAGAAAACGCAATATGTAAACAATGACCCCGGAACAAAACATTAATGTCAACGTCATTCAATTTTACGGGAAGAAGAGCACCAGGCGCACTCCCAGAAACCTGTGCTCTGCCTGCCATGGGTCAGGAAGGCCCGATTCAAGGCCTATAATTTAAGGTCCAGTCATTTTACTCTCACAAGCTGTCTCCTTGTGATTGCTTATTCTCCCATCTGTGCTTGGCAAGGGCTGTGCTACACGCTTGTTTGTGTTAGAGCGCTGTGTTTACTTTAATCAGATCACGTTAGCTCTAGCTTCCCTGCTCGGCCCCAGCTGTACGGGGGGCTGGTGTAAACACAGCATTTCTGGAGAATTCCTGAGCCGTCCCACTCCGGGGCTAGTGTCCCCAGAAACACAGAAAACCATGACCCACCTCAAAACCCCCATTACATAAATCCATGTGTTCTCTACCTGCGAGAGGACCCATTCCCCACCGTTAAGCAGATGATAACCTTGGCAGATTTTTGTGATTTTGTGTAACTCCGTGTGCTGCTATTAGGACTACTCATAATTAATCTTCTCGTGAGTTCCGCATTGTTGTTCTAATGGATTCTTTTCAACTAGGACATCCGATCGCACTTCACGCATTACTGCTCTGCGAGTTTTTGTGACTGCTGATTATTATTAATGGCAATTAAGAAGCTTTGCAACTTGAAATAAATTGTTACCATTGCTACAGTCTTCACTACAAGAATTATATTGCTTTCATGGAGACCTGACATGACGGGAGTACAATTAGAGCAGTGGACGTGCACAACATGATCTGGTGGAACCACTAAAATAGCAAATAACCATTTATCTTCCTACTTAGCCGGTCTCAAATAATGTAATTTTTTAGTTTTTCCCTAGAAAACTGAACACTAACTGAAAGTGCTGAGGGCCTCTGTTCGTATTTTCAGCAGAAATTCAGTCCCAGCGATGTTAACCTGTAACATCTTGTTCGTAAGGCTAAGGATCGTCAAGTTTTGTTTTCCTTACGGCTTTCAAAAACTTCCAAATGTAAGTTGTTGAAACGGTGCAAGACCTGCTGTCTAGTTACATGTGAAGGAATCAGTTTTCCCCACAAGTGCAGCGAATCGTGCGGCAGTCCCACCCAGTGCAGAATCAGCAGCAGGCCACAATCTGTGCTGCCTCTCCTGCTCGAGCCTTCTCATTTCCCCCCGGGTCCGAGTAAACAACGCACAGGAGCGCCGCCCGAGGAAGACCTTGCTGTTTCGGATTGGTCACAGGTCCGAGCTCCTTGAGCATTTCAATCCAGAGCTTCCTCACTCAGTAATAAAAGGCCACTCTGGGGGGAGAAAAAGCGGAGGCAGGAATTACTCTAAATGCCGTTGGAAAGCAGAAGAGTTTGCCACAGGACCCTTGGCCCTTGAGATGGTAATTGGTATCTGGAGTAGAGACATGTATGGCTCAAGGGAGTCCCTTCAGGGTCCACCATCAAACACAGTGCCTTAGTTCAGGAGCTGGGCTGTAAATCTGCACTTTCGAGTCCTCGAACGGAATTTGCTAGCTCGTCAGCTGCATTCAGAAAAATTCATCTAAATGGAAGAATGGGAGAACTGAACATTTCAGTGTCTACGCTATGTTGCAGTAACTCTCTTTCATAACTCCGTTCTGTTGCTTATGTATTTGGAAGGCACGTTTCCTTATTCTCGACCAGAGGATTCCATTGTTAACCATTTCTATCTTTGCCGTAGCAATTTAAGTGCTAATAATTGCAAATTCCATTCAAGGATTTGAATCTACAGATTTACAGTCCAGCTCCTGAACTACTATGCTCCCTTTTCTCTTTGAAAGGAAACATTTTGGTGTCATTTAAATTCACAGAAGGAGTCTTATTGCTGTGCTCTGCTTATATTTGTTAGATCCAGAACATGTAGATTGTTGGATGATTTTGTGACCTGTGAGGTCTACAGCAACGAGAGCTCAAGGTTGTGCCATCTGTAGCTGGTCGCTGCAGCGTTTGTTTGGACTGCGGGCCGGAAGTGGGGATCATTAGTCTCTGCCGCATGCATAGCGGCTGCAAAAAAGGGGCCTCTGTGGAAACAGGACGGAGCTCATAATTGGTTCAGCTGCTGTTCGCCGTTTCCGTGACAACCCGGCAGGCAAGCCCTGATGAGTCGCGGCTGAGGCCGTCACTCACAGCTGAAAATGATCCTGTGGGTACTTCTAGACATTTCGCAGTGTGATTGCCCCTTCAGTCTTGCCCAATCTCAAAAGCCTCACTCATTCCAAAAATAAGCAGGGCAGGTCAGTAGAGGGGTTTATGGGGCTGCTCATGGGAACTTTTCCAGTGCTTATATCCAGTGGAGCTTTGCCTTCAATGCAATGTTTGATTTGGTTGCATCTGCAAGCTGACCTCAGATATCCACCTTGTAGCCCAGATGTGTGTGATTCCACTGGAGCAGGCTTTAACTTTCCCAGGTTTTGCCCAAAAATAACACATAGCGAGGCCGTCTTGTGAAAAAGGGGCGAGAGAGGAAGGGAGAGAACACTGGAGCATATTAATCCTGAATGTAGCTCCTGAGTGTTGATGGAACTGAGCCCAGTTGCAGGGCTTGTCACACGGGAAAGAGGAGCAGTCCAACCCACCCACTGCCACTGAGCGTTGACAGACCTAATGGTTGATGGTGCCCGGCCAGTGTGAGCTACCGCCATACCACAGTTCTGTCAGGAATGGAAAGTACACACATGTACCAAAAGGTTGTATCCCGGCCTACGCTGAAGCCACAGACGCTATACTATACTGTATACTGCCCTGAAACAAAAATCCGTTTAGCCCGGTGCATTGAAAATAATTGTTTTAGCACTTTCTAGTACTTTGCTAGGGAGGGTGCAGTGGCGCAGCGGATTTGACCCAGTCCTGCTCTCTGGTGGGTCTGGGGTTTGAGTCCCGCTTGGGGTGCCTTGTGACGGGCTGGCGTCCCGTCCTGGGTGTGTCCCCTCTAGCCCTGTGCCTGTGTTGCCGGGTTAGGGGGTAACTATTCTATCCACATTTGGTCGTCTGTCCTGTACTATAACCCATAGTGTGGAAACGTAAACAAGGTACTGGGGTATAAACTGGAGGACATCTCACCACTATACTATCTACTACTTTTACTGTAAACTAATGTTGAAATGAAATGAGGGTAATCCACAAAAAGCAGCAAAGTATTACACACACGTTGTCTGAAACCGCTTGTCCCGAGCGGAGTCGCGGTAAGCCGGAGCCAATCCCAGAGAGATTGGGAACAGGGCTGAAGGGGTGGGGCCACACCCTGGACGGGACACCAGCCCATTGCAAGGCCATGAGTAGTCACCCAGGCGCACAGCCAGGTGAAGGTACTGGAGCAATTACAGGGCAAGAACCTTGCTCAAGGGCACTACAGCCAGAGGCGGGAATCAAACCGGCAATCCGCGGAGCCAAAGGTAGCCGCTCCCTAAGCAAAATCTACTGGAGTAAAAGTTTTTTTAAAAAAAAAAAAAAGTATGCTGTGAAAAAAGCTACCAAAGTATGAAGTTACTTGATTTATATTAAGCTTTTTCATGTTCTGAATATTGAAGCTGTCAACAGCTTAAATGTACAGTTTTAACTCATGGAAAATATACGTATGTAATATATATGTTTCCAGTAAATTGAATCTGCCATGCTTTTATTGGATACCTTTATCCAAAGAAATGTGCAGCTCTTTAGCCATTTGTAAAGCAGGGAGTAAATACTGAATGGTGAATACATTGCTTAAAGGCTATACAGCCATGTAAACCAGCAGCCTTTCACTTTCATTATCCATGCCTGCTACAAAGCTGACTGTCCTACAGTAAGAAAACCCAGACACAAAGTAACACTATGCAAATAACTAAAAAATGAAAAAGGTTGGTCAGTTCAGATTATCAAAGTCCAAAAATGGTAAAACCCTATAAGATTGGTCACATTCCTCAAACCTGCTGTACTCAGTTGAGCTCATTTGATAGTTATCTTTCTTGCCCTTGTTTTATTTAGGACATGAGAATTAGACAGTATCAAACATTCATTTTTTGCAGCTATAGCTAATTGTTGTCAAACAGCCTTTTAATTTATATTATTTTGCTAATATTGACCTTTTTTGGTTAGAAAGCCAGTACAGCTTGTGAACAATTAACAAGCTGTCTAGGAAATGAAGAGTAATAACTTACTGGAAGATGTTTTTTCAGAGTGTATGTCAACTTCGTGTACACTGAAACACTGATGGCCATCATTTGGCAGACAAAGGCAAGAATAAATGTATGAAGCGTGGGTGGATGTGTAGTCGACAGCCTTTGGAGTTGGGGTGAATGTATAGTCAGGGTTCGGGGTTATGGTGGATGTGTGCTCAGTATTACTTTTAGGTTGGATAACACACACATAATCACACTGCTGGTTTCAATGGGATGTACTGAAGCATCAAAAGGGACAGGACTAAAGAGGAAAAAAACTAGCTGGCATTCCTAAAAATAATAGGAAAATCTGTTCACGGTGTTCAGAAGTTACTCACTCGCTTTCTTTAACCACTTGTCCTTGACAGGGTTGCGGCGGTCTGGAGCCTATCCCGGAGCCACTGGGTGCCAGGCCAAGAGGGGTAGGCCTGCACTAGAGATGGAAGACCAGTCCATCGCATCCAAAAGTTAAGCTGAACATTAAATTACAATAAATTCCAAATTTGTTCACAGAATTATTACTGAAAGATTTGTTGTTTGCCTCGCACCCTGTGCTTCCAGGATAGGCTTCAGTCCACGGGAACCCTGCACTGGACAGGAGCTATAGATAATTGATGGATGCTCCAGGGAAAATACTCAGCAGTATAAATGGAGCAACCCTGAGCAAGGCCCACCCGAACCTGCTCGCCCCAGACGGGGCACGGGAAACCGGAGCCTAACCCAGCACGCAGGGTGTAAGGCCGGAGGGGGAGGGGACACACCCAGGACGGGACACCAGCCCATTGCAAGGCACCCCAAGCAGGACTCGAACCCCAGACCCACCGAAGAGCAGGACCTGGACCAACCCACCGTGCCACTGCACCCCCACATCAGCACTATAAATAGTGGGTTGTAAATCACACTGACTAAAGGCATCAGCTAAATTGCAAAAAAATGGCATAACTTTGTTTTTTTTTTTTTTGTTTTTATAAACATAGCCTGAAACTGAGGCCATGTATTTTCACCCTAAACCGAGCTGGTACGGAGGAGCAGGTAGCGAAGAGGGTGAAAAAAATGCAACAGAGTAAAAACGCTTTTTTTTTTTCTTTAGAAATGTGCTCAAGTAAGAGTACAGATTAGTAAACTTCTGTGAAAATTTGGCCAGAAAAATTCTTAAGTGCGAATAATGGGGTAAATGTAATTGTAGATAATGCTGAGGGATGAGCAGTCTACCTATAGTACACACTACTGCAATGCGTGGGAACCCACGGACACCTGACACGTCCCTCGGCAGCTCCGATACAGACGCCGGGACTAATGGCGGCATTTGGCGGTTGACTCAAAGCACAGTGTAGGTCATAAGGTTTAGTCTGCAGTAGGTCAGTCCTTTTTCTGGATGAGCCACATCGGAGGCAAATAAACATTTCCTTTGGAATTTAACGCATCTTGGTTTTGAAAATGATCTTTGCAGGTTTGGCCTTCAGCGAAAACAAATAAACAAAAATATATATCATTAGGAGCAGTTGTTAAGGGCTTGAAAGTAGACATCAGTAGCTTCCTGCATTTGTCATTTGTGTCCTTTGGTAGATATTACATCTCAAATATGTAAGGCAAATAAACAAATCCCTACACCCCTGGCATCACACCCAGCTCCTCTGGTATGACCATTATTAATTCCAAATGAATTACTGGGACAGCAATCGCTCCTCTGTTAAACATATTTTATTATGATGTCATGTTATTTCTGCTTGTTTCATTCAGGCACCCCATAATTGAGCACGTCTTTACACAAACCTTCCCAACATGATAACAAAGGTTGATTAATGACCAGTTTACAACAGACGTCCTGAAGGAATAGACGGCAGATTCCTCAACAAAAGATTTATGAAATGACGGCTGGATTGGCCATCTGTTTTTTTCACACAGCTGAAAGGTTTTCTGGTCTCCTGATTCTAGTTTTAACTGTCCCCACAGCTAAATTGCTCTAAATTTTTAAAGTCACTGGACCTAGATATTGTTTCATATTCAAAGGTGTTTTGATGTTTTTTAACCCCCTCAAACCATCTTTTTTTTGTATTAGCGCAGCATATAACAGTTTTATTCTATTACTATTAGTAATTTGCTTTTTATTGAAACTGCAACTCCTCTATAGATCATGCATCGATTGCATTTCTCAGAAATCAAATTTTAAGTATTTCTGCATTTCCATGTACTAATGCTTAGAAATTAAACGAATCAAAAATAATACAGGGCAAAACAGGTGGGAAAAAAAAAACATATAGGTGGGATGTTAGAGAGCAAAAAATTACTTACTCATGAAGAGCATGTTACTATGTGACCAGGCTAGCTGGAAAAAAACATAATTGTGTAATATTATCTTTATTCAGCTGGTTTCTCAAGTTTTAGGCAGGCAAATATGCTATATTTTTAAACTGGAACTCAGCATTTAACTGGAAACTGTACTGGAATGGCAGACCTGGAATCTTCTCAGAAAAATCTTTAAGTAAGAAATGCAACATTCAGAAAAGGGAAGATTAACAAATGGCTGGTGAACTTCTTACAGGTCATGTCAGAAATATTGACAAAGTGTTTCGGAGATCAGGATTCTTCCTCATGAAGCTCTGCTGCGTTAACTTTCATTAAAGTTGTGGACGTGATCGTTTGTTGAAGGGGAGGGCAAAGGCAGGGAAAGTGATTAAGGAGTTTCAGGAAATGGAAAGAAAGGGGACATGTGGCCATTCACACTCCCAGTACGCCTTCCATTGGTACCGGAGAGATATGTTCACGCGAGTCTGAGAACTGGGGCAGGTCATCAAGCGGGAGGCGTAAGGAGGTGGGCACAAGGCTGAGCACTGCCCCCCGTGCCCCAGCGCCCCAGTCCCCCACCAATCTGCCTTCCGTGGCGCTGGGTGTTTGTGAGCGGCCGCAGAGCGCGGATCCAGCTGGCTCCACCACTACTGTGTGCAGAACCCAACCTTGACACCAGTTTAAAAATACAGGACAAAAGCACGGAGGCTGGGAAAATTAGATATGACATCTTCGCAGAATCAAACACACCAGTGTTACATTTTTAGACTTGCTGATTTTAAATCTTAACGGTAAAAAGTAACTGTTGAAACTCCTGACTGTCTTTGTGAGCGAGACACACCAAAGCATTCACCACCTGGTGTGCTACACACTTTGTCTGGACCAGGGATACACAAATTCATCAGCCCAAGCAGCTGTGCTTTCCTTGGTCTCCAGCTTCCAGGACAGGATCCAGCGGTTGATATCTTAGCTCCTTAAAATTTCTGCATTCTTGGCCTTTTCTTTATGGTTTGATGGTGGAGTGCTCAGACCTGCCACCCACGTGGTGATCTCAGGGTCTGGTCCTCTCTGTGACGGTCCATTCATGTTGGTCACTGGCCATGGTCAGATACTCCAAAACAAATTTACTCACTCTGTTTTGGACGAGAAAGGAGTTGTGGTTTCAGGCTCCAGTTTTAAAGCTACTCTTATTTTTGTTGGCAGGGTGGTCAGCTGGGTTCTTCAAGAGACAAACCTAGATGAGTTTTACAACCATTGAGAGGAATCTGGTCCATTTGACCCAAATTCACTTACGCTGAAGACTAGGCTGGAACCCATTCCACACTCAGTCAGCAGGGAGAATGTTCTGCCATTAGTTTGTATGTTTGGATGGATTTTTCCTGATCCTGGCACCGTACGTGTGTGTGGGAAATATATCTTAATGCCATAACCAAAACTGTTTACCACATGGCTTTGCTCAATTCAGAATCCTAACAATTTATAAAAGGGCAGTTAGTCTGTGTACTATAAATCAGTTTAACGTCAGCAGCTAGTGGTATTGTTTTATTGTAAAGCCACACACACGGATGATAAAAGCTTTCAAAGGAAATATTTTCTTTGCTCAACAGTGTTGCGCACAGTATGCAGCTTCACATAAAATGCCTCACATTCGCTGGACCGACTGAAAGTACCACCTCATAAAAAAGGAAAGAAAAGAAACAGGCAATAAGACACATTCTTACACAAAGTCCGCAATTCTGCTGAAAATCATTTCACTCTTATCCATTCCTCGTTCTTACAGCAAACATATTTGCATGTCAGTAGTTAAATGGACACAGACTGCAACCATCTGAGAACTAAGTAGTTTACATTAACATTTCTTCATTATTTTTCTACGGGTTTATAAACCTTTTGGAATATTTATCTTGGCCACATTACGCATTATTTCATCAAGAATGTGTGGTGGTGTCCATTTCGTAGCGGCAGTGCAGTATAATATTTTTTCAGTATGAATTTGGTGAAATCATTCCAGTAAATCCCAAACTAACCTGTTATCGTTTCCATGATGAATCACACCAGTAGCTTCAAGTAAGCACAACCGCAGAGTTATATTGCACTGTACAGCTACTTTTACAGTATACTATATCATGGAATATTCTAACAAGTAAAATGATGGTTTAAACTGCACATTTATAAGACATGAAAATGTTTGCTTTGTGCCAAAACAGAGGGCTGTACTTTGTAACCATCTGAAAGATGTAGCTGAAATTAATCCAGTTAAAAATGCTACTTTATTAGCGGGTAAAAGTGTCATTTGTTTTGGAAAGGAAGCATAGCGATGGGTAGCATTGTGCTTCACGGGTCTTGGTCTGTATTTGAAAGACAATTCAAATCTGGCTCACTTGGTATGAGGGAATGAGTGCCATTGTCCTGTGCTGGACCTTACAGCAGTTTACCAATTTACACACAAAGGTATTCTTACTGCATAGGATAAGCTCCAGATCACTATGACCCAGTGGTGGACGAGAGCTTATTTATAACGGATGAATGGAACACAGCAATGAGTTGCCTGTCATTTCAAAAAAATTATGTCCACTATGAGAAAGAATTGTTAAACATATGGAAACCCTTGTTCATTAATTTAATCACAAAGATTCAAAATGTAGTGATAACTTTATTATTAATCAACTTTATCATCAGGGCAGCTGGCAGTGTAGTGGTTAGAGCTCGCTCCTTTAGACCCACAGGTCAGTTCAGACCTCTGGCTGAAGTAACCTTGAGTAAAGTACTTACTCTAAATTGCTCTAGTAAAAATTACCCAGCTGTATAAATGGGTAAATCATTGTAATTTATTTTGGAGAAAAATGTCAGCTAAATGAATAAATGTAATTAATGCAATGGAAGATCAGCATGTGCTACGGATTTGTAAACAGTTTCCTCCTCAGTTACACAAAATCTTTAGGTCTTTGTAAGAAGTACCATGTCCATAAGAGATGCCAGGGTCTTGGACCACACAGCTAGACCACAACACTCTGTATCAGAGAACTTGAGGTCTTCCTGTCTTGAGAAGACACAAGATCATCCACCGTGCACACAGGTATATAGTGCCAAGAGATATCTGGACAATTACCAGTTGTGCTACACCAAACAGGTTACTCATCTTGTCTGTTTATGGTGCACCATAGTATTATGTGGTCTATTTATGGTATTTGCTGAAAATGTAGCAGATCGAAGTTGTGCAACATTTTCAATAAAACCATAAATAGACCATATAATACTATGGTTGCACATGGAAATCACAACCCGGTCCTGCAGATACATCCTGCGTAATATTCATAGGATCCGTCCCTACCTCACAACAGACTCTGCCCAACTACTTGTCCAGGCCATGGTGACATCCCATCTGGAATACTCCAACTCCCCATCTCCCGCTACTACCATCAGACTTCTACAGCTGATACAGAATGCCGCTGCACAAGTTGTGTTTGATTTCCCAAAGCGTTCCCATATATCTCCTCTACTCATTTCTCTGCACTGCCTTCCTATAGCTGCCCGGATCAAATTTAAGACCCTGGTTATGGCCTACAAATGCATCAATAGAACTGCTCCCAGCTATTTACAAGACTTGATCAACAGCTACACCCCAGCTAGACCCCTTCGTTCGTCTACTTCTGCTCGCTTGGTGGTCCCGCACATGAAGTAAAGCACAGAGGTTCTCGGTTCTGGCACAGTTGTGGTGGAATGACCTCCCCCTCTCACTCAGAACTGCTGAAACTCTGTCTACATTCAAGAAGGGTCTGAAAACTCACCTTTTCCGGACTCACTTCGCCCAAGATCTCTCCAGCTCATGTATGGTGGAAACATTCATGCACCGTAACTTTGTGATCATCCCCAGATAAGCCTTTACACAGCCACTACTCCTGTATTGTATGTGAATGTTTGTGTATGTTATAAATAAATAATAAAAAAAAAAATTGTAGGAGGGTTATAAGGATTCATCTATCCTGCGATTTATTCACCTACTCGAGCATCAAGTGGAAAGTAATAAACTAGGTTTACTCAAGAATCACATGTCTGCAGCCATGTCTCTTTCTTTTAATGTAATGCACAAATTGTATTTTCGCTGAGATGTACTGTACGTCACTTTGGAGAAAAGTATCTGCTAAATGAATAAATGTAAATGTAATTGAGTTTCTTTTTAAAAAGTGGGCAAATGTGTAATTGACCTGAATTACAACTTTTCTTATGAGAAGTGGAAAGGACATACAGTACATGATGTATGTACAGTATAATATATTGTATATAATAGTTATACCTTTTGTAGTAGTAAGAATGCGCAAACGTGGTACTTAGTATGTAAGATTTACCCCAGAGGGAAGCCTGCGATGCAACATCTTTGTATATCGCCACCTGGCGGCCACAACGTCTGACAGCAGGGCAGGTGCAGAAGATACAGCGGTGCTGATGAGAATCGCGTTTCTCCAATAAACTGAATTTCCAGGACAGTGAGGGAAGTCAGTGCGACGACACGACAAGACTGAAGATCGGTTTTACAGCAGAAAACCCTAAATTTCGGTCACCTCCTCTATGCTCGGAACAATTCTTACTTTAACACCATGATTCATGGCATGATGATTTAAAAAAACCAAACGCACCTCTTTCCCCCCGAAACAAGTACACAAACAGAATAATTCAGTTTGCAAAGCAGCAAATATACCATTTTCCTCCACTGGCTGAAATGCAGTTGTACAGTATTAGACATTTTAATAAATAAATAAATCAAATCGCGACCAGCTCATCAGCAAATGTGTGAACATTCAACTAAATTTCGCTTCAACAAAGTCAACATACTGCTATATAATATTTTTAAAATTTTTTATTTTTTAACATTGAACATTTTTTAGTATTATAAACTTTCCCCGGGTCTGCCATCGTTCAACTGAACCGCACCGCAATTCTCACTCACGAGCTGCAAAACGGGCGCGCGCGTGCGCGCGCGCGAGGGGGACGTCATGGCTTCCGGTCACGCGGACTGAGCGCGGGAAGTTCAGAGGGTGATAGACGGCAAGTTCGGCGGTGGCTTCTCTCTGGGAAAATATAAAAGGTTGGTGATTATATTACTAGACAAAACCTGGTAAACACAGAAAATAAAGCCGAAAACCTTGGTCATGAGATACAATGAATGATGAGTAGGATTTTTAATTAAAAAAAAAAAAAAAACTACTGAAGTTTTCGCGACAGATGAACTTGTCTCACTGTGTCGTAAACCTGCCTGCCTGGCTGAGCTGAGGCGAAATCTTCGAGTCGAACTTTGGTATTTAAAAGCCCGGCGATGAATAAAACTGTAATAATTGGTTACAGAAAAACACTGAAACTTCACGTCTTGGCGAGGTCCGTTGTTTTTAAGCGCGACAGTTTGTTTCAGTCGGTAAGCGCCGCAGGGAGAGACCGGCGTTGTCGACCGAACGAACCGAGCTGCAGTGCAGGAGCAGTGGGTGTGTCGCCCCTCGCGCCACTGCCCGCGCGTGTTCCCGAGGCTGAGAGGGGAGGTCACCCTCGAGCTCTGGTCTCCCAGCCGAGCAGCTGGGACGCTGTGTGTTCGATCCGTTCACACAAACAAACACAAGCCTCTGAACTGGAACCGGCCCGGCGTTAACCAACAACAAGGCTTCTCCTCACCCTTACAGAAATCTAGAAACACAGCGTTCATGTATCTAACTAATTGTAGGTATCTTACGCTGAAAGTCGTTATTTAACCATTATTACAGCTGGGTAATTTTACTGGAGCAATTTTAGGGTAAGTACCTTACCCAAGCTACACAGCTGGAAGTGGGATTGGAACCTGTGACCTTGGCGACATGCAGCGACTCTAAACATATATCGATCAATCAATCTATTTATAGGGGATGCATTTCCTGCAACTCGATATGCAACACAGAATAACATAAAACTAAAGTGCTTTTCTCAAAAGAGCTTAGCTGCTCGATTCCTGAAGCACGTTAGTTTGTCTGATAACCATTTTTGCTAATAGCTGTCTAAAGAATTGTCTGATAGGAAATGCAAAGGTCATTCTGACATGTCACATGGAGCTGGAGCTTTTGGGAGATCAGGAGTACTGGGTCTGAAAGAGATGAGTTTTTGAGGCACTTCTTGAATGCTGAAAATTATTCAGCAGTTCTAAGGGAGAGAGGGGCTCATTCAATCTAATTGCCCCCCAAAATGAGACATGAAATAATGACCTTTACTTACGCATTTACACAAAAAGGTATTCTTACTTATTTCAGTTGTTATGATCAAGTGTAGTAAAACAGGAGTGGGATTTGAACCAGCAACTTTTGTCTTGCCACGCAAAAGTACTAAATGCTACACTGCTAACCAATGAATAACTAAATAATCATTATGGATGGAGATTTTGCCTGATATTGTTCATTCATACCACTCTTTTTTAGATTTGTATTGTTAGGGTATAAATGGGAAAATCATTCTAAAGTTGATTTTCTAATTTTACAAGTTGCCTTGGACAGATGCATAAGTTAATAAAATAAACAGTTTTGAGGGGCGCAACATTGTGTGTCACTGAAAGATAGGATGGACTGATGTGGGTTTTTTTTGAGTGAGGAAATGTAGTATAGTCAAATCTGTGGAGGTAAATACATATTTGCATTTGTCTAACATATTTTGAATAAGCTAATATTTACCTGTGATTGCCTTCACTTGTTTAATACCTTGTATTATGTTATTTTATTGCCTTCCATTCTGCCTTAAGGAAAGATTATAATGTGCGCATGACATTTTAAAATGTGCTTGAACTCTTGAACGTATTAAGAGCATAATTATAAAAGGATATGGGCTGGCAGCATCTTCAGCTGTGATGTCATTTTTTTGACATTTACACCAAGTTCTGCTGAACTGTAGTGTTTCAGAGTTTGAACTTAAATCATATTTGGAATTTTTTTCCTTTAACTGGGAATACAGATGTTTCCGTATATTAACACCTGACGTGTATTATGGTCGTTGTCCAGCCTGGAAGAAAACTGTAGTGACTATATTAGTAAAAGTAATCATTTTGTACTTAATTTTGAGCAGCCTGTCAAGTGTAGAAATACTGTATAGATCTAAGAGTTTTCTTTCTCTTCACTGACATTGGATGTGATTCTTTGAAATAAGGAGACTATTTTAGATCTGGGAAACCCAGCCCACATGTTTCATGGGGCATCTTTCAGTTGATTTTACTTCTCGCAGTCAGGGGTGTGATGTAAGTGTAAATATTCTTATTAGCTATTATGTAGCAAACTACAGATTTGTCATGCCAATTTTTTTTGGACACACTTTCGATACGTTTCAATATACTGAATTTTTTTTTTTTTTTTTGTTAAAAAGCCATGAGTCATTACAGTAAAATTTCGGGTAAAGAGAGTTTGTAAATCGATGAATGCCTTTATTTATGAAAACCAAAAAGTATATTTTAAACCACAGATCAGATGGTTGAACCTTGTTTTTTGGTCTGAGTGTACTGGTGTTGACATTCTCGTATGTTTTCGTCAATCCACTAGCAGTTTTTCCCTGATGGAAGACAGAGGTTGTCAGGAGGGGAATAGTTTGGTGAAAACAGGTTTAGTTCATTTTCTTCTAACTAGTGCCACCTTCATAAATTAAATTCTTAATATTAAAAGTTAGCATGAAAATTCTGTTCAGTATTGTTTCCTTCAACAGGCTCACTGGTTTCCTGAAAATTCTGTGTTTTTCTGAAACTATTGACCTTGGCACTAAAAGTGTCCATTCTGGTCATGCAGCTATGCTCTTGTTCTGTTATAGGCATTATGGAGCAGGCTGGGGCTAATTGTTAAGGTTGACTAGGTTCCTTTGTTGTTCATAGAGCTTGATATTCTAAGTGAGAAAAATTCTACATCTATAACCATGCTGTATGCCCTTCCCGCAGCATCAATGGCAAGACATAAAACAGCTTACTGTACAGACTGTCCCTGAGTTACAATGGTCCAGCTTACAATTTTTTGACTTCACGATGGTGCGATAGCGATATGCATTCAGTAGAAACTGTACTTTGAATTTAGATTCCCCGCCCCCCCAGGAAAGCGATATGCGGTACGATACTCTCGTGATGCTGGGCAGCTGCAGTGTATGCAACTGATACTCTACAGTGTTCTGTGTTGCCAGCATGTTTTTTTGGATACCCCTCCATATCCACATTGTGTTTTGTTCATCCATCACGTCTGCGAAATGCCCACCTGTGTCTCCTGCTACTGATGAGCAGAAGAAGAAGAGGAAGGCAAGGGCCGTCACACGTGAACTTGGACTTTGGTAATCAACAATCTGAACCATCTTAAAGGATAAGAAGCGATGCTCTGTAGGTTAGGTGTATTAAATGCATTTTCGACTTATGTGTTTATCGGAACGTAACACCATTGTAAGTCGGGGAGTGTCTGTACTTAGTTATAAAATCCCTATCCTATATTTTGCTCACATTTGTAATTGGACTGAGAGGGAGAAAACTGTGGTAAGACCGACTTCTTCACTCTGACTTGTTCAGACATTTTTACTGCTAAGATTTGGAATGTTTCAGTATATTCTTTGTATAGGATAGCTTCGATTTTAAAAAGTTAGTTTCCTTTATTTTCTTCTTCATTTCCCATGAGACCTGTATTTTTGTTAATCTTAACTTGTCAGAAATACTTCTGAATTGACAGTAAGAAGGTGTTAAAAGTTCACTCAGAATCCAGGGGCTTTATAGCTCTGCTCAGCAGCATGTATGAATGTGATGTTTTTTTTTTTTCCTTTTCTTAAAAAAAAAGAAAACAACCACACTACTGAAATACTGGGTGATGACAAATTCGGATAGTAAAAATTTGAGCCCCAGCTGGACTGTGTACTTAACTGTAATTTTCTGACTGCCACTCAGTCAATTCAGACTGCACAAAAGATTCATTATCAGATTTTGTTCCCTATCTCCTGTTTTGTTTTTTGGGGAAAAAATTCTCTTAAATTGGAAAGATACACAAGAAGAATTCCACACACAGCCCTCCCCCCCCTCTGCATGTGTCAGAATTCTAGTCATGTCTGTCTTTCAGGGAGTGGCCTCTGACTGGACCAGAGCCATGAGCAGTTCTGTCCCGTTTCCTGGGCAGCTCATGGAGTTCTGGATGGGTAAGGCAGTGGAATGGGACCAGACTAAGACCCCTGCTGTCCAGTTCGATGTCAGTCTCCATCTGGGTCAGCTGAGGAGCTTTCTTCAGGATGTATTCAAGGAGCTGCATGTTACTGTGAGTTATCTTCATTGCCCTTTGAAACGCTACAGCTAAGCCCCTACCTTCACCTTTACTGTCAGCAGTTAATACACTGCTCTTTGGGGCTCTAACAGAAATTGCATGTTATGTCTAAAAGTGTTCTACAATGAATCTAATAGGACTTAGCTTGTAAGTTTATAACATGTTCTGCAGGCTAATCATACCATGATTAGCCAACTAAGTATACTAAAATCTGCAGGATAAGTCTGCCATAATCTGCAGATTGAGTTATAACTAGGGCAGCAGAGTGAACTTCTCACTAGAGCTGCTGGGCAGACTTTCAGCTGGAGCTGCAGCTTGATTCTTGAACAGGAGCTGCTCTGTGTTGTAGAAGGCAGGCAGCTGGCAGGGTCTGGGGCTTGAGTTAGGGGGCTAATAGCCGCTAGGGGACTGGCAGCATTAACCTGGAGTATCACTGGATCAAGTGTAGCAAATTGGGGTGGGAGGGGGTGTGTGGGTAGCAGCCTGTGGCTGGGATTCTGTGAGAAAGCAGTGTTAACATGACTTGCTCTTCCCACCAACTCAGCTCCTCTTGAAAGCTGGTCCTTTATTTCACTCTGGTTGCCTTGTCACACCAGGGTTCTCTCACCAGTCCAGTTGACTCAGTTCTTGGCATGTCAGAAAGAAAATTAGATTTCAGTCGTCAGGCTTTTAATTTGCACTTTATGACAAGCATACTGCCAAGGCGCAATCATTCTTCTTGGTTTTCGTCCTTTTCAGCAGGAATCAGCCCTTTGCCAACTTTATGGAGATGGCGATCTCTGAATTAGGGCAACATTGTTCCCAGCAGAGGCTTATAAAAATGTGGCCTCAGCTTTGGGATGAAATATCCTGAAATTTATATCAGTTTCCTTGTTTGGATTATATTATTTCCCTCCCACCTCAGTTTCCTTGCAGGAGATGGAGAAATGGGGGAGAGGAGTTTGTCAGTATTTACCCTCAGCCTTCCCCCACATATAATTATAGAGCCTTACATGGCAGGAAGTTGTTTCCTGTTGCATAGAACTGAGATGAAAATGTTTTTGCTGGTTAGAAGTTACTGTATTTGACATTCACTGAACACTGTCACTCTTTCAAAACTATTGTACAAAGATGTGTTTTGCTGCTTCTCGGTCTGAAGAAGCATCACATGTTCTCTTCATCTCTTTATATTCCAAGTAGTAGTTACAGACAAGCCAGGATCTGAAAGAATGACAGAGGTGGGGAGGGAGTAGTAACCATAAAAAAAACATCTTAAATATGGAATTCAGATGTTTAAGCCATTTTCTTTGAATTAGGTTTGTTTTATATAAGGTTTCAATATCCACATTTCTGCATTGACTCATTGTTCCCGATCTCTTAGCTGCCAAACTTTTTTGAGAGGCTGTAAAGGCTCAATGTTAGTAGTAGTTTAAGTGCCAAACTGATTTGTGGTGTTAAATAATGTTGCACTGCTTATTGATATAGGACCAGATATCAACCCCTCCCATTTTGTTCTTTAAAAAATCTCTAGCTCACATCATTTCAGAATCAAGGCCCTTATCTAGATGAACATTCCAGTCAGATTGTGTCTCACACACATCACATGCTTGTTTATAATTGCTTGGCACCAAACCAAAGCCATGTGTACATACATTGTATTGAATCTGTCTGCTTCTCATTTAAAATATACCCTGTATATGTTGCGTGCATCTTGAAGTAATATGAAATCAGCTGCAAAATTTACTGTAATTGTCGCTTATTGTTATTCAGTACAATCCGCAAGATTTACTGCAATGTTTACCAATTGTTGCACAATTACCTTAAAAACCCATCAAAAATATCAACATTTTGTCCATAGGAAATATTTTAAAGCCATGAAAATAACACTGCATTCATAGAAAATCACACTTACTCACTGTGATTGAGTTACTTCTGATGTATATCTTACAAACCTGTACTATGTTTTACTGTTTTGTTAAATGCAGTGCGGTCCAAAGTATAAAGGGGCGAAAGCAAAAGAAGTATCTGCAGAGATGTGCCTGAAGTCATTTAGAAATAAACTCCCCTCACTGCTGTAAGAATGTGTACTAGAAAGTTGGATTTTTTTTTTTTTTTCCTTTTTCTTTTTTCAAACCAATGAGGACTAGTTAAGGCACCTTGCTGTTGGGATGCCTCACACCCTTCTACTGCAACCCTTGATTGCTGCCTTACAGGCTTATCCTTTTTTAGGTGGGGCAGTCCCTCTTGGTGCTAGAATTACTGTTATTGTAAATCTTTTGTGACGTTCTGTATGTTAGTTCAATTAAACCTGGCACATGCAGAGTTTGGTTGTGTTGCAGTTTTTTCTGTTGCTTTGAAGACATTTTTAATTTTAAAATAATTATATAAAATACACACACACACATTGTCTGAAACTGCTTGTCCCAGGTGTGTCGCGGCAAGCCGGAGCCTAACCCGGCAACACAGGGCACAAGGCCAGATGGGGAGGGGGGAACACCCAGGACGGGACGCCAGTCCGTCACAAGGCACTCCAAGCAGAACTCGAACCCCAGACCCACCAGAGAGCAGGCCCCAGCCAAACCCACTGCCCAACTGCGCCTCCCTTATATAAAATAATAAAAGTAATATATCAGACTAATCAGTGATCATGAATCTTTTGGTCCCTCTAATCATGGTTAAATTTTTGATTTTGATTTCTATAAATTCGAGCTTTCATCAGCATAGATGTGGAGCATACACTGCTAGTTGCACACTGTTTTTACAGTAAATTTTTTTGTTCTCATTTCAGTACAAAAGACTTGTGGGATATTGACTGTACATTTTCCCTGCAAACTACATTAGCAGCTACTTTTTGTATGTATACCTGGTTTAGACCACCACACATTCTCACCAAAAGCATTTACCTGGATTGCTCATATGTCAGTTTTCTCATTATGTGAGGTCTGAAGTTAGAAGAGTGTTTTTGATAAATTTTTTTGGGGAGGGGTTCTTTTGCTTTTTTTAAAAAATATGTATTAATAGGGGACAGCTGATAGCTTAGTGGTTAGAGCTGCTACCTTTCAACCCAAAGGTTACAGGTTTGGATCTCACCTCTGGCTGTAGTACCTTTGGGCAAGGTACTTACCTTAGGTTGCTCCAGTAAAAATTGCCCAGCTGTACAAATGGGCAAATAATTGTAGGTATCTTAACATTGTAAGTCGCTTTGGAGAAAAGCATCAGCTAAATGAATAAATGTAAATATGAAATATAATTGACCACTGGATAAAGAGAAGTATAAGCTCAAAAAAACTCCACAAAACTTGATAATGGATATTGGCTCTTTTGTTTCCCCCAGAGTTCCACTAGGGAAGCGATTGAGAGATTTCCCTTCATTGGCCAGCTGCTGGGAAGGCTGTGCTGGAATTTGTATGTAACTGCTGACGGTAAGTTTGAGATGTTTCTCTACATTAAAGTGCAGTTTTCTTTGACATGGCGATCTGGGTGTAATATAAATTTCCCAGTTACACTTGTACCTCATGTTATGAACATCCATGTTACAACTTTTTGATGATACAAACATTTTCCATTTTAATTATTTATCTATTTTTAGTCTAATTTTCTTCACCATTGTATTTTCAATTTTGTGGAGTGAAAATGGCCTGCGTTTAACCTTGCCTTTATTAGTGGACAGCTAAACTCGCTCAGATAGAATGGAATCTGAAGTGACACTGGGGGGCAGTTTCAAAGCTGTATATGATTTCATTCAGCATGTTTTTATTTATTATTTACAATTACATTACCAGAGCGATGTACATCTCATACAAAAATAAAATATCTATTATACCTATCTCCCTTTGGAGAAACTGTCTAGTGGGGAAAAAAATTTGAAGTCGTGGCTAGTTTTATTAAAGGTTACCATGAGGTATACAGTTGACATTTAAGATTAAAAGCTTATTTCCTTGTCTCTAAGTGATGCTCTATTACACTTCAACTCACTTTTCTTTCTCTAAAACAATTTTCATTCTCCTGTGCCACCTGGTGTAATTGCACAGCCTTGAGTGTATAAAGCAGAACACCACACTGAATAAAATGTTGAGGACATAATGTATTTTTCATTTTTAGTTATTTTAATGTTATTGATTCATGTTGCTGAAACAAAAGCAACTAGTGTAATCTGTCTTACCAATGTTTCCAGGACAGAACAATGAGTACCTGCATTGTTTGAGCTATTGATGCATATTGAATAAAATCTCACAGCAAATTTTTAATTTGTTACAGCTTTATGTTGTTGACAAATCTTGAATTAATAATTTGAGGAATTAAGCTGTATTAAGGTTTTATTGACTAACACAGTGATTAGACTTACAAACAATCTGATTTATGAACAGACTTCTGGTCTCAATTGTGTTTGTAAGTTGAGGTACAAGTATAACATCTCTCTCTCTCTAGTGAATTCCTAAATATGTTTCCTTGAATTGTCCTGGCGTTTGGCCATTTATTGTGATTTATAGTATATACTGTTCTTTTGTGTATGGACAAGATTTGAACAAGATATTTGAGCAAAACGCCAATGTTCTCTGATTGTATTAGTTATAGTCTTTGGCCTCTAGGATGCTGCAGACCTGCCTTTGAGTACAAAGCTCTAGAAAGTTACACAGCATTCCCTTCAGTGGAGATGACACATGCCATTACTAGGGTGGCAGTAAAACTACTTCAAACACCACAGCACACCAAGACGTAGTATGACACTACAGAAAAAGATACAGGTCCGTGTTGAAAATGTTTTAACATTCAGATGATTATTTTATGGAGGGAGCCTGTGTCTCTCTACTGTGCAGATGGTGAGGTGATTGTTTCTCACTTTGCTTTGTTGTGTTAGAGGAGAGCCGAGACTGCCTGCTGCGCTGTCTGTGTTGCATGTACAGTGCGCAACCCCAGGGTGCTGTTGAGCTGAAGGCCAACCAGTGGATCCAGGTATGTGGGTTTCTGTCTATAATGACCTTTTCTTGTTGATGGATTTCAGGCAGCTATTATCACTTTACAGCTTATTTTGAAAATATGGCTCTGACCATATTTTAGTGCTTTGCTAGTGGTTAGAGTCACCACCTTGCGCTTGAAGAACCTGGGTTTGAATCCAATTTTGCTTTTTGTTGCTGTGAGCACTGTACTTGCCTTGGATTTCTCCAGGAAGAATTACTGGTTTTATGAATCAAAAACCATTGCAAGTACAGTAGCTTAACAGCATAAGTTGCTTTGGAGAAAAGTGTCAACTTGAATGACTAACTGAATAAATATGTTTACAGTAAATCCAAGTCTGAGAGCAGACATTTTATTCTGAACATCATTGTTTCTGGGCCAATTGCCAGTTTCCTTTAAAAAAAAAAAAAAAAAAAACTGTCTTAATCCGTGGTTACTTTTGGTGCAAAAAATAATTTTTCATCCAATTTTATTTTACAGACTTGTCCTTATTTACAGGTGCAAACTTATGTGTGTCACTTTTAGTTTAGATCTCATGTGGGGGTCAAAACAAAAAATTTTTGGAACATTCACATCTTTGCAAGACAATTAGTGTACTGTTGATTCTGTGCAATGAAACTTAGCAGTAATTAACAGTGCTTTCAGAATAAAAGTTTAATTTTCCAGAAGTGATTTGACCTATAAGGGGGAAGTAGAACTTCTGTGGTGTGAAATTGGGTGCCATGTGAATGCATGCATTGTATATATGTTATTTACTTACCCAGGCAGTAAAAATTCAAAGTTTAAAATTGAACCTGTTTTTACAGTATGTCTGTATAGTAACTGAGATTATGTTGGTTTAGTTAGGCTACAAGAACAGTTTCAATAGGCTAAATCAATTCACAAATGTTTGTTTTGAATTGTCTTTCAGATACAGGTGTCTCAAATTATAGGAATTAATACTTTATCCTTAAAATGCATAATTTGAGTAACTAGCTATTTACATTAATTTTAAATAAGGATTTTGCTAAATTAAGGTACCTGTTAACTTCCACAATATTCCTGATATGTCTCAGGATTTTCAATTAGTTACTCTTCAGCTGGGGTAGTATCTAGGTATTACTGGTAAATGTTAATAGATAAATACTGGTGGTCCCCGACTTACGATGGGGTTACGTTCTGCGAAACACATCGTAAGTCAAAAATATCGTGTCGAAAATGCATTTAATACGCTTAACCTACCGAACATTATAGCCTAGCATGCGTGCAATGGCCATTACGGGCTTGCTGCGTTCATGCTGAGCAATTATCTTGAGTTTCTCCTCAAGAGTAATTGCCCTCCTCTTCTTCTTCCCACCAGTAGCAGGAGACACAAATGGGTGTCTGTGACATTATGGATGCACAAAACACAATGTAAATACAGCGGGTATCTGTATAGTAACCGCGTGGCAGACTGGGAACTGTGGATCGCTGCCACAGCCCAACATCGCGAGAGAGTATTGCACTACATATCGCTTGCCCGAGAAAAAATCAAAATTCAAAATTTGAAGTACATTTCTACTTAATGTCTATCGCCAGCTCACTATCGTAAAGTAAAAAAATTTGGTAGTCGAACCATCATAAGTTGAGCAACATCTGTATTAAGGAACAAACCATGCCCATTTTGGAACACAAAATTCTTTGCTCATGCGTTATGAAACACCCATTGAAAAGAAGTCTTCATGTAGAGATCTCAATGAACAGGCAGAATCTTTTTTACTAATTTACAAGCACTCATGAGACGAGCAGCTTACCTTAGGCAGTCAGCATGCCACTGTACTGTCCACTTGTTAAAAACACAGGGAAAGGTGTCTTTCCCACTCTGTAAACCAGATACTTTTCTTAACATCAGGTCCAGATAAACATTAGCAGGGTTTATACACACTTCATACATTGCAGCTCACTTATGGTGTCCCAGTGATTAATTCCCGTGTTACTATATATGCTCAAAGTCCACAAACACTCAGCATATTATTACACTTCTGTTTAAGTGTTGAGGCTACAGTAGGTTCAACAGCTAAATTGCGCGCACACACACACACACACACACATTTTCTGAACCGCTTGTCCCATACAGGGTCGCGGGGAACCGGAGCCTAACCCGGTAACACAGGGCGTAAGGCCGGAGGGGGAGGGGACACCC
Source organism: Scleropages formosus (assembly GCF_900964775.1). Classification (NCBI taxonomy): domain Eukaryota; kingdom Metazoa; phylum Chordata; class Actinopteri; order Osteoglossiformes; family Osteoglossidae; genus Scleropages; species Scleropages formosus. The sequence continues at coordinate 15,447,607 of NC_041822.1, forward strand.
AGGACAGGACGCCAGTCCGTCGCAAGGCACCCCAAGCGGGACTCGAACCCCAGACCCACTGGAGAGCAGGACCCGGTCCAACCCACTGCGCCACCGTGCCCCCAGCTAAATTGCATTTTTGCTTATTGAATGATTTTCATCCAGGTATAATTTATATCTGTGTTTTCACTGTTGTGATCATGGTATGTGGAAATTATTTTCATGAAATTTCATACGCTGTAGAACCAATATAATACAGATAGTGGGGTCCGCATTCGTTTGCGTTATAAGTGAGTTGGCGTTGTTTCCAGTTTTGATAAAAGCTGAAGAAAGTTTAATTCCAGTTTGCTGCTGAGAGAAGATTAACATAAGTAAAAGCAACCGTTCACGCACGTGTGTGAGTGAAAATAAGTGATCCGTCGGAGCGTGCATACTTTGTCATTACTGCAGTACTACCACAGTGTAATGGGACTGGTGTGGGTAGGTGGATGACATGAGTTTTTCTTCCTGGCCATGCACAAAATGAATCTCTAGGCTGTGTTCATACAAGTGATGCTCAACTCAATATTGTGTAGACTTGAACATTTCTTAACATCTGGTCTGGAAATAGTTCATGGGGATTGAGAAAGAAACATAGGCTAGCCAGCTATAATATGGAGTTGAGTTTTTAAATGGGCATAATTTTTCTCTGTCTTTGCGGGTTTCTTTCTGCAAGAGTGCTATTTAATTTGATACTACTTTACAGGCCTTTAGCTGAGTGGTATTTGCTTCAATCGGTAAAATTTCTTAAGATCATCCTTGTGTGTCTCATCTCTACAGTGGTCGCATGTACCCTGATTTATTGAAAGATTTTTAGTGTATAAATGTATCCATGTCAATAAAAAAATAACCCACCCAAGTGGCTGAAAAAGTTTGCTTGTACTTATACTTCTGATGTTTTCAGATAAGCAGATTTGGAATGTTTTCTGTTTTATGAGCAGTCATTCATAGGCTTGTCTTTCAGTGTGATTTTGGAGAGAGTAAATTGGAGACAATGTCAAATATTGGTCCAGTTTAAAAAAGATGCGTGTCAGATGTGAATCTGCAGACATAGACATACATGTAGAGAAAAATATTCATCTCATTGCTCTTGGATGTCTGTCTGGTTTAAATTTTTTTGTTTCTTTCTGTCACATGGTGCTTAGGGCATTATGATTTTAGCAGCTGTCATTGATGGTAGCATGAGAAATGACTGCCCAGTGCCTGTTTCTGTGCCGGTCCATATGAATTTGTTTTTATGTATTTGCTTATTTGTTGACGTTTTTGCAGTGCTTGCTGTGTTAAGAATGTTGTTTGCCTTGAGTCAACAGATTTATGCCGTCCTCATCATTCTCATCTTTACTGTGTTGTTAATATTGTTCTTGAAAGCATTGGTCTTTGTAGGCTGTTATTGGCTGATACTTTCAGCTAAGGAGCAAGGATTCAACCCAGATTGTAAAATTAAAGGAATTGTGTGTGCGTGTGTGGGACAGCACTACTGGCTGGGAAATTTCTTCAACAATTATGCTGAATGTGGAGTACTTGCCCCCCCAGACTCTCATCATGACAGGCAGTCCCACCCTCCTCCACATCAGAGTCCTTCCATGTTTGATGGTTTCTCTTAGTGAATAACATATGCTGTTGTGGGGCCAAGGACACCTTCCACTCCCTGCTTGTGTGGTCTCAGGGAGAACACCATAGCTTTCCTTGTAATGGCCACATCCTCAGTCTTTCACCTCCCCCTAATTTACGGAATTGTTCTCTCTCTCTCTCTCTCTCCCTCCCTCCCCCAAGTATTCCTTTTTTTTTGGGGTTGTTTTCACTGTCTGAATTTTTCTCTCTCTCGCTCTTGTTTTGTTTTACTCTCTTTTCCCTTAGCAGTTCCACACATTTGACCACCAGAGGCTCAGCCTCATGGTTGTGTAGCTGGTTTGGGTTTGGAGAATTTGATTATAACTTGGTAATTGCTACCAGCAGTCAGAGGCACCCACTTAAACCAGTTGAAGTCCTGGCTAGAACTGCTGTATTTTTTTAAATTTTAGATTTACAGAGGGATATTTTTATGCCAGCTGAATGCTGGCTTCCCGAGGCCAGAGTTAATTGCAGCGTTTTGTAAAGAACCCCAGTCCTGCAGAGTATTTGAAGTCTCCAGGGAATTTTTTGAAGCCACCATTCCATTTCTTGCCCACCCCCCCACTGCCAACCCACTTCAACAGCATTATGCTGTTTTTGTGGATCAGATGGAAGTGATTGGGCTTCTTTGAGAAGTTGGGGAAAACCTCTTGCGTGCTTTGTACCAATGATGACAGTGGACCACAAGAAGCAAAGCTTGTACTGTCAGCTTTCTAAGGCTTCCTTTTTAGTTTCTTCTTGTACAGAAATTCATCAGGGCTCATGAAACTTGTATTTTGCTTTATGCTAAAAGTTCAGATTTTGCTGATGTTCAGGAAGATTTAATTCTGCGTTTGATAAACAGACTGAGGTAAACTACTTAGATGTCAGCAAAAGACAATTATTGGACCATTCTGTTGCTTTGAAGATAGCTGTGCCTAAAGAGAGAGTTTTTATTACTTAAAGTATTTTTACCACAAGTTAAAGTATTTCAGGTAAAATACCTTGTTAGATTCTTTAACCCTAGTGCTACCTGGTGTATTTGGTAATCATTCCCCTGGATTCTATGGAGGCGTGATGTTGTCCATGTTTAAATCAACTTTTCCCAAGATTCCAGTTTGTGCTCCATGTCATCATCTGCCCTGCCAGCTGAATCACACCGAATAATGCTTGCCAGAAATCCAAATGTGTGTAACAGGCAATGACAGCTGTCATTTACTGTATAAAACTACAGCTGTGGTTTGCTGTAGTCATATGTCAAGATAAGTGGGAAAGGGTGAGGTGAGAAGGGCTGACTCTGTGTTAGTTTAATCAACTGACAGAAAACATTGCTTGGATTGGACATCGTGCCAGAAAGCATTGTTTGAATTAGACAAGAGGTTGGAAAAGGTTGGTGTACAGCATTTTTATTGGGGAACTGTCTGATCATAGCAGTACGGATTTGTGCTATTTTGAAGCGTGCAAGGAAGGTAATCTAAATTCAGTGACAACTGAAATATTAATTGACCTCTAAGCGTGTTGGATTGGCATGTTTCCCCATTTAATGCATGTATGTCGCATCTGTATTTGTTGTTCTGTTATTTTGTAAAAAATGTACAGGAGTCACAGGATATTGATTAGGTATTGCATAATCAGTAAAAATTAAATGTTTTACCTTTTCCTGCTTTCTCTTTTCTAGAATTTACTGTGCCTCCTAAGTACTGAGGACGACTCCAGCACAGCACAGGCCGTTTTTAATCACGTGGGCTGTACACCAAGAGAGTATCATTTAGAGGTGTTGAAAAATGTAAGAGTTAGACCATTCATGTAATTTTTCTTTAAGCTTCTGACTAGTGTTTTAATTTGTTGATGAAACAGCGAAAAAATGAGGCAAAACTTTTTTTTTTTTTTTCCTCAACAGATGGTAGCATGGTTGGTGAAAGACATCACAAGCTCTTCCTGCTATAAAGTCCATGAACTTGAACTGTAGGTACTACAGTTGAAGTACAGGAGTCTAGGAGAGTGGAGAGCTATGTACATGCTACTCCTGCTTTCTTGGCACAAAATTAATTTAACTTTTTCTTTCCAGGTTTACTGATCAGATCACAATAGGTGATGTAAAAAGCCTGATGTGAGAAGTTTACTTCACAAAAAGGGGAGACTTAGACTTTTGAAAATGACGGTCTTGTAGAGTTTTTATTAATTTAATTATAAGAATTAATTCTTATTTAATAACACGCAGTTAAGTATACAGGACCATTTTGATGAAAGTGACATCAAAGTTTCACATTTATTCATTTAGCAGACACTTTTAGTGTTTTAATTTTTTAAAAATTTAGAGATTTAATGTTCACTATCAAAATATCTTTACTGCTCTATTTTGGCTGTATTATTAATGCCCCTTTTCAATATTTACAGGTGCTCATATGACAAACTGTACAGTGTGTCACTTTCCAGCATCCCGCTAGTCACGTGTCCAGAGGCTACTCCTTTGATCGGTGCTCTTCTTCAGTGTCCTGCAGCTTTGAATGAGGGCTTCCTGGAGGCAGTCAGTGAGGCCCTGCTGAGGTGAGCTGCCATGTAGGCAGTACCAAAGTGTGGAAGTAGTGGGGGACCTTGTAGGGGAAATTGCCAGGACACTACTGCATTTCTTAGAGTTTTCTTTGACCTAGAGGCAGATTCATAGTTTATTATGGTATAATTGCACTGCATGTCATAAGGCAGTCTTCCATCTAAGGTTTTGCAATAAATTTCATTAAGTTTAGAAATTGTTCCTACCAAGAAGTTACTAATTGCAATATAATACTTGACTGCCAAAAACGAATGTAAGTGAATGCGGATTTTGTTAACAGCTTTTTTTTTTTATAAACAAAATTACATTTCTTATTGAGAACATATGCTGAATATGGTGTGCTTAACATGGGGGAGGTTGTTTTATTGTGGAGAGAGTGCACTCAGCATCCGTTTAAGAGACACAATTTCTTCCAAGAAAGTTGAAATAAGAAAATAATGTGGTCACCACAACTGCCAAGGAAATACTACTAGAATGGGTGCTTGATTCTCTGAAAAATACTGAAATAAAGTGTACTTAGGACTGTGCTCATAGTTGCAACCTTATTTATTACAATATGAAAATTTAATGATGTGAAATTTAACCAAACGTGTTTTAGCCGTAGGCCTTCAGCATTTCATATTGTAATTAATACGGCTGCAATTGTAAGTGCAGGGAACATTTTATTTTGAGAAAGTTGTTCGTTTGGCAAATTTCCATTAATTACACCCCTTTTCAGGAAAGTTACAGTACATTCACAGACAATTCACCTATTTCCACTGTAAATGTCAAATACCACAATATAATCAGTGTAAAATAAATGTTTTACCTTGTGAATATGAAAAAATTAAATTAAAGAAAAAATTTTTCTGGGACAATGAAGGAGACAAGCTAGGCTGGTATTCCACTGGGTCTGGTTGTCTTGTCTTGTCTTGAGCTTCTTTCCTGAGCTTCTGTATTTTCCATCTTAAACTGCATGGATTCTTAAATTTTGTTTATGCAAATTTCTTTGAAGAATATGCTCAGTACACTTTCATAATTTACTCCACTTGGTGTGTTGAAATGATGTTTTTTATTATGCAGTAAGAAGCTGATTCTCAAGGAGCCGGCAGTGGTGGCTCTATGGTGTCAAAGTCTCACCAGTTTGGAGAGTGCTACACTACATCTCCTTGAATCTGTGCTCTCAAACCTGGAACCCTTCCCACAGGAACTTGAGCAACAGGTTATTGACTCTCTGCTGGTATGTTTGCAAAACAACACAACAGATTGCTTTTCAGACAACTAATGTTTAACATTTTAAGTAGAATTTACTTAAATTCTAAGTTAAATTCTAAATTTTAAGTAGAATTTACTTAAACATACAATGCTATACATAGTGATGATGCACTCAGATAGGTTTAAATAATTTTAAAGTGATGGTCTAGTGAGGGTGCATTATGTGGTCATTTCACTTGATGGAGTTCTGTGTTCACTCATTTCAGAATTATGGTCCAGTTCTAAGTTGTCTGAACTTTACTGAACCGTTTCCCTCCTGCAGGAGATTGGGTGCAGAGATAGCTCAACCCAGTATCCCAGTCTTGCTAACAAATCTAATGAAGGCTCTCTCAAATCATTGTCAGCTGTGCCAGGAATCCAACCTTTTGCTTTAACATCTTTCCTGTCCTTTGCCATGCTCAGGCTAACCAAGCTTTTTGCTGTTCATTTTCACAGTCCTGTATTCATGGCTGCTGCTTCACTGTGAGATTGGTGCAATGTAAAGCTAGGTGTGTCTGTAAAAACTGTAAATTTTGTTTTGCGATAGCCTATAGCTTACTTCAACCCGACAATCTTTCAAACTGCATTCTCAACTTGCAGCAGTTGTTTAAATTACAATCAGAAATGGGAAACATGAAATTAGTTTCACATTCCATTTTTTTTTAGCTTTTCAGAAGTTTAGATCCAATAACAATAAACAGTGACTCTCATGGCCAAACTGCCAAAAACAGGATGTTTTCAAAGTGGCGTAATTGACCCTCCCTGAAGTATTAGCGTAGCGTAAGGAGGACTGTACAAAGACATCTGTTTTCACTATGGTACACCAAGAACTCTCAAAAAAAAATTTTTTACGTGATTCCAGTTTTCTTACTTTTCATCCTTTGTTCACAGAACTGGAGGAAAAAGAAATGTATTACAAAAATGTTTTTGGAAGAACTTGTCTTTCTGGCAAAGGCATTGCAGAAATGACAGCTTTAAAATCTGTCACAATACTGTATTGAAATGAAACAGACACTAGATGGCAGCAGTTACTTTTTTCTGTTGAAGGACAGAAGTGTATTTTAGTTTTGGCTTAATTCTTTTTTGAAGTTAAACCCGGCTTTGGTTGGATCTCTGACTTTATTTTTGGGTAATGCTTTCTCCATAAGAACTTAAAATATGAGGTTTGCACACAAGTTATAATTATTTACTCAGTGTAGCAGAGCAATTTTTTACAGGAGAAGTTCAGAGTAAGTACATTGCTCCAGGGTGTTACAGCAGGAGCAGAATTCAAACCTGAGTCCTTGCAGAGGAAGGTGACACTTTAATCACTAAATTACCCACTTGATAGATGCCAGGCCCCAAATTTATGCTAGCGTTGTTTTTTATGTTTTTAAGAAAAGTTTGTATTTCATTTGAACTATGTGAATTGTGACTAACTGAAAATTATATTTTCAATAATAAGTAGCTGCATCATATCTCAGATGGCTCTTTGTGCTGTCATAAAGTCATGCAGGCTGTTCCCTTCTGCATAGGACATTATTCTCCAGCCTGAGACATTTTCTTCATAGCCTCTGAACAAAAAGCTTGTGCCATCACAGCTCTAAGTGGCTACCGCTTTGGTTTTGGGGATTTGTTATAATGCCTAGCACTTGTTTTTCCAACCTTTTTTATTGGTCCAGCAAATTGGAAGCACAACATAGCTGGGATACCACAGGGGTTAATAGGATACTTGAAATGCCGTGTCTGGTTGGGTTGGAATGAGACTGTCTCATTGCTAAATTGGCCTTAAAGAAAGATAGTGTAATTAGGCCTCTTTCCCAGCAGCAATCCTGGTTGCCAGATTTATGTGAAACAACTGTCCTCTATCAATAAAGAGAAGTACACTTAGTTGTTGGGGTGGGGGGTGTCTTTCCCAGAATGCTCTTTTGATTCATTTCAGCGTTGTGAAGAAAGGGTGAAATTAATTAAAAACGCTGCTGGTTTTAAAATGTCTAGTATTGTACAGTACTTTTAAGACAGCTGTTGATTATTTCCAAAGAGAAATTTAAATGTTTTAGATTGAAAACACATGTTACACTAATATGAACTGATGTTATAAAAGCCTTTAAATATTTCTTCGCTAAATTGTTTAGTTTTTTTGTGGTTAATGGAAAAAGGTGTTGTCTACCCTTTTGTATTTGGTGTAACAATGCCATCTAGTGGTTGGACTCTACATTTACACTTATTCATTTAGCTACCGCTTTTCTCCAAAAAAGAAAAGCTAGCTACCATTATTTACCCATTTATACAGCTGGGTAATTTTACTGGAGCAACTTATAGTAATTACTTTGTTCAAGGGTACTGCAGCTGGAGGTGGGATATTAACCTGGAACCTTTAGGTCCAAAGGTAGCAGTTCTAACCTCTACAATACCATAGTTGTTTATTAAAAACTATAATAGTCTGCTTAGTTAGGGGGTACATTTTGTATTACACTGGTCTCTTCTATGGTTCTGAATTATTGCCCTTAATAGGGCTTTTATTTTATAATTTTCCAAGTATCCTTTTCATTGGATTCACTGTTATTTCTCTGGATGTAGTTAGTCTTTTGTTTGCAGTTATGCAACTCCAGCCTCTCTCATACACTCACTGAAGTGTAGAATTTTTTATTCAGACTTTTAACCTCTTAATATGTTGAGATTCTTTTAAACTGGCAGTAATAGTGTCAGTTCTGTATTTTAAGGTATGTTCATTACTGCATTTATGTTGTGAAACATTCTGTAACGTAGCATATTCACAAGAATCTTTAAGTGGATAAAAACAGAAATTGACCTTTTTCTTGCCTGTCTCTTTTAGCCAAGAGCATCTGCCCTTCACTGTCCTCTGTTTCTCGTGGTGAATGACATCTTCAGGTAAGTGCTGGTAGTTCCTTCATATGAATGTGAAAGGCCATGAGCTAGTCTTGGAAGTCAGGTGTTTTCATAGAATGGTTAAATTCTTGAACCACCTTTGTCTCTACTTGACTTATTTAATTGCCAGTCTAAGGCATTAGGAGAGGTTTTGAGAGGCATTACACCTAGAGGGGGGCAGGTGAAAGATGCTCTCATTTCCAGTGTCCATGCTATGCTTTTAGCACCAACATTTTATAGGAGCTTTCTTGACACACTGTGCCTGAAGTAATCTTTAAATTTTACAGTAAATGGGAGATTTAAGGGGCCTTCAGGACTTGGGTATCTCCCTTCCTCTCCCTGATTAGCACTGGGGCAGCAATTCAGTGTGCTGTGTTTTTATAGTGGATTGTTTCTGATCTGCTTTTATTGTTTCCATACCTCTCGTACCTTCCAGCCATGTGGGTGCTCTGCAGGGGCCCCTCTTCACACCTGCTCTTGCAAAACCAGGGCTGTAAAAGCCAGTCATTTCTGTATTTTATTATCTGTTCACAATCTGTAGGCCAAAAGACAGCTCAAACTCTTTGGGACAATTTTAATGTTTCACTTTTTGTAAATGTGTTTTTTGTCTTTGTCCATTAAGTTGTAAAATTAGCATCTGGTCATCATGTATCCTTTTTTTTTTTTTTTTTTTTTTTTTTTTTTAAACAGTTCTCATTTTGCTCAAAAGTCCCCCCCCTTTCTCTTTAAACATGCCTGCATTCCTCAGTGGTGTCTGATGAGCCCTGTTTATCTATCTTATTGCTTTTTTACAGATTGTTTTCAAACTTGTTAAGAATGCACTTCCTTTCAGCAAAGCTTCTCATGATATGCATTGAACTACTGCTTTCTTTGGACTCATGTTCTGCTTTCCTTGTTCATACATCCTTGTCTCCCTAGAATATTCTAGCATCCCCCCACGGAGCTACTAGAAACTGGCTCAGGAGTCAGGGTAAAACAAACGTGCTCTTTATTAGATGCGTACATGTCTTTCACCAGCAGCCTTGACAAAGACGCTTCAGACAGTACAAGAGGTGCAGAACACTGGAGAATCCCCCTGGGTCACTCCCAGCCCCCCAACTATGCCCCACAGTTAAGGGGCTACCCCTGGGACTCCCCAGAATTCCCCTCTTCAACACTGAACATAAATAGAACGACAACCAATCGGCACATAACACACACAACTATGTACACACGAACACTAACATCAACTATTTACAGGGTGCTGGTATAAACCCCTCAACACCCTTACAATATTCTGTTCTCTTCCTGGCCAGTGTGATTAGGAGATGGGGTAGACATAGGGCCTGGACTGGCTGAAGGTGGCCATGTCTTCATATTCCTTGGCCCTGCACTTTGCAGTCTTTCTCTGTTTTTCATTTTCATGCTCCCTCTTGCCCCCTTTGATCTCCAGCAGGGAAGAGATAATGATAGTATGAAGCTGTATCTATTGCCAGACATCCAATAATTGAGCTTTACACTAATACTGGCTGTCTGAATGGTGGAGGAGCTACACTTCTGTGTTGTATTTCAGAAAGTTCAGAACTGGCTCACTTCCTCTCTTCCATTTTTAGGGATGATTTGAGGCAACTCAGGATAAAAAAAAAAAAAAAAACTGGGCAATGAATGGGAAAATATCTAAAACAGTTCGAGATTTTGGGGGTTTTGACTGACTATTGCCAGTTGTAACAGGTCAGTCAGTGTGACGTATTAGTGCAAAGTGACACCTTTCACTTTCTATTTGTAAGGCAGCATTTGCACATTTATATGTTCTGTAACATGTATTAATCCTTGAGAAGCCCATGTATAACCCAGATTTGATTCACTGATGAATTAGGCACAATGAGCTGGAGCTGTGGGCTGACTTTGGAGCTCCTGAGCATTGCTGCTTGATAAATGAGCCCACTCTGCTTCTTTTTGCATGGCCCATTTTTCCAAAAGGTTGATGATGTCCTGTTTCACAGGACCGTACTGCTGGGTTTGGATGCAAACGTATCTTTCCGAGCGCTCCTCCAGGCCTTTACACGCTGCTTTCTTTGCACATATGGACAAGTGGAACCACAGGTAAACCACCTCACCTCACCCCCCTGCCACTTCTACAAACAAAACCAAAAAGTTTGTTTTGTTGCTATCTTATTTCAATATGCAAATCCTTGTGTTGCTCTCATTTTTATAGGAGCTGTAGCACATTGCCTGTTTTCAACATGCAAATTTTATTCAGTGTTCATAATTGCATGATTAACCTTTATATTCTTGAATGTGTGGTTTCATTTACTCTTTTGTCTCACGGAAGGTCACTGTGCAGTTTTTGCTTCGCTTCAAATCTTGAGTCACAAATTTTAATGACAGTAAAGTTCTTTATGAGAACTTTACCTCTGTCCTAGGAGAGGCTGCCACTGAAGACCTTCTTTCCCCATGCTCCCCTGTCCATACTAATGCCACTGCTGAAGCTTCCCTCAGGTATCTGCATCACTGCAAGAGGTGCTTTCATATATACTCTGTGTGTGTATATTTCTTTAAGATGGTATTAATTCAGTTGGTATTCATATTTTTTAAGTTGGTATTAACAAGACTTTTTAAAAATTACTGATCAAATTGTGACACATAGGCATAGTGAAGCCTTTGACTTCCATATTCGTCATTTTCATTCACTCTTTTCAGTGAGGGCTAATGACGATTGAGAATCTGACCTCATGTTCTCCTGTTTTAAACTATGTGACTGCATATAATGCTCATCTGTCATCTGAGTATGAAAGGGAACAAGATGGATGCCATGCTCTTCCTTATACAATTTTTTATCCTACACAGCTTTGTTTTAGTCCCATATCCTGTGGAAAGCATTACCTTGGAGCTTTCATCACCACAATTACACAGCTGTAATCTTTTTTAAATATAAGAATGGATGTGGTTAATTTCATCCTACTTGGCCATTTATTTTTAATTTGCTGATTGTCAGTGATATTCATCAAAGCAGACTACGATTTACATAGTTTTTTTATCCCTGTACCTATTTCAACATTTCTACTTGTCAGTTCAGTGACTCATTGGATAGGTTAATGTTCTGTGTAAAGTTTGGATTTTTAGGCAGTGTCTTCTCATCTGTAGAGGTGCCTGAGGAGGCATGGTCTGCACACTTGCTGTGGATCAGCTGCTGCTTACATACAGTGGTGGAGGAGGAGGAAAAAGTACATAACAGGTGGTGTTTCTCAGCCCTTTTAAAATTTGTTATACTTTTTGAAATTCTTAATGCTGCATATTAGAGGCTTAGCTTACTTAGATATATTGGTTATATATTGCTTCAGTATATTGTTGTCTTAAATTGAATATGAATGAATACATCAACACACAGATTGTTTCAGCACCTGTAATTTTCCCCTGGCTTATGCTGTAAACTGGACTAACATGTAGTCTGATTTTCACACATGAGGTGTAACTTGGAAGCTCCCTGCACAGGCAGTTGGGACCAGTGCATGCTGCCCTCACACGTTTTCTGTTCAGGATTTAGCTCCACTTTGACCATAGCTCTTTAGAAACAAGGCACAGAGTCCTGGCGCTGTGTTGTGGAAAGGCCTGCGCTGACTGGTGACGTCAGTGGAAAGTTCCTCTCTTTCCCCCACTGGAACCTGTGGTTTTAATGTGTTTGTGACTGTGTAGTTTCAACAGATGCTGTGTTGTTGACTTTTATCACCAGTGTGAACATAGTTGATCTCAGTGAATTGATGATCTGATCAGGCTTTGTCCCTACCAACAATTCAGGATGTTAGAAAAATACCTAAGCCCAGATCTGAACTCTACCCAGATGAACACACAAAGAGTAACATCTGTACATGTACAACAGCATTAGTTTTCTCTCCTAATGGTGTTCATTTTCCAAAAAAGTCTGCAATTATCAGGGAAGTAAGATGTGAAACTCAGGAGAGCGATCCCTGCTGTTCCCTCCAGCTGCAGCTTTTAACTCTGCCCATTAACTTAACGACTCTATTTAGGCATCCCTATGAAATTCCCTAGTGCTCCAAAATGGTGGGAAACTGTGTTGTGTCGCTGCCTGAGGGGGGCAGGGTTCATGAGTAGCTACAGAAGCAGAGTGCACAGACACTTGCAATCAGGGTCCCACAGGATTCCAGCTATGGCCATGTGTGTCTGCTGCTGCTGTTCATGCTTTCTCTCCTTTTCATTCTTTCTGTGTAACTCTGTGAGAGTGAGAGAGAGGAAGGAAGATGCTGCTCTCTTTTACTGAAAGATTGTATAGAAATTGGGTAAGAGTTGTGCAGGAGATTTGATCATTCACAAATGAAGTGGCATTTTAGTAGCACAACTGCATCAGGAATGAAAGGGGACATCTGAATCTACTGGATGCACTATGCTTGTCAAAATCACATTGATGACCTTGCTGTGAGTGATCTCTGGTCTCTTGTCTAGACTATGCTGTGCTCTAATTGCAAAGGGATCTGTTTGTTTACTAAGACAGTCCTGACTACTGTATTGCTACGCTTCCCCCACAGATGGCACCACCGTCTGTTTGAGAGCTGGTTCCTGCTGCTGCAGTGTAGTGACTGGGTTGATGTGGCTGCTCAGGTTTTGGTCACATCTAGCCAAGAGTCCTCGACAACACTCTTGTGGCTGCTAGCATTCTACTATCATCCTGCCAACAATGAGCAGCAGAGGACCCAAGCGCTGGTGTGTGCACACAAGGCCTATGTAGACCTGAATCTAACTGTGCTTGTATATTGTTCCCATACCAGCTCTGTTTTCAAGGGGCAAGCCAGTGCTGTCTGATGATTTATTTTAGTCTTACAGAGTTGTACAAATTCCTGTTGGTTGATGTGAAAACACAAAACTTTGTGTAAAAAATTGATCAATTCAGTCGTTTAAAATGAAACACTCAAAGTGTTTAGTTGGGAATTCAGTTCAGTGTTCAACTGGGCATATTGTTCAGTATTGCATATTGGCATATGTAATATACACATATATATTCCAAAGTAGCTGTTGAGAGCTTATAGTGCTCTTCTTCAATTATCTCCAGGCTGTCGCCAAAGCTGTCTTAGACCACCTGAGAGTGCTTTTCACTACTGCTACTCCTCCTCCTTTGGAGCATCTCCAGGCATTCATGGGGCTGATGACCACTCACTCCTCTCATCCTGCCACGACTCGCTTAATCCTCCAACTCATGGTCAATTTTGCTACCTTCTCACACTGGTTACCTGACATTGCAACTGAGCTCTTTCACTTGGTGAGTGAAATGTTCCATCTACATCTAGAGCCCTGGTGCCCTCTTCTCTTGCCTTTTTGCCCTACAAGAGCTCCCCTCTCTGATTCTGTGCTCATGCATAATCATGAGCTTGTAGGCCTGGAATACATTTTTCCAGGGCAAATGCTGAATATTTGGCAGTTCCATTCCCAAAACTGCCAGTGATTAGATTTGGTACCAAACAAACAACCCTTGCTTGAGTGATGGGATACATTCCACAAACAGCCCACTTCAGCTGAAATCTGTAGGTTTGGCAGCACAGGGGGCTTGAAGCTGGAGCTGGATGTTGGCTCCTAAATAAATAGTGCCTGTCGAGACAACTTCCCAGTGCAATGTGCTTCTTCGCTGTTGCCCCGTGTGCTGGCGGTAACATCCGTGGATGAGCAAAATGCCACTGTTAACATGCTCGCATTGTCCGAGCCTTACAGTGTGGCTATATTCGGGAGACGCTTGTTGTCAGAACTTAAAGCGCCATTGTTCTCTTTAGCTAACAAAACAAAACCACCACTGTGTTGAGCTGCGCTCCATCACAGCTTCACCCAGCTTTACATTCGCTATCTGTTGAGCCATCAACGGGTGAAGGACACACTGAGGGCAGACTTTGGGAGGGAAAAACAAAATGTATTGCATGTGCAGATTAGACATTTCCTGTCACCCTGAACTACACAAAAGAGCAACTTTTTTTATATATTTTTTGTCATTTGATTCCATTACTGTTGTTTGAACAATGCTGTTTTACAGGAATATGTTGTTTCCTTTTATGTTTCGGTGAAAAAGAGGTCTTGCAAGACCTCTTCTTACATGACCTTAATTTTTGTTTTTATTAAATAACCTTTTCTGTTTATAACCTTCTGACCCTCCTGCTTTTTTGCAGGTGAAGGTGAGGTGTGGCTTCACCAGGCAGCTCTTGGCTCTCCTGGCTGGTATTGAGCATAGACTAAATGGTCGTGAAACTCATGAAAGGTTGAAGAATTTAAGGACATTTTGCATTGAACACAAGTAGGTATTATCTAAAGCATACCTCAACTAAGGATATCAACATTCTTGGACTATTCAGAGCAATTTAAAAATATGTACTGGTTGAAAAAAGACTAAAAGATGGCAGATGTTTTTCAAATATTTATTTTTCCCCACTTATATAATGAGGGGCCTTGGTAAAGATTGCTAGTTACTGGCTAGTCAGGATTTGGGATCATTTAGCTGTATTTTCAGCCTGATGTCCAGAGTTTCTAGAGATGTTAAGTGTTGATGCAAGTATTTTATTCTCCACCCTTCATGTGTAGCTTAATAAGAAAACCCTTTACAGTTTTTGTGATTTTTGTCCTACAACATTACAAAAAAATTGAACATTTTTCAAAATATTTTCTCATTTCACTCTTTAGAAAATAAAATAGGAACTATATGTGGGATTTCTTACAGATGGTTGTATCTTTTGTAACCATTGGTTTAACTGGTTTGGAAATTGAGTGTCAAATCCACCCTCTGCATTGCGTTGTGGCTAACACCATATGACTATGAACCCATGGAAGGGCATTGGTCTCAGTGCCTTTTTGCTGGATAAAGTTTGTGAAGAGCTTCTGCCTGGACTGAAACATAGGTCATTAAGTCCAAACAAGTTTCGCACATCAGGTCATTTTAACAAATGGTACAATACATTTTGTGCAGTTTCCTCCGCTGCTTCAGGTTCTGACAGGACAAGATAAATTGGAAACGAAACAAGCTTTGGTCTACTGGTAGCTCCAGTGAGGTGCTAACAAATAGCCTGCTGAATTCCTTGACCATTCATTTCAGACTATTTGTGGAGAAGGGGCAGTGAGGGTGGAAACCCAGTCTTGCCTTTCCAGAGCAGAAGGAGGTCCTGGAAAAGACACAGGGACAGGAGATGTGAGCACTGACCACTTTATCTGAGGCACAGGCAGGTAGCCAGTCAGTACATTACTTTCTCAGCAGCACTGTGATGCTGTTTTCTTGCTTTTTCTTTCTATAATCTCTGATAGTTCTAGCTCCAAAACCTGCCTACTGCAGCAGTCAGAGTGGATGTGCCTCTCGTAAATATCAGCAGTAGCAAAATAACAGCATATTCCATCTGTTCTTTGGGATCAGCAGTCAGAGCTGGTTATCCTTACAGTTGACAAATCCGTCGTTACGCCACAGTGTATTTTTTGTGATATTTTTCACAATGCATGTACACCGATCAGCCACAACATTAAAACCACTGACTGGTGAAGGGCATAACATTGATTATTTTGTTACAATGGTACCTGTGAAGGGGTGGGATATATTAGGCAACCAGTGAACAGTCAGTTCTTGAATTTGATGTGTTAGAAGCAGGAAAAATGGATAAGCGTAAGGATCTGAGCGACTTTGACAAGGGCAAAATTGTGATGGCTAGATGACTGGGTCAGAGCATCTCCAAAACAGCAGGTCTTGTGGGGTGTTCCTGGTATACAGTGGTTAGTGGCTACCAAAAGTGGTCCCAGGAAGGACAACTTGGTTGCCCAAGGCTCATTGATGCGTGTGGGGAGCAAAGGCTAGCTCGTCTGTTCCAGTACCACAGAAGAACTACTGTAGCACAAATTGCTGAAAACCTTAATACTGGCCATGATACAAAGGTGTCAGAACACACAGTGCATCACAGCTAATGGTGGCAGAGCTGCGGAGCCACCTGACTTCCTTGAGGGCTGTATGGGGCCAAACTCCTGTTCCTGCTGAACTGAGCCAGTGTTTAACTAGAACTGTTATCAGCTCAGTAGGCACAGGAGTCTAAGCCCAGGTCTACCGGAGCTGTGCGGGACGAGGCTACATCAGTGCTACCCCAGGTCACGTGCATTTCTTGCTGCCAAGGAGAAAGACCAGACTAATCCATCCTAGTACAGTGACACTGTCGTATATCTCACAACCTCAAAGGACATTCAGAGACACAGTATTCTTTCCTACTCGATACAGTAAACATTTTCCCCCATACGCATGTAATCAGCATCATTATTCAAAGGTTAACACAAATGTTTTTATCTTTCAACCTCAACGCCTCTTTTTTTTGTCCCCTTATCAAATGAAAAGTCACATCCAATCCTCTACTCTCAGCTAAATACTGAGAGCCTCTAAATACAGTCACTTAGAGCACCTGTAAGCATGGACTGGAAATTGTCTGTCTAGGACATGTCGATACCTAACTGTTTTTATTTGACCATTAGTGTAATTTTTACTGGAGCGATTCAGGGTTAATACCTTGTTCAGTGATACATTTATATTTATTTATTTAGCAGATGCTTTCTTCCAAAGCAACTTCCAATGAACTTTACGTAGTGTTATCAATCTACACATCTTATTCGCCAAGGTGACTTGCACTGCTAGATACACTACTTAAATGGGTCACTCATCCATACATCATAGGTACAATACAATAGCTGGGAGTTGGGCTAGAAACATTAGATTCCAGATTACAAAGTGTATGTTCTTAACCACTTTGTAGCAGCTTGTAATGGCTATGTGGTTCACTACTGTGTTCAATAGCTGGCAAAAGAAAATGCTGAAATCTGAAATAATTCTTCTGGTGGTCTTCATGAACCCAGGTAACGGATCATGTTACCCTTTCTCCCTGTAAAAGGCTCCAGGTTTTGTGCTTGTTACAGCTGGTTAGTATGCATTTTAGTGCACTGTCCTTGGATGCAAGGATTTTTACAGATGATAACCCAACCATAAATGTAAAATCTGCGCAGCTTGTGATGCTCAATTTTTGTCGAGACTGGCTCACAGAGGTGTTTGATTCAATTGTGCGCTCATTTTCAAAAACAATGATTTGTAATATCTTTCTAAATTTTCATCTTTGTTGTTGAACTTCAGATTGTGACGACTTTTCCTCTGTTTCGTTTCAGGTTTTCAGTGTTTGGTGTGTTCTTTCATGATTTTCAGCACTTGTTCGATTGCATTATTAAATTTAGTTTTTTGACAGATGCACCAGTCTCTGATATTAGACCTCAGTTAGCTGTCTAATTGCTACTCAGAGATTGTTGATATTGCAGACTCACATAGGTAACCCGTGTTAATGTCACCTGTCTAGCTACCTTTATAATGTCTTTGCCCCCCACCCCCAAATGTGTGTTTAAGATGAAATATAGTGTATGCCCATTTTTTTTTTTATAGCATGTAGTATATTTTCCTTTATACCTAAGGGTCATAGGCTTTAAGAACACCATAAGTACTTTCAAAAGTACTAATTTAAAATCCTCCATTTAATTACCAAGATATAAAAAATGTTGCAGGAGTAGTCGAGGTATAGGCTAATCTGACAGAGTACAGTAACACAGTTCTGCAGAAAACACAGCACTTAATCAAAATAGAGGAGACAAAGTAACAAACAATGTTAATCCTTCCACTACAAAGACACATTTACCTGACAGTGATTGATGGCACTTGCTGACAAGCCTGCCACTGTTTACATTAAGCAGCTCTCAGTGAGCAGAGAATCTGGCCAAAAGATTAGTATGAAGCTGCTGCATTGTTTTATGTGTGGTTGCACTGTTTTTAAATAGTGGCCAGGCCATGATTTCACTTATGTACTAATGGATTTGCAACAGTTTGAAAATAACACTTTAGGATAAACATACTGTAAAAAGGACCTTTTTTTAACTGACTGGCTGGTCAGTGTCTGAATTCTCCTGCTGGACAAGAAAAAAATTATTTTATAAGGGCTGTCAAATAGTAAATGTTTTATAAAGGTAAAAAGTGACACATTGAATGAATACCTACCTCAAGATCACCTGGTACAGGACCCCTATCTATATGAATAGATAAGGTTATAGATATGTTCTAATATAGCACAACTGCAATTCATGAATGTAGAGAACTAGACAGACACAGACTACAAGTAGCACCTGTCTATAAGGGAACCTTTGTTTTCTGTTAGCCTAACAGTTAAAGGTGTGGACTTCCTAGCGTACATTGTTGGGGAGAAAATAGCTTTGCTGGATGCACTGATGTACAGACTATTATTTGCCTGCTCTCTTATTTTTGTGTGCCCTCTTCAGGTGCAGAACTTAGCCACTGTGAACAAAGAGGAAATAAGTCACTGTTCACCAATCAGCTAAGCTCTGCACCTGTCCACAGAGGTTTCCTTCTTGAAAGAGTCCAGAAAGGAGAAACCATCTGCTTCTGGTGGTGTTCACATGCATGGCTCAAAAGTTGTCCCCCCTTTCCCCCAGTGGGATGCCTTTCTGGATCATCCAGTGTTTTTTTTAAAGGTGTTTTTAGACTCCGCCCGTGGTTGCCATGACAGCCGGCTAGGTCTCGGTTATGTGGTAATCCCTGGCAATGTGATTTTTATCTTAAGTCACAAATCAGCACGCCAGGAACCCACACAGCCCTGACGTGGAGCCTATGCACTGGTAAATAGGTTATGTTTTCCTCATTAGCTGTCACTCCCAGCTCAGGAGGAAGTTGTGTTTTTGATATCCTTTTGCTTCTGAAGGAAAGTAGTTTGTCCCGGAACGTGTCGCAGGCTTTCAGAAGGCGGCAAAGATCGTGTGTCAGATTTTTTGGGTAATAGTGTGTAGCAATGCTTTACACTCTAAAATGGTTTCTTCCACAGTGTTGTGTACTTGAGACAGGTACTTTACTTTGGCTGTATAGGTATGAAGCACAATGTAGTAAAATCTGTAAGAATTACATTTTTACAAGTTTCTACGGACATACATGTACATAAGGAGGATGTGGAAAAATGACCATAGCTCTGTGATAAGTTTAAAGATAGGCTTTAAGTGTTAAGCAGGGAGTAGAAGCAAGGGGGGGGGTTCCAATTACTGCAGTTTGAGATTGAACTGACTTATTCCTACTTAGGGGAAGCCAGTCTTAAATCTCCAAAACTGCCCCTCTCAGCTCCAAACCTGTCACAGATTGGCAGTCACTGAGCTGATAGGAATGTAGGTAGTCAATTCCAACATTTACCCATGCTTCATAATGAGGAATGGAGACAATGGTCTTTCACTGTGTTTACCCCCTACTGAAGAACAAAGGTGTCTGGAATGCTGGGAAGCTGTCTCATCTATCCACAGCAGTAATGTTGCCATATAAAGTAGATCCAGCCGCACATATTCACTACTGTCTGAGAGAGAAACCATTCAAAGCATTGAACTGCGAACAGGAATTCCTGCTACTTAGGACACTGGTTTACAAACAGAATTTTAGAATAAACCCTGTAAATCTGAAACCCAAAAACATGACAAGGTTTTGTGTTTTACAGGCAGCCTCTTTTTGAATAACCTTGCACACTCTTTCACTCTGCATTTTTGTTTGAAGAGCATGTTCCAAATTCCTCCCATCTCTCACACATCTCAAAGGTCTTTCCGTGCAACTGCAGAAGCAAGTTGTCTGACCTTCGGGAGGAATTTTAAAGAAAAGCAGCCAAGTCACTTCAGGGTGGACTTTTAATAAGGGCAAAGAGAAAAACAAGGATCCCATTTAAAAGCTCCAAAAACACTCCTTTGGCACGCCTTCCTTCCTTTTCATAGAAGAGGCATCACGGTGGTCCTACATGTAGTTCAGCTTAGGACTTATGTACAAGATGGAATTGGGCAAAAAAAAACATGTGTAATGGATTTGTCCTACACATCTTTCATATTTACCTGCATTGCTATTGAAACAGCTGAATTTGATTATATACTGTACAAAATTAAAGTAAATGAACAACCGCTTTCTCATGTCTTGAATTTAAGAAAGATCTAACCATTTCTTAATTCTACAGTTTCAGAACTTTTTCCTGCAAGTGTCACTTTGGTTTTTTTAAAAAAATAATGAACACATTCAGTTCCTTCAACTAAGCTCACGGCTATTTGAATGTTTTTTTCTGCGTTTGAAGCTATGTATAAAGTAGTTCAGGGATTCCCAGCATTCCCAAGTGTAACTTTATCTTGTTCCTGTAAGAAGGTGGTACAGACAGTATAGTACCTGATGTGCATGGGCTCAGTAGATCATATCCTCCACCACTTTTCGCACGGCTATGTCCATGTCCTCCTGGGCCCGAGAGAAGCAGCGTCTGGCGAGGGCCTGCTGAAGGCCATCCTCGTGTAGCATCAGCTCCCCGTACAGGTACACACCCATGGCCTGGAACACACGTCGCATTGAGACGGTTCAGTGGGCTTCACCGTGGACCTCTCAGTGCGCAGAGAGACCGCTCACATCACCTACAAATGGACAGTGTCTCTCGGGTGACAGACGGCCTCTTTGCACCACAGCGCACCTCCCGAAACATCAAAGCAAAAGCCAAGATAGGCTCAAAGGCACACGTGTACACATATGCACTCAGACACATTGCACTTACATACCCCCCCCTACCCCTGAAAAGAGTCTAAAGTGCACTTTACGGTGAGCAAAGAGGATTAGTTACGTTAAACACTTCTTCTTTGTAATTAGCTTTTCCCATTCGGGAGTGTTTACAAAGCTGAAGTGAGAATCGCCTGGGTGCATAATGGTGCGCAAAAACACAATCAGTCATAGACAATTGCCCTTCCCCTGCTACGTTGTTGCTGGATCATTACTTGAGCAGTTCTGTCTCCCCCTCCATTGCACCAGCGGCGGTGATTGATTTCGGTCATTGATGCACAGCCATTATTCCACAGGCTGTATAAATCAACGTGGAAGGCTGGAAGGCTCTGTGGTCCCAGACCATGCAGACCCTAAAGGTACATCTTCTGCAGCTTTGCTTCACGTAGCCTGCTGTTCAAGTAGTCCGTGCACAGGAGATCTGGGTGGCCATGGTGGTGCCTTCCCATCAACCTGGGATTACACTCCCACCTGGTACCCTCAACACAACTAGTCACTGCCTGGTTGACTGCAGAGCACTGTAAAACTGTCATGAAGAATGTAAACAAGATGTGTTGTGTAACTAGGATGCACTTCTATAGTGAGCATAACATCCTGCTGAACTCAAGTATAGTTATAGTGCACAATACTATTTAAAAAAAATTTCTAGGAAGGCAGATGTTTTGTCATACATGAAGCTTATATGTACATATATTTTTAATACAGAACTGCATGGCGACAGAAAGTGATGGGACTTGTGATATATACTGCACAAAGCAACAGAATGTAGCCTACATAAAAATCAGAAACTGTTTTCTAATTACGCCCAGGACACTTGGGGGATGAAAATGTACAACCTTTCTGGAGCTTTACTCATTTTGATACCTGGTGCTACTATGAACATGTTCCAGAATGAACCAGTACAAAAAAGTATTTCTTCTAAAAAAAAAATCCAGAGATTACATGCATCTAGTGCATTTAGAATCGGAAGCAAGTTTGTGAATACTTCTTAACATCCTGGTTTAAAATATACAGAATATCTTTCAAAACTGTTGAGGTTTACTTTGCTAGAATGGACACATTGCATGAAAGGGTGGAGCATTTCTCAGGGATTTATCCCATGTATATAACCTGGTTTTGTAGCAGATGTTGGGAAAAGAGGTTCATCAAGCACAGTAGGTGTGTTTAGTGATGAGAAAGAATGACCGTGTTCCACATGTATGCAATTATAGTATATAAAACACACACACACCAGCACATACCTGGTCTTCCAGTAGAAAATGCTCTACATCCTTGTATGCAGCTGAGTGCTTATGTTTGACCACCAGCTCACACCAGCGATGCCTCACCTGTAAAAGTAAAATAAAATTCAATAAACCAAAAAGTGACACTGAACATTTCATTTGTAGGGGTCACTCATCTGGTAAAAGTACATTTATTCCATTACTTTTACAGGTGGTTCTATCATCTCACTATCTGGTTCTGCTCTTTATAATTAATAAACCAATAAATTCCTGGAAAAGTTTCACTCCCGAATTTTACAAGTGGATGCTTCTGTTTAATTTCAGGAAGAACAATAAAATGCAGAAAATAAAGCTACATGACAGTGCTCTGTAATTGAAATTTGTAAGCTTTAAAAACCTGCCGTTTAAACATATTGTTTCATAAATGTATTTGTAAATCAGGAAGCCCTTTAGTATCCGATTTTACAAAGATTGACAAATACTTGCCTTCCAATTGCTTGTGTTTTCCTGCTGGTAAAGGCCACCTGAACCGTATTTTCCCATCTGTAACCTCTATGGGCATCGACTTGAATACGTGCACTTTAATAATTGCGTGTTTGTGCCTGAGCCTGTTGCTGTGGAAAACTTTAATGCAGGAATCTGAACAGTTTACAGGAAAGAGGAGGTAGAATAGCACAAGTGGAACTGAATGAATCCACAGGTGGAATTGTCACACCCAAGTCTACAGACATGGTTGTACTGCAGCCACTTTGTGAGGACAGGAACCCAAAACTGTCCTGGTGAGAGCAAAATACTATCCTCCAGTCCTTGTACACGCCCATGCATCAGACACAGTGATAATGCCATCAAGTTGTTGCCATGGATGCGCAAAAGTCATCTTGTGTGGCTACGCCCACACCAACAAAGCAGTCAGTGAATCGGGCACTCATCTGATTCAGAAACCCAAGCAAAGCTGGTACGGAGGGCGGCATTTTAAAAGGACACCACAGGATGATATTTATCAAATATGCGCAGGGCAGCGCGGACAAAAAGGATCATAGTTCTCTGTGGCTCCTCGTAAAGAGTGCGTCTCTAAGACACGCCTGCCCTTTCTCCTCTCCCAGAGCATCAATGGGAGCTCTGTTAGTTCAGCTACTGGGCGAGATGAGAGGCAGCCTCTGTGCTCCTCCAGTCCCCTTTGGCACCGCTGTCATCAAACTAACTCTGCTTTCTAAACCCACGGGCTCCGCTTTGGCTCGCCCGTCAAACATGGCGCCTTCCTCTTCTTCTGACAGCTAATGTCACATTAACATTTAAAACTGTATCAGTGCTCACAACCCCCAGCCAATCAAAGCATACTGTCACGACATCCATTGTCATCCTATTGTTACACAAGACGTGATTAACTCCATTATTTACGTTTAAATTTATTATATACGCTTGATGCTTTTAACGTGGAAAATACCAATGACGTGACTGATGGGTTAAAGTCACAGTCGGTACTTTTATTTACATGCCAAGCGTCACTGCTGTGCTTTGCAAATGCGCCCTGTGTGTTGTGGAAATATTACATATACATTATCAGCTTGCACGCTGCCACATTTTTAAAGAGCAATTAAAGGGGGCAGAGAGGAGCTCTGGAGGACAGCGCACAGCAGATGGGCTGGAGAGACACCCCAAGTACTGATCCCTAAGTGCTCACACTAAACTCACTGACAAGTGAACTGGCCATGTGAAAATAAAGGGGAGAGACCTCTTGACTTCAGCATGGCTTTTTCCGAACACAAATCATGTGGAAATGAACACGTCTCTTCGCAGCAGTCAAATAGTGCCATTCAGCCAAGTCTTCTGTGAGGAAGTGCTCTCTGAAATGCCCCTCGGCTCCTCTTTCACCCTCAGCCGTGTGCAAAATCAATGAGGCTCCACCCACGCAGGGACACCGAGTAAAGTCTCACGAGGTGGGGGACGTTTGTCACAGCAAAGAGGTGACAGGTTTACTTCACTAAATGTTTCCTCCGGAAAAAAACCATTGCGCCAGATTGGCACGGCTTCTTCTTTATTTATTAATAATAATGAGAATAATAATACTAATAATAATAACCAGCCCAAGAGAGAGGAAAGGGAGGCAAGCAGAAAGAGTACTTTCTCTGCGGAAGAGTGAAAAACAACGTGTACGTGGTCTCGTGTCAGTAAGCTTCTTCCAAGTATGGACGACACTAGAACGGCCAGAGGAAAGGGAGTAGAACAGGCAGAAGGGATGTGTTCCCCAGGACCTTCTCGCCACCACTGCTGCCTCTACTGACTTCCCCAGTGAGGATCCGGAGATTCATTTACCCCTGATCAGAACGCTCTGAGCACTCCACGTGCAGCTCTTTCTGAACAGAGTATTACATGGCCATCTGTGGTTTTACAAATCCGAACTGAACTGGGGGGGTGCGGTAGCGCAGCGGGTTTGGCCGGGTCCCTGCTTTCTGGCGGGTCTGGGGTTTGAGTCCTGCGACGGACTGGCGTCCCGTCCTGGGTGTATCCCCTCCCCCTCCAGCCTTGCACCCTGTGTTGCCAGGTTAGGCTCCGGTTTGCTGCAACCCCGCTTGGGACAAGCAACTTCAGTTAATGTGTGTGTGTGTGTGTGTGTGTGTGTGTGTGTGTGTGTGTGTGTGTGTGCGCGCGCGGACTGAACTGTGAAATGTAAGCAAACAGTTGTATGCCATCGTCTTTAAGATACTTCGCGTGCAGCTTTACTGAAGACGGTATTAACAAAACAACGCATTTATATCTCTCAAAGCCCCAACTTGGTGAAGGGCTGTAAGATACAAACAAACTGCAGTTTCGTATTTCTGAGGGTCTTCATTAGATCACAGTTGCATGCTTTTTCTTTTCATTAGCAGAGCAAATTTTATGTACTTTTAAATGTCTTATTTTGACCAAAAGCTTATTTTATTCCTCAATAACAGACACCCACAGTAAGAAATGTTCCCCTTCAGCCACACACACAGAACCACACGACTCAAAATGATTCAACAAAATGTCAATGTGACAGAAAATACAGATGATGCACTGATCCTGGTCATCCAAATGTTTACATTTACCAACACAGTCATCCCTGAGAAAGTATGAGAAAGGCTCATTCCACACACACTACAACACAGAGAAGTGGAAGTGTCATTCATTGAAAGCAAAAAAATTACAGCTAAACGGACTCTCTCCTAAGCTGCACCACTGTAATGTTTAAGTGATTTCATTGTTATATTTGGGTGTGTGTGTGTGTGTGTGTGTGTGTGTGTGTGTGTGTATATACACACATTCATACATATATGTCCATTTTTTGGGGTAACAGATTTGTTTTCCCTGGTATTTCCCGGTTAAAACCCTCTGTTCTAAAATGCTCTGTGGAAGTTTGTGTAAAAAGCAGCCACAAGAAATAAAATATGAGTGATTGAGAGGACCAGATGGACAGAGGCTGGATCTGCAGATGACTGATGAATTTTAAGGGAACAATTCCGCTACTGTGGGTGACTTATGAATGTCCAAGATCACAGAAAGCCAGCAACATTCATTCATTTTGTCAAAGGAAAGGACGCCCCACGCCTCGCTTGTGAATAATCCTGGATCACACTTTCAGTTTGTGGATCTGCAGGAATATACGTTTTCAAAAACAGTCATTCATTGTAACTTTTCATTGGGATTCACAGCATTTACAGTGTATTTTGTGGCTAACAAAAAAAAGGCAAATGCATTACCGTGCAAGTAGCTTCTCATGTGTTTGGCTCCATCACTAAATTATTGTGATAATGGTGATAATTCACAGCCAGAGAAGGTGGGACGTGTGGTTAAAGGGCTAAAGAAAACATGTCAGGGGATGGAGATTTAGAGGTTATGAAAAGCAGGCTGTTTCAGCAGCCTTCCAGTCCCCCTGCGCCCCTTTCTTACTGCTGCATTCTTCACAGAGATACAGCCTAAGAACAAAGGGCCTGATTCATTAAGCATCACGAGAAACGGTTATGTGCTGCAGGATGTTTCCTCCCTACTCACACACACGCACACACTCAGACCCTCCCACCTCACAATGCACTTCCTCTATAGCGTCCTGATCCCAGACACAGTGCATTTGTTCCTCACTTATTTAGAAATTCAGATACTTTCCATCAGACAAAATATTTTCCTTTCAAGTACACACCTCTGTACTGTGTGCGCCACACACACACACAGCAGCACGGTACCCCCCCTTTAACGTCACACCCAGTGTAGAATCTTCGCTGTAGTGTCATCAGCAGTTGGCTCTCAGTGTTGTGCCAAAAGAGAAAAGGTTTTGGAACGTAGTTTCAATGCCAGGGCGCTACTGACCTCTTACTGCTCAAGTGCTACTGAGCTGTCAGCACTGCTGTTTATTTTTCCGCACACTGTCAGTTCTTGGACTCCTTTACACCTAAGTGATATTTATTTATTCCTGTGTTATCCGTGTGTTTTCTGTCACTGCTGTGTTATATATGTGCTGCTGTAGCCTCGTGCAATTTGCTTCAGGATCAATAAAGTTTTCATGCATCTACCTTGGTGTCTCAGCCCTCACGGTCAGCAGAGCAGCGGTACCACGTGTTACCTCAGCGTCTCGCTCCTGCAGGCTGTAGACCCGTTTCAGCATGTGCAGAACTGTCCCGCTCAGCTC
The DNA here is from genome assembly GCF_900964775.1 of Scleropages formosus. Lineage (NCBI taxonomy): Eukaryota > Metazoa > Chordata > Actinopteri > Osteoglossiformes > Osteoglossidae > Scleropages > Scleropages formosus. The sequence goes on from NC_041822.1 coordinate 15,474,315, forward strand.
TGCCTCATCCAAGAGCAGCTCCAGCAACAGAACCAGCTGCTCCGCAGTCACCTGGGAGAGCACAAGACAGCATGGTGATTAACGCGCACACACACACACACACACACACACACACACACACACACACACACACTTACAACTGCATTGGTAAGCATTTATGTATGCCCGTGAGTGTTCCTAATCTGTCTCTCACAGCAGAAACAATATTTTATTTTCCTACCGAAAAGATGTCTTTACTATACATCTGTGGAGCTTCCTTACAGTTTTGCTATTGTTTTTATTATATTGTTATGATGCGAGACTGGACTGAAAAGGACTATAAGCTAATGAAACTAACAACTTTTAAGAGCACAACAGATAATTATGAAAACGTCCAATTTGGTAACATTATCTGGAACCTATGAGAAAGAATAAAAGCTGAGGACCAGGACACGGGAAGACCATCCAAGAAAATCATTTGGTATCAAATTATTCATAAGATCATTTCTACTCATCACAAAAAGGTCCTCAGACAATGGTCTCAGCACCTTAAAACACCAAAATACCTTATGATATATTTTTATTACTGTTGTTACCAAAACCAGTGTAAACCCAAGGGAAAAAGCAAAGAAAATACTAAAAAGGGCAGTTCTTACAATGTCCACATCTTGGACTCGGTCCTCCTGGTGGATCCTAGTGAAGTATTAGTGCAGTAATCACCCAGCCTTTAGCCTGCAGCCATGATGCACTTATATATGTATATATATGGCTGGGGTTCCACAAAGAAAGGGCCGGGAAACAAAAATTGCATTTTTGAATTTTTTTTCAAACAATTCTTGCCTTTGCCACGTTCTGAGGTGCTATGCGGATCAAACGACAGGATTTCTGGGACATCTCCTGGTTTCCTTGTAGCACACAAACACACAGAGACCCACCAAATCCACATTTGGCCACTTGGCTCAAAAACTAGTGTGTGTTCCCAGGCCTAATTCGATGTGTGAGTGAAAACCAGCAAGTGGAAAAGCAATCAGATGCCTCCGGAGACCATCCAACAAATCACCTCAATTTCTGATACAACAAACATAATACTAGACCACACTACTTCCACTCATGACATCTCTACTAGGTTTTTTTCCACTCAAAGGTCACAGGACTGTTTTCTGGAAGCGAGTACCTGTAAAACTGAAACAAGATAAGGCACGGTTATTTTGTGTCACTGGCAGCACACACTGTTATACATCAGTCCAGTGCATTCATTTCCTGCAGTTAAGACCAGTACATCATCACTTTTTCATCTTCCTCCCACATTCACGTCTTTTTTTTTTCTTTTTAAAGCCCATAATGAGGATAACAATGTTGACTCATCGGCATAGCGGTATAATTATCAGAACGATACACAAATTCAATACCCTACTTAGATGTATAACAGCAGGGCCCAACTGAGGGCTCAAAGTCAACTGTATAACCATAAAAAAAACAGCAATGCTACAGAATTCTTAGAACGGTGTGAATCTGGCGCACCGGTGTGAGCATCTTGAGTGACAATCCCCACCCCACCCTCCCATTTCATGGACACCAGCCAGCCGTGGGGCTGGGAATGGGGAGGGGGCATCAGAGGACGCGAATGTGCCCCGGAGACGAGCGGTGCCCTCAGTGCTATTCTTACAGCCTTATCACATGGGAATCAGCGGCTCGGCCGAGCATGCTTCCCCTCTTACGCCAGCGCCCTCCGCCCTGGCCTTAGTCTGCAAGCACATCACAGAGGAGTTAAGCATATGATATTACCTCGCTCTGCAGCTGAAGGACTGCCTCTGTCATCACGCGCACACGTGTTCAGACGGACACATACAGGCGAGAACGCAAAGACACACAGAGCCCTGCTTGGCCCTCATCTGCTTTCTCCATGTCTTACAAACATTCAGCATTTCTCACACTAGTGCATTCACAGCGCCTGCCCTAAAATGGTTACAAACTGCTTGGGAGAGCCTCACTCAGCCAGATATGGCTCTATATTTGTCTGGATTACAGGCAAGAGGAACTATTTGCGTTGAGTGGTTTAAGGGAATCACAAAAAAAAAAAAAAAAAAAAAAACTTATAGAGAAAGCAGCTGGCAGAAGTTCAACACAAATAGGCCTGAGCAGAATTAAAGTAATTTGACCTTTGCAAATTGTACACTGAAGGCATTTCTATGGAGTTTTCCTATGTGTATTCTGGTGGCAAAAGGTCAGCGACACATACGTTCTCTTTCATGTGCCCTGATAAAAGCGAGGCCTGGTGTTGGGCTCCCGATCGGGAAAGGTGGCCAAAGGCTCGGCTGCTGCTACTTCTGCTTCTCGGAGCTCTTCTGGGACCACTCTGACCGGTCTCCTTCAGGCCCTTGGAAAAAGAAGGAACTCCTGGATCGTCAATTTTCCTCCAAGAATGAAAAAAGCCTCCTGGCTTAAGGTGCACCGCACAGACATACTGTCTGTGTACTGCCCAGCACTTATCTCACCGAGGTAAAATGGTAATTGCTTGATAATGTTAGTGAAAGTCACATGACTGTCCCTAGGGATCACAGAGTGGCTTCTCACTGTAAAAATACATATCCCTAACAAAGTCATTCAGCCTAATGCTCTTATTAGTATTTTCTGTTCCTAAGGGATCCAAGTTGCACTTTTCACCACATTTCAGTTACGGAGGAAAAGTCAGACATGCAGCGTAGCTGTAATGTGGATGATCATTCATGCCATCATACACATACGTGCAAGATGGCTAAGTTCAGTCTGGCGAGACACTACATTTTATACTTATTTTGGAGACTGAAGTCACACTCCACTCCACATGACGGTCAATATGCTAACACCACCATAAAGGGCCATAAGTGTTTTGGTTTTGAAGGAGAAGCGCTCCACTCTTTCCCCCAGTGCTGTTCAGAGGCCACACCATTAGCCTTGCCCGCCGTCTGATTATTTGTTCTCACAGCTCATTAATTTTGCACACAAAAACAATGAAAATGAACTGTGAAGTAAACAATCAAGGCTGCACTGTCGAGGTGTAGACGATTAACTTCTATTCCACTTTTATCTCCACCATAATACACTATCGTAATCAGGTTCAAATACTACAGGGGCTGAACTCAAATCACAGCATCACTTGCAGAACTAAGAGCCTAGAGGGTGAGCCCTGAGACCGTGTCCCATGTACTGATCCAGTTTACTGCGGCTCCCAGGATAACACACCAGAGGCATAGTGGTCAGGACAGCAGAGTACTCCCGTAATGGAAACGTGCTCATTCTCAAGGCTGTGGATGAAGAAAAGCAGCAGACCATACACAGCCTTAACAGAAAGGCTGCAGCTCCAGCATTTCAGAAATAAAGTGTTTGGCCAGCAGAGTCTGAACACTAACTCTTCAGGACACAAGACTGAAAACATAATAGTACTGAGAGGACTGAAGAGACTGAGCTGAATGTGTTGCATTTGTCTTAACTTCACATGGTCTTGATGATAAAGCTTTTCATACGGAAAAACAAAAGGCTGGGGAAAAGGAGGATACACACTGCAAATAAACAAACGGTTCCTCTGCAGTCCAGGCTGTACCTTGGCCATCAACCAGTTAAGATGGCATCTGACTGACAGACTGAGGAAGAGGAGCATGGGACTTGCCCCCTGTGAAACACAGATACACACACAATGTTGCTTCTGACATAAGGCTCTATGGCTAGAGAGAGGTCAGAGTTCATCCCCTGGTGAACAGGCAGCCCGAACATCAACACTTGCCCACTGATCATGTTGGACGTGTTCACACTTTGATGACAGCATTTCTCCTTTTGGTTACCTCCTCACACCTCCTGACTCCTCCACACTCATCTTTTCTTGAAGGACACATTTCCTTGGGGCCATGGGACTACACAGCTGGTCGCCCATCACTTTAGAGATGTACAGAGGCAGCAAAGAGCTGTTTTGTGACCTAGATCATCCACAGTGACATTCAGCAGTTTATGAAGGCTTTACAAAACCTAAACATTGTTCCTGCTCACCTAACTCAGAGACAAAAAAAAAGACTCAAACTGAAAAAGGCTTTAACATTAAGTGACCACCATTAACAGTCATTACTCACATTTTATGGTTTGCGAAAGTTCAATGTACCCATCACTCCTTACATCCAGATAAATGACCCTGCATGTTGTTTTCCGTATCAGACACGGCCTGACGCTGGGTCAACATTTCTACAATGCCCATTTCTTTTTTTCTTTCTTTTTTTTTTTTTTTTAGAAACCATCAAGAGAGTTTCCTTGATATGACAATCATTGCAAACCCTGAGAACAATGCCGCCATCCACTAGTCCCTCAATCAAGTGCTGGGCATATGTGAGTGACATGGCGGACCTCCGGCAACGGAAACTGGCTACACAAGATAACTGCTGAGGGAAAAAACGGCATGTTTCCTGGACGTGTCTGTGCCCATAAATAGCCAACAGAAGCCTGGGCAGAGGACTCACCTGTAGAAAAGACCTCTGCTTTCAACACTGATATCCTGAACAAATCAGAGCCCCTTGTTTCCCAGACAGGATACAGCCAGTTATGGAAAGGAAGGAATCTATGCATCTGCTACCCACCACCTTTCAAAACTTTTTTAACTGAAAGTTTACTAAAATGAAAATTCAAAATCCACACAATGTTATTTATTGGTACACTGACATTAAAGATAAATATTTAAGGAAAGGATATGCATCTGCCAAGACATGAATGATAACGCAGTTCTATTTTGGCCTCATCCTTGTGTTCTCTGTTTGGATTTCTCCATTAGCAGAAAAAGTTTCAGGCGGTTGTTTATATCCTTGTCTCCTGTTCACCCTGGGTACATGTGTTACAGTTTAAATAAAAAGCAGCAATATGAGTTTCACGGGATGGATTAGCTCACATTCTACTTTGTATCCAATGTCATTCAAAATGTATGGCAACTAAATGTGTCCACTCAATTTGCCAATACATCTTGACCAAAGGAAATTTTAATTTAAAATTCTACCCATGAACAAATTAAAATGGGCACCTACAACAATTTGAAGCAAATACCAAAGAGAAACGACAGGAGCAGGCATTATAGAAATGACAATAAAGCTCGACTTGACTTGACTTGAAAGTGATCCCAGTGTCAAAGAAAGTGCTACACTATCCTGCTCTTCATCTACAAGTCAAAAGTACCAACCAAACATCTTACAATCTATTTACTACATTTATCACTGAAAACAGTGTTTACTTCTTCAGCTTTACTTCTTCTTCGCCTTCAATTGAACATTCAGAATTCTACTGCAAGAAATGTTCCCTGGCTTTTCCGAGAAAGCATTTTTCGGGGTACGAGAATTGTGGGTCCAATTTCTGTAGTTGGGAACTCATTTAAAGTTTTTCATATGGTACAAAAACTTAAAAAAATAGGATAGCTCATTTAAAGACCTTGGCGCAGAGAGATGGATGCACAGATGGAGAAAAAAATTAAATCCAGAAAACACACAAGACCAGTGGTTCTTAGCATACTGCAGTTGCTGCAATAATGTCACTATTTCTGGTTTACTTGTGTCAGGATACGCGAAGCAAAAATCCCGCAGATACTGGAAACACTTGTAAACATAAACTGCCTATAAAGTACTGCGATTCTGTCAAAGTCAAGACTGAACCCATGAAATAATTGCTGAATAAACAACCTAATGAAGAGGCTTACAACAGATGTTGCAGCACAGTCATTGTGAGGGTCTTTAAATCTCCAAATTCACAATAGGTTTATTTATTAGTTGTTAATGTTTGGAGTGTTATGATTATTGATATACCTGTGCCAGTTAAAAGATGACTTGCATCTGGATTATCATTTTACACAACAAAATGGAAATTTTACATTTCACTTTTTTTTTTTTTTTTTTTTATTATACACTTCTCAGTGTGAAATGCTAGATATAAAGCTTCTTCCATTTGGTGCTTTCAAACATGGAAATGCTGTGGGGTAAAACATATGCAACGGGTTCAGTGTCACAGTGTTTTTCAATACTTGGTATTTTGTTCTTCTTAACCACAGCCTCATAAAAACACACTTCGATTCAATCTCTCTCTTGCACGTGTTCATGTCCAAGGTATGCTCCCTTCCTTGAGCTTTCCTGGGAAGGTTCTCACACCACAAGCTTTCCTCCAAAACCTGCTTCTAGACCAGATGACTCACTGCAACAGACGTTTCCTGGAAGGAAGAAAAAACCTCTCAGGAAATAACTAGAGAGTAGATATGGAGAACTGCGAGGGTGACAAAAAGTTTTGGGTCAAGATTGAAAAAAGGGGACTGCAGAAACTGCAAAGAGGGAGACGTTTTTTCAGTCAGTAGATCTATCCTGTCACTACTATACATAATTTAAAACTTTGTTTCCTCTCTGTGCCAGTGAGCAATAGATCTTGACCAAAACCTTTGTATGATAAGTACTTCCTTTTGAGTGACCTTTTTTACTTTCTTGTAACAAGTATGTTCTTTACCATAGGTTACTATGGACAAAATTTAACTTAATAACTAACTGATGAGACTTTCCTTAAAGGCTGCTTGTGCCCTAAACTTGGAACACTAGAAAAACCAGACCTGGACTTGACAGTAGTTAGACATTTTTAACGGCTGTTTCCAATCACCATTTTTAAAGGCTGTACAAGCATGGCCAATGATGGTTACCAAGGGCCGCCACTCTGAAGTCTAAGTCAAAGCCCCCTAGAACTGGACTGCCCTTGCAGCATCATCACTGGGGCATTGTGGCGTCGTCCTGTCCCTGCAAGCTGTCTCCCCGTCTGCCCTGGGGGCTTTTGCGGCCTCTCAGTACGATCAATATGGCTGAATATTCATGGAGCGGCCCCAGACTCCCTGATCAATGAAGTGTTACTTTGTGAAATGGATTCCTGTTTCCAAAACATTAGCTTCTATGTCCCTCCAAGCACCAGTGGCAGAAGGGAAAAGCACAGTAAACACATCAACAAGGAGAAACTAAATGTAAGTTCATACCAATTAGAAGAATTATTACAACCTTATTTAGTGAGTTTTCACTGATTGTTGACAATTTACTGTGAATATTTTTGTATACCAAGATCTGTGCTTATTTGTGATGCAATTTGCAATATTTTATGTAGGACTAAAAGCAAGCGTTTGGGAGGAACAAGGATGACGTAACCTCCATCTTAGTCAACCACCACCTTATTTGCCGGTAATCTTCTCATCAAAGCATCTTAGCTGGAAAACTTGAGCACTTGCACTCAGACAGGAGTAATCAGACACAAAAAATACACACATTTCCTGGACCTATTCCGTTCTTTCCGTAACTATGGTTATTGGATCACTCACAGATTTTAAAAAAACCTCTTTACTATACTTTTTCCTTTCACTGGGAAAACAGATCAACAGGACACACACTCCGACTAAGTGGATATTTACTAAATCATGTGACTGAGCAAATAGCACTTTGTAATATGTTTTCAAAATGCTTTACATCTCAATGGCCCCCGAGTAATACTGAAAACTACAGTTAATTAATTACAATTTATGTGCTGGACAGCAGTTCATCACATAGTACACAGTACAGTATTCCAAGAAAATCACAGACACAAAAATCACTTATGATTGCAAATTTTCATTATGAAGACTTGCACTGAAAAGCCAAGTGATGCAGAAGAAAAAAATACTTAAAGGTCAATAATTTATACTCAATATCAACACAAGATTTAAAGAAATAAAATAAAATTAAGCATTGAGGCATATTTGCGCCCCAAAAAACTCATCAAACGAACTGGTATTTCTGATGGTGATGAAGATGGTGTTTGTGAACACTTCAGGTTCTCGTTCATTCTCAAAGAGAATTTCAGTTTCTATTCAAACACCCTGATGCTGGCCCTTAAGTGGTTAGAAGGGTCCCGCCAAATGGCACATCCATATCCCTAAGCTCTGCTCAGAGAGGTTTTATCAAGATCCACTCCATCAAACACAGAACAGCTGAAAAAACATACAGGGATTATGAAAGGTGTAGAGTTGCAGGATATGACTAAAATTCCATTAGCAATACATTGACCACCCTCCCAAAATGACATCCAGATTAACTAAGGTCTCAGATTCACAGCAACTACCCTTTAATGATGGATGAAGAAATAAATTCAGAACTTCAAATTAAATTATCCTCATTCAAAAGTTTTAGCAATCCATACCATAAATGTAATAGTTAAACCAATTTACCACGTAACCAACACCCAAAAACTGTGGAGGTGCTTTCATTAATACCGTATCTACAAGACCACCCGTGTTCTTAAATGGAAATAATAAATTATACGGATCATGAATGCCTCAGGTGGTCTTAATTTATAAAGGTCAATCAACATCACGCCACAGAGGTCAAGCTTAATTTGTATAATTTTCAGTGTTTCTGACACTGTTGAGCAGAAAACAAAGTTTCCAAATACACGGCCAGTGGCTACGTTGGGTATTGCTTTCAGTTGTCCAACAAAAGGAATACTGTGAAGTTCTTGTGAATGACGCTTTCAGCTCAGCGACAAAATCAGCAGCTGTGGTTCAACTCCGGTAGAGAGAGGAGGACATACATGGAGCAAGAAGGGAGGCATGAGCCTTACTGGGAGAGCTCATCTCTTTCCAGGTACACAAGACTTAAGTCCATGGCAGGGTTTGGGCCTGAAATGTCCAGGCTGGCTCTATTAATGATGGCATTGTTGTGAAGTGCAGTGAGGATAACACCACAGCTGATGAAAACAACAGATTTTGCTTGTATTCATGATTGTGTCATTGATGGTGTCTGTACTAATGATATTGTTAATCAAGGCACCTTTGCTTACAGCCATATTGTTGATGGTACAACCAATTTTAGCTGCAGTGAAGATCATGCCAGTGCTAATGCCTGCACTAATGACATCATGGTGGATCGCAGCACCATTGATTGTAGCCACATCAACAACAGCATAGCTGATTACAGCTGCACAGATGATTGTGCCACTGATGATGCCTGCACTAATGGTACTACCGTGGATCGTGACACCACCGATTGAGGCTGTATTGACAACAACACGACTGCTAATACCTACACTGATGATACTGCTGCAAAGGACAAGACCACTGGTGGAAGCCAGTGACAATGGCACCATTCATTCGAGCTGTACTGATGATGTCACCACTGGCAATTACACAGCAGATGCTATTGCAAAGGTTTCTGATCCCTTAGGTAGTCTTGTTTTTGTCCTTATATCTGCCTTAAGGATGTTGTGAAACATTCTCAGAACCTGTGGATAACAAGCACATTAAATTCTCAAGTTGCTCATATAAAAGTTAATGGGAAGATAAAAGTTTTTGTCCAAGAAACAGTGATGCGCTGCATGTGTCTTATGCAGAATATTTTTAATATGCAGAATGTATTTTTCAATATCTATAAGGGCAGGGATTCCCTGTATCCATGTTCACAAACACAGAATATACACTTTATTCTAAATGAATAAGCACCCTACGTAAAAAGTCCTGTGCTAATCTAACAAATGGTCCACTAGATAATTTTCGATAGTCATAGTAACTTTGGAGCAAAAGGTAAAGGAGATTCAAGGGGGAGTGAAAACACACAGGTATCACAACAATCACAATCTGCAAAGATGGCATCTGCTTGCACCGAAAGGCAGATAGAGTTTACTTCCCGAAAAGGTGAAGAACAGGAACATTCAAGATGTTCATGACTGATAGAACAGGAAAGAATCAGGGAGGGATGCAGACTCGGTGCCTGAACCGATGGAAGAATGTAAGGAGGAATAAGCCTGCAATCTCTTGTAAGCATCAGTCACACATCATTGAATGAGCAGCCCAAAACAACAGACTTTGAGATGCGCTCACACACACACACACACACACACACACACACACACACACACACACACACACACACACACACAGAGCAACCTTTCAAGATGTTATCTTCAATGACATCCATTTGGCAGCGGTTGCTTCAGGTTGTTTAAGCTACATAGAGAATATGTGAATTTTATATATATATATATCTACATACTGTGTGTATATATATATATATATATATATATATATATGTGTGTGTGTGTGTGTGTGTATATATATATGTCGATATTTTTCAAATTATCATCATTATGTAGATTTTTGTACAACCTTACATTACTAATTTAAAAAGCCTTTCATAACTTCCAAATGTGTTTGAGCTATAAAGTTTATAGCTGTTTTTCTGTATGAGTCAAAATGCATGGGACTTGAGACAACTAAAGACAGACAGACAGACATACGGATGTGCGTTCCACCAATGTACACTATGCCTGAAATTACACAAGCTCTGTAAACTGAGGTGGGGGAGTCAAGTGTTAAATGAAGCATCTGAAGCAGACCTCATGCTTCCTATCACACTGGACTGGAGTAACTTCCGAATGCACCCATAAAAGGAAGAGCGCTAGTGCCTCAACGTTGTTCATCCTGGCCAGCTTCCATCACCCCAATGTTACTTTCGTACGATTCTTAGCTCAGTCATGGTTGTCCCCATGCCCCTCACCAGCTCACCAGACAGGATTGAGCTCAGACTGCAGGCGCCTACTCGCAGTATCTCCAAAAGGAGATTAGCAGATCAAGGCGAGCCAGAGTCTGTGGATAAAACTGTGGAAAAAACTGTGGACACAGAGGTGCTCACCTTCAAACTGGCCAGGTTAAACTTATAAAATTGTACAAGCACCAGGCTAAACACCTGCTTTCCAATACCAGAGAACATCATCTCACACGAAAACCATCCATGTCCTCGATTCCTTTTTTTTTTTTACAGATTAAATGAAACAGAAGTTAACAAGATCCATCAAAATAGGTACAGTATTAGTGTGGCAGTCTCAAGAATAGAATATTCCAGAACGCGTGAAGGTTAAAGTGCAGATGCTGGCATGACTGAAGATGCAGGAACTTCCAGGGAAATGAAGAGGTATATGGTTGCACAGAACTCTAGGACACCGTAACGCTGGTGTTCAGCCACACTAGGCCGGGGTGACCTTGGTGTTAGAGCCATGGTTGTGTGCAAACAGACTAATCGGGAATAAAATATGTTTAAAAAAAATGCAGTCTCTTCCATAACAATGTGCCCTAACACACTGCCCAAGCAACCCTCAGGCTTCCCGGAATGCAGAGTGACCATCATGCAGGTGTGCAGTGGCTTCTGCCTTAGAGCACAGCAGGAGCTCAGTGCAAAACCACCAGACCGATTGCCCCTGACTACCTGGAATTCATCACATGATCAGAGCTCCCAGACTCCAAGGGGAGTCGTCTGGAATCCTTCAAAATAAATTCTCCGGTGTTCACAAGAATTTGTTTTGCCTTTTGGGAATCCCTTAATAAAGACTACCATGTTCATCTTCATTGTACCTAAGAGAAAAATGAGTAGTTCAAGAATAGCGACAAAAAAAATGTAAAACTAAATGCGTTTCAAACAATATTTAAGAACAAAGACAGAACATTCTGGTAAGCATATAGCAAAGGTAACCAAACCAATGAATGTCCAACAGAACATAGTCTATTAATCTGACTGGTAAGAATTAGTAAAAATTTATGAAACTCTCTGAGAAAGTCAAGCTTCTTTTAAAAAAAAAAAAAAAAAAACTTTAATGATATATATATATATATATGCTGTTGCCACTGTCACTTAAATGCTGGGCAGAAAGCCTCTCGTAAAGCAACCTACACAGCGCAGCGAACAGGTTTTTCATTTACACACCAGAAGCTGTCTTTACTACTCGTCTAAGGACTCTCCAGCAGCCCACCATGTACTACTCAGCCTAGCCTTCTCTCCGAGTGGAATATGTCCATTTATATTCTGCTTGAAAGTAAACAGGAAGTGTGAGAGGCAGACAAGTCTGTCTCTTTTGATGACGTTTTCCTGTCTTTTGCAAAGCTTCCGTGCCTTCAGCTAGAGCGGCCATTGAAGGTCATCCTTTTCTCTTTTCAGGGTACACAGGATGCTCTTAATCTTCTATTTCAACAGATCACAGTCTGTATGATTCTCACCCTCAACCCCACTACAGGACAAATCTAAAAAGCATAGCTTCATCACAATGGTCATATTTCAATCATGACACATGATTCATCATCAGCCTAATGATTCTGTAATTACAGATAAGATTGCAAATTACAGCCTCAATAAATAAAGGTAGAATCTGTGATGTATTTTTACCAACCATCCCTCAAAGCACAGGCTCCTAATCTGCAGGTGATGTCTGGTGGGGAGACTGAACATCGTGCTCATATAAGCCAGTAATTCTGAACCCTTCTGTCTTTAACAGCTAACACCCAGTTTTTAAACACAGATAAGTAAACCATGATCATTGAGCCATAGGATCAATGAGGCCCACTCGCTTTAGGTACTGCCATATAAATCCACACACATATAAAGAGTACATGGTGATTACTCCAAAAAGTAAAGGAGAGCAAAAAAAAAAAAACTGAAGAAGGCTGAAAATAAAATGCTTGAAACAATGTAATAGGTGCTCACTTCCTGAGAAGCGTGGTTCGTGCTGTGTGGGTTTCAGCAGCCATACAGGCCTGAGCAGTACCCTACACAGTTGGCGGTGCTCTGACTGAACTTTCCTACCTTCACACAGCTGAACCTTACTATTGGCCAGGGATCAACATTTGGAAACACGATCACGACTGCACCTGATTTCACGACTCCTGGCACAACCCTGTCCCTCTGCTCAAAAACTGCAGCGCGTAGCCTTGCCGTACAAATAGGGAACAGGGAGGGCGTGGATGCACGTGTTGGCTTTACGAGCCCCCTTACTTCACTTAAAAGCACGAGACGACACTAATTGGCCAGAGCCGTCTAGCGGTGCCATCAGTTCTAAGCTCATTATTCAAGCATAAAGGGCATCCCAATGGTTTGCTAAGTTAGAACAATTTGCTCAGAGCGTACCTACCAGTGAGCTGATGGGCAAATCATCTTTTACACGTCTATGATGACAAAGCCCTTTTAACATCTCGCAAAATTTCTTGCTTTGCAGCAGGAGACCTAACAGAGGAAAATGTTGAAATGATCATTGAAACATAAACACTTTATTTAAACTAAATGTTTTAAAATAACTTGAGAAACATTAAATCAGTAAGGGACTGCCAACATGTCCTTATGTCCAGCATGTGTCAGTTTCATACATGTAAGCACAAAAAGTTGGGTGTCCTTAATGTACTTCTTTAATTTGAAGATAATTCACAGTAAAGGTTGTCTAGTCTTTTTTTTACTCCCCTGCTGAATGGGGGTTTTCACACAGTTAGAGCTCTAAAGTGCTGAGCAGCTGGGGGAAACATCTTCCAGCCAACCAGAGGCCACTTACAGATAGAACGCACTGACCTAATAACAGAACCCTTTGTCATGTGACGCAATATAAATGTGATAAATGTATCTGGCAGCTCTTGGGCAAATGGTTTGAGTAGATAGCTGGTTCTAAAAAGGGGGTGGGGAAAGGTATGGGGACACAGGCCAATAGGAGTTGACAGACAGAGAGGCTGCTTGCAGGGTGTAAAATTGGCATCCAATGACATCACCGAAGCACAAGCGCTCTGCTGGTGTCTCGTTTGCTCGCTACAGCACACCATGTATCACATGCTTCATGAGCATCTCCAGCCTTTGCTTTGCCTCAGTCCCTTTGAATGGGAAGCACAACTAACTGACATAACTAATCGTGTTTACTGTTCTTTCATAAGCGCAGCTGGATGTTTTATGTCAAAACAGCATATTAAGCTTTTCTAATCAGTGTAACAATGAGTGCAGAAACTGACCATCAGGAACTCTACTGATTACAGATATGTCACCATAACTGCTCTGCCACCTGCTGGCATGATCAGCCTTTCACTGCAGACACACATTCTGTATGTGGAGCCTTGAGTGGGGGCTGTTTTAGTCCTTCTCACACTGTACTTCCATTGTATTTTACCTATACTTTTTTAGGCTCAGTTCCAGACAGCGATAAACTTGGTGAGTGGCATCAGGCCCTGACATCAACAAAGAGATCTACAGCCGCACATCGGTAAATTGGAATGATTTACATTTAATAAGGAAGGACCGATGAAGCCACCCGTTGAAACTGTTAATCACCTCAGCGCCGTATTTCTGATGTACTGTGGGGCCTTCTTGGCCATTTGGGTGACGCTAAATCAGCTACGAGGGTGTTCACGGAGCTGCGTTAAAATGAAAACAAAGCTCTCCCTTTGGAGTATGACATACGATTTTACGGCTGGAAAGCCTCCGCTTCCCCTTCTGGCCCTCTTCCTGCTGCCGGTGACAAGCACAGCTCTGTAAAATCCGGTCAATGCATCTAGTTTCAACGCTTCCCCTGGGGACCACTTAAATAAGGACGCATTGGGGAAAGGGGAAGTATGAAGTATAGCTGCATGTTTTGGGGAATTTTTCCTGTGCTTGCGGTCATCAAAAACATATTCACAGCTATTACAAAGACATGGCTTATTTTTGTTGAAAATGTCAAGGCTCCGAAATTTCGATGTTAACTGGAGTGAAGTGGAGCCAGTCTCCATACAGGCGAGTTCTGAAAACTGACGTCTGCAAGTTGACCAAAACAGATCCATCTGTGGCTCTCCATCCTCTCAACAGACGAAGGCTGTATTATGTCTGTAGCTCATTTCAACGCCACTGTGTCCTCCCAGAAATTTACTGAAGCACAGCTCATGTTCTGACTCCTGAGCAGTCACGGGTCCCATATACAGACCACTATTCCAAAGAAAGGAATCCCAAAATTCTAATTTAAAAACAAGATTACATGAAAAAATTTGTTACATCTTATGATTTCTGCATTTTAAAACATAATAAAAAAGGATCATTGGTATGTAATTGTGACAAACTAGTTGTGGTGACTGTACTTCAATTTGTAAACAAACTGTTTTAAACCATGCAGAACGTTCTAATCAAATCATAGCTGTATTCGTGTGAAGAAATCTAACCTGGATGACATCTCTGTAAGGTGAAGGAAGGTGAATGCACTGTTCTGTCACGTGTGTAATGGAGAACACATACACTTGTGTGATGTATTGTTTAAGGACAACTGTTGAACTATCTTCTACGCATCTCCTTGTGAGTCTTCCTCTCAATCAGACACAGAACATGAATCTTCTAACCTGCTGTTACTGGCCACCTAGCAGATTCCAGGTCATGTGATCGCACATCAAATCCGTGTCATGTGAATCATGCACACGTAAGACCACTGTGCTCCCTCAGGAGCTTAACAGAGGTTCTTGATCTGGCTTCTTCAAACCAAACACACATTTTTCAGTAGGTACTTAAAGATCACAATGCCAAAAGCAGAAACAGTCTGGCATTTTTCTCCCAGGGAGAACTCAAAAAAACCCCTCTTTGCTGTCATTCTGCCCCTATAATCTTAGGAGAAGTTCAGTCGTTATCTCTCCTAACTCAAATCCCTGTGCTACATAAATCAAGCTAAGTCCTGGTTCTCCACATACACATGTGAGAGGGGATTTCTGAATATGGAGGAAAAACAGCTGCTTGTAATCAAGTGCAACCGTACCGCAAAGCTGTGGCCAGGTTTAGGTCCTGTGTGTGATATAGTCCCACAGTTCTGGTCAGGAGAATACGCTTCATCCACCCGCAGTCTGAGAACCCAAACAAAACAGCACATCCGTGACTAGACGAGACTCCCAGACTTTGAGACATTGCATCAAAAGTTTCTATTAACTAAAGTGGAAATAAAATGACTCATAAAATTGACTAATTTGCACAGGCATGTATATTAAAGGTAACAAAACCGTATTTATACAGGAAGAAAATATCTAAACAATTCAACTCAACCTTTACAAGAACTCTAAGAGTTTAAGCTCTCTTTAGAACTCTTCAGTTTGTATGATCTGCCCATTTTTGCATGGGTTTTCTCTGGGTGCTCTGGTTTCCTCCCACAGACCAAATACATGTACTTCAAGTGGATTGCTGATTCTAATTTGCCCTTAGTATATGACTCTTGCAATATTAAGACATCAGCTAAATGAGTTAGAGTCACATGTGCACAGGAACGCTGAACTGCAAGTGCAAGAAGTTTTTTTTTTTTTTTTAAATATACTACTTACTTTCATAAAGAGAAGTCTTAAAAGATATGCATTATTAACATAAAGAACTAGAGATTTAGAGCAGGAAGGGGCTCAAAGCTGTTTTGCCCCTCCGGGAATGTTACATTGCCACATTTTGCCCAGGAATTCAACTCCGACAGCAAAGGCAAATCCAAGAGTGTCTGCTCGCAGAGGTTCAAAAACAATGCCACAAAGAACACTATTAATATAAGGGAATAATAAAAAAAAAGATTACAGGGATACATAATTAATGCCCTTTTAACAATCTAGTTCCTTTGCTTGGTGCTGCATTTCTTTATTCTGTTTGTTTTGCACTTAGTGCAACCAGACAGTGTGTAACCTTGAAAGCACAAAGAACTGACGTCATACCTTTCAACTCATACTATACTAGAACAGGTCAGCTCATTTTATCTCCAGAACACCTGGATCATTACTTTAACAAATGCATAAAAGTCAAAAGGCAAATGATGTGGTGGAGGTGCTGTGATTTATTTATTTTTTTTTAACCTCACAAGCAAACAGGTATAGGAAATCCATCTTAGCCTCCATTTAAGCAATTTCTACTCGGCACTGCAACCTGCACAATTAACCCGTGTCTCCCTGGTAAAAATGTGGAGGGGGAGTTTCATTCAAGTGCTCACTCTCTTGTTCGGAAATGCTGCAAGAAAAGAGCCGTAACCCCAGCGGTGCATTCCAAGCCAGCCCTACGTAACAGTGTCCGCTGCTGAAAACGAGGGCAATTGAAGCTCATTATCATGAGACCGTGACTAATATCCGCTCTGCCCCCCCTCAAAAAAGAAAAGCAATAAAAGTCAAATTTTTCTTTCTGGCAGAAAACTTTAATTTTACATTAAAGTGGCCCTGTGTCGCCGGCTGGTCAGGGGAGGGGCTGTGGGTCCGCTCAGCATCTCATGTCTGACTCTCTCGAGCCACAGTCGTCTGTGATGTAATTATCTTTAAACTCCAGACGAGTGCTGCTTGCTGCCCGGCCAAGCCACCCTTTCCTCCTTTCCTCATTTGGGAGAGGGCTGATTTATGAGTGACTTGTAAGGGGAGGGGATGGGAGGGGCTTGGCTGGGCCTAGCCTGGGTAGGTGGTGGGGGTGAGTGAGGGGACGATGAGGCCTAGTGTTTGAAGTGCCGGCAGGGGTGATATAAAGTACACCTGGAGCGCCACAGGGCTCCCAGGGTGGGGCACAGCAGCAGAGGGCTGTGAGGGAGGAGGGGCAGGGAGACCAGGTCAACTCCTGTTTCCTTTTAGGCTGGTTTTTATAGCACACATCAAACAGGCACTCACTCCACCATGTAGCTCTGCCAAATGGGGTGCTCCTGGCCCTTTCTAATTCGGTATAAATTTCCTCAACACCCTCGGAAAAAATACAGCATGTCGTCACAAATGTTCCTGCTCACATTTCACTCTGACGTGAAATTTTAAATGCTTTCCTTTCTTTTTTTTTTATAAAGAACCACTCATTTCACCTAACAAACAGTAAAGTACTACAGTTCAATTTTACAGGCTTTCTTTTTTCATTGCTGCAATTATCAGTGCACTTAATGGAGTAACCATATGAATGTTGCCATATGAATACATCCCGACAAGGGATTTTAAAGCACCGAGGAGGAGTAAAAGCATCATTAAACATATTGAACGCAAAAGGTAGTATAAACCCTCTGATTGCTTCCGCAAAAAAAAAAAAAAAAAACAGCAATGAACACCCTACTTCTGACCACCTGCACTTAAAAAACCCAAGCCAAGCAACCACTGCACCTCTGACCACTTCCACTGAATAAACAAAAGCAAGTGACCACACACTCTCTGACTGCTTCCACAGAAAAAAAATCAAACCAGCAGCTTCCACATTTTTTATGAAACTTTCATAAAACTTTCTAGTACAAAATACAAATAAATAAAATAAAATAAATGTTTTGCCCCTTGAGAGAACAGGTCGCTGTAGATAAGATGCTGGTGTTACTGTGTACTGTCCTCTCACATCTCTGTTAGGCTGACCAGTGTAGAACAGAGATTGGTGCTGCTACACCTTATCACTCACTACACCCCAGAAAAGAACGCTGTACTCCTCCACCCCTGGAATTCTGCTGGTCCCACACAGAAGGAGTCCAAAATCCACAGAGCGTTAGTTCTGAGTTTTGGCTCGGACCACTTTTATGTCTGACTGAGCTCCCTCTTTCCTTCAGAACCGCTGAATCCCTCCCAGCTTTCCAAAAGGGTCTCAAATGCATGTCTTTCAGATCCACTTCTCCACTGATCTCCTGACAGCTTGGTATTTAATTTTCACTACACCACCTCTCATTTTTTATTTCTTATTTGACTCAATTCAACAAGCAGCTACTCATGTAATGCGGGTCAACAAAAACAATGGTATCAGACAGACAAAATTTGCTTTGATACTTTTATTTGTACCTTATATTCTATGTCCGTTGTGAAATTAACTTTTCTTAACTCTGAGCAACATGTTGCTTTGAATACAAGTGTCCGGTAAAAGAATAAATGAAAATGTAAAAGGGTAGTGACTGACCAGTGTAGAACAAATACTGGTGTTACAGTGTTATACTAAGTAATATATAACTGTTAATGGAGGTCACAGCCTGTAGATGGCAGGAGCTTGATGGCTGTAGACTGCAAGTATGGACCACGTTGCTATTCGCTTTAAGTTCATACTATTTGTCCGGTGCCCCTCAAAGCAATGTTGGTGCGGGATTTTACGACAAGCATTAAACTCCAGAAGAACGTGCTTGCACAGGCTGAACACATGCAATGGCCTTAACATGTGAGCCCTAGTTACCAGCACGGGCCAACTGGAGTATGTGGGAGCTTCGATGAGAACAGCTGTGTCATAAACATGAACAAGGGGTCATGTTTTTGCATCGCTTCTATCACTTTGCGCTGCTTCAACCTCAGAAAAACGTTACAGGAACGTTCCACATTAGCGGAGCTGAGATGGCTGACCAAGTTAAATATTTGCAGCCAGCGGAACCAGCAAAACAGTTGATTGGAGGCCATTACTTCCCACTGAGCGGTCTTTATGTGTGAATGCTTCCACTGGAAACCGGATCCCTTTTATTTGCTGGTGTGCTCGGGCTAAATAAATATATAAATGAAACCAACTTTCACTTAAGCACTAAAACAAGAGGGGGGAATGTCTTTGAATCTATTTAAAGCTCAGGTTTGAAAACCTACCTCTTTGAAGTTCACCTTGGGCCCTGTTCTTTTCCGCTTGCTGCCCTTTCGGTGCCCGCGACTCAAGTGAATCCATTTTGCAACCTGGGGAGGAGGCACCATAAAGGGGGTTGATCGAGAGAGAAAGAGAGCAACAGTGACCAGGTGACGTAGCACAAATATAACATTACTGGGTATAAACAAACCTTTGGGCACACTTTCCATCGCTTAAGAAGAAGCTCACCCACCCACACACACACACACACACACACAGTCTCATGGAAAGGACACTCCCGCCACTAAGGTAACCCAATTAGCCATCTCAGTGTGCAGTCGGATCATGTTTGTGTTCTCAGGCAGTCGGAGATGAAGGGATAAAATGTAGCGCTTCTCATTTTTTCCTTTCAAAGCGCTCAACAGCAGGATCAGATCAGCAGTTCCAGCTTTGGATTAGTTCAACAAGTTACACATATGCAAGTGGAAACCTTTCCTCCAGAGAAACACACAACTTCCAACAAAATAACTCAGACCCTTTCACATTATCACCCCAGAGGATTTCATTTTAAAAATTATATTTGATTTAACAAAAAAAAAAAAAAAAAAAAAAAGACAATTTCAGAATACATTTATGGACTATAGAACACAGTGTATAAGGGATATTGTACACAAAAAAAAAAAATCACAAAATACAAACTGACACATATATGTTTAGGAAGGTAGGGTAAACCAGCAAACAAGAAGCACATATAAATAATGTAAAACAACATCAGAAGGGGTGAACAAGACTGGAAGACCAGAGCAATGCATATGCCAGCTCAATATTACCTCCTGGGTGACTTCCTCCACCGGTGCCGAGCGTAGCCAAGCGGCGCTCCAGTGCAGCAGGGGCTGGGGTGGGCAGAGGAGACAGCGCTGAGCACGAGGACCACCTGTCCCCCTCTGACTCCATCAGACAAAGGAGGAATTAAACCCTCTTTAACTCTGGTGGCAGAGGTTCCCTGCTGCACATCGCCCCCAGTGCTCGTCGCATCTCTCGTAGGAGCAGCCCCCACCAGCTCCCACCATTCTTCTCAATGCTCTCCTCTTAATGTGTGTAGCTGCCACCTTCTTTACAGTAAACTCAGCTGTTCCGACTCAAAGGCAGAAAGAGAGAGAGAGGCTGGGAGTGATACAGAGAGACCAAAAAAAAAATAGTGAGACAGCGCGAGAGCTGGTCATCCAGCTGGATTCTCCCAGTGGGAACCGGTAGCCGAAACTGGTTTCTCCCACCACCCTGGACTTGCACAAGTGTGCGAGCAGAGGCTGACTGAAATCAAACTCCGTTCACTTCCACAGCAGATGAGGGAGGGGCCACAGCAAGAACATACAGAGGGAGACAGAGAGAGAGAGAGAGAGAGAGAGAGAGAGAGAGAGAGAGAGAGAGAGAGAGAGAGAGGGGGAGAGAGAGAGAGAGAAAGAGATACCGGAGCACACAGAATCATACAGACACACTCCCCATCTCTTTGACAATTCATGCCATATTGGTTAAATGTCACTTTTAACTGTATTAGAAAAACATACAAATGTAACCAGAAGCAGGTAAAAACAAGCACTCACAGAAACACAAGCATTAATAGTTCAGCCAAAATCACACATAGTGGAAGTCCATACTGTACTCTTATATGCAACGGTCAGCATGGTATACTATGAGCGGTGTACTAGAGTGATTTGTACATATTATGTATTATTTGGAAATGTTGTTTCAATCTATACAGCAAAGTTAAGCTGCTATTAAGAAATATATTTAAAATATATTTAGTATTAGGATAGTAAAAATTTTGGGACAATATATGATGGATGGCATAAAACACTGATAAGGTGCCATATGTATGACAGGGAGGAGCGTGCAGAATAGAAAATATTCTGCTTAATGTATAAAACACTGTACTAAAGTCTATACCACCAGTGTAATCCTAATGAGATACATTTTCAGGTGCAGCAGGTACAGATTTTACCTAAGAAAGTAACACTATAACAGAAGGACCAACCTGATATTGTTAGTTCCTTCTGCTAGAGATAAAAAAAAGTGTAAGAGATACGACAAAATTTTAAAGCACAAGGCACACAGAATTTACAAAAGACGTGTAAAAGAACAAAATCAATCATGTATACGCAATGCAAGTTGCTTAACATACAATAGTAACACACACAGATGTGCAGAAATGCAGTGAACACTTCAGCAGGGGTGTTTTGCATTGTATCCAGCTGTCCACATTCCCTCAGAACAGAGTGTGACAGAAAGCTGTCAGTGCCCCACAGTGTGTGCACGAATGTGTGTGTGCGCACACTTGCATGAGGAGGTGGGGAAAAAGGAGGAGGGGAGAGAGATGGAGAGCGACAGACAGAGAACGACACAGCTCCTGTAGAATACCAGCCCCCTCCAGCACAAGGCAGCCAGGCAGTAAAGTCTCATTGTGTGCTGGAATGCCAGGCATAGCTGCTTTATGGCCCAGACTGCTCACCTAGCTCCCCCTGCACGACAGGGCCTTTGGGGCCCCCAGGAGTGCCCAGTGTTCCTCTCCTTCCCTCCCTGGGTCTCGGCAGTAAAGACTTTATCACCACACGCAAAACCACGGTTTGTGTCCATAACACCCTCCTCCTCCAATATTTGCTTCATACTTCCATGCTGCAAGATACTTTTACACAGAGGGACTACAGCCAGACCAAATCCAAACTACTCACACTAAACTGCACATGGCTTTTTGAAAGGAAAATTCCCTAATCTTGTTAGATAAGGAAAATATTCTGTCTGGGAGTTTTGTCCCCATCGCTCTCTTCCCTCTTCAGGAAGTGTATGTGTGCCACTGTATGTTATTAAAACTCCTGCTTCCTGACGTTATTTATTTAAGGATGAATTGAGAACAGCACTATAGCTCATAAAACAATAAATCTTCAGAGTACGAATGAGGAAAGAAAAAAGATCTTGAAAAAGCAGCTGTGATTCTCATCTATAATAGTATTTTAATAATTAATTAGCAGGTGTTGTTTCTGTTGCGCCCTAAGAATTCTTTTAAAAGCATTCTTTGTAAATCAGTACAACGGACCAGTCCTAAAACTGGAGTGTCATTTTTTCTCGTTCACACATCCCCTCATTATTAAAACACATTTGTGCATCTTGAATTACCAGCAGAAAACGCTGAATCTGGATTAAAAAAAACTGGTGTACATTAAACATGTCATGCACTCAGCAACAATAGTAAAACTGCGGCAATAAAAGCGTCTCACCTCTGGAATGCCCGGCCTGTCCAACCAGTCGGCATAAATAGCTTCAAGGGTGAGACCTTGCCTGGAACACAATAGGGGAAGAAATAATTATTATTGTTACTGGAATGGCTATTATTATTGTAGACAATAATATGAATTTAACATTCAAGCCACAGTATGGAAACACCATCCTTGGAAAAACGTGATGACCACAGCATGCTGAAGTTTCAGGAGAAGAGTAAGCAAAGATGTGTTAAGGACAGAGAGCTGCACAGTGTCCACAGTAGCCAAGCAGACCTCTGGAATGTCTTTTTCCCCCCAAACAAAGCGCAATAATTTCAAGTATTTTGACTCATTTGGCTTTGTGTACATGACACCGACTGTTGAAGTTGAAGTTTGCCTAATTCATTTTTTTCCAATGATTAATAAAAGGCCACTCTGTGCTCTTACTTAAACCAAGGCATCATTTTAAATGAATCTGTAATTAAAGGAGGAGATCTAAAGACCACTTTACCCCTGCAACACATCATTGACTAAATTAATTAAGTTGCTTAGATGGGATCATAATGTAACCAGTGAAGGTTATATTCCATAAATAAGGACAGGACCTTTACCTATACTGCCAAAGGTAATCTCATTATTTCTTTGTAAAAATCTAAATGAGATCTACTTAAACTTTTCTTAGCATAAGAAATTAATCTCTTTTGTTTCCCATTTTATGGACAATTCTTAGATTTAATGTATCAAATCCCATAATTATTACTTTGAAATACATTTTAAGTGGTGCCATTCTGATATAATAAATATATACAAGCAAATTTTATTCAGTCAATTCAAATGGTCAGAAAGAAGAAGGATGAATAGCTCCCTGTAGCGCATTTTCTTCCCCACTCTTCACGATCCAGCGAGAGCGCTCCTATAGGGTGCAGGACACTGGGAGGTTACTGGTCCCAGTGTCAATCAGTTGTGTCCCATTAAAGCCAGACTGCTGTGCCAAATATGTGCCATATATCAGGGGGTATTCTAGTGGTCTCTTTCTCCAGGTGGCAAGAAACAAGGGGCTTTTCTTCTGGGAACTCTGCTTTGCAGACCAACCCATTGAGCTTGGGGGTGGAGAGAGTCAATACTTTATCCCCCCATTCCCTCTGTGGGCCTCCAGTGGTGGATAAAGAAGGATCTGGAGTCATGGTTATAAAAACAGGTATTAGATTACAGCATTCACCTTTTAATTAGTGCAGATGGGTCATACTTTTATTTCAAGACTAAATCTCTGGTTAATCCCACTCAAAAAAATGGCGGGCAACAACATGCCACTCCCCCTCAGTGTAACTGGAATTCCTTTTGTGTAGAACTGTTTACAAATCCAGATGGTGTTCAGACACAAATATAGACTGTCCTTAGCTTTAACTTTAATTCAGTCAGTCACTGCCAAGCTTAGAGTGAAATCGTGGCATGGTAAATGTACACAATGCAACATTACCTCACCCCTTTAAAAGCAAAACAGAGAGGGGGGGCAGCAAGGGGGGGAGGGGGGGGGAAGATGGAGCAGAGACAGTGGGGGTGGAGGGAGGCTGGAGGCAATTAGCCTTTTACTCCCTAATTAAAAGGAGTGGGCCGGATGGAGACTTGGGAACCGCGAGTTCTCGCCTCATAAACTTTTCGTTTTGAAGAAAGTGATTCAGTAGCAACCAAACAGGCTGACTGTATGACTGATTAAACCCTTCCCTGTTCATTTGAGCTGAGTGACTCTGGTCCCCTTCAGCAAACAAATAAATGGACAGTTGGAATACCTTGTGCTTTACAGAACATCTGCTAGGCTGCTAGGAGCAGGGAAGAATATTTCTTGGAATCAAGACATGACTTTAGTCACTGCAGTTATTAGATGGAAGCAGAGGTTGAGTTCCATGTAATCCTAATAAATGTGTTTAATGATTAGTTAAACACTGGTGGCAGAACATTGTCAGCCTGAACAGTAGTGAGTTGGATAGTGCTGAAAACGGGGTCTTTATTGTCCTCCGCTCGAACCACACTGAATGGGAGCAGTACCATGGGACGTAAGAGATATCAACCTGTAAGCTGTGCCCCACTTAGCAAGACCTGTTAAGCAGAGAGATGATTTACTGTAGTCCTCTGTTCCAGTAAACAGGAGGTGTGATTAATTGTAATTCCGCTGTGAAATCTGTGAACTAGATTACCAACAAAAATGACGTTGATCTGTTGATCATGTTGGTCAATTTCCTTCACATTTTTGCATTTATTTTAAGAAATGTTACACATACCTTTCTATTTCTGGAAAACATTCCAAGAACATTTGCAAAAAATCCTGAAGACAAATAAACTGGAATCAATTAATCATTCTTTCAAAGAATTTCACTGTTTTATAGATATAAAATGCTATGATATACTTTACTGAATACAGTTAGAATATCATCACACACAGAAAACATGAACGATATTAAAATTATGTTGTTAAATTGCAGATGTGACAACTCTCCATGATTCAGCTGAAGAGTAAAATTATTTAAAAAACCTGGGCACAACATACTAAATTACTGTACGTTTAACTCTTCTTTGCTAAATGAAGTAACGTAAATTACGTTAAATCACAAATAAACCTATGAACAATAAACTTAAAAATTTTAATTAATACAGAACATTGGTGAGCCTTGTTAGTCTAAATCTACTTCAACCTAATAAAAGGTACTGAAAGAAAAAAATAACTGTACATTGGAAATGCATCACCAGTGAAGCAAATTAATTATTCCTGGATGTATCTATCTTCTTAAAAACCAGTACAGATACAGAACATCAGGATGTCACAGTTAAAAAATTAAGCTGCCTACCTGAGAAAGAATGAGCTGACCATGGTATTTTTCCACAAAATTGCGAAAAAATTTAAGAAATTGTTTTTCACCTACTTTATTTGACAAAAAACTCAGAAGAAAATAGCCCTGAAAGAAAAAGAAACCGAACATTTAAATGGAGCATCTGGAAAAGGATCAGAAAAGCACTGCATCTTACCTAATAAAATTTCTATGCTGATACTTCAAATAGTGAGCTATTGAACAAACAGTAAAAATACAGTAAATACACATATCAGTTTACTCAAACAGTTTTTGTACCTCAGTGGTATAGTAACTGTTTGGTGGCATTGGGGGAGTGCCTATGGTA
The DNA here is from genome assembly GCF_900964775.1 of Scleropages formosus. Lineage (NCBI taxonomy): Eukaryota > Metazoa > Chordata > Actinopteri > Osteoglossiformes > Osteoglossidae > Scleropages > Scleropages formosus. The sequence goes on from NC_041822.1 coordinate 15,499,990, forward strand.
GCCTTAAAGAAATTAAGTAACAGTATATAAATGGATGTATTCATAAGTTTGAAAACTGCTATGAAAAGAAGGACTGGGGGGGGTTTGCCTAGGTGCAGTTATTACCTGGATCTGAACAGGAGCCTATGGCTAGATGTAAAGTGATTAGCTGGAGAACTGGGAACACTGGACAGGTACTGGTAGGAGGCAGTCAATTTCTTACAGAGCAGTATAGTTCCCACAATAGTTCCATTATGTCAATTTCACAAAACCAGCATGAAATTTCCACTTGCAGTGGTCAGGGAATGATAATATTGCTCCATTGCAGAGCAAAGCTGGCTTCCAGTAACAGCACAAGAAGACTGCATGTTAAAAACTTTTTGGGGTTTGCTAAGACAGGGTGTACAGAGCTGCATCTGAATAAATGGTAATTAGTGAAAAATCCCTTATTGACTCCTCTGCTATAATAAAAAAAAAAATAAGGCAACCATGTATTGGACTTTCATAGGAAGCTTTGTAATAGTGAACAGTCTGAACTTTAAACTATTTTTGTGCATAAAAATATCTCCTTTTTTGGTTATCAAATCTTCAGCTGGATATGACATAATGCTTATTCTAAGTCCATTGATGATTCCCTTGAGAGAGATTTGTGATTAAACACAGCAGAGCTGAGAAAAGCCTTCCTTGTTCACAGAACAGTTTTGATAAGTTGCCTCCTATCAGTGACCATTTTCTGTTTGGTCTCTCCAGAAAGAAAACAATCTCTGCTCTCTCTTTTACCCTTTTCATAAAAGAATGCAACTTGACCATCTCACCTTCAGGTAGTGAACTTGCATGAAGGTTTTGCTTGGATTGAGGCCATGCTTCACCAGCGAGGCACCCGATTCGCTCACCTCCCCTGTGCTTTCCTTATTGGGCCTTTAAAAGCAAACATTGCCATTTGTCAATTAAATAAACACTTTTTTTTTTTTTTTTTTTTTTTTTAACATCCGCACAGATTCACAAAGCAGCAAGCCAAAGCCTCTACACGTAACCATGTTTACAAAGACTGAAGAATTTCAATAACACAACCCTTGTACCTGCTGTATCATTTCAATGAGGTACTAAAAGTAATCTTAATAGATTCTTTAACTTGTATATGCAAGTACTTATACAGGTAAAAGTAGAATTTACTTTTGGAGATCACAAACCTTTCTAACCTTCCATCTTGATGTTAATTTCTAACAAGATTTCAACTGAAAGTCGTCTTCCCTTATGGATACTTGGGGAAAAAAAACGCAGCAATGAACTTCCTGCACTCAAGGTTAAACACTCAAACAATGGTAAAACTCCCTATGCATTCAAACAAGAATACAGAAAAAGCAAAGAAGCCCAAAATATATGGGCCATCTACATATGACAAGAGTGGGTATTTCCTTTCCATATTTGCACCAAGTTGAATCAGGTAACCTTCTGCCTTGACAACCGCATACAGTTTCAAATGGCTGCCCGGCGTGACATTGATTAATAATAGATGCTGTGGGGCATGAGGGCATGCTGTAAAGCTGGCTCAGGTACACAGAGGTCCCGTTTTGTTTGGTCTACCTTTCATTTACAGCAGGCAAGAAACCTTTATTGACTCCTTGAAAACCTTTTCAGTGCACGTTTATTTTGGCTTGTGCTTTTGAACTGTGCTGCTATAGGGAGATTTCGCAAGCAGCACTCCTCTGTCTCCTGTACAACAAATGTCCAGATATTTGTGATTGTAGATGGTCATTTCTAGCAAGCCTTCAATGATTAGTTGATGAACAGTTAAAAGAACCCCTTTTCATGTGATTTGTGTGTACAGTTTACCTAGGCACCCGTTTCTGTGAGCATACAGTACATTCTTGTTCCATGTGGAGACGACAAAGTGCAGGTCAAGCTTCTGCTGTTGAGGGTTAAGGGCCAATTATTGGCACTGCTAGTGTCAGATGCGGAAGGCGGTCACTAACTCTTATTATCCCTGCTCTCCAGACAGAGGTTTTATCAGGACTACTGGGCACCTCTGCTGCCTTCTGTTTTATTTTTTTCTTCCCTCCCAACACAACCCCTCCCCCAGGTTTGCGCTTTGTGTGCTGGGCAGCGATAAGCCAGAACCCCTTTCAAAAGGCACAAGCAATTTTGCCGAGCTACCTGTGAACAGTTTGCAGGGAGCTAACTCCTGACAGGTATACATCAAACACATGCACAAATGCCTGCTAATGAGGCACAGGCAGGAAGGATGAGGGGGTGAATCACTGCCACCCCCTCACCGGCTGCGCTCATTCTGCCAAAGGCGGCCAGCACTGGCAAACCACAGCCCATTGACAAACCCATCTCATTACAAACAAAAGGTTCTGGCCTGGATACGACATGGGGAAGAATCACAGCTCTCTGGGGTAAAATAATTTTACTTAAGTCTGTTAATAACTCACACTGACAGGAAAGGCGCCTACTCACACCATTGACTCTTTTTGTTGGAAAGACAAGAGTCATCTGGGAGAACACACGACAACTCAGACTTAGTTGAGAAAATGAAGGTTTTCTATGCAAGAGATTAGTTAGGGGAATGCAGAGAATGTGGATTACTGTGTTTTCAGTTGGTTGTCAACAGATCAGTCATGCAATGAGAAAGAACGCCAGTGTCTTTGCTCTGTGCTCTGTATGGTCATGTCAAACAGGGATCAGTGATGAAACATAAACATGGATTATTATTTTTTATACATTTCTCACATTAGAAGAAAGTAAAGCTTGTAGACTCTTCAGCTGGCCGTGGAGAACCAATGGAATAATGCAGTTCATGATAGCAAAAACACCTTTCCTTACACGGCATTGCCTGTGTTTGATGTTCAGCCACATCTGGGTTTGTTTAGCCATCTAGGATGCGGACAGTAAAACACCATTACATATCGTGCTATGTATAATGCACATTAGGGGTCAGAGTGGAAACACAGAGCGTGCACATGGAGACAGACAGAACCCACGTTGTGCACATGTAAATAGAAAAAAATACAGACATCGAGTCACTTCCTGCACTTAAATTCACCACTTTTCCATGGAAACTGTGTTCATCTCCTTAGCTCATAATGAATCCGTAATTCCAGCAATAAACTCTTAATCCTGGTAATGAATCTTTAATCTCAGTAATAAACCCTTAAGACCCACATAAATAAAAGTCACACTGGGTGTAAGAAGCGTACGCTTCATGGTTCTGGATCAGACCTGTCAGATGTTGCTCAGAAATGTGTAATGCATTGCAACACTGAAACTCCAGACATTTAAGAACACCGTGGGACAAGCTCTCAAAATAGAGCAACAGTGACATATGGCCTCCCTGCATACAAAGTGACCCAGTGAAATATTTAAAATTACAGAGATTCCAAAGATATGGCATTATTATATTGGAGATATACTGTTAATATACCCCAGGTGCCATACGCCAACAGTATTTTTGATAAATTATAAATGCTGTTCCAGGATGATACGAAAGTTTATGAAACATAGAGCTAATAAGTAACACACTACAATGCGTTACAGTTACTTACAACTACAAGTAAAATGCATGAGGAAGATTCCATGATACATTACACATGCTGCACTTACATGACACTTTATGAATGCTCTATAGATTAGCAGTGCTGCTGAAAATAGAGCAGTGCTAATACTGTGTGACAGGGGCAGGCAAATCTGGTCTCCACAGGGAGCAGGGTGTGCTTGTTTTCCTGCTACATCATGTCCTAATTGTTGAGCTGAAGTCATTACCTGAATAGGTGATGACTCACCTGCCATTCCAACCGACTGCTAATTGAAAGGCAGAACCGAAAGCCACAAGACTCTGGGACTTGGGGACCTGATCCGCTCATCTCCACTCGAGGCATATACCGTGTTATTAGTTGGTTTAAGGGCGCGACACATTGTCGATGGTGCCAGCTCCAGGTATACCACATTTTACACAACTTTGGTCATGAAGTTGTGCAGAATAAAAGCCAGTGGCATCATCAACGCTAAGGTCAAACATAACAGCCCAAACAAATCATTCCCCAAGGCTTCTTTGTGTCATAAAATGCAGAGGAAGCCAGAAAGGTTGGCTTCAAAACACAAAAACTCCAACCTCCTGTTAGAGGGAGGGATGCCAGACATCTAGCACAACACAACTAGTGCAACAGGGAGGTGAGAGTGAACTTCAGACCCACCAATAAGAAAGACCAGCACTGAACTCACAGAGGGCTCAAACAAATTACAGACAGACAGATACAGACAGGTGGATGGACAGACAGACGGACGGACAGACAGACAGATATACTAAGCCTGACTGAAAGATGGACTGAAAGAAGGCAGAATGGGAGGCAGACAGGTAAATGGCCACACTGAGCAACAAAGAGAGGCGAGATGGACAGGTGGACAGAAAGGCCCACCGGAGGATTTGTAGCTCCTCTTCTGAGTTCTGCAGTTCATCACGGAGCCTCCTCCAGCGCAGCAGGGCTTTGAGCTGACACTGGTCCTCCGTCTGGACACGGGAAAGCTGACAATTGGAAAGGGCAACAGGTGGCGTACTAGTTAAGAAGATCCACTAATAATACACATGTACACTTAGAGTGGGTGAATGAATCCCAAATTGATTCGGTAAACAATAGGCTGCACACATGATTAAAGATTGTGAAGTAATAACCTCAGCAAGTCATTCTGGATAAGCATAGTACATGAGTAAATAATAATAAGGGTACAGGAGTGAGTGTGAGAGATACAGACTGCTAAGGTCATTTTTATCAAGCAGCAGGGAAAAGTAAAGAACAGATAATGTGCTTAGCAAGGAGGTATAGAAATGTGAAGAAAGAACACTAAGTCAACTGTCACATTAGAGGTTCATTTGAGGAGTTGTTTTTGCTGTGCCTGAGGACCCGCGGGTTAAACGCATGCATACCTGCACGTCAGGTGAAATCATTCCTTTTAAACAACTTCTGGGAAGGATTATCTCTCCTGTAATCTAAGAGCCTGCCATGAGTGTGAGCAAAAATGCGAAAATCTTTATGTGCTATGTAGTTGTTTACTTTGCTATCGCATACATACAGGTAAAATGAAGCTTTCGGCAACAGCTCACTTTTTTTTTTTTTGCTCTGAACTTAATCACCCAAGAGTGTTCAATAATTTTACACTGTTCAGTCCCTTGTGGTTTACCCACATATTTAGTATTACATCCATTTTCCTGCTCAGTTGTTGCTTTTATTCAAATCAACTCACAGAGTACTATAGCAATTCATGTTATGTACCTTAGTCTATAGTATAACTGCTGGAAACCAAATTATTACATTGGTATTTTGCTGATGTCTTTGTCCAAGGTGATTTACCATGTTAGATACTTTTAAGTACCTTAGTGTAGTGTATTTACCCATTCACAGAGCAGAGAAGCGTAAGATACGCTCAGATGCGGACACTACAGGGGAACAGTCACCTGTTGAATCCACACAAACATGGGGAGAACATGGACACTCCAAACGGACTGAGTCAGAAAAACAGAACCCATGTCTCACCCCACAGCCTAGTAGCTGTGAGGCAGTAGAGCTTCCAGCTGCAACACTGTCCCACCCAAATCGCAGGTATGGATTCTTAAACAACAATGTGCCTGCAGCCGTAACACCGATTTGCATTATGCACATATTTCACAAGATAATTCAGTGTAAAAAACTTGTTTAAAATACATGCAAGTTCTCCTGTGGATTTAATTGGTAAGAGTACAACTTGCAAACACATTAGTACAGCAGCTTTTCAAGTCATTTGAAATGCAGAAATACAAAAATTTTGTTCAACTCCTACTATTTCTATGCAAATTTTATACCCTTTATGATAGAGTCCCTGCCACTGGAAAAGGTAATATGTCTCATTACAACATGAAGAACAGATAGCATGTACTGTATAGTGGATTAACTTAATCTGATTGAGTTATTGTGACTCTCCACAAGAGAGGCAGTACAGAAAATGAGATGAGATAATTATGATTTCAAACCAAACAATATTAATTCAACAAATGACTGAAGCTTTCTGCAAAAGCCAGGGAAAACATCAAATACAGACTCTTATTTTTGCAATACTAAATTCAATACAACCTTCTGACCATGGAATATATAGTGAAATCATGACCAGACTTTATATGTACTGCAAACGAGTATCACTTTATCATTTATTATTCAAAATTACACAAATAACTCATAATGTGACTTTCCTAAGTTACCCTATGGTACAAGAAATTTGTCACTTAACTGTTTCAAGGCAAAGCCCTCCTTCTTCTTTCATTGCAAACATAAATGGTAGTTTATGTAGTCCTTAAAACCATTACCAGCCTATTTAGTCATTGCTAATGACCTAATTTTTCTCCCTCCCCTTCAAAGTCTGACACCCACACCAACTCAAATAGGATGAAGAGAGACACACACCTCTGCTTGTGTGCAGGCTCTGATTCATCAGCTAACACAACCTTTTGGGAGGAATGTTAGAGTTTGCCATAATCCACCTTGAGTGTATCGCTATAAGCAGCAATCCCTACAGAACCATCTCACCCAAGTCAAACTAGCAGGGAGAACATAGTTTAGTTTCGGTATTCGGTACTTCCTTGGCACAGATGACTACTGTGGATGGGTGAGGATTGAAACCTGGATCCTGATCAAAGAATACACCACAATTTACTAACGTGCCACCGAGGATGCCCAAATACATGTTTAAATTAAAAGAAAAAACCATAACCAGAAATTGAGGTGGCTTTATTTAACTTCAGGACCGATGTCAAGAAATTCTTGGATTGAAAATATTTACATCTCTGCAGCAAACAACTGGGAAGAGTTGCCAAAAATGCAGTGAGTCAGAGGCCGGGACCCTTGTAAAAGTTTAGGGGCCTTTAGAGGAAATGTGGAATCTGTTCAACAGTGTTTCCCCACTGGGTGGAAGGAGTACCTTCTGTGCGTGGGCCCAGAAGATGTCCTCAAGGTAGGTGGCGAAGCCTTCGCTGATCCACTCCTCAGTCCAGTCACGTGCCCCGATAGCCAATCCAAACCAGGCATGGGCCACCTCGTGGCAGAGCCTTGCTCCGCACAGTGAGCTATCGCCAGTCAGCACACTCTGGGACAGGAACACCATGTGAGGGCTAGGAAGATAAAAAAACAAAAACAGTTAGCTCCACAGACACAGATCCATAGATAGCCTCACAGTCAGCACCATAGTGAGTTGAGGCAGATAGTGGGAATGGGTAGCTGTCTGTTCAGGTACAAATGAATAAATTTAAGTAAAATGAAAACCCAATAACCCTTATTAGCAAAAATGTTATTAGGAAAGAGACAAGAGTGGTAAAGGCATTATTTGGAAAAATCATTTTTTTCACTCTCTAAGTTGAATAACTAAGACTTCTATGTTACTCATGGAGATTTAAACTGTCTAACCAAAAATGCACCATGTTTCATCTTATTCACCCTCACATTTCAGGAGAATTTCATCATGTGACCCTCAGGGGACTAATAATAATAATGAAGTTGGTAATTTTGCCAAAAAACTAACACGCATGCGCCCTTGGCCATCGAGCAATGTAGGTGTCCTGAAGGACTTTAGTACAAATAGGTTTTGGCTAAAAACAGGAGATAAGAGTATTCATAATGGAATTGTGTAATGGTATCTTCTTAAAGGATACTACAGTATATACTACAGTAAGCGCTTGTATTGGGAAAGGTACTGGAATCCATCGGGTAATGTGCTGGTAACCTTTACCACATATCAGTGCCCTTAACTGTTACCTTCGATACGTAACAACGATAAAAAATGTTCAAAAAGGTACCTAGGTCTGTTCCCAAAAAAGGACGGAGTATTTATGAATACACCTAGTTTGTGAAGACCTTTCTTGAATACAACTCACTGTGCAAAAACTCAGTTGCCACATTCTAAGTGTTAAATGGTAACAGTAGGCAAAGAGTAGATCATTTATCAGAAAAGGATCTAAGGTGACCTTTCAGTCTACAAAATGTCTTATTAAGGGACAATGCCAAGCAAAGTTCAGTCAGTCACGGGAAGCAAAACCAGCACCCACTACCATTTGGTCTCCAAGACCGTGCATACCAACGTAATGGTTAGCAAATGCGCGACATGGTTAGTCAGTACAGAAGTGGCTCTGTATTTATACAGCTTTTTGTTCAAGACAGATTACATAGGGATGATAAAAATGACCACACATTAAAATAGGCTTCCATAGCCCTCGGACACAAACTCAGCAAGACCGATTGCACTTGCAGCCCCTGGCGAAGTAAGTAAACAAAAACAGCACTGGTCAGACAGTGTGTAAATGACTTCTATTCTCGCAATGCAGAAATAAACCACATTCAGTAGTCAAAAGGGTAGAAACAACAACCACTCCCAAAGTACGCACAAAAACTGCACGTGTCAAGTCAAAAGGTTAGAACCAATAATTCTCACAGTGCAAATGTCTTGTGTAAACCTTCTTTAATCGTAACAAAATATACCAAATCAGCAGTACTATCCAAACCTGCATGACCTCAGAGATTTTCGCTGCTTACCAATTTTTATAGAGTGCACTCTACAGTCTGTATTTAGCTTTTTATAAAGTTCAAGTTAAGACCCTTCCCCAAAGTAATATTTGCAGCCTCCTTCTGAGATTTGAACATGAGACCTTCGGACTAAACTCTAATTTCAGCCAACCACTACAGCAAGGGCAGTATCCATCCCCCCCTGTCCTGCACAAGAGATATGGAAGTACATCAGGAAAAATAGGACTTGACCTGCTTTTGTGGTTTCTGGAAGAACTATACCAGAAGTCAGAGCCAACTATGATCGAAGGAGGAATATCAGTGAAGCTGAGGACCTCTGAGATTCTACTGAAACATGAAACGATTATTACGGTTAAATGGCCTGAAAGTAGACAGCAGAAGAAGGCACGGTAATATACAAAATAAGCAAAGTGCAAATATGCATATTCAGATTTAAAAATGATTCTCTTACAATTGAACTGCTCAATTGGACTGTTGGGGGTATGAACCTGTGACTCAGCATCAAATATTGATATTCAGGACATGAATATACAAACTTTGTCATATGAATAAAAAAGAGGGAAAATTATGCTCCATTTGAAACAAAAATAATTAGGATGTACAACAGCAACATTCAGATTACACTCATATTCATGCATTATGTGTTCATAAGTGGGCATTCTAGATGAAAACAGAGACCGTTAATTTTTGTGACGAGTAAAGATCCTGACTTTTACCAGTGACGAGGTCGAACATCTAACAGAGCTGAACAGTGAATCGGCTTTTGGGGACATTCGTGTTCTCTGAAATTTGAGTTTGTTATATTCAGGGGAAGATTCAAACTTTCTGCTGCTGATTGAATGTTGTTCTATTTTTCGCTTATATATTGTTTTTGTGATGATGGCATTTCATTTCCACTGCGTATCAATTTGTGATTGTACTTTTGCACTTTTTAGACAGATCTTGCATGCTCCAAGGCAGCCATGTTTAGAAGTGCGCTATTTTAAAATAAACAGAATTCAACCGAATGAGTCAAAAACAGTGAGAAGAGCTGTAATGCGGAATGAAACTACAATAGTCCCGCACCAGGTAGTAGCCTCTGTCAGTGGTGAGGTAGTCAGGACGAAGAAGCCAGTACAGACTCAAATACCTTTGAAAAAGATCTGAAAAAATGTAATGATCTTGCAGCAATAAGTAAACCTGTATGTATGGCTAATTCTGAGTCCATGTGTATGAATGCAAGTCTTTGGCTTATGTTAGACTCTTTAACTGCCATCTTTCAGGATCTCATGAATCCTAGGAGCCTGGGCAGGCCAGCAAAGGAGTTGCATGCAGCTCAGGGTTTATTGAGCTGAGGAGATGAATACAAACTAGCAGCACATTTCTGCTGGGAGCTTTATCAGTCACAAATCCCATTCGGGCCTTGGGGCAAAAAGCGCATCTCGGGGGACTTAGGATGTAGTAGCAAAATAGCTAGAGGTCAACAGAGTGCCAATCAAACTGCATGGACTATTGCTTGTTGGAGGAGGGTGAGCCAGTTTGCTTAGCAAATCAAAATATTTGGCACATTCTGATTTTGGTGTGACAGTAAACAATTCTCTCATCACTGTCTGCAAAACAGTGCCCAATTTTACTGCAGACTATTATCCCTCACAGAATAAGGTACGGATAGACTTGCGGGCTTTATGCCGTTAAAGCTGGTGTCTCAAAGTGCATTTCGATGGAGGGGACAGTATTCAGCAGTAACTCTGACAGGGCCAAAGACAGGCAAGCAAGAGGCTGGCTGGAAAGAGCAGCCTTCATATTTGTCCCTCTATGTCATGTTGCATTTGACTCAATTAGTTAAAGTGAATTAAAACAGGAGAAGGCAGAAACACAGGCATGGCATGACAAAGTGACCTATGCAGCCTAGTGCTCTTTCAGGAAGAGGGGGAAAAACGGTCATGTCAAATGCGGGAAATGAGGGAGTTCCAATGAACAATTCAATTTCCTGCAGTAACCTACACACACACACACACACACATATATATATATATATATATATATATATATATATTTATTTTCCATCAATGGACAATTAATCTTTAAAAAAATATTTTTGAAGAGCAGCTATCTCGTTACCAATCATATACCCAGCATGGTACAAGTGCATACATTTTAAAGACACATACAAAACTACAACAAAAGAGTGCAGCAAGACTAAGGCTGCGAGCCACTGTTCACTCTCCTTCCAAAATTAGCTTCATGAGTTGGTTGTATGCCACTGCTGTATTCATATTTCTACTGTGAAATAATAGAACAAGAGATTTGTTGTTCTTTCCTGTGCGACACAAAGACGGCCTTTACCCCATTGTTTCTCATCAATGGCACCACCCGCGCGCTGTACTCTCCAACAGGGGATGAATCCATCAAACCCATGACCAATACCAGCCCACTGAACTATTTGGGTCACAAGAAACACATTCACTACCCCCCACCCCCATTTTGCCCCAGTCACACTGCTATTACTTATACTGCACATGCTTCATACTATTTCATTTCAATCATTAATATTATAAGCATCACGATACCAAGAGTGCCTCGATTCAGGTAGCGACGTACTTCAATATGCTAAGGCATACAGAAATGTTTGACTAGTTATGATGAGACCAGATGTTGTTGGTATAAAGATTTGCTTCAATAAGATATTCATCTCCAGAGATGGGTGCAATTGTGGAAAACGGAGGTTAATAAAATGCAGAACACGGATGAACACCCAGTTGGAGACTGAAGCCGTCATAAGGGGCCCCTGAGGACAAACTCCCACTGTTCCTAATTCTGGCACATGGAGAGACAAATTGTTGCTGAGAGTTAAACTGCCGTCTGTGTGTTGCAGTCTGAGCTTGAGGTGGGGTTGTTGTATTTTAAAAACACGGAGTCTGGCACAAACCCCTACCATCATCCATTTAAAAATGACTGACTTCAGATGCCTCACATTCCAGGCTCTCTTTGACTCAGGCCCCAGACTGCTTTCTCTGATCCTTCCCAGCAAGACCCAAGAGGCTCTGCATGCCAGGCCATTTTAGGGCACGTCATGTGACTTGGAGGCCAAAAGCTCTAACGCTACATCTTCAGAGGTGCAGAGTGAAAAGTGCTGTTGGTTAGAACTCAGTCAGCGTCGAAGCACACTAGATGCGACACTGTCGACTTGCACAGTGGCCACAGGCTCCTGGAATGTGCTCCTGCTTTTTAGTTGCCGACCATCTCTGACAACAAGCTCACACATTGCTCCAGAGAGCGCAGAAGCTTTCAACAGTGACACCAGTGTCTGATTGGCCTGGGGAACGAAAGGTGTCCTTTTTAGTACACGCCACCACGTTTACTGTACATGCATTAAGCCTTGCAAATCCAATGTGCCAGATTAAGATCTTAAAAACATTTGAAAAATGGACTACATCATTTAGGAATACTATTTATGGCTTGTCAAAACATGGGAACAATTGTGGTAAAGAGAATGTTTAATCAAAGCACAAAATCTTTCCTTCTGGCTTCATTAGGACGGCTACGCCACCCCATTTCCGTTGGTCCTTCTGGAGTGGGGATCGTAGGGGGTAACTACTGTTATTCTCCGGAAAAGGCAACAGTAACTAAATCTAGGAAATCAATGGGTAATATGTATCAAGTATCAAACTTTATTGAAATATGTATCTCAATAAGTGTTGAATTTTAAATTCTCTCATAGTCTAAATTAAAAGACAAAATTCTACATAATTTTAAAAAAACAAGCTAAAAATATATACTTATAAAGTAACAGAGTATAGTTTAAAACAAAGATTTATAACCTGAAAGCTGCAAGCCCCAAGAGTACACTGGTAGAGTTGAGTACTTAACCTCAATCACGTCAGTAAAATATCAAGCTTTATAAATGGGATAATAACAGAGCCAGCCAGATTAGGTAATAAATCTCAGAATCCATAACCACAGAACACAGAGTAACTTCTGACAAGAGAGCTCTTCATTTAGTGTCACTAACAGCTAACAAAGCGGTATGGCGTGATAAGAATTTAGATTTTTCCACAGGATTAAAGCAGAATGAGGTAGTCATCCACTTTCTGGCAAAACACGTTCAGAGTACAGACCAAGTTACAGGAGTGAAGGGGTCAGAGTTCTTCAAATACAGTTTCAATTGTACATAGTCCTCATGTTACAAAACTTGAAATTTGTGAAAAAAACAAACAAATATTAAAAAGTCAAAGCTCTGAATTCATCTAAATTATATATCCTTATGATTTTTATGATTTACGTAAGAGGATTTTCAATTTAATACAAAGTCGACTTACATTGTTGCTGGAATGGAACTGTGCTGTAAACCAAGGACCAACTGTAGTCTGACTGTCGGATTAAAAAATACATCTATTAGTTTACTTAAGGCTGCATATATCTACTTTGTGGAATCTCCTGCATACTGAAGCTCACCCTCAGGAAACAGTCAATATTAAATTTACATTTATTTATTCAGCAGACGCTTTTCTCCAAAGCAACTTCCAATGAACTCTATGTAGTGTTATCAGCCCACACACCTTATTCACCAAAGTGACCAAAAATATAAACATTCATGGACTGGCTACATGAAGGCCAACTAACAAATATTACCAAAGTAGAAGCGAAAGCCAGCATTGTTTTTTTACGGAGGCAGTTGATTGCAGTACTTTAAACATTCTGCCCAAACAAGGATGAACTATCTATTAAATCCTTGGAGTTTTTAAAAAAGATTTTATTCAGAAATCCACAAAGGAGAAAACATGCAGAAATGTAAACATATACTTTGGGTACATCAAGGAAATGTGGCCCACAAATGGAGAAAGCATGTGAGCCCACTTTCAAAATGGCAAGATAGTAAATTGAAAACAGCAATCACCACCGAAGTGAAAATATGCTCAGGAACCATACAGCAGATGGAGAACCTCTGCACATTTTAGAGCTGAAGTCGTAGTCAGCATGACCAAAAAAAAAGTCTCCTCCATAGAGAACGCCAGCCTCTTCTTTTAGCATTAATTGAACTGTTGAGCTCTTTATGGTTTGCGCAGAAGTTCAGCCAGCTCCTCTTTTTCTCTGGGTGCAGGCAAGCACAACATCCCTCCATTTAGTGGCAGGAGCTTTTGTGCAACGGCAAACAGAAAGAGCCTTTAAGAGACTCGCAGCAAGAAACACCTCATCGCCCAGCGATTTGATTAACGAGCGCCTTTCATGCAGAGGTCCCCTTTAAAATTGAAGGCCCCGTCGCACACTTCTTGGGTTACCTGATGATCTTGTTTGAGTGAGAACAGAGGAGGGCGGGAGAGGAAATCCATCAACACTGCGGGGCAGAATATTCAAATCGCTCTATCGCAGTCTTGAATTCACCTTCCACTGCGCATTCCGAAAGTGGCAAATTTATTCTCTTGTGCTTTGTGCTGGATTCCGGTGGGGCCGAAGCACAGTTGATAGAAGGAGGATTTTCTTTCACCTAAAGTTATTTGATCTTTTCCAGTAGGTCCTTATACAGTTCTGTGACACAGAAGTCAGCTCCATTGAGTCATTTCACTAACTTAATCGCTCAGAAAACTAAAAATGAAGAGGTGTTTCCATATTTTCTACAAAGCACTGATGATTTTTTCATAAATCATAATTGAACAGTTTACTGATTTCCAAATCCTTACATTAGCTGTTCTCAAAGTATGGTGCAGGACAATGTAAGTTCTCACAACTATATTCATCTACTTGAAAAAATTAAAGTTTTTATACCAAGAACAAACTAAAACGCTAACAGAGTGGTGGCAAACTGGGGCTGTTTTATGTAAGTTGTCCACCTAAACACATGAGTTGGATTAGTATCCTTTGCAATTTTTTAAATACATAAATATACATATACTGTAATATAAAAATGTGTTAAGTTTTGGGTTATATTTTGTGTGACTTCTCTAAGCATAGTCAGCGATTGAAATGAGATGATGTGCTTCATGGAGTGCACATGGTAAACATGAAATACAGACAGCTATGCCAAAATGTGGATAACAGCACCTTGTTTGTGACACAGCCCCTAGTTACAGACTTGGGAAAACTCTTGCACTGATGGGGGACAAGGTATTCTAGTTGCAGATTTACCTTTTAATTAGCTGTTTACTGAACACCAGGCTAGGAGACTTCCTCTCCATATAGCAGATTCAGCTCAACAATGGGTGAAGGACAATAGAAACAAGGTGACCTTGAAATTCTTGCACAATTCACATCAAATGTAGCTTAAACGGACCACTAAAGGCAAATATTTTAGCCTCCCAGGTGAGCTCCCTTCTCCACCAAACTGAGAAGTGTGCTGGCAGACATTAGAACATTTAAAATCCACGTTCCCAGTAACACACCCAACAAAAATGTTTTAATACATGGCTATGGATATCATTTTGGCTCAATATTTGCCCCTATTTAGTCACACCCAGTAGTCAAATGTCTTCTGCATTTCCTTTCAGAGTATCTAGAAATACTAAACCCAGAAGTAGTAAGCTCCTCCAGTAGACCCTACAGTCAGTTATACATGGCAGCCATTTGATGAGGGGCACTAAATCCCATTAAAAGGATGGGTCCACCTCTCAGACCAGTCCCCTGGCAGCCTACTGGAACTCAATATATTCTTGGAAGGAGCTTTCAGCAATCAGCTAAGATCTCCTACCAGTTGCAGTGTTCTTTTGTCAAAATAGCTTACAAACCACTGCCCTCTTTCACAAGATACCCACCAGGTGAAGTCATCTCTAGCCAAAATTCCCTCCAGTTACAGCGCTTTCTGACTAACCTGCCTGCTAAATGAAGCTCTCCCTCTCCAAGATGACCCCCAGGTTAAACTCTCCCTTGCCAAGAAACTCTTCTTGTGAACCCCTCTCTTGCCAAAATATTCTCAGGTGAGGTGCTCCATCACCAGGATACCACAACGGTGAACCTGTCTTCCACCAAGACATCCTGTTGTGCCAAGATATCTTATCATCTAAATCTGTCTGTCATCAACCATTTTCTCAAACCATGTCAGTCGTTCTCTTGTTACAGAAGTCCAGGAGAGAAACAGCAGGTGAGGATACCACTGTTTGGGCTCCAGCACTTAGCCATCACTGGACATCAACAGCTTTACTGAGTTCTCAGAGGAATATTTCTGCACAATCAGGTCTGTGCACTCTATAAGAGAACTCACTCATATATTGGGGTGGGGGGGTGTTCAGTTGGAAAAATCACTGTAAAACAAGAGGCTTTCTCCAATGATTTGCATTCCTATTCACTAAAAAAGGCATGGCTGTGTATATACTTGGTACATGAAGCATGAAAATGCGTATAATGTTTATAACGTGTGTATGCAGTGTCTGTATCATCCATAAGGACACTGCTCTGCTTGTTTTTTGATGTGCAACCATTACTGTGTGTGTTTATCCAATTTAGACTGAGTATGCAATTTTGGTACAGCAAATCTGTGTGTCCAACCCCACCTGCAGAAAGTATTTATTGCTGTTTAATCATTTTTTCAGCAAATGCTATGTTTAAGGAATTACAACGAACCCACCCAAAAGTCATACAGCTCCCTTTTGCTCTGAAATGTAATCAGAATAATTCTCAATAAGGTACAGTACTGAACTTTCATACAGGCCACTTGTGTACGATTGTACGGAGTGAGAATGGAGACATAAAGAGTTTTACAGAAAAAGGTTTCCAAGAGCGTGGGACTGACCACAGAAAACCATTACTAATGAATAAATTACAGCAAATGAAACAACAGTAGCCACAGAAGCACCACCTGGCTACTATCTATCATCATCAACATGGGAGTAATCCAGCAGGTTATACATGAACCACATCCTATCATGAGCATCCCAAATATTATGATGCATTTATAACGTTGAAAGTGGTGCTTATAGCTTTTGAAAAACTGGGAATCATTTAAGCATCAATTTTAGACAAAATAGTTTGTAGCCAGGTACCCTGAATAGTATTGTTTGTAATGATAAATGTCACTTCATTTATCGGCCAAAACACACGCTACAAGACATAGGGGTATATGGGAGAAAGAAAAAACAAGATGCTGAAAGGAACAGAAGAAAAAGATCTGTCAATGTTTTATCCAGTCAATCATGTAACAAATACACACACTTTCTGAACCGCTTGTCCCATACGGGGTCACGGGGAACCGGAGCCTACCCGGCAACACAGGGCGTAAGGCCAGAGGGGGAGGGGACACACCCAGGACGGGACGCCAGTCCGCCGCATGGCACCCCAAGCGGGACTCGAACCCCAGACCCACTGGAGAGCAGGACCCGGTCCAACCCACTGCGCCACCGTGTCCCCTATGTAACAAATAATTATATAGTAAACATTCAACAAAAGTCAAGAAAAAGAAATGCCATCTTCCACAAACATTTGTTAGGTAAAACTTTGGTAAATGTCATGACTTTTTCTGCAGTCATGTCCTTCAGAGCATTTCTTTAACTTGTTGGACAAACCACACTAAGCATATACCTTATTCCTACAGTGTGTTTATGCGTGTGTGAAATGTGTGTGTTCCACACACAGCAGCAGAAGGAGGGCCAGTCAGTCAGGCCTGTCCCTACTCGACTTCTTAATCTTTCACTTCCTGCCCTCCCACCGTAGGAGGAGGCCACAGTAAATGCGGGAGGACGACATGAAAGCGGCAGCAGCTGGCTCAGCCCCAAAACTTGGGCCCACATACTTCTCAACGTTCAAATTAAATATCTCCCGCGTCTGAAGTCCTTCCAGGAGCTAATGGCTTTTGTTGCTCTGCTTAATCCACACATCCTCTCCCACATCCTGGGGGATTGCGTTCAGCCCAGATCTCTAACCCCCACTCCTACACCACCCTCAACTCCCTTATTTATTCACTGACCATCTCCCACCCACATACAACCCAGTTATGAGATTTGATTAGTGAAGCTGGTCGTAATGCCAGCCCCAGGACGTGGCGTAGCAACTGATGAAGATCACTTCGCTGCTATTCACCAGTCACCCGTTACTGTGAAAACCACCCTGGAAGGAAGCCTAGTTCCAGTGAGTACTCCTGGTATTTCGGGCGGGAAAACACCTCCAAAAAGAATGTTTTCATAGTACAACACCTTCAGTTTTCAAATAAAATAAAATTTAATCTACATGAATATAAAAAAGTCCATGTGTCCATTTACCTTGTGCTCACCTTTGGCAGGTGAGTATGCCTAGAATGATGGCATGAGGCCAGAGCTCTATTCACAGTCTTATCCACTGGAATGACAAACTCCTGCCGAGAGCTCAGAGTAATGACCTCATTTAATCTGGCACTGAAACAGGGAGGTCCAGGAGAAAACACTAAGGTGCTTGTGATGACCACCCAGGTGCTGCCTAGCTCTATCAAAATTCACCAAAAATGGTCTCCTTCCTTTCACTGTCCTGCCTGCTTACATTCAGTGAATGTACGTGCAGTTTTATTTTTGTCTTTTAGGCAAGACTAAGTTATTCGTTACATTCCTCAATGTAAACAGGAAACTCTGGGACAGTAAACATGGAAATCAAAAAATGCAATGAAAGAAAATCTCTTTGACCATACTTTGCTAGCTACAAACAGCTTTCCTCCAACTGTGACTGCTAAGATTGTAAAGTTGACATCTTGAATGGCTTCCTTGTTTAATCTTGGGTTTCCCAGCAATGGACACTCTGGCCTATGAACACTCAGCATTACAGCCTTTGCATTTAATATATTTTCAATCTTAGCCCAAAAAATACATTTTAAATTTTGGCTGAAACTGTAAACCTGTGGATCTCCATGGTGGCTGAAGTACAAAGCTGTGTTAACTATGAGTGGTCAATCTCTAGTTAATATATAACACTATATTCTCTCTCTTGCTTCTACTGTTGCTCTGTGATTCTCTTTCTCACACACAAGACAGAAAAAAGAAATACACAAAGGTATGAATGGACCACGGACAGGGACCCACAAAATACTGACAGGCAAAACCACCAGTCTGTGGTTTATATTATACATCTCTCTCTAATGCCTCATTACTTTCAACAATCTCATTAGCAGACTAAACAAGACTGTTACAATCTGTCAAAAGACATCTCAAAATCAAGTGTGAGAAGTAGAAGGTAACTGGTGGTATAGTGATGAGTGATAGTCTTACTGCAAAACAAATAGCTGTGTCCTGTGTGAGGTCATTCAGGTATAATACTCTGGATTTGACAACTGTTTTGCAGTGAACAGAGGTAACACAGCCATGATTTCTGTTTCAGAGGTTAAAGGTAAAGTGCACAGTAAGCTGATCTTGAAGGAAACTCAACAGCACAGGCAAAGGATTTAGTAAGAGAACTGCAATATGCATGAGTTTACCTGTATCAACAAAAGTTTTTTTTCCTCCAAAAT